>NC_090443.1:877477499-878102499 GCF_031143425.1 Pleurodeles waltl | reverse complement strand
GAGTAGATGGAGGAATGGATTCTGGTAAGTCAAATCTTAACTATTACATCCCCCACCCTACTTGCATGCTATCACATACCCCCATCCTCACCCTCACGCCCATCACTCCAACTCCTCACAAATGTCCCAACATCACAAACCACACATCCTAACTCCAAGCCCTGCATGCAACAACAAAGCATGGGCACCCATCACCAAAGCATGGCCACTGCATATACCCATACACCCCCTAAACCACCATCACACAAGGACCCACACAGGAATGCAAGCACTGGGGTACAGGGTCACCCACCCATTGCACACCATGGCACACACAGATGTAATAAACATCTTTTATACCCCTCCAGGACCCCTACCCAACGTCACTGGATAGGAGGGTCCACACATGTCCACACCACGAACAGAAGAGGCTCACAGTGATGACAGCAGCTCTGTCCAACTGGATCTAGATGACCAGCCTGGCCCATCTGGGACCTCTGGACAGTAGGTTCCCCTGACACAGTCACAGGCCACCACAGAGCTTCCCCCCTCTAGAAACACCAGCACAGCACCCACCCAGCGGGCCCATACCTCTGTCCCCAGGACACGTCAAACAGCAGTGTGTCCACCACTAAAGGGAACCCAGGCTAACCCACCACCCCAACAACAACAGGAACCTGGGGGCAGTGGCAGTGGACACACGGTCCACAGGACGGAGGCCCAGGAACACAGGGGAACTGGGAGGGCTGCTGTGCGACAGGGGGAGGACAGGCCAAGGGAACCCACTCTCCATGAGGCCCTCTCCAACATCATGGGAGCCTACCACCATTCCCAGGAGACGATGGCAATGTTACTGGCCAAGTTTCAGGAGACCCAGCGCCTGCAGGAGGAACAGTATTTGGGCTTCAGGGAGGAACTCAGATCCATCAATTCCACCCTGGGCACCATCGTAGGGGTGCGGAAGGAAGTCGTCAACACCAGGAGGGACACCGTGGCACAACAAGGGGCCCCTGACACTAGCCTGAACGATGAACCGCCCACCACCTCCACCGGCGCTAGTGGACAGGAGGCCCCGCCACAGGACCACCACACCAGCAACCCACCCCCTGCAGAGGGAGAACCACCCCGCAGACGGTCCCTGAGATCCAGGACAAAGACAGAGAATGATGCCAAGACCCCCGCCAAGAAATGAGACCACCCTGAATGTCATCCTTCTGTACCACCTTGTCACCCTGTCCATCCTCAAACTGCCACAGCTCCACTTCCTATGCCCATTTGGGTAATGCACCTGTGAGATTAATATACTGGACTCTGCCATGGACATTCCTCCACCATCACCCCTCACCTTTTTACAACCCCCTCCAATATTGAGCACTGAAATAAACACCCTTAAAGCTCAAAACAATCTGGAGTCTGTCTGTGATTTTGAAATAGTGTATTAGCAATTACTTGACAAAATGCTCTTTCAATTGTAATGTCAACATACCTATGTCACACAGCTCTAGTCCATGAGGAAACAAAGCAGATGTCACACAGTGGGACCCACATCTGTGAAATCGTAAGGGGAAAGTGACAACTCAGTAACCATACACTGGGTGAAAACGACAGACAGTAGAGAGGTAGTAGTGTTAAAGTACATGTAGTAGGCAGGTTTGTATTCTTACCTGTGTCTCACTGGAAGTATTGCAGGATAACCGAGTTCCTGTTGTAGATGTCCTCTTCTTCTGCTTCCTCGTCTTCACTGTCCACAGGCTCCACAGCTGCCACAACACCGCCATCTGGACCATCCTCCTACAGAAAAGGCACCTGTCATCGCAAAGCTAAGTTGTGAAGCATACAGCAGGCCACGATGATCTGGCACACCTTCTTTGGTGAGTAGAATAGGGATCCACCTGTCATATGGTGGCACCTGAACCTGGCCTTCAGGTGGCCGAAGGTCCGCTCTATAATCCTCCGTGTCCACCCATGGGCCTCATTGTAGCGTTCCTCTGCCCTTGTCCTGGGATTCTTCACTGGGGTCAGTAGCCATGACAGGTTGGGGTAACCAGAGTCACATGCAAATGGCAAGGGACACTGTTAGACACACACTAACTTGAGGGATATCCCCAGACCCTGACAACCATTCCCACTGACTTGCTTCCAGGTGCTCACCTAATAGCCACACACGGTGCCTCTGGAGTTGACCCATCACATAAGGGATGCTGCTATTCCGCAGGATGTAAACGTCATGCACTGAGCCTGTCAACACCAGAATATTACACGCTCTATTGGCGACTAGAATGCAAAAACCCAGCACTCTCAAAACATTATAATGTATGCATTTTGTTGATAAGTTGTGGTTTAACCTTTTGCATTGCAGAATTCAATCCTGAAGATTTTTAATATGCTTACAAATACTGTTCCTTTGCAATGTATTGTTGCAGGTTTTCAAAGTGTGTTAGGGTGTGGTCCTTTTCCAGGGTCTTCCAGAGCCTTCCCTGCAGCATGCCTGGGCGTGGTTGAGGGCTGGGCCAAGACTCTATAAAAGGAGAGCCAGCCCAACTCCCAGTGCTCACTATTCAGAGGTCCTGGTGCAGAACAGCAGCTATTTCCAGAGTCCCTGTCCCGGTGGCCTATTTGATTTTCCAGTCCTCTACTTTTCATGCTTCATTGGTGAATCTTGTTCTTGGGTGGTAAGACGGTTGTTGGGTTTATTCCCAACATCGTTTATTTTCAGAACTCTCGTATTCTAGGGTCTAATTATTTATTCGATGAACATCTTACTTTGAACGCATTGAAAATGTGCATTTGAGTGTTTACTTGCTTGGAGGTTTATGAATCGGCAAGACGCGCGATTCGTGTTATAAAAATGTAGAACTTGTATTTCATTGCGCGCTATCGTTTTTTCACTTGTACATGGACGTTTACGAATCGGCAGGACGCGTGATTCGTTTTATGAAGCTTTAAAACTTGTGTTTCATTATGCGTTACCATCTATTGACATTTACATGGAGGCTACGAATCGGCAAGACGTGCGATTCGATTCAAGAAAATTTTAAAGCTTGTTATTATAGCGCGCAACCATTTCTTGACATTTACATGAAAGCTTACGAATCGGAAAGACAAACGATTCGTTTCATGATGATTTAAACCTTGTTATTTATTACGCGCTACCATTTCTTGACATTTTGCATGGTGACATTTAAATCAATAAGACGTGCGATTTTATCATTGAGCCTATTTCATATTGTTCATTGTATGCTACCATTCTAGGATATTTGTTTGGTAGTATTCGAGTTGGTAAGAGTGTGATTTATTTCCTGAATTCATATCATGCTAATCATTGAAGTATAATTCTTCCATAGTGTTTATTATATATAAATATATATATATATATCTTCAAAGTGTGTAATCTGTGTTGATACATTTCTAGAAAATACAAAAAAAAGGCCAGAGTTTCTGAATGTAATGTTGTATGCTTCTATTATGCATTCTTAAAATAAGGTTTTATACGACTGATTTAAAATTTTGTCAGAATATTGTTTCTGATTCTCATGTAAAGGAAAATGCTTGAATAAGAAAGTTTTCATTTAATTAATCTTGATTCCAGTACAGGTATCTGGCTATATTGAAACCTAGTCATTTTAAAACTTCATTCTTAGACTATTCACGTTTTCAGAATGACTATGGTTAAATTCATAGTCTAATATTGCTTTCAGGAGATATATAATTTTCATATTGTGTGTTCTAACCTTTTTTCTTACTCTAGGTCTCCTTCCCAGCTGTTCCCTTCCTAAATCCCCTCTTTCCCTCTTGAACTCTCTTAGCCTCTGTGATTTATCTATCAGAGTCTTGGAGCTGTTCAGTGCTGGACGTGTTGGGAACATGCGCAGACCCCGAGGATCTGGTGACTCTGACAGAATAGTGAGCCCACAAATTATTATCCACCTGGTTTGTGTATGTTCTCAGCATGGCCACGCTAGACGAGTTAGTCAAGGCTATCACCCAGCTACAGGCAGAGGTGGTATCATCCAAAGAATTAACAACTAGCTTAGCTGCGAAAGTGAGTCAGTTGCAAGATAAGGTAGAGAAGAAGGAACAAAGTCCCACAGGTGTGTTTTGGCCAGGTACTTCTTCTCAGGCTTCTGGAAGTAATCTGACAAACATTTCTCTAAATGTTCCTTCCACAATTCCTTTAGCTCCCCCAGAACGTTTCTCACCTGACCCTTCAAAAGCGCAATCTTTCCTGGTTCAAGTGGGACTACACTTCACCTGCTGACGACATACTTTCCCCGATGCCCAGTCCAAAGTAGCTTTCTTGTTATCATATTTGGCTGGGGATGCAGCTTCTTGGGCAATCCATCTTGTGCGTAAAGATAGTCCCTTGTTGTACAACTGGAGAAATTTTGTTCGTGAGTTTGAGAGAAGTTTTGATCGTAGAACTGTAACACAGTCAGAAGATCGTGAATTATTAGATTTACGCCAAGGGAATCAAGATCTAGTATCGTATTTAGCCAATTTTAATCGGTTGGTTGCCAAGACATCCTGGCCTGAAGAAAAACAAGTGGTTTTGTTTTACAAGGGACTCAGAGAGGAATTAAAAGATATCTTAGTGCAAATTGACCCACAACCGACAGACTGTCAAGAATTAATAAACATTGTTTTGAGGCTTGATCATCGTTTAGCAGAACGTAAAGGAACGCGCGACAAGATTGAAAAATATTAATGGCGTATTCATGATAACAGAGACTCAAGAATTCCGAAAGAGAGAACGCCGGAACTGATGGAAATTGGAACCATCAGAAGACCTTTCACCAAAGAGGAAAAGGATTTACGCAGAAAAAATGGACAATGTCTTTATTGTGGGCGGAAGGGTCATTTTGCCAAAGATTGTCCAATCATACCAAAGAACAAGCAAGGTCCGGTTCAGAAGGTCGCAGCCAATACACCAGTCGAGTTGGAAAACTAAAACACCTGAGATGCAGAGAAGGGTTGCTCTTGGGTGTCACCGTGGACCCTTAACAATCTAGGCATCTTAAACTAGAAATAAGAGTGCAGGTCAAGAAAAAGAGTTATTTCAAAAAGGCTCTAGTCGATTCTGGGGCTACTGGGAACTTTGTTGATATCCAATTGGTTTGTGCATGGGGGATCCCATGTATTGAAAAGAAAACCCCAGAAATCATCAAGGCAGTCGATGGAAAACTCTTGACTGGAGGACCAGTAACTCTGCAGACTATCCCCTTGTCAATGATTTGTGAAGATAAGAATCAAAGAAAGAAACATAATGAGAAAATCATCTTTGATGTGATTCATGCTCCCCAATATGGGATTATCCTCGGCTTGCCATGGTTAACTCATCAAATCCAGAGATCAATTGAGCAGAACGAAAAATCGTGTTCTCATCTGTGCTATGTGACGAACAATGTCTCCAAAAGATTCAAGTACCAAAAATTTGCAAATCTTCCATAGCTACTGCCGCAGAGAAAGAAATTCAATTGCCCAAACAGTATTCAACTTACAAAGATATATTTGATGAGAAAGGAGCAGAGAATCTACCTCCTCATAGATCTTATGACTGCCAAATTGATCTAGCCCCAGGTGCGATACTTCCCAACTGTCGTGTATATGCCCTGTCAGAACATGAAAACCAACATTTACGAAAATACCTAGATCAATTTTTGGAGAATGGTTTCATTCGTCCATCTAAGTCTCCTGCTGCTTCTCCTTTGTTTTTTGCTCCAAAAGCTAATGGAGAACTTCGAACTTGCATCAACTATAGGGGTTTGAACAAAGTCATCCATCAAAAATAAATATCCTTTACCCCTAATTCCGGGTTTATTGGAACAAGTAAAGAGAGCAAAAATCTACACGAAGCTTGACCTTCGAGGTGCTTATCATTTGGTCAGAATGAGAGAGTGTGATGAATGGAAAACAGCATTCAAGACAAGATATGGCCTTTTTTAATACATCGTCATGCCTTTTGGTCTGTGTAATGCTCCAGCAGCATTTCAATTTTTCTTGAATGACGTTCTTAGAGAGTACCTCGACATATTTGCCATAGTCTACATCGATGACATTCTGATCTACTCAGACAATGAAAACGAACATGTCCAGCATGTCAAGAAAATTCTTGCAGCCCTTCGAAAGCACCATTTATAATGCAAACTAACCAAGTGTGAGTTTCACGTAACCACAGTTGAGTTTTTAGGAGTTTTTCTTACCCCTCAAGATATGGTGATGGCAGAAAAGAAAGTGAAAGCAGTATCTGATTGGCCCACCCCAACGACTGTTTGTGATGTACAATCTTTTCTGGGGTTTGCTAATTTTTACCGGAGGTTCATAAATCATTTCTCCCAGACAGTAGCTCCAATCACTAAACTACTAAGAAAGAAAGAAAAATTTGTATGGTCTCCAGAAGCTGATTAAGCCTTCTCGACTCTGAAGGAAGCTTTCTCCACTGCTCCAGTCTTGATTCATCCTGATGCAAATCGACCTTTCATAGTGGAAGCTGATGCTTCAGATGAAGCAATAGGGGCCGTCTTATCATTACGAAATAAAGACACTGGTCAACTTCATCCTGTAGCTTATATGTCTCGGAAGTTGAACGAAGCCGAACAGAATTATGTCATTGCTGAAAAAGAGCTTCTGGCGAGTCGTGATGCCTTTAAAGAATGGAGACATCATTTGTTCGGTGGCAAATACACGGTTACGGTATATACTGATCATCGTAATCTTCAATTCATGAGTTCTGACAGACTTTTGACCCCTCGGCAATTACGCTGGATGCTGTTTTTTGCAGAATTTGATTTTGTAGTAACTTTCCGGCCTGGTAAAGATAATCGCAAAGCTGACGCCTTGTCCCGTCAGGAGTCTACCACGTTTCCTGCATTTCAACCCTCCAGAGTTATCATTGCTCCTGACAAGGTTCTATGTATCATAAAAACTGAAGATTTCTTTGAAGAAATTCGCAACTCTTTCACTGTTGAAAAATGGCAAACATGAGCCCAAGCAGATCCCAAAAGGTCAATCAAGCAAGGACTACCCTTTCATAACGCTCGTTTGTTTGTACCCAGTACCAAGCTTCGCAATATAGTGTTTCATTGGTTGCATGTTATACCTACGGCAGATCACCCAGGTACTCCTAAAACTATTGAACTGATCCAACGTTATTTTTGGTGGCCTACCCTAACAAAAGATGTAAAAGCAATGGTGACCACCTGCAAAGTTTGTGCTCGGATTAAAACAAGTCATTCAAAACCAAAAAGGTTGTTACATCCACTTCCAACTCCGAGTCGTCCATGGGAGCACATTTCTTTAGACTTTATTACCGGTTTGCCAGTGGATCAACAGCATTCAGTAATTCTGGTGGTAGTAGATAGTTTCCCGAAATATGGACATTTCATTGCCTGTAAAAAACTGCCCACTTCTAGCGAATTGGCAACTATTTTACTGAACAGAGTAATTCGTTATCATGGACTGCCAAAGGTTATCCTCTCCGATCGGGGGTCACAATTTACCTCCAATTTCTGGAAGACATGGTGTAAAACACTTCAAGTGACATCTACACTATCTACTAGTCACCACCCTCAAACGGATGGTCAAACGGAGAGATTAAATCAGACCCTGAAACAATACCTACGTGCCTACGCTGACAAGGCACTTCATTCTTGGACATCTATGCTCTGGTTAGCTGAGCTAGTTTATAATAACTCATTCCACACTTCAATTGGCGTTACACACTTTTTTGGTTTATTTGGCTATCATCCTGACACCTTGCCCATCACAATTCCTAAAGAAAGTTCTCTGACTCCAGCTGTGTCAGAAACCATTCAGCATTTGCATCAAACCCAGAAACTTATTCAACAGCATTTAGAAAAAGCCAAACAAAAATACAAAAGGCATTATGACAAGAAACATTGTGAGGGACCGCAATATCAACCAGGTGACAAAGTGTGGCTTTCCACAAAACATATAGGGGGTCATTACGAAGACCGCCGAGGCCGCAGGAGACAGAATACCGCCATTGCCGGCGGTATTTCTGTCTCCCCATTATGACATTTCCGCTGGGCCAGCGGACGGTAACAGCGTTACCGTCCGCTGGCCCAGCGGAAATGTCACATCAACATTGCAGCCGGCTCGTAATAGAGCCGGCGGCAATGCTGATGTGCAGCGGGTGCAGCAGCACCCGTTGCGCACTTCACTGCCCGAAATTCGGGCAGTGAAATGCGCGACTGGGCTATGCCTGGGGGCCCCTGCACTGCCCATGCCAAGTGCATGGGCAGTGCAGGGGCCCCCAGGGGCACCCCAAGTCCCCTTACCGCCGGCCTTTCCAGGGCAGTGTGTACCGTCATGGACAGGTCTGCGGTCGGGGATTATGACCGCCAGGCGGAATCCTGGCGGGAAAATGGAGGGGCCAGCGGCATGGCCGTGGCAATGCCGCCACGGTCATAATTGCTGGCGGAACACCGCCAGCCTGTTGGCGGTATTACCGCCAACATACCGCCGGCCGCCAGGGTAGTAATGACCCCCATAGACTTCAAAAAGAAGCACATGTTTAACCCCAAATTCATAGGTCCTTACACTGTCCTTCAGCAAATCAATCCGGTAACCTATAAATTACAATTACCCAGATCCTTACGGATTCATCCAGTGTTCCACACTTCCCTCTTGAAAAAGGCAGTCCAAAAGATCCGCCCCCATCCAGCTCCTGTACTAGTACAAGGGCAAGAAGAATACGAAGTCAAGTAAGTGTTGGATTCTAAACTGAGAGCGCGTAATCTATGGTACTTAATCTCATGGAAAGGTTATGGTCCCCAAAGTAACTCATGGGTTTCTGCCTCTGATGTTCATGCTCCAGTACTTGTGAGATGCTTTCATCGTCTTAATCCAGGCAAACCAGGCCCTAGAGCGTGCCTGGGAGAGGGGAGTACTGTCAACACCAGAATATTACGCGCTCTATTGGCGACTAGAATGCAAAAACCCAGCACTCTCAAAACATTATAATGTATGCATTTTGTTGATAAGTTGTGGTTTAACCTTTTGCATTGCAGAATTCAATCGTGAAGACTGATTTTTAATATGCTTACAAATACTGTTCCTTTGCAATGTATTGTTGCAGGTTTTCAAAGTGTGTTAGGGTGTGGTCCTTTTCCAGGGTCTTCCAGAGACTTCCCTGCAGCATGCCTGGGCGTGGTTGAGGGCTGGGCCAAGACTCCATAAAAGGAGAGCCAGCCCAACTCCCAGTGCTCAATATTCAGAGGTCTCGGTCGCAAGACGCGCGATTCGTTTTATAAAAATGTAGAACTTGTATTTCATTGCGCTCTATCGTCTTTTCACTTGTACATGGACGTTTACGAATCGGCAGGACGCGCAATTCGTTTTATGAAGCTTTAAAACTTGTGTTTCATTACGCGTTACCATCTACTGACATTTACATGGAGGCTACGAATCGGCAAGACGTGCAATTCGATTCAAGATAATTTTAAAGCTTGTTATTATAGCACGCAACCATTTCTTGACATTTACATGAAAGCTTACGAATCGGAAAGACAAACGATTCGTTTCATGATGATTTAAACCTTGTTATTTATTACGCGCAACCATTTCTTGACATTTTGCATGGTGACATTTAAATCAATAAGACGCGCGATTTTCTCATTGAGCCTATTTCATATTGTTCATTGTAAGCTACCATTCTAGGATATTTGTTTGGTAGTATTCGAGTTGGTAAGTGTGTGATTTATTTCCTGAATTCATATCATGCTAATCATTGAAGTATAATTCTTCCATAGTGTTTATTATATATAAATATATGTATATATATCTGCAAAGTGTGTAATCTGTGTTGATACATTTCTAGAAAATACAAAAAAAAGGCCAGAGTTTCTGAATTTAATGTTGTATGCTTCTATTATGCATTCTTAAAATAAGGTTTTATACGACTGATTTAAAATTTTGTCCGAATATTGTTTCTGATTCTCATGTAAAGGAAAATGCTTGAATAAGAAAGTTTTCATTTAATTAATCTTGATTCCAATACAGGTATCTGGCTATCTTGAAACCTAGTCATTTTAAAACTTCATTCTTAGAGTATTCACGTTTTCAGAATGACTATGCTTAAAATTATAGTCTAATATTGCTTTCAGGAGATATAAGATTTTCATATTGTGTGTTCTAACCTTTTTTCTTACTATAGGTCTCCTTCCCAGCTGTTCCCTTCCTAAATCCCCTCTTCCCCTCTTGAACTCTCTTAGCCTCTGTGATTTATCTATCAGAGTCTTGGAGCTGTTCAGTGCTGGACGTGTTGGGAACGTGCGCAGACCCCGAGGATCTGGTGACTCTGACAGAGCCAGGGAATTTGGCATTCACATGGGAGATGTACTGGTCTGCCAAACACACCATCTGCACATTCATGGAATGATAACTTTTCCGGTTTCTGTACACCTGTTCACCCCTGGGGGGGGTACCAAAGCCACATGTGTCCCATCCAATGTTCCCTGTAATGCGCGCGTGCACCTTTCCTTCCCCCATCGCGCAGGCCCCTTTGGCAAGCGCGCACGTTGTGCTGTTATCGAATGTTCCACCATTCCTATATGTTGTGGTAGTTTATATGCTTTATCACTTTCTGAGTTTAAATAAGCCTTTTAGAGCGATATATGTGCTCCCCTAAGTCAGATAATGCTCATATTTGAATCTGGATTGAAGTCAATGAAAACAGCGTTTAAATGCCGCGGGGAGTGTTGTAAACATCATTTGGCGTACTTTAGCATACAAGCGAGCAAGTGATATTTGTCTTGGAAATGAATGGTTAATGAGCTAGGAAATGCTTCAGAACAGTAGAAAATGTGCTGTAATCGAATGTTCCACCATTCCTATACGTTGTGGTAGTTTATATGCTTTATCACTTTCTGAGTTTAAATAAGCCTTTTAGAGCGATATACGTGCTCCCCTAAGGCAGATAATGCTCATATTTGAATCTGGATTGAAGTCAATGAAAACAGCGTCTAAATGCCGCGAGGAGTGTTTTCAACATCATTTGGCGTACTTTAGCATACAAGCGAGCAAGTGATATTTGTCTTGGAAATTAATGGTTAATGAGCCAGGAAATGCTTCAGAACAGTAGAAAATGTGCTGTTATCAAATATTCCACCATTCCTATACTTTGTGGTAGTTTATATGCATTATCACTTTCTAAGCCTAAATAAGCCTTTTAGATCAATATACGTGCTCCCCTAACAGGTCATGTCCTTGAGGTGTGCAACCAGGTCACAAAACTGCCTTGATGCCCTATTGCATGGAGCAATGATATCCCTTTTTTGCTTAAGTGGTATGGAGAGGCTAATGCCAAAGATCTTGGCTAGTTATGCGCTGCGCGCGCGTGAATGGTCAATTTCTTGGCGCACGTATCCTTGGCTGCAGCGCACAGAGACCGCACACTGCCGCACACAGTGGAAAAAAATTGGAGGGAACATTGGTCCCATCAATGGCACCTATGATGTTGGGGATATGTCCCAGGGCATAGAAGTCACCTTTCACTGTAGGCAAATCCTCAACCTGAGGGAAAACGCTGTAGCTCCACATGTGTTTCAGCAGGGCAGACAACACTCTGGACAACACGTTGGAAAACATAGGCTGGGACATCCCTGATGCTATGGCCACTGTTGTTTGAAATGACCCACTTGCAAGGAAATGGAGTACTGACAGCACCTGCACTAGAGGGGGGATTCCTGTGGGATGGCGGATAGCTGACATCAGGTCTGGATCCAGCTGGGCACACAGTTCCAGGATTGTGGCACGATCAAACCTGTAGGTGATGATCACATGTCTTTCCTCCATTGTCGACAGGTCCACCAGCGGTCTGTACACCGGAGGATGCCGCCATCTCCTCACATGTCCCAGCGGACGGTGCATATGAAGGACAACAGTGAGCACAGAGTCAACCAACTCAGAGGTACGTACTCACAGCTTACACAGAACACGAATCATAATCCGAAATCTGGCCTGTATGAGTGTTGAGGCAAGGCCTAGGTATGTGTGACACAGTTAAAAACTAAGCCATGTGGGCCCCTGAAATGGTGGCTGCCTGACCTGTAAAGTGGGACAATGGGATGTGAGGTAACTGCGCTGGCGTTGTACACCATCATGGTAGGCGGTCGAAGACCGCTGCACAATTCTGCATTGGTTAACCTTAGACCCTATGGGTCCCAGGAGCCAATGATGATGTACGCCGGCGGTGACGGTACTCACCGCCGCGGACGTGACCGCCATTTTCTATCTGTTCAGTAACTCGATACCTGATCTGCGACAGGAGAGGACCTACACTGCAACTGCTGCTGTGACCTCGGTCTGGAAGAGACAATGGCTCGTGCGTCTGGGGAAAGGGCCCCTGCCTTCACATCGGAGGAGTTGTAGAAACTCGTGGATGGGGTCCTCCCCCAGTACACGCTACTCTACGGTACTCCAGACAAACAGGTAAGTACACTGGGAGCATGCTGTATGGGCTATGCCTGTGTGGAGTGGGGTGGATGAAAGATGAGGGGGAGATTGAGGCATGCTTGAAACGACGGTGAGTGCATGTGCCACATGGCAAGGGTAGGGATGGGGACCAATGACTGTGATGGTGCAGTTGGTAATAACTTTTCTTTTTCCCCTGTACAATTCATGTAGGTCAGCGCCCACCAGAAGAAGGATATTTGGAGTGCCATTCCCAAGGACGTCCGCACCCTGGGGGTCTACCACAGACAGAGCACCCACTGGCGTAAGGGATGGGAGGACATTCACCACTGGAGCAAGAAGACGGTGAAGGCCCAGCTGGGGATGGCCTCCCAATGTGGGAGGGGTGCCCGTCGCACCATGACCCGCCTGATGTTCAGGATCCTGGCGGTGGCGTACCCGGAGTTTGATGGGCGCTTGAGGGCATCACAGCAGCCACAAGGGGTGAGTACACTCTCATTCTGCTGATTTTGCGTGCAGTGGAGGTGTCTGGGCGGGGGAGGTGGGCTGTGGGTTTACCTAGGCCAGGGCGAGTGTGCTAGTTAGGTCCCCTTGTTCTGGCAGACCCTGTGGCACCCCACCCCACCTGTGTACAGTGCCAAGTACACCTAGTCAGGGTCCTGTGACATCCATGTGTGCAGATGTCGGCCATAGCCTTGTAGGCCATGTCCCAGGGATTGAACAGTCGACCCCAAGTGTGCAGCGTAGTGCAGGGGGCTTCTGTGTCTGCCAACGGTAGTGGTAATGCATGCACTCAACATGTCTTTCTTCTGTCGTTCCCCCCCTTTTTGTGGTCTCCCTGTTCTTGTGTGCATTAGCATCATCAGGCAGAGGAGCAGTGGCACCGGAGCAGGAGGGAGCTGCATCCCACATGGCCCTGAAGGTCGACACTACATACTCGGAATTCGCCAGTGGGATGGAGGACGAGGGGAGCTACACGGGGGGGACAGGAGCTGACACCAGTGATACAGACTCGTCCTCTGATGGAAGCTCCCTTGTAGTGGTGGCCACATCTGTGCCCCCCGCATCTACAGGTACAGCCGCCACCCCCCCACCAGCACCGCCCTCCCAGCAGCCCCTCAGCCTTTGCCCCGTGCCCGCTCACCCAGGAGGGTGGGCATCACCTTCGCCCCAGGCACCTCAGGCCCTGCCCCAGTCACCCCTGCTGCCCTCAGTGAGGAGGCCATTGACCTCCTCAGGTCCCTCACTGTTGGGCAGTCTACCATTTTGAATGCCATCTAGGGTGTAGAAAGGCAGTTGCAACAAACAAATGCATTCCTGGAGGGCATTCATTCTGGTCAGGTGGCCCTTCAGCGAGCTTTTCAGACTCTGGCCTCACCACTGATGGCAGCTATTGTCCCTGTCTCTAGCCTCCCCCTCCAACTTCCTCCACCCAGACCCAATCCCCTCTACCTCAGCCTATCCCAAGCACACCTTCAGACCAGCATGCACACGCGTCAACACACAAGGGAAGCTCAGGCAAACATAAGCACCACACACCCCACAGGCACTCACGCAAGCATCACACACATGCAGACACACCAACATCCATTGCCTCCACTGTGTCCCCCTCCTCCTCGTCTCCCTCCTCCCTCCCAGTCTTGTCTCGACTCACACCTGCATGCACTACATCTACAGCCACTACTTCCATCACCAGCACACACACCACCACACCCCGCTCATGTGCAGTCACCACCCCCACTACCATTCACACGTCCCCTGTCCTCTCCCAGTGTGTCTGTGATGCCACCTCCCAAGATACACAAACGCAGCCACACACCCACCCAACAGCCATCCACCTCACGACAGCCTACAGCTCATGCACCTTCACCCAAAGTCACCAAACAAACACCTCCTACAACCACAACCTCTTCCTCCACTCCCAAACCCCCTCCAGCTACCCGTCCCAGTGTTCCCAAGAAACTTTTCCTGTCCACCCTTGACCTCTTTCCCTCACCTCCCCCACCCCGTCAGTCTCTTAGGGCCCGACTCTCCAGGTCCCAACCTAGCACCTCAGCCACAACATCTCCGGGCCCAGTGGTGCCTGTAGTCACCGAAATCTGTAATGCAACGGGCATCAGGGCAGCCAGTGTGGCACGGAGCCACAGCACGGACAGTCCCCCACCTGTCAAGCATGAAAGGTTGGCCAGTGCCCGGTGGGAGAGGGGGAAGACTCCAGCCACCAAAGCCGCTCCCAGTGGTACAGGTGGGAGTGTGGAGTCAGCTGCGACACCTTCCATGGTGGGGAAGGGGCACAAGAAACTCAGCAAGTCTGGGTAGAGCAGCACGGCGGAGAAGACCGCCATCATCCCCGCTGCCCAGGAGGCCACCACCATCATCCCCGCTGCCCAGGAGGCCACCGCCAGCACCAGCCCTGCTGCCCAGGAGGCCACCGCCAGTACCAGCCCAACTGCCCAGTCAGGACCGCCAGCACCAGCCCAGCTGCCCAGGACAGGACCGCCAGCACCAGCCCCGCTGGGCTATAAAGGACCGCCAGCACCAGCCCCGCTGGGCCAGACAGGACCGCCAGCAGCTGAGTCACTGCCAAGGACCCCGCCGCCACAAGCACCGCTGAACAGGACACTGCCGCCACAAGCACTGCTGAACAGGACACGGCAGCCACAAGCACCGCTGAACAGGACACTGCCGCCACAAGCACCGCTGAACAGGACACTGCCTCCACAAGCACCGCTGCCAAGGACACCGCCGCAACAAACACCGCTGGGCCATGAGCGCCAAGGGCACTCACTCTATTGAGTCCATCACGAGCAGGATGAAGCACTCTGGGCACAAGGCCCCCTCCAGAACCAGTGGAGAGATACATCCACTACCTCAGTCCTTTGCAGGATGAAGCACTCTGGGCACAAGGCCCCCTCCTGAACCAGTGGAGTAAGGCATCCACTACCTCTGTCCTTGGCAGGATGAAGCACTCTGGGCACAAGCCCCCATCCAGAACCAGTGGAGTAAGGCATCCACTACCTCTGTCCTTGGCAGGATGAAGCACTCTGGGCACAAGCCCCCCTCCAGAACCAGTGGAGAGATACATCCACTTCTTCAGTCCTTGGCAGGATGAAGCACTCTGGGCACAAGGCCCCCTCCAGAACCAGGGGAGACTGTTATCCACTTGAGAGACTGTGGCTTTGCACTCCCCAGGATGGAACAGTGGCAACCCACCCACTGTAGAAACTTGAGAGACTGTGGCTTTGCAATCCCCAGGATGGAACAGTGGGCAACCCACCCACTGTAGAGACTTGAGAGACTGTGGCTTTGCACTCCCCAGGATGGAACAGTGGGCAACCCACCCACTGTAGAGACTTGAGAGACTGTGGCTTTGCACTCCCCAGGATTGAACAGTAGGCATGTGGCCCCCTCGTGGATTTGGCTTCGTGCACTCAACCGGCTGAGGTGCCCCCCCTTTCCCTTCCCCCTGAGGTACCTGTTTTATTGCTATCTGATGCCCCTGCAGTGTTCTCTCCGTCATGTTCGGGGATTGAGTGTGGGCCTCGCCCATGCCGTGTGGGCCCAGTGTTCCACGGACTTCAATAGAGCACTACCTGGACTATTATTCTTGGTGTATATATTTGTTTATAGTGTATATATATTTTTGCGTACTGGATTTTAATATATTACAATGGTTACACTAATTTCCTTTTGTCTTTGCATTCTTCCAGGGTTTTTTTGGGGTGTAACTGTAATGTATCATGCTGTATTAGTGTGTGTGTTGTAGTGGGTGAGGGTGGGGGTGTTGCGTGTGTGTCCCTGTTTTTTCCCTCCCCCCTCCCCTGTGTCATAGGTGCAGTACTCACCGTGGTCTTCGCCGCCGGCGTTCATGCTCCTGGTAGAGGAGCAAGAAGATAAGGGCTGGCAGGATCTGGAGCTCGGGTTCCATGGCATCCGGATTCCTTGTGGGGTGTGTAGAGGTGAGCGTTTTCCCTTCTAAGTCCTGTTTCCGCTGTGTTTTTGTTTGCGGTATATCCGCCCCGGAAAAGGTGGCGGATTCGTAGGTTATGATACTGTGAGCAGTACATTGTCCTCCGCCTGTCTGTTAGAGGGGACCGCCATGCTGTTTGTTTGTACCACCATGGCGGTCGGAGTGTTAAAGTGGCTGTCTATGTTGGCAGTTTCCGCCACAGTCGTGATTCCATTTTCTTTTCTGCCGGCCTGTTGGCGGTCTTACCGCCGCTTCAACACCGACCGCCAGGGTTGTAATGATCGCCAATATATCTCCTGAAGGCTAGATTCCGTTGCCTCCGTCTCTTGTGGGATCCCTGTGCTATGGCCCTGAGAAGGTGTGTAGAATAGTGGTGGCCTGCTGCATGCTCACAAAGTGTCTGTGAGGAAATCTATCCCCCTACTGGAGGAGGAGGGTGCTGTATATCCAGACCTGCTTCCTCTGAGAGGGGAAAAGAGTGATGGTGATGATGAAGAGGGGGAAGATGTTCACTCCAGGAACCAACTGATTCAACTATACTTCCAGTGACTATGAGGTACTGTTCACTGATGATATTGGCTGCACTGCATAATGTCAGTCTGTCTTATTTACTATGGGGATGTGGGGTCTGTAGTCATTGACACTGTTAATGAATTTAAGGTGCCATGTGCCATGATAACCAACATGGTGTACATTTCTGCTTACTACACACAATGGTGTGTGTGGGGTGCCATTCCTGCAATAAAGGTCTGATTATTGAATTTAATTGGCAAATGCATTGACACTTACAATTGATTCAACATAATGGCAGGGGACATAGGAATTGGTGTACGTGTTTTTTTTTTTGATGTCAGGATTGCTTTGGTGCGCATTACAGTGATAGGTAGTGGGCTGATGGTGGATGTCCATACTGGGTACATGGGCTAGGCGATTGGTGGCAGTGGGTATCAGTCCATCTGTACCTTGCAAGTTGTTGAGTTGCTATTGGCCGGTGAGGATGGTAGCACAGTGGCACACCTGGAAGACAGTTCATGTCAAAGTTACTTCTTTGAGGGTGCCTTGATCTTGGCAGGTGTTCCGGTGCTATATCTGGGTCTGAGGGACCATTTGAGTGTCCGGTTCTGGGCTTTACGGGTAGTGGTGCTGGTCTCCTGTGTGTCCTTAGACAGTGACACCAGTCCAGTTGCTGCTGCTGAGGTTAATGGCTGGTCTGTGTCATGATCAGTGGTAGAGGCATCCTGGTTTGTGGGTGTTTCAGGCTGGGTTGGGTGTTGGTGCTGCCGCACCCCTGCAATAGTGGCCATGGTGGCATTGGTTTCCACTGCTCCATGGTCTCTTGATGTTCGGCTATCTGCAGCCTTTGACTCTGCTCCAGGGTGGCCAGGATCTGGCATATCCTGTCTTGGGTATGGTGGTATGCTTCCAGGACCTCAGAGATCACCTCCTGGGCTGCAGCATCCATCGTTTGGCCTCCCCCATGGGCCACTGATGACCTCCCACTGGGCCTAGACCCCTGTGCCTGTGTCCCCTGCACAGGTCTGGCAGTACCACTTGTACTGGGGCTATCGTCATCCTGCCTGTTGGTAGGTGGAGTCTGTGGCCTGGATACACTGGTGTGGGGTTGTTTGGCATGAGCAGATGTTGGTGGCTGGGTGGTAGGGATGTCAGTGGTGTCCTGGGTGGAGCTGCTGGAGGGTGACAGTCCAGGACTGTGTGATGGGCCAGGGTTTTCTTCAGTGTCCACAGTTCCCTCTCCAGTGTCATGAGTGGTGCCTCTGTCTCCATGTGGCGCGCTGACACTCCTTGGCCTCTCCGTCAGGGTGGCATGGGTGGTGGTGCCTGTGGGGAGGAATAGACATGTATGTTACATTTACTAATTCGGATGAGGATGCACAGCTCTGCCATGTTTTGTGCAGTTTTTTCCTGTGTTGGGCCACGCAGGGACCTTTTGTGGGGTTACCATTGCATTTTGCATGGGATGTAGTGGTGCATTGTGGGTGGTGTAGTGCCATTGTGATACCTTGCAAGGGTGGGTGGCTGTGCAGAGGGGGAGGGATGTGGGCCTGTTGGTGGGTTTGTGGGCATGCAAGGTACCTGGATGTGGTCATTGAGGCCAGGGTGGGGTGTGATCCTGGTGGTAGTTGGAGGGGTGAGCTGGTGCATGCATTACAGGTGTGGTGGATATGGGGTAGTTGTAGATGACTTACCCAAGTCCATTCCTCCAGTGAGTCTAGTGAGGCCCTCCGGGTGCAGGATGGCCAGTACCGTTTCCTCCCAGTCTGTATATTCGGCGGTGTTGGTGGGGGTCCTCCTAACATCTTCTGGACCACAATGTTGTGCCTCGATGCCATTGACCTCACCTTCCTGTGCAGGTCGTTCCATCTCTTGCGGATGTCATCCCTCGTGCGTGGATGGTTTCCCACTGCGTTGACCTTGTTAACTATAGTCTGCCATAACTCCATCTTCCTGGGTGTGTGCTGGACCTGTGCCCTGAAGATTTGTGGCTCTACCTTGAGTATCTCATCCACCATTGTTCTTAGCTCCCTTTCTGTGACGCATGGGTGCTTAGGGGGTGCCATGGTGTGTGTTGTGGGTGATGGTTGTGTGGATATTGGTGAGGGTGCTGTTGTGTGGTTGGGTGTGTGAGTTGTGTGATGATGCGTTCAGTGTCTGCGTATAGTGTTGTCAGTCTGGCTTCTCCTATTGGTGATGCAAAGGATTGTGGGGTGTGTCTGTCCGTGTTTTATAGTGTTGTGGATGAGTGTCAAGTGTGTGGGTTTCAAACTTGCCAATGTGTGCTTTTCTTGTGCTTTTCTTGTTGTTGGGTCCCATTGCTGGCTGTGGCGGTCTGTACCGCCAATGGTCATTTGGCATCCACTAACCGCCGTGGTGATTTGTGCATCATTATTTGGAGGGCAGGGATTTGTGTGGTTGGCAGTGGTGGGGTGGGAAGTGCAGCCTTTCCGCCAACAAGGCCCTGGCTGGTGGTAGCAGACATTTTGGCAGATTCAGTTTTTGGCATCTTTATATGGCGGGTTTCTGTTCACCGCCACGGAGGCAACGGTGTTTACCGCCATATTGATAATGACCCACTTATTTGTTGAAGTTACTTCCCTTATCTGATTCTAAGGAGATCGGAAACCCGAAATGTGGTATCAGTTCCCTAAGCAGTAGTTTCGCTACTGTGAGGCTGTCATTTCTTCGTGTAGGGTACACTTCAATCCAATGACTAAAGATGCAAACAATCACCAACACATATCTCAAACCTCCACACACAGGCAACCCAATAAAATCCTTCTGCATTGTGCTGAATGGACCTCCTGCTCTTCCAATGTGGCTCAAATTAACCACTGTCCCTTTTCGTGCGTTCATTTGTTGCAAATGACACAACAATGGCAAACTGCTTCAGCAGTTTGTCTAAACCGCGGGTTGAACCAATTGTGCTTAAAAAGGCGAATCATGGCTTCCCTCCCAATATGTGCTTGACCATGATAAAACCTAGCCATTTGAAACAACAAACGGTTCAGCAAAACCAATTGACCCTCATCTAAAACCCACAATTCATCCTGTCGCTGTACACATTTCATTTTGCTCCATGTTAGTTTTTCCTCCCTGTCAACATTATTTGGCAGTGTTCTCAATTCTTCCAATGTATCTATCACATGCAATGCAAAACGTGGACATGTTTCATCTTCTTCAGGTAACAATTCCCACTTATCTTTGAATGATATACAGTTCAATGCGCAGAACCTTGTGACTTGATCCACATATCCATTTCCCATTGACAGAAAATCTTGCAATTTCAGATGTGCGCTGCATTTCACCACAGCAATCTTTTCAGGCATTTGGATAGCTTGCAACAACTCTTTCATTCTCTCACCATTTCTCAATGGTGAACCAGAAGAGGTCATGAAACCTCTCTGTGACCACAAGTGGCCAAAGTCATAGACTATTCCAAATCCATACTGGATATCCGTATACATGGTAACTTTAAGCTGAGCAGAAACATGATAGGCTCTAGTAAGGGCTACCAGTCCCGCTACTTGTGCAGAGTATACTCCTTGAAGCCAAGACACTTCCAGTATACCAGAAATTGTGCAACACAGCATATCCTGCCCTCAGTGCTCCCGTGTTGTCTCTTAGACAGGAACCATCAACAAAGATAATTTAGTCATTTTCTTCCAATCGAATGTCTCTAATGTCAGATCTCGGTTTTGTGCACAAATCTGTTACTTCAAGACAATCATGCTCAATGTCTTCCACTTTTTCAATTTCAACATTTTCATTAGGATGTAAGGTTGCCAGGTTAAGCACTGTACAACTTTTCAATTACACATTTGGTGACCCTAAAATACTCGCCTCATAACGGGTCAATCTAGCACCTGTCGGTGACTGGGTTTTCATTTTTGTAAGTAGGATCTCAATGGAGTGAGGGATCATAATAACCAAAGGATGTCCAATCACAACACCTTCACATTGTGAGGGTCTGTCCAACCGCTGCAACTTCAAGCAAACAGTCTGATAAAGCTGCTGCAACTGGGTCCAAAGGAGCTGAAAAATATGCTACTGGGCAGTTTACACTTCCATGGATCTGTGTCAAGACAGGCAATGAAGATGCATCACGCTCATGACAAAACAACATGAAGGACTTAGGCCCTCATGATGACATTGGTGGTAAATCCCATTTACCACCACGGTGACTGCCACCAACATTCTGCCGCCGCGGCGGATATCTGTTCACCATATTATGACACACACACACACCAATCCGTCACTATTCAGCCACACACACAATTCCGCTACACCAAAGGTCAGTTATAAACTGGCTGTATCAAAGCCCTCACTGTTATGCCAACAGTACTATGCCCATCACATTATGACCCACAAATCACCACAGCGGACATTCAATGGCAGTAACCATTGGCGGTACATACCGCCATGCTCAAAATGGACGCCCACAGACAAAACAACACCACATTGGACAATTCAAACAACACACACCTGACACCCATACACACACCACACACACACACCCACACACCCACACCACTATAAAACACACACCCACAGTAGCCACAACCCTTTTCGAATACAAACCATTGGCACAAGACAGACACCATGACCACAGACAAGACCAGAGCCACACATCACCATCACCTATACACCACCCACGCACCTTACATCACACAGCCCAACACATCACCCTACACACCCTCAACCACACTACTTACATAACTCCCATGGCACTACAAAGACACCCCGATTCTCAGAGGAGGAGCTAAGGGTCATGGTGGAGGAAATCATCAGGGTAGAGCCACAGCTATTTGGAGCACAGGTGCAGCAGATATCTATTGCTAGGAAGATAGAGCTATGGCGGAGGATCGTGGACAGGGTCAACGCCATGGGAGAGCGCCTGAGAACAAGGGATGATATCAGGAAGACGTGGAATGACCTACAGGGGAAGGTATGTTCCATTGCAGCAAGACACCAACTCGCTGTACAGAGGACTAGCGGTGGACCCCAACCTCCTCCCCCACAACTAACAACATGAGAGGAGCAAGTCTTGGCAATCATGCATCCTGAGGGCCTGGCAGGAGTAGCAGGAGGACTGGACTCTGGTATGTCAACTCTATACTTTTCTCACCCCCCTACCTGCATGCCATCACATACCCCCACCCTCACTCCCTTCACTCCACCACCTCCCACACACCCCACCATCACATATCACCTATCCCGATGCCAACCCCTGCATGCACCACCAATGCATGGACACCTATCACTAAAGCATGCATACTAGAGAGAATCAGCTAGCCCATCACATACTAACTCACACAAGTGAAAGCTGCCAGGGCGAATACAACCAAAGAGGGCAACCCACCGATGCACAATATTTAACACACAGAAACAATAACACTGCATTTATATCCCCACAGGTATCCCAGCCAATGTCAGCAGCGGAAAGGTGCCAGTGCTCTCCGGTCCCCTCACAGAAGAAGCCCACAGTGATGACAGCAACTCTGGTCGCCTGGATCTGGATGACTAACCTGGCCCATCAGGGACCTCCGGACAGTCGATACCCAGGCACAGCCACACATCCCCACAGAGCCTCCTCCCTCAGGAAACATCACCACAGCACCCACCCAGTGTACCCATACCTCTGTCCCCAAGACACGTCAATCAGCAGTGTTTCCACCTCTAAAGGGACCCCAGGGCACACCTCGCCCCCAAGACAATCAGGGACCTGGGGACAGTGGCAGTGGGCACACGGTTCAGGGGACAGAGTCAGAGGACAACAGGGATACTGGGAGGACTGCTGTGCGCCAGGGGGAGGACAGGCCCAGGGATCCGACTCTCCAGGAGGCACTCACCGAGATCCTGGGAGCATACCAACATTCCCAGGATACGCTGGTCCAGATCCTGGCCAACGTGCAGGAGAACAGGTGGCTGCAGGAGGGACAGTACCAGGGGATCAGGGAGGACTTGCAGGCCATTAAGACCACCCTGGTCTCCACAGCAGGGGTGCTGGCAGACATGGCCAACATTATGAAGGAGGCAGTCTTACAACAGCGGGCCCCTGCCACTAGCCAGACATCTGAACTGGCTTCCACCTCCGCTGCCGCTAGTGGACAGGAGGCCCCGCCACAGGACCAACAGGCCACCAGCACCCCTCCTCCTGCAGAAGGAGAACCACCCAGCAAACGTTTCCTGCGATCCAGGCAGAAGCCAGAGACTATTGCCAAGATCCCCGCCAGGAAATGAGACTCTCCTGGTTGTCACCCTTGTGTCCCACTCTGTCACCCTGCACACCTTGAACTGTCATTGCTCCCCTTCCTATGTCCCCTTGGACAATGCACCTGTGCTAAAAATAGACTGGAACTCTACCCTGGACTTCCCTCCGTCATCACCCCATCCCAATGCACTTGCCCCACTCCTCATAATCACTTCAATAAATACCCTTTGAACAAATACAAGTATGGAGTATGTCAAATGATTTAAGTATGTATTCGTTTAACCAAGTTAAAAAATTGCAATTCAACTGTACAGTAATGTTCACATAGGATAGACCTGTAGTTGGCTGCAGTGATCACACCACGAGCGATAGTGGGGCACCAACATCTGCAAAAAGAGTTGCCTAAGGGTACAGTGAGTGGGCATAGAAGTGTGAAATAACAGCATGCCAGTGACAAAGTGAAACAAAAAAAGTCAATGTAATGTGAAGTAACACTGTCTTACCTCTGTGTCATTGGAAGTATTGTTGAACCACTGCAGTTCTGTTGTCCTCATCCTCATCCACTGCCTCCTCATCCTCACTGTCCACAGGGTCCACTGCTGCCACACTGCCATCTCCAGCCTCCTCCTCCTGCAGAAAAGGCACATGGTGTCGCAAGGCAAGGTTGTGCAACAGGCAGCATGCCACGATTATCTGGCAGACCTTCTTGGATGAGTAGCACAGGGATCCACCTGTTAGATGGAGGCACTAGAACCTGGTCTTCAGGAGGCCAAAGGTACGTTCGATAATCCTTCTTGTTCGCCCATATGCCTCATTGTACCGTTCCTCTGCCCTTGTCCTGGGATTCCGCACAGGGGTCAGTAGCCATGATAGGTTGGGGTAACCCGAGTCACCTGCAGATATTGAGGGACAACATTTAGCCACACACTATCCCATATGGCCCACACCATACCCATACACCAACATCCACTGGGTGGGAACCGGGGCTCACCTATTAGCCACACCCGGTGCCTCTGTAGTTGGCCCATCACATTTGGAATGCTGCTATTCCTCAGGATAAAGGCATCATGCATCGATCCAGGATACTTAGCATTGACATGGAAGATGTACTGGTCTGCCAGGCATACCATCTAGACATTCATGGAGTGAAAACTCTTTTGATTTCTGAACATCTGTTCATTTTTCGGGGGGACGGACAAATGCAATATGTGTTCCATCAGTTGCCCCAATCATGTTGGGGATATGTCACATTGCATAGAAGTCAGCCTTCACAGTGGCCAAATCCTCCACCTAGGGGAAAACAATGTAGCTGCACATGTGCTTAATCACGGCAGACAACACTCTGGTCAGCACTATTGAGAACATTGGCTGTGACATTCCTGCTGCCAAGCCCACTGTAACATGGAAAGAACCTGAGCCAGGAAATGGAGCACAGATAGCACTTGCACAAGAGGGGGGAACCCAGTGGGGTGACGGATAGCAGATATCAGGTCAGGCTCCAATTGGACACACAGCTCTGTGATTATGGCCCTGTCAAGTCTATAGGTGAGGATGATGCACCTGTCCTCCATTGTTGCCAAGTCCACCAGAGGTCTGTACACAGGGGTATGTCTCCATCTCCTATTCATCCGCAGCGGTAGCAATCTATGGGGCAAAAGAGCGAGGAGCCGATCACAAACTGTACATCGTAGCCTCAACAGTACAATGCATGATGTCCATTTTTAATGTAAATGTGGCATTTATCCTGTATGTCAAATTGTGTACTGTGATGCAGTTATAATCCAGTGCCTTCCCCCCTCACCCCCTGAAATGGTGTCTGCCTGTCCTGTGTGGAAGGAAAGGTGGAAGTGAGGTAATTCCACTGACGTTGTGTGCGGTTGTGGGAGGCGGTCGGCGACCGCTGTGCAACTCCTCATTGGATAATATTGGCCCCTATAGGGTACAGTGGCCAATGGTGATGTACGCCGGTGGTGACGGTATGCACCACTGCAGACGTGACTGCCATTTTCTATATGATCACTCACTTGCTACCTGACCTTCAACAGTTAAGGACCTACACTGCATGTGCTGCTGTGACCTGTGTCTGGAACCTACCATGGCTCGTGTGACTGGGGAAAGGGCCCCTGCCTTCACCTCAGTGGAGTTGGAGTGACTGGTGGATGGGGTCCTACCCCAGTACCGACTGCTGTATGGGCCTCCAGACCAACAGGTGAGTACACTGTGAGCATGATGCTTGGGCCATGAATGCAAGAAGTGGTGTGTGTGAAAGCCTCGTGTGGGGGGTGGATGGCCCCTGGGCGGCAGACAGGTTGTGTACAAGGCCCTGTGTGTGCAAATGGTGATGAGAAGGGGTATAGTGGGCCAAGAGTGTAACAGGCAGGACGGTCTGACTAATACCTTTCCCAGTGTGTATTTCTCTGCAGGTCAGCGGCCATCAAAAGAAGGACATATGGCATGCCATCGCCAAGGCGGTGCGGACCCTGGGTGTCTACAGCAGGTGGAGCACCCACTGCCGAAAACGGTGGGAAGAGCTGAGACACTGGGCATGGAAGATGGCGGAGGTCCAGCTGGGGATGGCCTCCCAACGAGGAAGGGGTGCCCATCGAACCCTGACCCCCTGATTGCCCGCATACTGGCGGTTGCCTATTTGGAGCTGGATGGGCGCTTGAGGGCATGACAGCAGCCACAAGGGGGTGAGTACAGTTCCCATCATTACAACTTGCGCATGGTGGGGGGCACCCGGGTGGAGATGTGTGTCAGTGGGTGCCCTTAGGCCAGACCTGGCATTGCAAAGTAGGTCCCATGTTGGGCACGGTTCAGAAGTGATAATCCTGCTACCTAGCTTGTAGGCATCCACTTCTGGGCAGGGCTGTGTGGGTCCTAGGTGTACTGCAGTTGGCGGTATGTGTCCATGGCCATGCCCTGGTGGCTAGCATTATTACTGGTAGTGCATTGCATAGTGCGTATGCCTGTACCCTGTGTGTGAGTGTGCTGTGTACGCCAACGGTGGTATTGGTGCAGCCATTGGCCAAGTGCATCCTTTGTCTCTTCCCCCCCTTTTTGTTTTGTCACCCTGTCCTTATGTGCATTAGCATCATCTGGCAGAGGAGCAGAGGCACCAGCAACGGAGGGAGCTGCATCCCACAGGACCCAGGAGGCGGAGTCCACCGACACTGAGGGCACCAGTGGGACGGAGGGCGAAGGGAGCACCACGGCAGAAACTGAAGGGGACAGTTCGGACACAGATACCTCCTCTGATGGGAGCTCCCTGGTGGTGGCGGAGCACCCCAGATACAGGTACACCCGCCACCCCCGTACCAGCACCTCCCTCCCAGCAGCCACTCATCGAGTTGCCCATGCTCGCTCACCCAGGAGGGTGGGCATCTCCTTCGCCCCAGGCACCTCAGGCACTGCCCCAGGGAGTCCTTCTGCCCTGAGTGAGGAGGCTATTGACCTCCTGCGATCCATCTCTGTAGGGTAGTCAACCATTGTGAATGCCATCCAGGGGCTGGCAGCCCAAATGCAACAGACAAATGCATTTCAGGAGGGCATTCACAGTGGCTTGGGGGTCCAACAGAGATCAATCCAGGCTCTGGCCTCCTCTCTGATGGCAGCCATTGTCCCTGTTTCCACCCACCCCCTTACAACTTCCCCTTCCCAGTCCCATTCTCCTCAACCCCAATCTATCCCAAGCACACAGGCAGATGTGCATGCACACAGGACAACACACAAGAGTGGCAAAGGCACCACACATCATCCCAAAGGCACTCACACAAACACCATCTAGATGCAGACATACCAACATCCACTGCCTCCACTGTGTCTCCCTCCTCCTCCCCCACCACCTCCCTCCCAGTTCCATCTACACCCACACCTACATGCACTGCACCATCATCCACTACCAGCATCACCACCACACCTAGCAGAACACACACATCACTTGCAGACACCACTACAACAGCCATGCACATGTCCCCTGTGTCCTCTCCCACTGTGTCTGTCACCCCCCCTCCCAAGGTACACAAACACAGGCACTCAGACACCCAGCAACCATCCACCTCACAACAGCATCCAGCCCATACACCTGCACCCAAACATAGGAGGGAGACACATCCCACAACCACTCCCTCTTCCTCCACTCCAATACCTTCTCCCTCTTCCCGCCCCAGTGTCCCTATAAAGATTTTCCTCTCCACCATTGGCCTCTTCCCTACCCCTCCCGCCTGTCCTTCACGTCTGGCCAGGGTGGCAATAACCCAGGCAAGCACCTCAGCCACCCAGTCAGTAGTCTCCACACCCATTTGTGGCGGGAAAGGACCCAGGGCACTAGCCAGCCTTAAAGAAAGTGTGCCTGCCCCAGCTGCTGCCAGGAAGGGCTAGGAGCCTGCCCCAAGTACTGCCCGGAAGGGCAAGGAGCCTGCTCCAGTGCTGCCAGGAAGGGCAAGGAGGCTGCCACAAGTGCTGCCAGGATGGGCAAGCAGCCTGCCCCAAGTGCTGCCGGGAAGGAGCCTGGTCCAAGTGCTGCCCAGAAGGGCAAGGAGCCTGTCCAGAGTGCAGCCAGGAAGGGCAAGGGGTCTGCACCAGCAGGCAGGAAGCCGGAGCCCACACCACTAACCATGGTTGTGCAGCCATCTGGGCTGCAGGGGATGGGCTGGACCCTCCCCCCACCACTACCACCAGCACCACCACCAGCAGTGGGCAGCTGTCTGAGGCTGCAGGGGATGGGCTGGAGCCTTCCCCCACCAGTACCAGCAGCAGCACCACCACCACCAGCAGTGGGCAGCCATCTAAGGTTGCAGGGGATGGGCTGGAGCCTCCCCCTTCCCTACAAGCAGCTGCAGCACCACCACCAGCAGTGGGCAGCCGTCCGAGGCTGTAGGGGATGGGCTGGAGCCTCCCCCCACCACTACTAGCAGCAGCACCAACACCACCACACCACCAGCAGTGGGCAGCCGCCCGAGGCTACAGGGGTTGGGCTGGAGCCTCCCCCCACCAGCAGCTGCAGCATCAGCAGCACCACCACTGAGCAGCCATCACTGCTGGCGGACGGTCTTTAGTCCTGCCTCCATGGGCTGTTGTGTGGGCTGCCCCCTGCAAATCCTGTGGAAATGACACCCAGCTGAGAGACTGTGACCTTGCACTTCCCAGGATCTAAAGCACAAGGCACAATGCCCCCTCCAGAACCAGTGGGTGTGGCACCCACTTACTCCATCCTCCCCAGGATCTACAGCACAGGGCACGATTCCCCCTCCAGAACCAGTGAGTATGGCACCCACTTGAGAGACTGTGGCCTTGCACTCCCCAAGACCAAGCACAGGGCTCGATGCCCCCTCTAGAACCAGTGGGTATGGCACCCACTCATCCCATCCTCCTCAGGATCTACAGCACAGGGCATGATGCCCCCTCCAGAACCAGTGGGTATGGCACATACTCACCCCATCCTCACCAGAATCTACAGCACAGAGCACGATGCCCCCTCCAGAACCAGTGAGTATGGCACCCACTTGAGAGACTGTGGCCTTGCACTCCCCAAGACCAAGCACAGGGCATTTTGCCCCCTCCAGGACCGGTGGTGGTGTTCCATCTGCCGGCTGAGGTGCCCCCTGTTCCCTGTCCCCCTGAGGTGCCTGCCTATTTTCCAACTGATGTCCCTGCAGTGTTCTCTCCATGTTGCTGCAGGAGACAAGTGGGGCCTTGGACTTTATCATGTGTCCCTGTGGCCCACGCACATTGAGGCCTGGGCTGTGTCCCTTGAACTGTACATATGTTTATACCATTAGATTGTATTTTCTTATTTCTACCATATTTATATTATTACACTCACTTTCATCTATTCCTGTAGTCCTTGCATTATTCCTGAGGGGTACAAGGTAAATATGTTTCTTACTGCATCTGATTGTGTGTATGGTGTTGGGGGTGAGGGTATGTGTGTGTTGCGTGTGTGTGTCACTCCCTTTTTTCTACCCCCTCCCCTGTGTGCTAGGCGGCTCTACTCACCGTGGTCGCCTTCGCCGTCGTTGGTGTTCGTGGTGGAGCAGGACGTAGAAGATCATTGGAAAGATCTGCAGCTCGGGTTCCATGGTGGCGCGGTTGTTCCCTGTGTCTCCAATGGTGTGTCCTTTCACTTCTGTGCAGTGTTTCCGCCAGGATTTTGATGTCATTGGTACCACACCGGAAAAGGTGGTGGATTGGGTTGTCTTAAAAAGGTGGGCGGAACATTGGCTTCCGTCTGGCTGTAGGCATCTACCGCTGTTGTTTCCGCTCTGGCGGTCAGAGTGGTGAAGTGGCTGTCTATGTGTTTTGTCACCACCATGGTCATAATTTGGTGGTAATTACCGCCAGCCTGTTGGCGGTATTACCTCCACTTTATCACCGACCGAGAGGGTTGTAATGAGGGCCTTAGTGTAGTCTGGCATACCCAAAGCTTGAGCTTTGCACGGAGTCTCTCTCAATTCAGAAAATGCTTTCATGCAAGCCTGGTCTAACACTAAGGGATCAGTGACCTCCTTGTGGGTCAGCTTCTGCAATGGTTTGGAGATGACTGAAAAATTGTGAATCCACTGGCGACAGTAGCCTACCATCCCTAAAAACATCCTGACATCTCTGTGTGGCTGGGGGACTCATCTGCAATATGGCTGTGACCCTTTCTCTGAATAGTTTCCTTGATCCCTTCTCAATCTGGTGACCCAAGTATTTCACCTCTTTCTGACAGTATTGTGTTTGAGTGGTGACACTTAATGACCTTTCTTTCCCAAATGGTTCAGTAAGTAAATTGTGCCATACTTGCACTCTTTGTTCGTTTTGGATGTAATCAGCAAATCATTAATGTACTGCACTAATCTCAATTGGAAAGGCACTTCCAATGACTCCAAATTCATTTTCAAGATCTGATTGAATATGGAAGGAGACTCTGAAAACCCTTAAGGAATTCCACACCAACAATAAACTTGATACAAGAATTTGAAACAGAAGAGAAATTGGCTATCTTCATGAAGAGGCACAGAAAAGAAGGCTTGCAACAAGTTCATGACGGTGAACCATTCAGCATCACATGGAATCTGAAACACTATCACAGCTGGATTTGGCACCATGGTGCAACACTTGATCACAATGTAATTTGTTTTTCTCAAATCTTGAACAATTCGAACTTTCCCACAAGGCTTTTTCAATCCCATTATTGGTGAATTACATTGGCTGCTCAACACTTCTTTTAAGATCCCTTGATTTACAAATTGTGCAATTATGTGAGCAACTTTTATAAGGATATCCTGTGGCATGTGATACTGGGGAATCTGAGGAAAAATTGTGTTCGCCTTTACAGTAACTTTAACTGGCTCAACTCCTTTTATCAGACCAATCTCTTTCCCTGTCAAACCCCACACCTTTTCTTCAACCATTCCCTGTAAATCAGGAGGAGGCTCCTTCACTGTGAATACTGGAAAGAAATTAATCAGGGGGAACTCCTCAATTATAGTCTCACACTCTGTCTCTGGAGCTTGGTCATCCTCATCATCCATATTCATCTGTATCTCGATTCCATCATTTGAACAAGTAATCGAGCACCTGGTTTTGCACAGCAAGTCTCTTCCCAGTAGGGATACTAGACTTGAATCACAGACTATGAATTTGTGCGATCCTTTAAAATTACCAATTTCAACATGAACTGGTTCTGCGATTGGATTGGTCAAATACTGATTTGCTACTCCTACAATCTGGACTGTCTTTCCTGAAAGGGGCAAGTTCAGAACTTCTGCAGTTCTCACTGTAGAGCGTGTAGCTGCTGTGTCAACCATGAATGCAACTCTGTGACCCATTACCTTTCCCTTCACATAGGGGCCTTTCTGATCTACTTTCTAAGGAAGCTGCAAGCACATATTCATCTTCATCCAAACTCTTGCTCACCGAATCACCGTTTATTCTATTCTCACTGTGTAACGGGAATTGGTGTACTGTGTTATTACGTTGGTAAAACGACTGACCTGTGACCTGTTGAGGAAGCATCACCTGCTGCTGTTCCATTAGGGCTTGAGGTATTTGAATTTGCTGTCTAGGTACCATTGGAACCTGCTGTTGCATTGGCTGCAACTGTGTCATCTGTACACGTGGCATTTGCACCGTCTGCTTGGGTTGCATTGGCTGCAACTGTGTCATCTGTACACGTGGCATTTGCCTTGTCTGCTTGGGTTGAACATTTTGCATTTGATTCACATAATTATGAAAATTTGGATTATGACCTCTCATTCTCAGTCCTCTCAGGTTTTGGAATGAATTGATGTCACCCGCTTGCTGAATAGCACTTTCTTGTACCATCATCGGACACTCCCGCTTTCAATGACAGACCTCTCTGCAAGCATGTCTTTCGGTTCAATTGTCTCTGTTCTGCTGTAATGCTTGAACACCTGCAACAATCTCTTGTACAATCTGCATGTATTGACTCCTTGCTTCCTGAGCTGTCCTGTGTATTCTCTGCCAGTCAATGTTTTTGGGCGAAAATCTCGTTTTCAAAAATCCGATCACTTTGTAATAATATTTAATTACCTCAGGAGATGGCGCACCTGTAGCCTGATCTCTCCCTGGTTCTTTTGTCGGACAATCTTTACTCCCCTTGCACTCCATCCACAAATCAGCTGGAACTACTATCTCTGATAGAGTGTTCAAGTCCTCCCACAGGCATTTTGAAAGTTTCACGAACCTGTCTGCTGGTACCATTGTACTGGCTTCTCTCTCAACCTAGGATAATCATTTGTAAAAGACAGAGGGGGTCATTCTGACCTCGGCGGTAAAAGGCCCTTACCGCCGGTCAGAAGTCCGCCATTCTACCGCCGCGGCCGCGGTAGACCGCCACGGTCATTCTGACCACCAATTGTGAAACCGCCAAAAATCCGACATCCAAGGAAGGCCGCCACATCAGCGGGCCGCGGAAAACTGGAGATGACCAAACCTCCACCGTCACGCCAACACAAACACGCCCATGCCATTCTGACCCACGAATCCACGCGGCGGTCTTTCAACCGCGGTATTCCATTGGCGGTACACACCGCTGCGGTCAAAATACACACACAGCACCAAAACACTGCCACATTGGACATTTTGAAATACGCACACCTGAGACACATACAAACAACGCTCCCACACATCCAATCAACTATAAAACATACACCCACATCACCCACAAACCCCCACTAGTTGGAAATCGGAGCGAAGGCGAGAGCGAGAGAGACAGAGATAGCGAGCACAGCATTAGAAAACCCCAACACACACAGGAACACAACTTCATCACCCACACCACATCTACGCACACATCACCACATATCACCACGCACATCACCACAAACACCACCCCACACCTCATCCACACCACCCCATGGCACCCCAAAGACACCCACGGTTTTCGGACCAAGAACTCCGGGTCATGGTGGAGGAAATCATGAGGGTTGAGTCCCAGCTCTTCGGCACACAGGTGCAGCACACCACCATAGCAAGGAAGGCTGAGCTATGGCAAAGGATCGTAGACAGGGTCAACGCTGTGGGACAGCATCCCAGAAATCGGGAAGATATACGAAAGCGATGGAACGACCTACGGGGGAAGGTGCGCTCGATGATCTCCAGGCACAACATCGCTGTGCAGAAGACTGGCGGCGGACCCCCACCCACCCCACCCCAATTCACAGCATGGGAGCAAGAGGTGGTAAACATCCTGCATCCTGATGGCCTCGCTGGAGTACACGGAGGAATGGACTCTGGTAAGTCGAATCTCAACTACTTCACCCCCCCCAACCACCAGCTTGCCAACCCCCCCCCCCAATATCACCCCCAGCACATAACCTCCCTGCCAATGTCTCACCAGCACAACCCACCCTAAACAACACCAACCCCTGAATGCCAACACAAACCATAGACAGCCACCACCAAAGCATGACCATTGCACATACCCATACACCCCCCCCAAACCCTCACAACACCTCCCACAAGGGAATGCCAGCACTGGGGAACAAGGGCACCCAAAATGCACGCCATGGCACACACAGAAACAATAACCATACTCCTTCACCCCTGCAGGGCCCGAACGCCAACACACCGCCACGGAGGGTCCAGAGATGTCCATCCCACCCCCAGAACAGGCCCCCAGCGAGGACAGCAGCTCTGTCGACCTAGAACCTGACGACCAGCCCGGACCATCGGGGACCTCTGGACAGTCGGTTCCCCACACACAGACACAGGCCACAGCAGACCCAAACCCCTCTGGGAACACCAGCACAGCTCCCACCCAGCGGGCCCATGCCTCTGTTCCGCGGACGCGTCAATCAGCGGTGTGTCCACCACTACAGGGCACCCAGGCTGACCCAACACCCCAACAACAGGGACCTGGGGGCAGTGGTAGTGGGCACACCGTCCAGGGGACAGAGGCCCGGGGAAACAGGGCAACTGGGAGGGCTGCTGTGCGACAGGGGGGGGAGGACAGGCCCAGGGAACCGACTCTCCAAGAGGCCCTCACCACCATCATGGGAGCATACCATCACTCCCAGGAGACGATGGCGACGGTACTGGCCAGGTTCACCGAGATCCAGGCACAGCAGGAGGAACGGTACATGGGGTTCAGCAATGAACTCCGGGACATCGCTACCGCAATGGGGACCATAGTCCAGGCCCTCAACCGGATAGAAACCACATTGCGGGACCATGTGGCACCGCAAAGGGCCCCTGTCACTAGCCAGGAACAGCCTACCACCTCCGCCGGCGCTAGTGGTCAGGAGGCCCCCACAGAACGACGGGCCACCAGAACCCCACCTCCTGCTGAAGAACAACCACCCCGCAAGGATGCCAAGACCCCCGCCAGTCTAATATCCCCCCGGATGTCATTCCACTGTCCCACAGTGTCACCCTGTCCAACCTTGACCTGCCCCTGCTCCATCCTTCCACAGCCATATGAACAATGCACCTGTGCGACCGAGAACTGGACTCTGCCATGGACATAACTCCACCCTCACCCTTCACCGTTTTAATATCATGTACCAAAATATAGCACTAAAAATAAATCACTCATTGCACATAAATCATTCTGGAGTCAGCCTGTATTATTTACAAATGTATAACACATTACTTATCAATAATGTTCTGTTATTTATGTGTGGACAACATACCGATGTCAATAAGCATTAGTCCATGGGCTAACCAAGCAGAAGTCACGCAGTGGGTCATACAGCACTGAAAAGGGAAGGGAAAAGTAAACTTCAGTTTAAAAGAACTGGGGGGAAATACACAAAGTAAAGATGCAGGGGGCATTCAGTAAATGGTAAATGGCGTGGGTGATTCCTACCTGTGTGCTACTGAAAATACTGTTGGATAACTCTGTCCCTGTTGTCTGGGTCGTCCTCTTCGTCTTCCTCCTCTTCACTCTCCGCAGGCTCCACAGCTGCTTCAACACCACCATCTGGACCATCCTCCTGCAGGAAGGGCACCTGACGTCACAATGCCAGATTGTGAAGCATACAGCAGGCCACGATGATCTGGCACACCTTTGGTGAGTACATCAGGGATCCCCCTGTCATATGTAGGCACCTAAACCTGGCCTTCAGGAGGCCAAAGGTTCTTTCAATGACCCTCCTAGTTCGCCCATGGGCCTCATTGTACCGTTCCTCTGCCCTGGTCCGGGGATTCCTCACTGGGGTCAATAGCCAAGGCAGGTTGGGGTAACCAGAGTCACCAATTAGCCACACATGTTGTCTCTGTAGCTGTTCCATCACATAAGGGATGCTGCTATTTCGCATCACATACGCGTCATGCACTGACCCAGGGAACATGGCATTCACATGGGAGATGTACTGGTCAGCCAAACAGACCACCTGAACGTTCATCGAATGGTAACTTTTCCTGTTTCTGTACACCTGCTCATCGTCTTTTGGGGGTACTAAAGCCACATGGGTCCCATCAATGGCACCAATTATGTTGGGAATATGTCCAAGGGCATAAAAATCACCCTTCACAGTGGCCAAATCTACCTCCTCAGGGAATACAATGTAGCGCCGCATGTGTTTCGTCAGGGCAGACAACACTCTAGACAAGATCTTTGAAAACATAGGCTGAGACATTCCAGATGACATGGCCACTGTTGTCTGGAATGAGCCACTTGCCAGAAAATGGAGGACTGACAGAACCTGCACTAGAGGGGGAATTCCTGTGGGTTGGCGGATGGGGGACATCAGGGCTGGCTCCAGCTGGGCACACAGTTCATGTATAGTGGCTCGGTCAAGTCGGTATCGTAGTATGATGTGGCGTTCTTCCATTGTCGACAGGTCCACCAGCGGGCGGTACACGCGAGGATTCATCCTTCTCCTCGCAAGTCCCAGCGGACGGTGCCTAGGAAGGACAACATGGAGCACAGAGTCAAGCAAGTCACAGGTACGTTCACCACTGCATGCATAGCACACGATTATCTATGTATTGAAAGGTGTGTATGTGTGGCAATGCAAGGCCTAGGCCTGTGTGACGCAGTACAAATAATGCCATGTGGGCCCTTGAAATGGCGGCTGCCTGACCTGTGAAGTGGGACAATGGGATGTGAGGTCAATGCGCTGGCGCGGCACACCGTGGCGGTAGGCGGTCGAAGACCGCTATACGAAGCCGCATTGGCTAACATTGAAGCCTATGGGTTTCAGGAGCCAATAATGAGATGCGCCGGCGGTCGCGGTACGCACCGCCGCGGTACGCACCGCCGCGGGCGTGACCGCCATTTTCTATCTGCTTAATCACTCGAGACCTGATCTTCCACAGGAGAGGACCTATACTGCAAGTGCTGCTGTGACCTCGGTCTGGAAGTGACAATGGCTGCTGCGACTGGGGAAAGGGCCCCCGCCTTCAGTTCCGAAGAGTTGGAGAAGCTCGTGGACGGGGTCCTCCCCCAGTATGCGTTACTCTACGGTCCTCCAGACCAACAGGTAAGTACACTGGGTGCACATTGAATGGGCTATGCCTGTGTGGAGTGGGGTGGATGCTAAGTTGGTGGGGTGGGGGGCGAATGAGGCGTGCAACGCACGACAGATGAGAGCATGTGCCATATGGCAAGGTTGGGGAGGGGGGGCCAATCGCATCTAACATGCAGGAATATGATGATTTCTCCTTCCCACCCTGTACATGTCAAATAGGTCAGCGCCCATCAGAAAGTGGACATATGGCGTGCCATCGCCAAGGAAGTCCAGGCCCTGGGGGTCCACGTCAGACGGGGCACCCACTGCCGCAAGAGGTGGGAGGACATCCGCCGCGGGACCAGGAAGACCGCCGAGTCACTGCTGGGGATGGCCTCCCAACGTAGGAGGGGTGCCAGTCGTACCCTGACCCCTCTGATGTCCCGGATCCTGGCGGTGGCCTACCCTGATTTGGATGGGCGCTTGAGGACATCACAGCAGACACAAGGGGGTGAGTATCAGCACATTCTGCTATCTCTCTGCGCAGTGGAGGCGTCTGGGTGGGGGAGGAGGGTTGGGGGTGACATTAGGCCAGGGCGTTTTCTGTTGTGTAGTCCGCTCCTTTAGGCATGGCCCTGTGCTCCCGGACCCCACCTCTGTAGGGTGACAAGTACAGCTATCGATGGTCCAGCATCGCACATGTGCGCCTTTGGCGTCTCTAGACCTGTAGTCCTAGTCCGAAGTACTGAGTAGTGTACCCCAAATGCGCGGCTTAGTGCATGAGGCTCCTGTGTCTGTCCTCTCCGCCAACGGTCTTGACATTGCATGCACTCAACCTGGTCTTCGTTTTTCTCCCCCCACCCTTCTTCTTCGTCTTCTTGTGCATCTGTGCATTAGCATCATCAGGCGGAGGAGAATTGACATCGGAGCACGAGGGAGCTGCAAGTCACAAGGCCCCGGTGGGACCAGGAACAGACACAGAGGGCACCAGTGATCCGGAGGGCGAGGGGAGCACCACAACGGGGACCGGTGGTGACACCAGCGACACGTCCTCGGATGGGAGCTCCCTAGCGGTGGCGGCAACATCCGGGCCCCCCGCCTCTCCAGGTACAGCCGCCACCCAGCGCACCAGCCCCGCCCTCCCAGCAGCCCCTCAGCCTACGCTCCTTGCCCGCTCGCCCAGGAAGGCGGGCGTCTCCTTCGCCCCAGGCACCTCAGCCCCTGCCCCTGTTACCCCTGCTGCCCTCAGTGAGGAGGTCATTGATCTCCTCAGGACACTCATTGTTGGGCAGACTACCCTTTTGAATGCCATCCAGGGGGTAGAAAGGGAGGTGCATCGGAGCAATGCCTACCTGGAGGGCATTCATTCGGGTCAGGCTGCCCATCAACGATCGTTCAATGCTCTGGCCTCAGCACTGACGGCAGCCATTGTCCCTGTTTCCAGCCTCCCTCTTCTGACTGCCTCCAGCCTGTCTCTGTCTCCTGTTCCTCAGCCTATCCCATCCACACCATCAGACCAGCCTGCACACACCTCAACACCCAAGGGAAGCTCATCCAGACACAGGCACCACAGAAGCCACAAGCATTCACGCAAGCAACACCCAGATGCAGACATTCCAACAGTCACTACCACCTCTGTGTCCCCCACCTCCTCGTCTCCCTTCTCCCTCCCTGTCACGTCTACACTCACACCTGCATGCACACCACCGTCAGCCAGTGCTTCCATCACCAGCACACCCTCCAGTCCAGTCCGCACACGTGCAGTCACCACCCCCACTACCATTTACACGTCCCCTGTGTCCTCTCCCACTGTGTCTGTCACCCCCTCTTCCAAGACACACAAACGCAGGCAGCCACCCACCCAACAGCCATCCACCTCACGACAGCCTCCAGCACATGCACCTGCACCCAAAGACAGCACACCTGACTCTCCTACAACCACATCCTCTTCCTCCACTTCCATCTCCACTTCTCCTACCTTTTACCTTGGTCCTAAGAAAGTTTTCCTTGCTAATCTTGACCTCTTTCCCTCCACTGACCCACCCCCTCCATCTGCAAAGAGTCCCAAGAGCACCTCAGCCACCACCAGCCCAGCTTCGGGTGTCACTGTGGTGCATGGGTTCTGGAGCCCACCCTTTGCCAGCAGTGACACCTCAATCAGCAGCAAGGGGACAGCCAGCCCCCCACCAGGCAAGAAGACCAGGAAGGTAAAGGGCCGCCGTGAGAGGACTGACACGGCTGCCCCCAAGGAGCCAACTTCTCCCACATCACCAGCCACAACAGCTAGGGGAGGCAAGGGCCCGAGAGCCCCATCTAAGGAGTGAAAGGGCAGCAGGGCGGAAAAGTCAGCCAGCAGGAGCGCGGAGCAGGAGGGGCCCACAAGCCCCATCCCGGGTGTTAGGAAGGACACCAAAGGGCCCAGGACTCCGTCACCGAAGGGTCCAGCAACAGCACGGTCGGAGGGTGAGTGAGCAGGGAGTCCAGGCCAGGTCTGGCTCCCTTGACCTACTGGACGAGCACCGCTGAAGAGGGCCCCGCCGTGCAGAAGAGCACCGCTGAAGAGGGCCCCGCCGTGCAGAAGAGCACCGCTGAAGAGGGCCCCGCCGTGCAGAAGAGCACCGCTGAAGAGGGCCCCGCCGTGCAGAAGAGCACCGCTGAAGAGGGCCCCGCAGTGCAGAAGAGCACCGCTGAAGAGGGCCCCGCCGTGCAGAAGAGCACTGCTGAACAGGGCCCCGCCGTGCAGAAGAGCCCCGCTGAAGAGGGCCCCGCCGTGCAGAAGAGCACCGCTGAAGAGGGCCCCGCAGTGCAGAAGAGCACCGCTGAAGAGGGCCCCGCCGTGCAGAAGAGCACTGCTGAACAGGGCCCCGCCGTGCAGAAGAGCCCCGCTGAAGAGGGCCCCGCCGTGCAGAAGAGCACCGCTGAAGAGGGCCCCGCCGTGCAGAAGAGCACCGCTGAACAGGGCCCTGCCGTGCAGAAGAGCACCGCTGAAGAGGGCCGCTGAAGAGGGCCCCGCCGTGCAGAAGAGCACCGCTGAACAGGGCCCCGCCGTGCAGAAGAGCACCGCTGAAGAGGGCCCCGCCGTGCAGAAGAGCACCGCTGAAGAGGGCCCCGCCGTGCAGAAGAGCACCGCTGAACAGGGCCCCGCCGTGCAGAAGAGCACCGCTGAAGAGGGCCCCGCCGTGCAGAAGAGCACCGCTGAAGAGGGCCCCGCCGTGCAGAAGAGCACCGCTGAAGAGGGCCCCGCAGTGCAGAAGAGCACCGCTGAAGAGGGCCCCGCCGTGCAGAAGAGCACTGCTGAACAGGGCCCCGCCGTGCAGAAGAGCCCCGCTGAAGAGGGCCCCGCCGTGCAGAAGAGCACCGCTGAAGAGGGCCCCGCAGTGCAGAAGAGCACCGCTGAAGAGGGCCCCGCCGTGCAGAAGAGCACTGCTGAACAGGGCCCCGCCGTGCAGAAGAGCCCCGCTGAAGAGGGCCCCGCCGTGCAGAAGAGCACCGCTGAAGAGGGCCCCGCCGTGCAGAAGAGCACCGCTGAACAGGGCCCCGCCGTGCAGAAGAGCACCGCTGAAGAGGGCCGCTGAAGAGGGCCCCGCCGTGCAGAAGAGCACCGCTGAACAGGGCCCCGCCGTGCAGAAGAGCACCGCTGAAGAGGGCCCCGCCGTGCAGAAGAGCACCGCTGAAGAGGGCCCCGCCGTGCAGAAGAGCACCGCTGAACAGGGCCCCGCCGTGCAGAAGAGCACCGCTGAAGAGGGCCCCGCCGTGCAGAAGAGCACCGCTGAACAGGGCCCCGCCATCTCAAGACGCGCTCCGCTGGGCCCTTCATCTCAAGCAACGCTCCGCTGGGCCCTTCATCTTAAGCACCGCTCCGCTGGGCCCTTCCTGTCAAGCACCGCTTCGCTGGGCCCCGCCATCTCAAGCACCGCTCCGCTGGGCACCGCCGTCTCAAGCACCGCTCCGCTGGGCCCTGCCATCTCAAGCACCGGCCCGCTGGGCCCTTCATCTCAAGCACCGCTCCGCTGGGCCCTTCATCTCAAGCACCGCTCCGCTGGGCCCCGCCGTCTCAAGCACCGCTCCGCTGGGCCCTTCATCTCAAGCACCGCTCCGCTGGGCCCCGCCGTCTCAAGCACCGCTCCGCTGGGCCCCGCCATCTCAAGCACCGCTCCGCTGGGCCCTTCCTGTCAAGCACCGCTCCGCTGGGGCCCGCCATCTCAAGCACCGCTCCGCTGGGCCCCGCCATCTCAAGCACCGCTCCGCTGGGGCCCGCCATCTCAAGCACCGCTCCGCTGGGCCCTTCCTGTCATGCACTGTTAACGGTTCACTGTGCCCACCATGCCTCCTCCTTGACCAGTGGAGACTGTAATCCACCTGATGGACTGTGGCTTTGCACTCCCCAGGATGGCCGAGTGGGCAACCCACCCACTGTAGAGACTTGAGAGACTGTGGCTTTGCACTCCCCAGGATGGCCGAGTGGGCATCCCACCCACTGTAGAGACTTGAGAGACTGTGGCTTTGCAATCCCCAGGATGGCCGAGTGGGCAACCCACCCACTGTAGAGACTTGAGAGACTGTGGCTTTGCACTCCCCAGGATGGCCGAGTGGGCATGGTGGCTCCTTCGTGGATCTGGCGTCGTGGACTCATGTGGCTGTGGTGCCCCCCCCCTTCCCTTCCCCCTGAGGTGCCTGTAGTTTTTTCATCAGATGCCCCTGCAGTGTTCTCTCCAAAGGACTCAGGTCTCCTGTGTGGGCTTTGCCCTTGTGTTGCTACACTTTGGCCCACGGACACTTTGAATCTTGTTAGTTGTGCGGGACTTATTGCCTCGGTTTTTCGTATGCACTGGATATTGATTTGGGATTTTTGAGTTGTTATTGCTATTTGACCGTGACTTATCAGTGGTTTTTATTTCCCATAAATTTCGAGTCACTATTTAATTATGTCCTTGTTTTCTTTACGGGGGTTTGGGTGGTTTCACTGTGACTTGTTGCTCTGCATTGGTGTGTACATGGTTTGGGGGGGTGGGTGTATCGCGTATGTGTGTGCACGTGACCTTTCGTCCTCCCCCCTCCCCTGTGTCGTAGGTGCAGTACTCACCGTTGTCGTCTGCACCGGCGTTCGTACTCGTGGTAGATGAGCAGGTAGGCGAGAGCAGGTAGGATGTTTAATTCGGGTTCCATGCTGTCCTCCTTCCTCGTGGAGTGCGTAGAGGTGCGCGTTTTCCCGTTCGTAGTCTGTTTCCGACGTGTTTTTATCGGCGGTGCTCCCGCCCTGGAAAAGGTGGCGGATTGGCCGGTCATGATAGTGTGGGCGGAACATTGTCTGCCGCCTGGCTGTTGGCGGTGACCGCCGCGCTGTTTGTCGGTCCCACCATGGCGGTCGGAGTGTTAAGTTGGCGGGCTGTGTTGGCGGTTCCCGCCAGGGTCTGAATTCCATTTTTTGGACCGCCGGCCTGTTGGCGGGTTGGCCGCCGCTTTATCACCGACCGCCAGGGTTAGAATCACCCCCAGAATGTCACTTCTGCTCCAAGGGACATGAACAAAATTCCCTCTAGGAATTTCCCTTATTGGTAATCCTTTCACCGGATCCTTACTTTGCTGCACATTTGCAGAAAGGTCCGCAGAATCTCTTTTCCTTTTATCTCTTTTCTTTACCCATGTGCCTTCCCATTTGTCTAGTGCTCCCCATGTCCGGACACTTTGAAGTAACTCCCTAAGGTGTGCCTTCATTCCTGCAGATCTCATGTATTCAAAGTCTTTTGTGTCAAAATCCAAACTGTAACTCCTTTTCAAATGCTTTGTTTTCTCTATTTCTATGCCGTACTTCCCTGCCAAGTCTGCTAGTCTTTGATGTACATTGCTTACAACCCTCCCAGCTCACAAGCAGTACCTCACCAAAAACCCAAACAGTAAAAGGTGATTTCTAGCAGCCTTTACGCATGGACTCTAGAGTGCAACATCGAAGGGAAGTCATGGTAGAACGGAGATTACCCTTTTCTCACATTAGCAAGAAGTCTCAGCCATACACCAGCAATGAAGAAGATGCAGGAAAGTTTTCAAAATATTTATTGAAATGACTGCAATCTACAGCAAAAATCATGAGCTGCAGTGATGATGATAATGAACAATGCAAGAAGCATAACTGTGAAAATGAGAGTTGTGAATATAAAGACCCCCACCATCTTGCAATAAACATGAGATATAAAAATCCTAGCATGGAGAACCTAGGGCCAGATGTGTAAAACGTTTTTGCATTCGCAAACATTGCGAATCGCAAAATTTGGCCGTTTGCGAATGCAAAAACGTGGTCTGCGATGCATGAAAGGCATTCGCAGACAAAAAATAAGAAATCACAAAAATTGTGATATTTTGCGTTACGACTCGGTTTTGCGAGTTGCATTTTGCATCTCGCAATTTGCGACATGAAATACCGAATCGCAATTAGCGAATCGGTATTTCAAGTAGGAAATTGCGAGACACAAAATGCGAGTCGCAAAACCAAGTCGCAATTTGATGCACCAAAAAATCGCAAATTGCAATTTTTCGCAGAATGGCATTTTGCACATGCAAAATACCACTAAGTGAAAACAGGTGGTAACCAGGTGCAACATATATAAAGAGGCCCAGAATGCCTCAGACTCTTTTCCACAATGGCTGCACTCTACGTCATGGCGAGGAGAATGAGGATCTTGGCAGTTTTGAGGAGAGGGGGGAGGAGACAAGAGCGCATTTTCAGAGTGCGCATTACACTTTTTGACCAGACTGAGGAGGAAATATTTGAGAAGTAGAGGTTGAGCTCAGCCATGATACTTGACCTGATAGCTGAGCTACAACCCATATTGCAGTGCACAACACATAGGACTCATAGCATCCCCACCCATGTGAAGGTATTATGCTCCCTCCACCTACTCACCTCAGGGAGCTATCAAGGGCTCATAGCAGCAGCTGGAGGGGTTTCACGGAGTACCCTCTCTAGATTTTTCAATGCATTTATCAACGCCATGCTGAGCAGAATACACCAATACATCAGATTCCCCCACACCCCACAGGAAATACAGCAGACAAAAATAGATTTCTACCAGATAGCACAGTTCCCCCATGTCCTAGGTGCCATAGATGGGACATATGTAGCAATCTGTCCACCATCAGCCACAGAGTATGTGTACTGCAACCGTGAATACCATCATTCCATGAATATCCAGGTGATATGCAATGCCTCCTATATCATAACTGATCTTGTGGCCAGGTACCCACAGAGCACACATGATTCATACATCTTTCGCCACAGCGGCATTCACACAAGACTGCTAGCTGGGGAGTTTGGTGAAGGATATCTACTAGGTATTGTCCCACTGTACACTGGTGCATTGATGGCGTGCTGAGGTCAGATGGCTCAGTTACTCATTATACTCTCTGTTCCTTCCAGGAGACAGTGCCTACACAGTGCTCACCTACATGATGACGCCCTACCTAAATCCTACAACACCTGCTGAACGGAGATACAATGCAGCACACAGGGCGACCTGCAACGTGGTGGAGCGCACCTTTGGGCTGCTGAAGAGTCCTTCCGGTGCTTCCACAAAAGTGGAGGGGCACTACAGTACAGCCCAGAGACAACATGTAGAATAGTGGCTACTTGTGCAATCTTGCACAATATAGCTACCACCAGGGGCATACCTGTGGAAATATGTGATTCTGAATCTGATGAGGATGATGATCCCATACCACCCCTACAGCCAGCAGATCGGATCAGTGCAGCAGAGGGCAGGCAAAGGCGTGCTGACATCACGCACAACCATTTCAAATGTAAGTATAAACAACACAAATCCACTGACAATTGTACTTGTAGTAAGTAAATGTATTACCTTAATGTCAGGTAATATCAGTTCCACTAGTAGCAACAAAAGTAATTGAAACAATAAACAAAAGCAGTTAACAGATTTCACTATTCCTTCATAGTTTCCTTATGGCACAAATATTTACAGTCCCCTGTGGCCAATACACTAATTTCCTCTGGCCACACAAGCCACTCGAGTGCGCAGTTGCCTCACTGGCACCTCTATTTTCTGCCTCAGTGACAGTGCTGTGCCTGGCACTGCGACGTCTGGCATCCGTTGTGGGCACAGCTAAGCTGCTGAGGCGCGATGTGTCCTCCGTGTCCCGCAGTCACAGTTCACTTGGTGTGGCTGACCGGTTACCCATAATATTGTCTATCACATTCGTGATCTGCACCAGTCCCTGTGCCACATCCCTGCTGCTGTGCGCTGCCTCTACCTGTGCGGCCACAGAACGCCACGATATGAGGGCTGTTGAATTTGCCAGCCTTTTGGCAGAGCGACAAAAACCACCAAACATACCCATGAAACGTCTCTCCTGCCTGCGGTGGCTTACTCTGTCGTGGCGAAGCACCTGACACAGTTCCCTCACTGCACTAGTCAGCTCCCTCGTATCCTCTGATGCTTGGATCTGTCCTTCATGCAGCTGTTTGATGTTCGCATTGAGACACTCCAGCTGGCGATGCAGCCCCCCCCATGTTTCTATTGTGTGCCTGCATCTGCCTTTGTAACGCAGAGATTCTTTTGTTTTGCAGGTGCTGCTGCTTTAACATAGCCAATTCCAGGCCACCGAACACTGATGGTCCCTCACCTGCCTCAAAAGCCTGTGCGCCTGCATATGTAGGCATCCTGCGGGGTGTTGGGCTATGCTGTGGACGGGGCTCCTGTATCCGAGTGCAATTGCCACTTGGGGAAGGTGTGTGTGAGTCATCCTGCTGCTCATAAGAGTCCTGGCTCAGTTCTGGTAGTTGCAGTGCCCTAGGCCTGCGTCGAACGGGCGCTATGTTCTGTGACTCGCTGGTATTAGAGTCAGAAGCAGGTTGGGTGTCTGTTTCCCCTGCAATGGCACATGCTGTAACTGCTGGGCCTGGGCCACCTGCAACGACAATATGCAGCATGTCAGTTATGTATGTATCAATAAAGGTCACACAATGGTAATAAACGTACAGTTACTTCTCATCACAATGTTGTGGGTGTTGTGGTCTTCTGTGTGTCGCTCTGCCTATTACATTGTATGTGCTACTTTCAGCTCTGGGTTGTGGACTACCACTCCCACAAGGCATTGTTGTGCTGCTTCTAAGATGTGGAATGGACTACTTCTCACAATGCTTTGCCCTACTTGCTAATTCCTAAGGGGCTTTTGTGCATACACATATGGGTTACATTTCAATATTGCACTTACCTTTACTTGTACTTGGTGTGCCGGATGTGTCAATGTCAGTGACCCCACTGACTGCTTCTGGGAGGAGTGTGGACTCCACTAGGTCTTCCATCAGGGTGGAGGGTGTCTCTGTGGGTGGTCCGCCTCCTGTGCTCCTGGCCTCCTGCAGTCGTCTTGCCACCCTCTCCTTGGCACGGGACCGCAGGTCGTACCACCTCTTCTTTATTTCCTACACAGAGCGCTGCGCTACTCCAACAGCGCAGATGTTGGTCTGGATATCTGCCCAGAGTCTGCGCTTTTCACTCTCAGGCACCTGGAGTGAGCTTTTGCTGAACAAACGGTCATGGCTCCTGACCACCTCCTCTGTGAGCACCTCCATCTCTTGCTCACTAAACTTTAGTTTGCGCTTTCTTTCTCCCTTCTCCTTTCCCTTTGCAGAGGTGTCCATGGTGGTTCTGCAGTGCTGCCTTCTTCAGAGACTTGCTCACTGTGGCTAGGCTGACTCTCTCTGAGTGCTAGTTTGGGTGTGGCACCTGCAAACTGCCTGGGATGACTCACTTCCTGCTTGTGATGTCATGAGGCTCCTCCAGGTGTGCGTTCTCGCAATTTGCGATTTTCAAATACCGAATCGCAATTTGCGAGAACACAAATCGCGATTCGGTATTTGGGCCTCGCAAACCACAAATAGCGAATTTTAAGAAATCGCTAATTCTGATTCGCAATAGTGATACATTGCCTATTGCGACTCGGAAATAGCAATTTCTTAAAAATCGCTATTTGCGATTCGCAAGGCCATTTCATGATACATCTGGCCCCTAATCTCTACCCTAATATGAGCTAGGTGTGATAAACCTAATCTGCCAGAACCATGTCCATAAGAAGCGCCCCCCCAACGCTCATTATCTTGGAATGAGGTCTCGAGATCAGACTCAGTGCTGACATGAAGGCTGGGTCTGCATCAAGGCGACGTACAGCATAGATGGAGTCAATGTCATCTGGTAGGAATCCCTCTGATAACCCTGTCTGTGTGAGGTGTATTAATTCAGACCATCTAGGACCCCTGATGCAGGTATGTTTCAAAACAATAGATAAGAAGGCATACTTGTGGCAGCAATTATGTTAAGAATCTAGGACAAGTGTACATTATGTTCCTGTCACCCATAAGGAAGAAGGGGACATGATGTGAATATCTACGTACATCACTTGATTATGATGCTCATAGTGACGCCTTCATAGAGTGACACTGATAACACAAATCAAAATATTTCTCTAACTAAAAACAAAAGCAGCCAAATTAAAAGAAATTATAAAATAAATACACTAAGACAAAGCAGGCTAACTAGATTAAAAATCACTAAGTGACAGGGGCACAGGGCTGCAAGCCAAAGGACTAAGCTAAGCTCCTGAGTCCCATTAAACTTAAATAGGATCCACTAAAATACATAAGTGCATGGGACCAGGAGTCACTTGCTGTTTTGCTGTTATCAGCCTCAAGCAAAATAGAGGTATTTTCTTAACCCCTCCACTTCCAAGGACGTAACAGTTATGTCCTTGGCTGCGGCACTGAGGTGCCAAGAACATAACCATTACGTTCTTGGACTGGCTCATGAGCCTCGCCTCGGCGCCCCCAGTGCAGGGATGGAAGGGGAATTGCTTCCCCTTCGACCCCTGCCCCCCAGGCCCCTCTGTGGTGTCTGATTGCATCAGCACATGATTGCGCGCTGACCTCATCAGAGGCCTGTCCCTCGGCGCAGGAAGCTCAGCTTCTAGCGCCGATCGGAGGAGAAATGCTTTTGCATTTCTCCTCCAATCACGTGGTGGGGCCTTTCCTTTCCTTTGATGTCTTTCTCAGCATTTCTGCTGCCCGATCTTGATGCAATTGGGCCGCAGAAATGCCCACTAGACACCAGGGAGTTATTTTTATTTTTATTTTACGCTTAAGGGGAGCAAGGGCCGCTCACCAGGGGGGGAGCAAATTATTTTTAGTCCATTTCTGCCCCCCTGGGGGGAGGAAACCGCTAGACACCAGGGATAATTTATTTTTTGTTTATTTGTTTTTTTCATATGTGGGGAGCGACCCCTTAGGCAAGGGTCGTTCCCGGAGGGTAAAATTACCTTTAGGCCATTTCTGCCCTCCTTGGGGGCAGATCAGCCTATTATAATTAGGCCGATCTGCCCCAGTGGGGACAGAAACCCCTAGACACCAGGGATATATATTTTTTGTTTACTTTATTTGTTATTTGTTTATATATGGGGAGCGACTCCTTAGGAAAGGGTCGCTCCCCTGGGGGGCAAATTGTATTTAGGCCATTTCTGCCCCACTTGGAGGCAGATCAGCCTATTTTTATTAGGCCAATCTTCCCCCAAGGGGGGCAGAAACCATTAGGCATTAGGGTTTTTTGTTTGCGCCAATTTCACGCAAGGGTCGCTCCCCTGGGGGGGCAGGGGAATTTATTTTAGGCCATTTCTGCTCCCGTTGGGGGCAGATCGGCCTATTTCTATCAGGCCGATCTGTCCCCGGGAGGCAGAAACCACTTAGGCACCAGGAAGTGGTGTTTGTGTATGTGTGTGTTTTGTTTCGGGGGCAGCCCCTTGGGCAAGGGTCGCTCCCCATGGGGGCACATTACTGTTGGCCATATCTGCCCCCCCTTGGGGCAGATCAGCCTATTTTTGGAAGGCCTATCTGCCCTCAGAGACCAGGGAAGATTTTGTTTCAAAATAAGAGGGTGGGGGGTAGGGCCATACCCCCACCCCAAATAAATGGGGCCAAAGTTGTTCTGCCCTCCAATGAGCAGATGGGGCAATTACCCCCGATCCACACCCAGGGGGGCAGAAATTCTACTAGATGCCAGGGAACTAAAAAAAAATAGTGTGGTGGTGGCTACCAACCAGTATGGGCATTAGTTTTAAAAAATGCACAGGTTTGGTAGGTTTCCTTAAGTTGCCGGTTGAGCTAGAGGCCAAAATCCACAGCTAGGCACTTTCCTAACATCAGCTCTGTTTTCTTTGGGAAAATGTGATGTGTCCACGTTGTGTTCTGGGGCATTTCCTGACGCGGGCGCTAGGTCTACCCACACAAGTGAGGTACCATTTTTATTGGGAGACTTGGGGGAACGCTGTGTGGAAGGAAATTTGTGACTCCTCTCAGATTCCAGAACTTTCTGTCACCAAAATGTGAGGGAAAAGTGTTTTTTTGGCCAAATTCTGAGGTTTGCAAAGGATTCTGGGTAACAGAACCTGTGGGGAGCCCCACAAGTCACCCCATCCTGGATTCCCCTAGGTGTCTAGTTTTAGAAAATGCACAGGCTTGGTAGGTTTCCCTAGGTGCCGGCTGAGCTAGAGGCCAACATCTACAGCTCTACAGCTAGGGACTTTGCAAAAAACACGTCAGATTTCAATGTAAAAATGTGATGTGTCCATGTTGCATTTTCTGTCACGAGCATTAGGCCTACCCATGCAAGTGAGATACTATTTTTATTGGGAGACTTGGGGGAACACAGAATAGCAAAACAAGTGTTATTGCCCCTTGTCTTTCTCTACATGTTTTCCTTCCAAATGTAAGACAGTGTGTGAAAAAAAGACGTCTATTTCAGAAATGCCCTGTAATTCCTATTATGGGCATCCCAGAATTCAGAGATGTGCAAATCACCACAGCTTCTCAACACCTTATCTTGTGCCCATTTTGGAAATACCAAGGTTTTCTTGATACCTATTTATCACTCTTTATATTTCAGCAAATGAATTGCTGTATACCCGGTATAGAATGAAAACCCATTGCAAGGTGCAGCTCATTTATTGGCCCTGAGTACCTAGGGATCTTGATGAACCTACAAGCCCTATATATCCCCACAACCAGAAGAGTCCAGCAGACGTAACAATATATTGTTTTAAAAAATCTGACATCGCAGAGAAAAGTTACAGAGTGAAACGTGGAGAAAAATGGCTGGTTTTTTTTACCTCAATTTCAATATATGTTTTTATTTCAGCTGTTATTTTCTGTAGGAAAACCTTGTAGGATCTACACAAACTACCCCTTGCTGCATTCAGAATTTTCTCTACTTTTCAAAAATGTTTAGGTTGTGGGGATGGTTTGACCCCCATTTCTGTCACTAACTGGAAGAAGGCTAAAAGCACAAAAAATAGTAAAAATGGGGTATGTCCCAGTAAAATGCCAAAATTTTGTTGAAAAATGGGGTTTTCTGATTCAAGTCTGCCTGTTCCTGAAAGCTGGGAAGATGGTGATTTTAGCACCACAAACCCTTTGTTGATGCCATTTTTCAGGGAAGAAGCCCACAAGCCTTCTTCTGCAGCCCCTTTTCCCATTTTTTTGAAAAAATGAATATTTCGCTGTATTTTAGCTAATTTCTTGGTCCCCTTCGGGGGAACCCACAAAGTCTGGGTATCTATAGTATCACTAGGATGTTGGAAAAAAAGGACGCAAATTTGGTGTGGGTAGCTTATGTGGACAAAAAGTTATGAGGGCCTAAGCGCGAACTGCCCCAAACAGCCAAAAAAAGGCTTGGCACCTGAAGGGGAAAAGGCCTGGCAGCGAAGGGGTTAATCATTGAAGTACTATTGTTGTGCACGTAAATAAATGTTTTGATTGCATCTCAGCAAATCAGCTGGTTGTGACAGCAGCTGGACGCACACTGTTAAAACGGCTCTCAGCCTGCTCTGAGTGCCTGTATGCACTCGCTGCATATGCTGTTAACTTCATGGGTTCAGGCTTTGTCTGTCCAGTGTGAGGGAAGTTTGGTACCCTGCCACCTCCCTTCTTTTCTCCTCATTCTCTCAGCTGTGTACCAGAGATGGCATCCTATTGGCAGAGCACAAAGACCAATGTCTGCATTGCAGAGAATGAAGATATTATAGGCACGTTTTTATAGAAGGGATGAATTGGGCGTTTTGACCTTGCTGCCACGCTTAACCATTCTTCGGTACTACGTGGCCACAAACGCACTTCAGGAAATATTTTAAAATAACTGTTTATTAAAGTGAGTTTCTGTAATCCCGACAAGGCCACAAGAACTACTGAACGCTGTACAGAAAAAGCATTTGCAGTGTAGAGAAAATGGGTAACATATCAATATTGCCTACATGAAGATGAATAAATATCCACAGCCGAGGAAAATCATGTTTACAGTCAGGCATGCAGTACCTACTAAGGCCCTCATTCTGACCCTGGCGGTCGGTGATAAAGCGGCGGCCAAGCCGCCAACAGGCCGGCGGTCTAAAATATGCAATTCTGACCCTGGCGGGAACCGCCAACACAGCCCGCCAACTTAACACTCCGCCCGCCACAGCGGTACAAACAAATAGCGCGGCGGTTCCCGCCAACAGCCAGGCGGCAGACAATGTACCGCCCACCCTATTACGACCCACCAATCTGCCACCTTTTCCGGGGCGGGAGCACCGCCGATAAGAACACGGCGGAAACAGACTACGAACGGGAAAACGCTCACCTCTACGTACTCCACGCGAGATTTCGGCAGCATGGAACCAGAGTTGCAGGTCATCCCCGCACTCCTATTCCTGCTCATATACCAGGAGCACGCCCGGCGGCGCGGAAGACATCGGTGAGTACTGCACCTACGACACAGGGGAGGGAAAAGATTACCGGCACACACCCACCCACCCACACCCACTACAACACACACATCAATGCATTCCCACAGATCACTGTCACAACCCACAAACCACCCCCCTCCGAAATAATGCAAAGACCAAAAGAAGAGATCATAAACGGGCAGATATATTGAAATATGGACACCAGTAATCCCAATAAATAAATAAACTATATACAAAATATATACAGCTACTAAATGTAGTCCAACCACTGTCCGTGGATCACAGGGTTCCTGTGCAAAGGGGCAAGGCCCAGTCCCACGACAAGAACTCCACGGAGAGAACACTGCAGGGGCATCAGAAAGAAAATCGGACAGGCACCTCAGGGGGAAGGGAAGGGGGGGCACCTCAGCCACTTGAGTACACGACGCCAGATCCACGAGGGGACTCCATGACCACTGGGCCATCCTGGGGAGAGCAAAGCCACAGTCCAAACAGTCCATACAGTGGGTGGCCTGCCCACTGGGCCATCCTGGGGAGAGCAAAGCCACAGTCCATACAGTCCATACAGTGGGTGGCCTGCCCACTGGGCCATCCTGGGGAGAGCAAAGCCACAGTCCATACAGTCCATACAGTGGGTGGCCTGCCCACTGGGCCATCCTGGGGAGAGCAAAGCCACAGTCCATACAGTCCATACAGTGGGTGGCCTGCCCACTGGGCCATCCTGGGGAGAGCAAAGCCACAGTCCATACAGTCCATACAGTGGGTGGCCTGCCCACTGGGCCATCCTGGGGAGAGCAAAGCCACAGTCCAAACAGTCCATACAGTGGGTGGCCTGCCCACTGGGCCATCCTGGGGAGAGCAAACCAACAGTCCAAACAGTCCATACAGTGGGTGGCCTGCCCACTGGGCCATCCTGGGGAGAGCAAAGCCACAGTCCATACAGTCCATAACAGACCCCACTGCCACTGGAGGAGGCAAGTTGGCCAGAGGACATCCTTCAGCCCTGCCCGAGATAGATCCTGCCCTGCCACGTCTGCCAAAGGGCCAGCGGTTCTTGCCTTGAAGGGCCCAGTTCAGCGGTTCTTGAGACGGCGGGGCCCAGTTCAGCGGTTCTTGAGACGGCGGGGCCCAGGTCAGCGCTACTTGCCTTGAAGGGCCCAGTTCAGCGGTTCTTGAGACGGCGGGGCCCAGTTCAGCGGTTCTTGAGACGTTGGGGCCCAGGTCAGCGCTACTTGCCTTGAAGGGCCCAGTTCAGCGGTTCTTGAGACGGCGGGGCCCAGTTCAGCGGTTCTTGCCCTGAAGGGCCCAGTTTAGCGGTTCTTGAGACGGCGGGGCCCAGCGGAGCGGTGCGTGAGACGGCGGGGCCCAGCGGAGCGGTTCTTGAGACGGCGGGGCCCAGCGGAGCGGTGCTTGAGACGGCGGGGCCCAGGTCAGCGCTACTTGCCTTGAAGGGCCCAGTTCAGCGGTTCTTGAGACGGCGGGGCCCAGTTCAGCGGTTCTTGAGACGGTGGGGCCCAGGTCAGCGCTACTTGCCTTGAAGGGCCCAGTTCAGCGGTTCTTGAGACGGCGGGGCCCAGCGGAGCGGTGCGTGAGACGGCGGGGCCCAGCGGAGCGGTTCTTGAGACGGCGGGGCCCAGCGGAGCGGTGCTTGAGACGGCGGGGCCCAGGTCAGCGCTACTTGCCTTGAAGGGCCCAGTTCAGCGGTTCTTGAGACGGCGGGGCCCAGGTCAGCGCTACTTGCCTTGAAGGGCCCAGTTCAGCGGTTCTTGAGACGGCGGGGCCCAGTTCAGCGGTTCTTGAGACGGCGGGGCCCAGTTCAGCGGTTCTTGAGACGGCGGGGCCCAGTTCAGCGGTTCTTGAGACGGTGGGGCCCAGGTCAGCGCTACTTGCCTTGAAGGGCCCAGTTCAGCGGTTCTTGAGACGGCGGGGCCCAGTTCAGCGGTCCTTGCCCTGAAGGGCCCAGTTCAGCGGTTCTTGAGACGGCGGGGCCCAGCGGAGCGGTGCTTGAGACGGCGGGGCCCAGTTCAGCGGTTCTTGAGACGGCGGGCCCAGTTCAGCGGTCCTTGCCTTGAAGGGCCCAGTTCAGCGGTTCTTGAGACGGCGGGGCCCAGTTCAGCGGTTCTTGAGACGGTGGGGCCCAGGTCAGCGCTACTTGCCTTGAAGGGCCCAGTTCAGCGGTTCTTGAGACGGCGGGGCCCAGTTCAGCGGTTCTTGAGACGGCGGGGCCCAGCGGAGCGGTGCTTGAGACGGCGGGGCCCAGTTCAGCGGTTCTTGAGACGGCGGGCCCAGTTCAGCGGTCCTTGCCTTGAAGGGCCCAGTTCAGCGGTTCTTGAGACGGCGGCCGGTCTATGGCCAACTGCTAATTGCCTGGTGGTGCCCTCCTAGGCAGCGGGGATGGTGCTCCTTCACTGCCCACCTGGGCTGTGGGTGGTGGGGCCCTCCTGGCCAGCTGGGCTGGGTCCTCCCTGGGCAGCGGCTATGGGGGTGGTGGGCTCTCCCGGGGCAGCTGTGCCGGTTCCTCCCGGGGCAGCGGCTATGGGGGTTGTGGGCTCCTCCTGGGCAGCAGGCCTGCTGCCTGACCTCTCCGACTTGCTGCCCTTGCCCTCCTTAGTCGTGGGCCTGTGTCCCTTTCCTCCCTTTGGAGCTGTGGCTGGTGACTGTCTCTGGGTGGTGTCCGGGGGGGATGTAGAAGGCGGGCTCCTGCGGCGCCCCTTCCGCCTTCTGCTCCTCTTCCCAGGGGGTGGGCTGGCTGTCCCCTTGCTGCTGGGCGAAGATCCAGACATGCGGGCTGGCGGGCTCCAATACCCCTGCACCCTTGTCAAGGGGGCTGCAGGGCTGGTGGTGGCTGAGGTGCTCTTCTTACCCCGACGAGAAGGAGGGGGGGGCTCAGGGTCAGGAAAGAAGTTAGTAGTGGCGTGGAAGAGCTTCTTGGGACAATGGAGAGTGGTAGGTACAGTGGGAATGGGAGTGGAGGGAGAGGATGTGGTTGTAGGTGAGTCACGTTTGCTGTCTTTGGGTGCAGGTGCAGGAGGGATAGGCTGTCGTGAGGTGGATGGCTGTTGGGTGGGTGGGTGGCTGCGTTTGTGTGGTGTGGAAGAGGGGGTGACAGACACAGTGGGAGAGGACACAGGGGACGTGTAAATGGCAGTGGGGGTGGTGACTGCACGTGTGCGGACTGGAGTGGAGGGTGTGCTGGTGATGGAAACACTGGCTGATGGTGAGGTGAATGGAGGTGTGAGTGTAGACGTCACAGGGAGGGAGGAGGGAGATGAGGAGGTGGGGGTCACAGAGGTGGTAGTGACTGTTGGCATGTCTGCATCGGAATGTTGCGTGTGTGAATGTCTGCGTGATCTGTGGTGCTTATGTTTGGATGAGCTTCTCTTGGGTGTTGAGGTGTGTGCAGGCTGGTCTGATGGTGTGGGTGGGACAGGCAGAGGAACAGGAGACTGGGAGGAGGGAGTTAGTAGAGTCAGGCAGGAGACAGGGACAATGGCTGCCGTCAGTGCTGAGGCCAGAGCCTGGAACGATCGCTGATGGGCAGCCTGACCCGAATGAATGCCCTCCAGGTACCCATTGCTGCGATGAACCTCCCTCTCCACCCCCTGGATGGCATTCAAAAGGGTAGTCTGCCCAACAATGAGCGTTCGGAGGAGGTCAATGACCTCCTCACTGAGGGCAGCGGGGGTAACAGGGGCAGGGCCTGAGGTGCCTGGGGCGAAGGAGATGCCCGGCTTCCTGGCAGAGCGGGCACGGGGCGAACGCTGAGGGGCTGCTGGGAGGGCGGAGATGGTGCGCTGGGTGGCGGCTGTACCTGTAATGGCGGGGGGCACGGATGGTGCCACCCCCGCAAGGGAGCCCCCTTCCGAGGACGTGTCCGTGTCGCTGCAGGGTCCAGTCGTCCCCGTCGTGGAGCTCCCCTCGCCCTCCGTCTCACTGGTCCAGTCTGACTCTGTGGCATGGCCCTCCTGGGCCATGTGAGATGCAGCTCCCTCCTGCCCCGATGCCACTTCTCCTCCGCCTGATGATGCTGATGCACACAAGCACAGAAAGACAAACAAAAAGGGGGGGGAGAGAGAAATAAAGGTATATTGAGTACATGGATCTCCGGTACAGTTAGCGGACATGACAGACACAGATGCCCCCTGCACTAAGTTGCGCACTTGGGGTCCGCTACGCATTCCGTGGAACATGCCCTACACGCCTAGAGTTGACAACTGCACCCATGGATGACACGGCCCAGGGATGGCTGTACTGACACACTACTGAGGGTGGTGGCTGGGGACACAGGGGCTTACGGGGGTGCCCAGCCTACAGATATCGCCCTGGCCTAGGGGGACCCCCAGCCATCCTCCCCCAACCAGACACCTCCACTGCGCGACAACAGAGTAGATAATGCTTGTACTCACCCCCTTGTGTCTGCTGTGCTGCCCTCACGCGCCCATCCAATTCAGGGTAGGCCACCGCCAGGATCCGGAACATCAGGGGGCTCAGTTGACGGCAGGCACCCCGCCTACGTTGGGAGGCCATCCCCAGCAGAGACTCGGCGGTCTTCTTGGTCCCGCGGCGGATGTCCTCCCACCTCTTGCGGCAGTGGGTGCCCCGTCGATGGTGGACCCCCAGGGTCCGGACTTCCTTGGCGATGGCACGCCAAATCCCGATCTTCTCATGGGCGCGGACCTATGTGACACGTACAGGGAGGGAGAAATACCACGTTCAAGTTTGTCAGCATTTTCCTTTCCAGTGGCCCAACGCCCCCCATCCCCGCCATGCCCCCCGCCAGGCCCCCCGCCAGGCCCAACATGCCCCCCATCCCCGCCATGCCCCCCGCCAGGCCCCCCGCCAGGCCCAACATGCCCCCCATCCCCGCCATGCCCCCCGCCAGGCCCAACATGCCCCCCATCCCCGCCATGCCCCCCGCCAGGCCCAACATGCCCCCCATCCCCGCCATGCCCCCCGCCAGGCCCAACATGCCCCCCATCCCCGCCATGCCCCCCGCCAGGCCCCCCGCCAGGCCCAACATGCCCCCCATCCCCGCCATGCCCCCCGCCAGGCCCAACATGCCCCCCATCCCCGCCAGGCCCCCCGCCAGGCCCCGAAGCCAGCCAGTATCCCCAAATCCAGATTGAATTAAACTCACTTGTTGGTCTGGAGGACCGTAGAGTAGCGCATACTGGGGGAGGACCCCATCCACGAGTTTCTCCAACTCCTCTCCAGTGAAGGCAGGGGCCCTTTCCCCAGGTGCAGCAGCCATTGTCCCTTCCAGACCGAGGTCACAGCAACACTTGCAGTATAGGTCCTCTCCTGTGAAAGTTCAAGTCGCAAGTGGATAATTAGATAGAAAATGGCGGTCACGTCCGCGGCGGTGCGTACCGCGGCGGTGCGTCCCGCCACCGCCGGCGCCCTTCGCCATTGGCTCCTGAAACCCATAGGCTTCAATGTTAACCAATGCGGCTTTGCGCCGCGGTCTTCGCCCGCCGCCCGCCGCGGTGTGCCACGCCAGCGCATTGACCTCACATCCCATTGTCACACTTCACAGGTCAGGCAGCCGCCATTTCCAGGGCCCACATGGCTCAAATTCAACTGCGTCACACAGGCCTAGGCCTTGCATAGCCACTCAGACACGCCATTCACTGCATAGAGAATCGTATACTGTGCTAGCTGTGAGTACGTACCTGTGGGTTGCTTGACTGTGTGCTCCATGTTGTCCTTCCTAGGCACCGTCCGCTGGGTTGGGCGAGGAGACGGATGAATCCTCCCGTGTACCGACCGCTGGTGGACCTGTCGACAATGGAAGAACGCCACATTATCCTGACCTACCGTCTTAACCGTGCCACTATCCATGAACTGTGTGCCCAGCTGTAGCCCGACCTGATGTCCCCCATCCGCCAACCCACAGGGATTCCCCCTCTGGTCAGTACTCCATTTCTTGGCAAGTGGGTCATTTCAGACAACCGTGGGAATTGCTTCTGGGATGTCTCAGCCCATGTTTTCGAAGGTGTTATCCAGAGTGTTGTCTGCCCTGATGAAATCCGTGAGGAGCTACATCATTTTCCCTGAGGTGGGCGAATTGGCTACAGTGAAGGGTGATTTCTACACCCTTGGACATATTCCCAACGTAATTGGTGCCATTGATGGGACCCATGTGGCTTTGGTTCCCCCAAGAGACAGGGAGCAGGTGTACAGGAACAGAAAAAGTTACCATTCAATGAACATCCAGGTGGTGTGTTTGGCTGACCAGTACATCTCGCATGTAAATGCCCAATTCCTAGGGTCAGTGCATGACGCCTACATCCTAAGGAATAGCAGCATCCCTTACGTGATGGAACAGCTACAGAGACACCGTGTATGGCTAGTGGGGGACTCTGGGTACCCCAACATGTCGTGGCTACTGACCCCAGTAAGGAATCCCCGGACCAGGGCAGAGGAACGGTACAATGAGGCCCATGGGCGTACTAGGAGGGTGATCAAACGCACCTTTGGCCTCCTAAAGGCCAGGTTTAGGTGCCTGCATATGACAGGTGGATCCCTAATGTACTCACCTAAGAAGGTGTGTCACATCATCGTGGCCTGCTGCATGCTTCACAACCTGGCTTTGCGCCGCCAGGTGCCTTTCCTGCAGGAGGATGGTCGAGACGGTGGTGTTGTGGCAGCGGTGGAACCTGAGGAGAGTGACGAGGAGGAAGACGACGGGGCTGAAACAGACAACAGGGACAGAATCATTGAACAGTACTTCCAATAGGACACAGGTAACATTTCAAAGATAATTTAGTAAATGTGAACTACTCTCCAGCATCTCTGCTGCCTGTCTATTTGCCCCAGTGTATGATGACTGAGTTTTGGCTTTTCCCTCCCTATTTCAGATCTGGGGTCCCCACTACGAGTCCTGTGCTTCGTTTCCCCATGGACTACAGCTTTGTGGCAGCTGTTTGTTGACTTCACCATGTACAAGGACATATTTGCACTGTCATGTCAATTACAATCTATTGAAATCACAGCCAGACTCCAGATATTTTGGTGCAAAATAGGTGTTTATTGAAGTGCTCAAAATGGGATGGGTGGTTTCAAGTGGGTGGGGGCTATGGTGAAGGAATGTCCATGGCAGAGTCCAGAGTAACAGTCACACAGGTGCATTGTCCAGAGGCCTGTGGAGAGATGGAGCATGGGCAGTTCAAGGACGGACAGGGTGACAATGTGGGACAGTGGGATGACATCAGGTGGTATCCATTGCTGGCGGGGGTCTTGACATCCTACTCTGTCTTCTTGCGAGATCTCAGGGCCTTCTTGCGGGGTGGTTCTTCTCCTGCAGGAGGTGGGGGTCTGGTGGGCTGCTGCTGTGCGGGGGCCTCCTGTCCACTAGCGCCGGCGGAGGTGGTTGGCTGTTCTTGGTCCAGGCTAGTGGCAGGGGCCCTTGGGTGTTGTTCAGTGTCCGCCCTGGTGTTTACGAGGTCCTGCAGCAGCCCTACCATGGTAACCAGGGTGGTGTTGATGGCTCTGATGTCCTCCCTGTACCCCCGATAGTGTTCCTCCTGCAGTGCCTGGATCTCCTGGAACCGGGCCAGTACCGTCGCCATCGTCTCCTAGGAGCGGTTGTATGCTCCCATGATGGTGGTGAGGACCTCGTGGAGAGTGGGTTCCCTGGGCCTCTCCTCCCCCCCCTGTCGCACAGCTGCCCTCCGAGTTCCCCTGTTTCCCTGGGCCTCTGCCCCCTGGCCGGTGTGCCCACTACCACTGCCCCCAGGTCCCTGTTGTTGTTGGGGTGGTGGGTTATCCTGGGTGCCCTGTAGTGGTAGACACACCGCAGATTGACGCGCCCTGGAGACAGAGGCATGGGCCCGCTGGGTGGGAGCTGTGCTGGTGTTCCCAGAGGGGTTAGGGTCTGTAGTGGCCTGTGCCTGTGTGAGGGGAACCGACTGTCCAGAGGTCCCCGATGGTCCGGGCTGGTCATCGGTGTCCAGATCGACAGAGCTGCTGTCATCGCTGACGGCCTCTTGGGTGGGGGGTGGGGATAATTCTGGCCCCTCCGCCGCGGTGTGTTGACGGTCGGGTCCTGCAGGGGTATAGAGGTATGGTTATAGTTTCAATGTGTGGCATATGGGTGTATCTGTGGGTTCTCGTGTCCCCAAGTGCTGGCATTCGTGTGTGGGGGCTTTGGTGAGGGTGGCTTGTGGGGGGGATGTGTATATGCATTGGGCATGCTTTGGTGATGGGTGTCCATGCTTAGTGGACGCATGCAGGCCTAGGTTTTGGGATGTGTGGGTTGTGATGGTGAGACATTGGCGGGGAATAGGTGTGCTGGGGGTGGGGGTGAGGATGGTGGTGGGGGTGAGGATGGTGGTGGGGGTGAGGATGGTGGTGGGGGTGAGGGTGGGGGTGAGGATGGGGGTGGGGGTGAGGGTGGGGTTCGAGGATGGGGGTGAGGGTTGGGGTCTGATTTGGCATGCAGGTGGGGGGGAAGCAGTATTGAAGCTTCAACTTACCAGTATCCATTCCTCCGCCGACTCCTGCGAGGCCGTCAGGATGCAGGATGTTCAAGACTTCCTCCTCCCATGATGTGAATTGTGGGGGTTGAGGTGGGGGTCCTCCGCCAGTCTTCTGCACGGCGATGTTGTGCCTGGATACCATGGAACGCACCTTCCCCCGTAGGTCGTTCCATCGCTTCCTGATGTCTTCCCGATTTCTGGGGTGCTGTCCCACTGCGTTCACCCTGTCGACAATCCTCTGCCATAGCTCCGTCCTCCGGGCAATGCTAGTGTATTGTATCTGTGTGCCGAACAGCTGGGGCTCTACCCGAACGATTTCCTCCACCATGACCCTGAGTTCTTCGTCTGTGAAGCGGGGTTGTCTTTGGGGTGCCATGGGGTGGTGTGTATGATGTGTGGGGTGGAGTATGTGTATTTAAGTGAGTTGAGTGTGGTGGTGTGTGTTGTTTTGTGTGTGGATAGTGTGTGGGTGATGGTGTTGACTGGCTGTGGATGTTATTTTTTGGATGCTGGTGTCTCGCTCTTGCCTTCTTTACGAATTTTTTAGCGTAGGGGTTTGTGGGTGATGTGGGTGTGTGTTTTATATTGTATTGTGTGTGTGGGAGTGGTGTGTGTATGTGTATCAGGTGTGTGGGATTCAAATCGTCCAATGTGGCTGGGTTTTGTTCGTTTGTGTGTATTCTGACCGCGGCGGTGTGTCCCGCCAATGGAATACCGCGTTTGAATGACCGCCGCGTGGATTCGTGGGTCGTAATGGCATGGGCGTATTTCTGTTGGCGTGACGGTGGAGGTTTTGTCACCTCCACCTTTCCGCCGACCGCTGGTCTGGCGGTCTGTTGTGGCGGTCGGATTTTCGGAGGTTTGCCTTCTGCGGGTCAGAATGACCGTGGCGGGTTTCCGCGACCGCGGCGGGATTATGGAGGATTTCTGACCGGCGGTAGGCGCCTTTTACCGCCGAGGTCAGAATGACCACCTAAGTGTGTACTGATTTCTGTGTGCCTGACCCCCGCCTAAATGGAGGTTCTTATACATGTCATGAACGTAATCTGGCTGGCCCTTACCTCGTTCCCAAGATGCATGCGGCGCCCCTGGCTACTTCTAACGGCGCATCGGGGTGCCGCCGCACACAGTTATGGAACCACTTTATTAATGGTTAGTGTTCGTAACAGCATAATATAACCTGACTCTTTATTCCTCAGGAGACATTCTCTATCCCCCAGGAAAAAAATAAACTGATATAGACATAGAAGTGAGACTGCAAGTTTATTCCATGAACAAGGTCCAGGGGGACCGTAAAGCTTTGAGTGTTCTTATTTGCCACCCCAATATGTGAACATGAATGGAAAGTAATTTCTGATTTGAAAGTGCAACTTATATGTGGTGCCTGAAGAAGCAATGCGTATGAAAAATTTGTAGCTGCTTGGTCATGCTGATTGAGCACTCGCACCACTGTATATTACATATATATATATATATATATATCAAAAACGAAGTTGTCCTCATGTGAAAGCGCACTCCCAACAAGTTATATAAACAGGAAGAAAAAGAAAAGCCAGCAACTCACAGTGAATTCTTTAAGCAGTTTCATTATTCCAGGCCTTAAGTTATAAAATCATCTCTGGACACGTGTTTCTAGGTCAATCCTTTCTTCAGCAGAGAAAAATATAAAAGTGTTTCACCCTCGTAGGTGCAGCCAGTGCTGGAAGTGTTCCAGGCATTTCTTTCTTACTGAAAAGACTGGCATGGCTTCAGCTTGTCTAATTACAGGCAGCTGATTAGTCTCTTTGAATACCAGTCCGCCCCAGTGGGCCTCTCAAGTGAGTAACAGTGCATGCTGGTTATAGTGGTCCTGCAATTTTATCATTTTGCCCCAAGTGGGTTGCTGGAGCCAAACGAAATACTGTAATGAACCAAAGTGCAAAACCTTTGTAGGCGAATCCAAAGTAAAATTGTCAGATTTGCTGTGAATATCCCAACCTGACATATATCTATATACATATCTATACACGTATATACAGTATATATTACCTAGTGGCGATCACCACTAGGTAGTTATATAGCTAGGACCTACTTTCTATAGAAAAAACTTTTTTGTTTTGCTGATAACTTTAGTGCCGTTTGATGAATCTTCACTAAATTTTCCAACCATAAAAACGACCCTCACTTCAGCTGTTATCGGGAAAGTTTCAGGGTGATCCATCAAGCTGAGAAAAAGGGGGGGGGTCCCAAAAAATGTTTTCCCAATTCATATTTCCATAAGGTTTTTGAACAGCAATTGCGCCCAAACCACTGGACGGAATTACCCCAAATTTGGCAGAAAGGTAGCTCTTGGTTCAGAAAGCGCCGTTTTTGCTATGTGGTTTAAATCTGTTCAGTAGTTTTAGAGAAATCAAAGAAAATCCAAATTTGTAAATATAGGGACGCGAAGGCTTTGCGAACCCTCCCGATCTTGTGCTGAGATCTGATTGGCTGCCAACACTTCAACTAGTAAGTGTTGGCAGCTATGTTGGGACACGGTGTCAGTTGAGTCCCAGAAACAAAGATGAAAAAAAAAAAAGGGGCCAGGTCAGGGTCACCGTGACCCCTTAGCTCTGGTGCTGGGTTCCTAGAGGGACCCCCCAGAGCAAAAAAGCATTTTTTAAAACTTTCCTGTGGATACGCGGATTTTTTTAAAACAAGTGCGGACTCTGCACTTGTTTCTGTGAGGCCCCGGGTAGGCCAGGTCCTGCACGGCTCCCCTCCTTGCAAAAAAACAAATTTTAGAAGGTCAGGCTCTGAGGGATGTGGTCTCTGGGGCTGAAATCGGCTGCAGGAAGGGGAATGCGGTCCGAAGGCCATGATCGTTGGTGGTTGGATTAACGTATAGTAATGAAAATTACTTTACAATAAAAAAAAAAACAATAGAAATTCACTAGAAAAAAAATAAAGGTTACAGGAACGTTATAGTTAGACTCACATTTTAAACATACAAAACCATTGAAATTCTCCTGTTATAGTTTGAGTTAAATTGTGCCCCCGCCATGCAGTTTTTTCAGCAAAACCTTTACTGCAAATATTACAATGACATTACTAATGATGTTATAAAGATGCCATGAGTGCTGTTATTGTGGGGTAATTAGCAGTGCATGGCAAGGGCGCGAGTTAGAGCTACCTTAGGGCACAAGTTATAGTTACTTGAGCTAACTATAACCATAGCAGGTGAATTTCTATGGTTTTGTAGGTTTAAAATGTGAGCCTAAATATAACATCCCTGAAACCAGCTAGTTCACCTGCTGTCTGGAAAGTTTCAGGGAGATTTGTCAAGCGGGGGCAAAGAGAAAGGGAGGGTCCCAAAACACATTTCCCCATGCAATTTCTATGGGGATTTTTTAGTTTTTTAACATGTCTACAGCTCAAACTGCTGAACGGATTTACACCACATTTGGCCAAAAGCTAGATCTTGGTCCAGAAAAATCTCTGTAACCTTTGTTTTTTGCAGTGAATAATAAAAGCCACACCACCAGAGTTGCCAGAAAAACGCTTTACTGGACAGTAAACAAGGAAAACACAATGCGTTTTGTTAGACCTGACAGCCTTAGGGTGGTCACCCCTAACTTTTTGCCTGCCTCCCTCCACTTTTTGGATACTGTTTTTGCTGGCTTTTAGACTCTGCGCACTTTACCACTGCTAACCAGTGCTAAAGTGCATATGCTCTCTCCCTTAAAACATGGTAACCTTGAATCATACCTGATTGGACTATTTAATTTACTTATAAGCCCCTAGTAATGTGCACTCTATGGTGGTCATTCTGACCCTGGCGGTCTTTGACCGCCAGGGCGGAGGACCGCGGGAGCACCGCCGACAGGCCGGCGGTGCTACAATGGGGATTCCGACCGCGGCGGTAAAGCCGCGGTCGGACCGGCACCACTGGCGGGGTCCCGCCAGTGTACCGCGGCCCCATTGAATCCTCCGCGGCGGCGCAGCTTGCTGCACCGCCGCGGGGATTCCGACCCCCCCCTACCGCCATCCAGATCCCGGCGGTCGGACCGCCGAGATCCGGATGGCGGTAGGGGGGGGTCGCGGGGCCCCTGGGGGCCCCTGCAGTGCCCATGCCACTGGCATGGGCATTGCAGGGGCCCCCGTAAGAGGGCCCCTACATGTATTTCACTGTCTGCTGCGCAGACAGTGAAATACGCGACGGGTGCAACTGCACCCGTCGCACAGCTTCCACTCCGCCGGCTCGATTCCGAGCCGGCTTCATCGTGGAAGCCTCTTTCCCGCTGGGCTGGCTGGCGGTCTGAAGGCGACCGCCCGCCAGCCCAGCGGGAAAGTCAGAATTACCGCCGCGGTCTTTCGACCGCGGAACGGTAACCTGACGGCGGGACTTTGGCGGGCGGCCTCCGCCGCCCGCCAAGGTCAGAATGAGGCCCTATGTGCCTAGGGCCTGTAGATTAAATGCTACTAGTGGGCCTGCAGCACTGGTTGTGCCAACCACTTAAGTAGCCAATTTTCCTTGTCTCAGTCCTGCCACTGCAAGGCCTGTGTGTGCAGTTTCACTGTCGCCTCAACTTGGCATTTAAAAGTACTTGCCAAGCCTAAACCTCCCCTTTCTCCACATATAAGTCACCGCTAATGTGTGCCCTAGGTAACCCCTAGAGCAGGGTGCTGTGTGGGTGAAAGGCAGGACATGTACCTGTGTAGTTTACCTGTCCTGGTAGTGTAAAACTCCTAAATTCGTTTTTGCACTACTGTGAATCCTGCTCCCTTCATAGGCTAACATTGGGGCTGCCCTCATACAGTATTGAAGTGGTAGCTGCTGATCTGAAAGGAGTAGGAAGGTCATATTTAGTATGGCCAGAATGGTAATATAAAATCCTGCTGACTGGTGAAGTTGGATTTAATATTACTATTCTAGAAATGCCACTTTTAGAAAGTGAGCATTTCTTTGCACTTAAATCTTTCTGTGCCTTACAATCCACGTCTGGCTGGGCTTAGTTGACAGCTCCTTGTGCATTCACTCAGACACACCCCAAACACAGGGTACTCATCCTCACTTGCATACATCTGCATTTTGAATGGGTCTTCCTGGGCTGGGAGGGTGGAGGGCCTTCTCTCACACAAAGGACTGCCACACCCCCTTCTGGGACCCTGGCAGACAGGATTGAACTGAAAGGGGACCTGGTGCACTTCTTAGCCACTCTTTGAAGTCTCCCCCACTTCAAAGGCACATTTGGGTATAAAACAGGGCCTCTGCCCTACCTCATCAGACACTTGCTGGAGAAGAAACCTGAACCAGAAACTACATCCTGCCAAGAAGAACTGCCTGGCTGCTCAAAGGACTCACCTGTCTGCTTTCTACAAAGGACTGCTGCCTTGCTGTTGGCCTGCTGCCTTGCTGAACTCTTGTCTGGCTGTGAAAGTGCTCTCCAAGGGCTTGGATAGAGCTTGCCTCCTGTTCCCTGAAGTCTCAGGACCAAAAAGACTTCTCTTTTTTCACTTGGACGCTCCGTGCGCCGAAATTTTCGACGCACAGCTTGTTCCGCGGCGAAAAAAACGCTGCACACCGACGCTGATCGATGCGTCGCCTTCGGGACGACCGGAACTTCGACGCACGGCTTCGCAAGGACAACGCCGCCCGACCTCCAGAGGAGAAATCGACGCGACGCCTGCCGTGAGATCGAAATTTTGACGCGCAGCCCCGCAGAACGATGCGCAGCCGGAAAACAAGCAGGAAAATCCACGCACAGACCCGGGACATCTGGTAATCCTCGCGATCCACAGAAAGAGACTGTCCGCGCGCCGGAAAACGACGCACGACTTCCCCTTGTGAAAAATAACGACGCAAGTCCATGTGTGCTGGGGAGAAATCGACGCACACACTCTTTTTCCATGTATCTCTTCTTCTGTGGCCCTCTAAGGAGATTTTCCACTCCAAACCAGGTACTTTGTGCTTGAAAGAGACTTTGTTTGCTTTTTAAAGACTTAAGACACTTTATATAACTTTTCAGTGATATCGCTACAAATTCACATTGCAACTTTATTCGTTTTGACCTACAATTATCCTGATAAATATTATATATTTTTCTAAACACTGTGTGGTGTATTTTTGTGGTGCTATATGGTGGTATTGTATGATTTATTGCACAAATACTTTACACATTGCCTTCTAAGTTAAGCCTGACTGCTCGTGCCAAGCTACCAGAGGGTGGGCACAGGATAATCTTGGATTGTGTGTGACTTACCCTGACTAGAGTGAGGGCTTTTGCCTGGACAGGGGGTAACCTGACTGCCAACCAAAAACCCAATTTCTAACACGTTTCCACCATATTCGGTCTTGATCAAGTGACTTGTAGTTCAATCACCAGCTTATTTAAAGAACTACTATAAAAATAGACAAAAGAGTTGTGTTTATTAGTCACACACTCCTTAACAAATAAATGTGTTCAGATTCCCTTTTAGAAAAACACAACTACCGTATTGTGCTATTCACAATGAAATTTATGTTTCTTAAGTATGAATTAAATGAGGCATTACAACAATTGAATGATAGTAATTGTCATGGAGCCATTGACAGGACTTATTACATGGATGTGCAGTCGAGGTATCATGACCACATGAAAGAGTGGTCTGAGAGACAATTGTTGAGGTGGGATGAATTTATGTTCTTGAAAAATGATTCTCCAGCATTACCCACACTAAATTTACTACCTAAAAATCATAAAAACATTGTGAAACTACCAGGGAGACATATAGGGCCTGATTCTAACTTTGGAGGACGGTGTTAAACCGTCCCAAAAGTGGCGGATATACCACCTACCGTATTACGAGTTCCATAGGATATAATTGACTCGTAATACGGTAGGTGGTATATCCGCCACTTTTGGGACGGTTTAACACCGTCCTCCAAAGTTAGAATCAGGCCCATAATCTCCTCTAAAATCTTTTTGTTTTTGAATACATCAATATATGTTGATCACTTTCTTTTTCCATTTGTAAGTAGCCTCACATCATTTGTGCAACACTTTTATTTTTTTATCAAAATCCAAGATATACACGGGGAGTATTCTTGCTACATGGCATGTTTTGATGTGGAAAGTTTATACACCTGTATACAACATCAAGATGGTCTAGATGCTTGCAGATATTTCTTGCGAGCTCAAGGTATCAATTTGTTGGCCCACACACACATGTTGCTTGATATGACTAAGATCTGTCTCACTGAGAATATTTTTCACTATTAAGTTCTATACAAACAAAATCAAAACGGCTATGGGCACCTGCTTCACCCCCAGCTATGTCAAATTGTTGGTGGGCTGGTGGGAGGAGCAGGTGCTCTTGTACACTGATATGTCTCAATGGACCAACCAGTTAATTGTCTGCCTTCAGTACATAGATGATGTATTTTGTATATGGAATAAGTCAGAAACAAATCTTTTGGAGTTTGCAAAAACTTTGAATTCCAACATCATTAATTTAAAATTGTAGCTCAGATGAAGATTATATCAGAATTTGTGAAGGGATGAGAAACAGATTGAAATTCAGACTATATTCCAATAAACATCTCCAAAGAGCAAGTGATTGAGTGGCTCTTGTTAGCAGACACTGGCCCTCATTCTGACCTTGGCGGGCGGCGGAGGCCGCCCGCCAAAGTCCCGCCGTCAGGTTACCGTTCCGCGGTCGAAAGACCGCGGCGGTAATTCTGACTTTCCCGCTGGGCTGGCGGGCGGTCTCCTTCAGACCGCCAGCCAGCCCAGCGGGAAAGAGGCTTCCACGATGAAGCCGGCTCGGAATCGAGCCGGCGGAGTGGAAGCTGTGCGACGGGTGCAGTTGCACCCGTCGCGTATTTCACTGTCTGCGCAGCAGACAGTGAAATACATTTAGGGGCCCTCTTACGGGGGCCCCTGCAATGCCCATGCCAGTGGCATGGGCACTGCAGGGGCCCCCAGGGGCCCCGCGACCCCCCCCTACCGCCATCCGGATCTCGGCGGTCCGACCGCCGGGATCTGGATGGCGGTAGGGGGGGGTCAGAATCCCCGCGGCGGTGCAGCAAGCTGCGCCGCCGCGGAGGATTCAATGGGGCCGCGGTACACTGGCGGGACCCCGCCAGTGGTGCCGGTCCGACCGCGGCTTTACCGCCGCGGTCGGAATCCCCATTGGAGCACCGCCGGCTTGTCGGCGGTGCTCCCGCGGTCCTCCGCCCTGGCGGTCAAAGACCGCCAGGGTCAGAATGAGGGCCACAGTGTTTTATTTCAAGCCCCAAGAACATAGAAGCCCATCAGATTTTTCACACAATACTCACAAGGTGCCAGCAAATTTCAGAAACTTTTGAGAACTAGGTGGGATATTTTGACCTAAGATCTAGTACTTAAGGAACAAATTGTCACTAGACCAGCAATTACCAATAAAAAGAATACTTCTTTGAAGGACATGTTAGTACACAGCCTTTTGAAACTCGATGAGGGGACATGGTTACCGAGACTGAAAGGTTTTAGGGTTGATGGGCACGGGAAAGCTTGGAAATGTAGTACTAATGTCACTAGTGACTTTTTGAAGGGGTCACAGAGGAAATGGACAATTACCAAATACATTACTTGCTCTACTGACTATGTAGTCTATGTCATCACTTGTCCTTGTGACAAATGATATATTGGGTCTACCATGTTCCCAGCAAAGAAATTTTGGAGCACTGGCGAGTAATAACCAACAATGATGGGTCATATGGCACTGACAAACGTTTCTGTGAAAAACACACAAATGATTGGAAACAAGTATGATCTTTTGCCTTGGATTTTGTACCTTAGAACGCAAGAAAGGGCAAACAGATTAACAATCTTAAGGAGAGTGGAATCGCATTTAATTTTAGAAGCTTGTGGTTCAGTGCCAATAGGAATGAACCTTTGATAAAGAACTTGAGGCTCATTTATAGCAAAATAGCGTAAACACAGAGGATGAATGAAAGGCTGCGTCTTGATTTTTCCTGTTCTCTTTTTAACCCAGTAACCAGGGTGGTCATTTCTACTATGAAAATAATGGAATTATGAAAATTCAGACAGGATATGAACAATCAGTGAAAGGCATGACGTTGAAAACGAGCAGTGGTTTATTTTTGGATTTAATAATTTTCATATTGTTTTGAAAGTACAAGAAGGGTCAACTGGATATCATTGCAATGGCACACCTGAAGATAAGATGGGCGAATTTTATTCCAGGAAAGGAATTAGTAGGCTACTAAAGCTTAACTAGTTGGACTTATAAGTATTGTCACAGTTGACATGGTCACTAGAGCTAAAATAACAAACTGGTAGAAAGTGTAACATGAAGTGTATACTTGTTAACTTAAGCGAAATTAATGATGCATCCATAAAACATGACATAAATCAGAATAACAATATTATCAATACAGTTGATGTACTTTAAATACATGAATGCTATTGTGAATATTTATATCACATGTTGTATTCACGCACAATAATATTGTTGCATTTTTGTAAAAGGGAATCTGAACGAATGTATCTGTTACGGAGCGTGTTTCTTCTTCTGATTCAAACAGTGAGGAAGAGACTTGGATATCTGTATTGCAAGAGCCCCAGTCTGCAAGGCAGGGTTTTATCAGAGGTATATATAGCTAGTTCAGCATTTCCATAGGAAATGCTTTTTTTGTGTTGCTAAAAACGTTGCCATCGCTTGATGAATCTTCACAAAACTTTCTGGAAAAGTGTTCTTTTTGGCCTAGTTTATGCAAGGGAAGTTCCAAGATGATCCGTCAAGCGGGGGCTGAGAAAAAAAGGGAGTCCCAAAATCCCCATGCATTTTCCATAGGCTTCTTTAAGAAGCACTACCTCAAACGCTGTTGAACAGAATTACACCAAATTTGGTAGAAAGCTAGATCTTTGTCTGCAGATCGTGATTTTTGTGATTTGGTGTACATTCGTTCAGTAGGCCTTGAAAAATTAAGGTACAAAAATATTTATATATCTAGACGATTGAATCCGCAAGAGGTTTGCAAGAGTGTTGTGGGAACATCAATTTAAAGATTAAGCATTCTGATTAGTCAAGGGAGATTTTTATCACCCTTGGGCCATCTTGCGCATATGGAAATGTGGCCAGTCCCTGTTTCCAACCCCCACAAGCAGCCAACCTCCTAAAGCCAATAGTAACCCTCGGGCCCCATCCCCAGGGACCTCATAATATTAAAATGGGAAGGTAGACAGTGCAGCCGCCCTCTCCAAGCCTTATTGGGCCCCAGGGACCCCACCACCTGGGGCCAGATGACATTAAAATGGGGAGGGGGCTGTGGTACTTTCATCCACAAGCCTTATTAGGCCCAATGCACCCCATCTACAGGGCAGCATGTCATTATAAAGGGGATAGAGGTCACCTAGCCTCCCTCCCTGAGCCTATTGTGGCCCCATGGACACTGTCCCCTGGGGCCTCACTTAAATATAGGTGGGTGGCCCTGTGACCATCTGGGACATCTATGAAGCAGCACATTGGGACTGCTGTGGCAGCTCCAGGGCCCCCTTGTCCCCAGCAGCTCCCTACATGGTGCAGGAGCCAGTATTGTTTCCGCCCGGAGGGAGCAGCTGTTCACGCTTGCTCCCTCCGGTCAGGAGCAATATCTTCCCCCCCACCCAGTGGGAACATATTTATATCTCCTACCAGCTGGGAAAAGACTTGCCTGAATTCTTACTGCAGCCTGGTGGAAGATGTAAACATGTTACCGCCAGGCAAGAGCAAACATATGTTTCCATGACCATGATCATTCAGGTAGGGAAACTTCTCTGTCCCAGGGGTGGGCTCCCAGGAACAGAGTACTTGAGCTTGCTCCAGGAACGGGATCCCTGGGGCCTTTTAAAGCTTGGGGAGGGGGCCACACACCATGCACCCCCCCCTTTGTTAAAATATCGGCCTCAGGGGATGGGGTCACTGGGGCCCCTCAGAGGCTTGGGGATGGGGCCACACACTCCTTCTTCCTAATTTAAAAATGTGCCAACCCTGTGGGTCGCGACCCACGGAGCAGGGGGGAGGTGGTTGACACATGCAGAGCCTGCATTTTTTTTACTTTTGCCACTGATTCACAGATCTTCTGCTAATTTTCTGCAAATTAAAAAAAAAACTTTTTGGCCCCAGACAGGATCCCTTTGGGAATTCATGATTAGGCCTAGGGGGTCAGAGTATCACCACCCTGTTACCTTATGTCTTTTTTGTGCTCTACTTAGGACGCAGGACTGAGTCCCGAGTCCTAAGATAGCTAGTGCCACATTTGGCAGCCAATCTGATCTCTCCAAGAGATTTGTCGGGTCCACAGATTCTCTGCAGCATAAAATATACAAAGTGTTTGAGCATGAATCGAGTAGATTTACACCAGATCACACAAAGTACTCATTCTGGACCAGGATCTAGCTTTTTGCCAAATTTAATGTAAATGCGTTCAGTGGTTTGGGCTGTAGCTGTGTCTAAAGTTCCTATGGAATAATGAATGGGAAAAACGTGTTTTGGGGCACCCTTTATTCTCGGCCCGCTTGACTGATCCTCCAGAGGTGGAAAAACATTATTTTTGGAAAGTTTTGTGAAGATTTGTCGAACAACTCCAAAATTATTAGGTAGAGTGACCAGGTGTCCCAGATTTGCCTGGGCAGTCCCGTTTTTTTCCGCTGTTGTCCCGGCAGATTTCAATAAATTTGTCTCATGTCCCAGTTTCAGCAGGGATAGACTGAAAACAGTGAGAGACACTTTTTGTGTTTGAGCGCAGGACTAATTAGAAGCTGTACTTACAAAGTAATGCAATTAACAGCTTTGATATTGGGTTTAAAAATTGCATTTCATTTATTCACTTAGTGCCTCGTTCTCTTTGATGATGAGCACTGTCATTTACTTCATTCTGTGCCCCTTGGCTCATGTTAAATTGGAGTCCCTCTTCTATTCTTGTGAAGAGTCCCTTTTTTGCTTTTCAAAATCTTGTCACCCTATATTAGGAAAACAAAAAATAGCTTTTTCTATAGAAAGGTGGTCCTAACTATAGCTATAATAACTAGGATATATACTGTATATATATATATACATATATATATATACCTCAAATCCAAGTGTTTCCTCCCAAACGGGAACATTCTGTCTCAGTGCAGATGTCCTAAATAACATACAGTAGAGTTAATATGACAACAGATAAGGAACTACTACGCCGTGCAGCAGCAGAACAGCTTTTTGATAAAATAGGTGATAATGGAAGTAAGAATAATGAGATCACAGAGATAAATCCTGGAAGGTCAGGGAAAAGCCTTAAAGAATTGTGGGGTATGATGTGGAAACATTCGAAAAAAGAGCAATCTAAATGGTGGGAAGCAGTAACATTACAAAAGTATATTGACTGTGGAAGAATCCCCAGAGGTTTATGGATTTTTACTATTCCCACCCTTGAGAATCCAGATCCAGAAATGATAGTAGAGTGGTTGTACAACAATCACCAATGTAATACTAATATGTTAAGAATCTTGGTAAAATATGCATGGAAAGATCAAGAAAAGTTAAATAAGTAGATTGAAGAAATTACTAAAGAATTAAAGGAAAGGATGCCAAAGGAGGAATTTGATAAAGAAATGGAAAAATGAAATGAGAAACTGCGGAAAGTGGAGGAAACTTTGAAGATTAAAAAAACAACAGACATTTGTGAGAGATTTAAGAGACTATGAGAAAGGACAGATTCTTACGTTTGGGAGAAAATATGACATTGTTAGAAAAAAAGTCTAGAGAAAGATCTAGTACTATTAATTTTTCGAATTAAAATACAGCAAGATCAATGGAAGGTATTGAAAAAGCACAAATGGTTGAAAGAAAAGAAATAAGAGAAAGTGATGACAGCAAAAGTGATATATCTACCCAATTGGAAAGCGGGGGAGTAAAAGACAATATTTGACAGGAATTCGACCTGATAGCCCAAGGAAGATCAATGGGACAAACAGGTAGAGGAAGAGAACCTCATCAAGGAAGAGGCAGAGGAGCAAAAAGAGGATTAGGAGAGTCAAAAGAAAATTTGACGGGAATGCAAACACAAGGTCAAATGACAACAAAATAACAGAGAAGATGACAGTAATTAATCTCTCGGACAGATATATATCTGATTCTGAGAAGGAAGTGTTATCATTGGGATTATCTTTTTGTCCAGTAATGCAGTTTAATTATGCTCAAAGTCGAATAGATTTATTTCAATTTACTAGAAAGTTAAAATTAAACAAATGGTTTGGAACTAATGTATGTAATCAAAATGTGAAGCCAAAATGTCTGCCCTCGAACTTAGAGATATCAGATGTAGAAATGTTACATACTTTATGTGAATTAGATGATAACATAGAAGCAAATCCTGATCCTTTCTTGAATTTATTGAAATTAGGGATTGATGTAGATGACAGCTGTCCAAGCAAATTTAAACCGAAGTCAACGTTTCTCCCACCAGTTAATTGTGAGGCGATCAATGTTTTTGAGGAAGGTATAATTAAAGAAATGAAAAGATTAAGATATAAAGAAGTCAAAATATGATAATTTACTATTAAAATATAGGAAAGCGATTGAAACATTACGCAGTGATAAGAACATTATTATCAAGAAATCTGATAAGGGTGGTAATGTAGTGATTCTTTTGAGAGAAAAATATATCAGGGAAGGACTAAGACATTTACAGGAAAAGAATAATTATGTTACTACTAGCAGAGAGGAAATTAAGGAAGTAAAGACTATGGTCCAGATGTATGAATCTGGCCCATTGCGATTCGGTAATTGCGATTTTTAAGAAATCGCAATTACCGACTCGCAAAGGGCCATGTATCACATTTGCGATTCGGTAATTGCGATTTCTTAAAAATCACAAATGCAATTATCGAATCGCAAATTGCGATACTGGCCCCATTGGCAGCTATGGGCCTGTTGGCCCATAGCTGCAAATTTTTTGCATTTCCTAAATTGCGATTTCTGAAACAGAAATCGCAATTTGGGAAATGCAAAGGGCCAGGGTGCTGGGGGCCTAAGGCCCCCTCTTCTGCACCCCAATTGTTTTTTTTTTGCACATGTGAAGTACACACATGCCAAAAGGGCATGTGTGCTTTACATATTTAATTTAAAAATGCAGCTGTATTGCATTTTTAAATTTTGCACCAGGTTACCACCTGGTTTCAGGTGATGGTATTTTGCAAGTCCAAAATACCATTCTGTGAAAAATCGCAATTTGCGATTTTTTGCAGAATTGCTTTGCGATCCGGATTTTGCGAATCGCAAATTGCGATTCGCAAAATCCAGGTCGCAACGCAGAAAATAGCAATTTTTGCGATTTTCATTTTTTGGTCTGCTAATGCATTTGATGCATTGCAGACCCCGATTTTGCACTCGCAAACAGCCGATTTCGCAGTTTGCGAGTGCAAAATCAGTTGATACATCTGGCCCTAAGTTATTTGAAAACTTGGATAATTGGAAATATCAGGGATTTATAGAATGGGAATGTTGGACTTTTGCTTATGCAGGGTCATCCCCAGTCTTTTTGCCTCCTGCCTCCTATTTTTTTCTGACCTGTTGCTGTTGGCTTTTCAACTCTGAGCACTTTACCACTACTAACCAGTGCTAAAGTGCCTATGCTCTCCGTGTAAAATGTGTACGTAATTGGTCCTCCATGATTGGCATATTTGTTTTACTGTTAAGTCCCTAGTAAAGTGCACTAGAGGTGCCCAGGGCCTGTAAATAAAATGTTACTAGTGGGCCTGCAGCACTGGTTGTGCCACCCACACAAGTAACCCTGTAATCATGTCTCAGACCTGCCACTGCAGTGTCTGTAAGTGTATTTTTGCACTGTAAGTTCGACCTGGCAAGTGTACCCACTTGCCAGGCCTAAACCTTCCCTTTTCTTACATGTAAGGCACCCCTAAGGTAGGCCCTAGGTAGTCCCAAGGGCAGGGTGCAGTGTATGGATAAGGTGGGACATATGGTAATGTGGTTTATATTCGTTTTTCACTGTTGCAAGGCCTGTCTCTCTCATAGGATAACATGGGGGCTACCTTTAAATATGATTAAAGTGCAGATTCCCCTAGAGAGTAGATGGACATGTGGAGTTTGGGGTCCCTGAACTCACAATGTAAAAATACATCTTTCAGTAAAGTTGATTTCAAGATTGTGCGTTTAAAAATGCCACTTTTAGAAATTGAGCATTTTCTTGCTTAAACCATTCTGTGACTCTGCCTTGTTTGTGGATTCCCTGTCTGGGTCAGTTTGACAGTTGGGTTGTTTTTCACCTCGCACTAGACAGTGACACAAAGGGGGCTGGGGTGTAACCTGCATTTCCTGATTAGCCATCTCTGCTAGGAGGGAGGGGTGGAGTGGTCACTCTCATCTGAAAGGACTGTGCCTGCCTCTGACAATGCCGGCTCCAACCCCCTGCTGTTTGTCTGATGCCTTGCCTGGGCAAGGCAGGATTTCACAAGTAGGTGTGAGTCCTCTTTGAAGAAAGGTGACTTCAAAGACTAAAATGGGTATAAGAAGGGCACCCAAATCTACAGACTTTAGAAACACTTCTGGAACCAAGAGGAACCTCTGCCTGGAGAAGAGCTGATAGCTGAGGAAGAAGTGCTGCCCTGCCTGTGACTGTGCTTTGTGGAGCTTTCCTGCAGTGCTGCTTCTGCCAGAGTAAGAGGGCAAAGACTGGACTTTGTGTGCCTTCCATCTTGTGAAGAAATCTCCAAGGGCTTGAGTTAGAGATGGCCTCCTGTTGTTTGAAGTCTCAGGGACAGCAAAGACTTCTCTCTGCCAGCACCTGGAGTCTCTGGAGAGACTCCTGCTCTGACAAAGTGGTGCCCTATCCAGTTCCTGGGCCCTTGAAAGGAAAGCTGGTGGAAATCCAAGGAAATCGACTTCGGACGACTCCGGACCGCCGCCGCTGCTGAATCCGGTAACGCCGCCTGCACCTGACGCTGTGAACTTCGCTGGAACGCGACGCTCTTCGCAGGCCCGACGCCACCGCAGCCCCGCTGAAGCCCACGACTCCGTGGAAGTCGCCGCACCACGTCGTGACCGACGCCGCTCGAAGTGCACGGATTCAACGTTTCGCACAGACGCCGCGATTCCCGACTTCGCGCATCGGCTTGTTTTCACTCTTCACCAAAGGTACTGTACTTGGGGGTCTACACGACTCCGTGTCCGGCGCCGCTGGTTTCGGCTTGTTGGGAAAGACTCCGTCACGACGCCGTGTTAACATCTCATCGAAGCATTTTTGTTTCTAAGCGCTATTTTTGAGTTTAATCTTTAAAAATTCATAACTTGACTTGTGTATGTCGGATGTTTGTCGTTTTGGTCTTGTTTTGTTTAGATAAATATTTCCTATTTTTCTAAACTGGTGTTGTGTCATTTTGTAGTGTCTTCATTGAGTTACTTTGTGTGTTGGTACAAATACTTTACACCTAGCACTCTGAGGTTAAGCCTACTGCTCTGCCAAGCTACCAAGGGGGTAAGCAGGGGTTAGCTGAGGGTGATTCTCTTTTACCCTGACTTGAGTGCGGGTCCTTGCTTGAACAGGGGGTAACCTGACTGTCAACCAAAGACCCCATTTCTAACATTGGTGATCAGCGGTTGGGATTTGGACTTGTATTTGTACTTGACATGCAGTAATTAAGTGTACACTACTGTTTTGAGTTCAGACCACTACGTGACCACATACTACTTGTCTTGTGATTCTGCTTTTTGTTCTCTGATGTCCTCCTGGAAGTATTGCTAATATTTTTGGACTTTGGTTTTTGGTTGTGAAGCCTTTGCAGAATGGAAGTCAATTTCTGGCACCTATTTATGTATAAAAAGTGGCAGCTTAAAGCATTCTGCATGGAAAGGGGACTGGCTGTGAACAAGAAATCCAGAAGGGAGGATCTTGAGTCAGACCTGTTTCAGTATGAATTGAAACGTTGTCAGGCAACACTACCAAATGAGTCTGAGGAGGATAACTACTCTGAGGAGGAGGACTACTCTGAGGAGGAGGGCAGTGGCCCTGAGGAGGGAACAGAAAGAGATGATTGTCTCCTAGCTCAAATCCGGAGTCTGGAAGAGCTAGATGCAGAGCTTGAGAGGGCTGAGGAGAAGAGAGCCTTAGTCCTGGAAAAAGAAAGGATTACAGCTCAAGAGCTAAGCTGTGAAGAGCTGAAGCTGGAGGCCATGAGGGCTGAGTCCAGTTCAGATGGTGGCAGCAAAAATCTTGTATCCAGTACTGCTGACGAAGTGCACATGCCCAGAGATGTGGTGCCCTACTTGAAGGAGGGAGTTAACACACGCCAGGAGGTTCAGGGGTATGAGGTAGCTGCAGTGATGCACAGGGTCCTTGAGGTGGATTGGGGAACTGGCATGGGGAGTCACATTCCTACTGGTGGGAGGGACACTCTACTGACTCTAGGTGAGAGTGACAGGGAGAGGGGTTCCCCCCAGGTAGAAGTCCTGGTTATGGAGTGTGAAGACATCCCAGAAGAGTGTGGGTTGAGTGTCAGGGACAGTCAGGTACTGCCTCACCAGTCTCAGGAGGGTGATGTGGGGTGCTTTTTCAAAGCAGAGTCACTGGATGGTTGGGTGAAGGGTACTTTGGTTAATTCATGTAAGGGGCTGAGTGATGTAATTGCTGGAGAACAAATGTCCAGTCCTTATTTTCCAGAGCTACGCCAACACCAGGTGGAGTGTGAGTTCTCTGACCCCACGGAGCTTACAATGGAGGCAGACCTCTTGGTGAGTACCAGAGAGTCTGAAGAGGCATTTGGGGGGGCTCCTGAGAGGAGTGGTCTAGGTATTTCCCAACCAGGTGAGGTAGGGAAGGATTGTAGTGTCCCAGGTAGGTCCCAGTGTAGTGGGATGGGTGAGGGACCCCATGTCCAGTCTCTGAGGAGAGGGAATGGGGATGGGCTGAGGTCCAAGGTACCTGAGATCCGGTCCCAGGTCCTGGAGGGTTCCATGAGGGAACACCAGGAGGGGAGCCTAGCCTGTACCATAGGGCCATCTGTTAAGGGAGATCCCACAGTGTCAGGAGAACTTGGGGGGGCGGCTGTAGCCAGCGTCCCACCAGTTCTGGTGTCTGGCAGTACCACTCCTAGTGAGGGGGTGCAGAAGTCCAGACAGAGGGTTAAGAGGGGGTAGCGGACCCCAGTGGAGAACCTGGAGGGTCAGGGGTCAGCTCTGAGAGCAGAGCCCCCCAGGAATGACCTTGGTAAGACCATTTCTGGGTTGGGGGGAATCCAGACTCTGTCAGATGGGCAGAGGTCAGGAGACCTGCACCAGCCAGACTCCTGTGTGGCCCTTGGGGACAGTGTGTCCCTTGAGGGGGGTACGTGTGCCCCCCTGGAAGTCCTGGTGTGCCAGGCAGTGGTTCAACCGCAGGGTGGTGACTCTGGGTTGACTGATCAGGTTCAGGAGGTAAACTCTGACCTGGTGGGGGGTAAGTGTGCTCCCAAGGAAGTCCTGGTGCACCAGGCAGTGGTTCGACCGCAGGTTGGTGACCCTGGGTTGGATGACCAGGTTCAGAGGGTAAACTCTGACCTGGTGGGGGGTAGGTATGCCCCCCAGGAATTCCTGGTTTGCCAGGCAGTGGTCCAGTCAGACCCTGGACTGGAGGATCAGGTGCAGGGGATAAACCCTGACCTGAAGGGGGGGGCTGTTTGCCCAATCACCCCCCCTGGTGTGATTTCAAGGGGTACTCTCCCTGAGGGGTGGGTGCAGAACCCTGAGAGTATGGGAAGGGGAGAGAAAGACTCACCCCTGACCCCAGAGCAATCTAAGGGTACAGACCCTGGATTGGAAGGCCAGGTTCAGGGTGTCCCCCCTGACCTGGAGGAAGGGGCTACTGCTAACAGTGCCCCTACCATGTTGTCTTCTGGGGGGGGCACTCCTAGTTGGGTGGTTCAGGACCCCAGAAGAGAGGGCAGGGGGAGGGAAGCCTCACCCCTGGCCCTGGTCCAACCTGAAGGTACAGACCCTAGGTTGGAGGATCAGTTGCAGGTTAACATCCCTGCACTGGTGAAAGAATTGTGCAGGACTGCTTCTACAAGCACCCTGACCATTTTTTACTCTGGGGGTGCCGCTCCTGGAGGGAGGGTACAGAGCCCCAGAGGGGAGGACCAGGGTCAGGTTATCTTCTCTGACCTGGTGGAAGGGAGAGTGGTCAAAGGGTGTCAGGCACCTGGGGCTACCGCCCCCCACTCTCCACAGTCACAGTGGGTGGAGAGGCCTGAGGTCAGGCTCTCATCCCTGACAGTCATCAGGGGTCACTGTGGCTTGCTGTCCTGGTGGACAGAGTTGTCCCTGGGTGTGGGACGAGAGTCACACCCCAGGGGTGGAGTGGGCAACACCACTGTGTTGGCCCTGGTGGTACTATCTGCCCATTGCAATACATCTGTGAGCAAAGTAAAGTTAGGTGCTGCACAGATGGTGTCTGCAGATGTGGAGAAGGGTTCACCATGGGTTAGCTTAGTGGGCCCTGAGAGTATGGACAGAGGGATCCAACTGGAGTCAGGAAGGCATAGAACTGGAACATGACCCTGCTGTTGTGGGCCTGGGTCCTTGTTCTATCGCCCCAATCAGGGAAGTACATCAAGGTATTGATTGTTCTCCAGTGGGTTTAGGCTGGTAGGGGGTCGTGTTGGGCTTTTGCTTATGCAGGGTCATCCCCAGTCTTTTTGCCTCCTGCCTCCTATTTTTTTCTGACCTGTTGCTGTTGGCTTTTCAACTCTGAGCACTTTGCCACTACTAACCAGTGCTAAAGTGCCTATGCTCTCCGTGTAAAATGTGTACGTAATTGGTTCTCCCTGATTGGCATATTTGTTTTACTGTTAGGTCCCTAGTAAAGTGCACTAGAGGTGCCCAGGGCCTGTAAATAAAATGTTACTAGTGGGCCTGCAGCACTGGTTGTGCCACCCACACAAGTAACCCTGTAATCATGTCTCAGACTTGCCACTGCATTGTCTGTAAGTGTATTTTTGCACTGTAAGTTCGACTTGGCAAGTGTACCCACTTGCCAGGCCTAAACCTTCCCTTTTCTTACATGTAAGGCACCCCTAAGGTAGGCCCTAGGTAGCCCCAAGGGCAGGGTGCAGTGTATGGATAAGGTGGGACATATGGTAATGTGGTTTATATGTCCTGACAGTGAAATACTGCCAATTTCGTTTTTCACTGTTGCAAGACCTGTCTCTCTCATAGGATAACATGGGGGCTACCTTTAAATATGATTAAAGTGTAGATCCCCCTAGAGAGTAGATGGACATGTGGAATTTGGGGTCCCTGAACTCACAATTTAAAAATACATCTTTCAGTAAAGTTGATTTTAAGATTGTGCGTTTGAAAATGCCACTTTTAGAAATTGAGCATTTTCTTGCTTAAACCATTCTGTGACTCTGCCTTGTTTGTGGATTCCCTGTCTGGGTCAGTTTGACAGTTGGGTTGTTTTTCACCTCGCACTAGACAGTGACCCAAAGGGGGCTGGGGTGTAACCTGCATTTCCTGATTAGCCATCTCTGCTAGGAGGGAGGGGTGGAGTGGTCACTCTCATCTGAAAGGACTGTGCCTGCCTCTGACAATGCTGGCTCCAACCCCCTGCTGTGTGTCTGATGCCTTGCCTGGGCAAGGCAGGATTTCACAAGTAGGTGTGAGTCCCCTTTGAAGAAAGGTGACTTCAAAGACTAAAATGGGTATAAGAAGGGCACCCAAATCTACAGACTTTAGAAACACTTCTGGAACCAAGAGGAACCTCTGCCTGGAGAAGAGCTGATAGCTGAGGAAGAAGTGCTGCCCTGCCTGTGACTGTGCTTTGTGGAGCTTTCCTGCAGTGCTGCTTCTGCCAGAGTAAGAGGGCAAAGACTGGACTTTGTGTGCCTTCCATCTTGTGAAGAAATCTCCAAGGGCTTGAGTTAGAGCTTGCCTCCTGTTGTTTGAAGTCTCAGGGACAGCAAAGACTTCTCTCTGCCAGCACCTGGAGTCTCTGGAGAGACTCCCGCTCTGACAAAGTGGTGCCCTATCCAGTTCCTGGGCCCTTGAAAGGAAAGCTGGTGGAAATCCAAGGAAATCGACTTCGGACGACTCCGGACCGACGCCGCTGCTGAATCCGGTAACGCCGCCTGCACCTGACGCTGTGAACTTCGCTGGAACGCGACGCTCTTCGCAGGCCCGATGCCGCAGCAGCCCAGCTGAAGTCCGCGACTCCGTGGAAGTAACCGCACCACGTCGTGACCGACGCCGCTCGAAGTGCACGGATTCAACGTTTCGCACAGACGCCGCGATTCCCGACTTCGCGCATCGGCTTGTTTTCACTCTTCACCAAAGGTACTGTACTTGGGGGTCTACACGACTCCGTGTCCGGCGCCGCTGGTGTCGGCTTGTTGGGAACGACTCCGTCACGACGCCGTGTTAACATCTCATCGAAGCATTTTTGTTTCTAAGCGCTATTTTTGAGTTTAATCTTTAAAAATTCATAACTTGACTTGTGTATGTCGGATGTTTGTCGTTTTGGTCTTGTTTTGTTTAGATAAATATTTCCTATTTTTCTAAACTGGTGTTGTGTCATTTTGTAGTGTCTTCATTGAGTTACTGTGTGTGTTGGTACAAATACTTTACACCTAGCACTCTGAGGTTAAGCCTACTGCTCTGCCAAGCTACCAAGGGGGTAAGCAGGGGTTAGCTGAGGGTGATTCTCTTTTACCCTGACTAGAGTGAGGGTGCTTTCTTGAACAGGGGGTAACCTGACTGTCAACCAAAGACCCCATTTCTAACATGGAAGAATACCAATTTTTGAAGGTAGAATATCCTTAGACAGCAGCAATTTACTTTTTACCTAAAATATATAAAAATAAGGATGATCCCCCTGGGAGACCTATTGTTTCATCAATAGGAAGTCTTTTGGAAAACATCTCAAAATATGTGGATTTCTTCCTACGTCCTTTTGTTGAAGCATTACCTTCATATATTAAAGACACTAGAGATTGTTTGAGAATAATTGATGGAATTACACTGGAGGCAGATTATCTTCTAATGAGCCTTGATGTTACAAGTCTATATACATGTATACCTCATGACAAGGGAATTAGAGCACTAAGGCACTTTTTAAGAGCAAGATCTTTGTCATACCTTTTACATACAGAAATGCTATTGGAAATGGTCTATATGTGTTTAACAAATATTTTTTTCATCTTTGAAAATACGTTGTATCGGCAATGACAAAGGACTGCAATGGGCACATGCTTTTCTCCCAGCTATGCAGATCTGATCCTGGGTTGGTGGGAGGAACAGGTGGTCAAAGATGTTAGTGGTTTTGAAGAAAAGGCCGTTCTTTGGGTGAGATATATAGATGATATCTTTTGCATTTTGAAAGGTAGCATAGAAACCGCTAATGAATTTGTGACAACACTTGATGATAACTCTCTAAATCTAAAATTAGTAAGGAAATTCACAATTCGGAATTAATATTTTTGGATGTGAAGTAAGTGTGATAGATAAAAAACTTGAATGTGAGCTATTTAGGAAAGATACTGCTGGCAATACCTTACTTCATGCTAGGAGTAATCACCCAAAAAATCTGATTCAAAGTATCCCGTATGGTGAATTACTAAGGGCTCAAAGAAATTGCAGTTTAGATGTAACTTTTGAAAAAGAAGCAAACCTTATGACCAAAAGATTTAGAGATAGAGGATACTCCTGCAGGACTATAGAAAAGGCTTTGAAGAAAGTGAGACAGGTGAAAAGAGATGATTTGTTATTAACTAAACCTTTAGTTGGAAAACTGGATGATAAAGAAATGAGATTTATTACAACATATCATAATGAGACAAGAGAAATAAAAAGGATGTTTAACAAATTTTGGCCAGTACAGAAAACGGATGACAATATAGCAAAAATGATTAATGATTATCCCACATTCACGTTTAGAAGGAGTAGATCTTTAAAAGATACCCTAAGTCAATGTTTGGTACCAGTGACAGAAAAGTCAAAACCTATTCAGGGTTTCATTATTTGTGGGAAATGTAAAGCTTGTAGATACAGCGAAAATTGTAGAGAAATAAATTTTCCGGGAACAAGAAGATCGTTTAAGATTAGGAGACTTGTAACTTGTAATTCAGATTATTCTGTTTATGCCTTGAAATGCCCCTGTAATAAATTTTATATAGGGAGCACCATACATATGGCTAAAAAAAAGGGTACTGGAACAAATGAGAGCAATTAAAAATGAAGATAAGTCATATCCAGTAGCTAGGCATTTCAAAGAACATCATGAGAATAATGTGAATAAATTACAGTTTATGGTATTGGACAGAATTATGATGAATACATGAGGTGGTAACAGAGTTTTAGAGTTAAGAAAATTGGAATCTCGTTTAAATATTGATTGCAATACGATGGAACCTGAGGGATTAAATATGGATGAAGAACTGGTAGTACATTTGATAAGCTAGATGTTATGAACAATAATGCTGTCTGGAGACTCTGCATGAGTAAGTAGTAATGTGGGATTAAAATCCGCAAATGATGAGTTGACTAATTTTTAATGGGAATTTGGCAAATAAGTGTTTTTAATGTAAGGTGTTACATTTTAATTTTGTGATTTTGTATTTTATAGATAAGAAGAAATATGACGGCCACTTAAAAGCAAAGGAGCTACTATATCAAAAGAAACTATCTGAAGATAGAATCATTGAATAGTGTAATTTATTAGTTTTTCATTGCTGCACTACTGGAGTCGGATGAATTCAGTATTATATGGAGTGTATTCTAAAATAGTAATGATATATGTTTGAGATATGTTTGCAATAATGAGATCCAGTATTCGCCCACTGGGGAATTGATTGTTATAAGCAATGAGGAATGATGAATAATATAATTTGAACTCAATGTGCAATAATGAATGTAATGTCCTAAAAAGTACCTGTAAAGAAGTGTATTAACAAATTATATTTATAGAACAATGAAGAGGGAGTAAAGAATAATAATTAATCTAATATACTAATATTCATTGTATTTATAAACAATGGGAAAATATATGAATACGTTTTTTACAAATAATTTTGAAGATATAACAATTGGTAATGATTGTAAATTAAATATGTAACGAATACAACTAGTTGCAGGCATTGTCAAGAAGGATGAAAGTAAGTGTAGTAGTACGATTGCTGAATAGTGAAAAGCATGTTTAAGACGGCTGCCGCTGAAATATGTAATTTCCTTGTCCGTTATCACTGGTACTGATTTGGTGAAGGGAATTTATAGAAACAGAAGGATGGACTTAAAATGTCTCGTGAACAAGGGAGCTGCGACTCCCGAAATGCATTGGGTGATTTATGGTGTTTTGCCGATTAAACTATTTTGAACTGAAGACATTGAGTGACTGGGAGTTTTTCTCGTTTGGGAGGAAACACTTGGATTTGGGAATATGGGACTTTCCACCCCTTCCTAGTCTGCCGTATGGGCGTAGACTCGAGCGCAACAGTGAAACTCGTAAGGCAGCATTTTATTGAATGTAATCGAAATGAAGCCCAGAAAATAAAGAAGCATACTATATGGCAACTTTGGAGTGCGGTGATTCCTTTAATTTGGTTAGGGAACTTGTGTTTCATTTAAAACGGTGTGTCCCACCGTAAACCTGCACCGCCGCTACAGGAAGTGCGCCAACACACGCCAGCTGGGGACGAAATCTATTTTGCATCGGTGAGAAAACAGGCGTGGGCAGCCACCATTTCGGAGGAAAAGCATATCTACAGCTCCCGGACTTGTGCAGCTTACACGGAGTAACTGGAGAGAGGCACATTGCAACACAGTACCGGGTAAGCGTGAATCATTTCTCTGTTGTGGTTTGAAAAGCGGAGCCGTGAGAAGAAACTTGTTACATTGTATTTACAAACAGACTAACTCGGCCGGAGTTCTATTGCTTAAACAAAGGCGAGTTTAAAGGGCTTTCTTGTTCGTATTACTCACTCAATGCATATTGGAATTTGAAAGCAATGGATTCAAGAGTTGAAAAACGGAGGTTAATGGCAGAGGAAGTGTTCAAGGAAATAACAATAAATTCTAGCAATGAAGGAACGGGTCAAGGACTTTCTAATGTTAAAACGAAGTTACAAGAATGGGAGAAACTATCTCGTAAAGAAATTAACAAATGGTGGGAAGTTTTAACTTTAAAAAAATATATTGAAGTGAATCGAATACCTAGAGGACTTAGAATAAGGATCATGCCTAGTTACCAGGATGCAAGCAGTGCCTTATTGGAGGAATGGGGCAAACACATTTTAGATTCTTCAAAAGGATTAATTGTCATCTTAATTAAGCATGCAGAAATAGCATTGGAAAAAATCCAAAATCAGTTAAAAAGTCTGGAACAAGATTTGGGATCTTTGATTTTAACAGAAGAAGAAAGAAAAATCAAAAATTATATAGGCCTTAAGATACAAAAACATGAGGAAACGGTTATAGCACGTAAACAATTCAAATTTCAGAGAGACAAACAGGACTAAGAGGAAGGACACATTTTTACATTTGCGAGGAAATTTCATAGCACTAAACAAGGGCAACAAACATATTTGTTGCAATCTGAAAAATCGACATTCTCAAGCGTTGAATCTTTATCCATGGACAATGATACCAGTGAAGGTGAAGAGGGGTGTATAACAACACATGCAACAAATTTGACTCTGTTAAACGAAATTCGCCTCGCCCTTCAACAACAATCCAAAGACCAACAAGTCAACAGACGAGGAAAGGGACAAGGTCGGGGCTCAAGAAAAACAAATGCACAAGAAGGGGACAGAGAGGCAAATCAAAGAAACACCAGAGCCAAAACAGCAACACTATTCAAGAATTAAATGTAATACACTTATCAAACAGAATAATGTCAACACAAGAAGAGTCTTTATTGAAAAAAGGTTTCAGCTTCTGCCCCGCCATTAATATTGATTTGGTACAGACACGGATTGACTTATATAAATACACACGAAAAATTAAATTGGCTAAGTATTACAAAGATAAAAATCAAACGGGCAAAACAGACCTTAAAATACCAACATGTGAGTTAATACTAACATGTGACCCTTGTAAATTTGGATTGCACACAAGATAAAGAGCTCATGAGTGAACAAGAGTTAATAGCACCGTTAGGAGCAGGCTTAACTGAAAAAAGACCCAAATCAAGGTTTTGCCCAGTGTTAGCAGTTGGCTATAAAATTGATCTTTTTGCTGAGGTTGTGGTCAATGATTTATACAAAACAAAATGGAATCAATGTAAAAATAATTTATCAACAATAAAGGCACAAACCCTCCATAATTTACAAATGGATGAAACTGTGGTAATTAAACCTGCAGACAAAGGTGGTAATGTGGTAATTCAAACTAAACAAAATTATGTGCAGGAAGCAATGTGTCAATTATCTGATACCACATATTACAAACCAATAAATGCTAACCCTACGAAACAACTAACAATTAAAATCCAAGCATATTTAAGGACTTGGACAGATCAGGGCCTCATTGATCAGGATGAAGCAAAATATTTAACTGTGGAACATCTGATTACTCCCACAATTTACTTTCTCCCTAAAATTCACAAAAATCCCATAAATCCTCCAGGAAGGCCAATAGTTTCAACAAATGCGTCCATATTGGAACCTATATCTAACTACATTGATTGCTTTCTAGAGCCTGCTGCACGAAATTTAAATTCATATTTAAAGGATATAGGGGACCTTTTGAGACATCTGGTAGGAATACCATGGCAGGCCACTTACAAATTGATAACGATGGAGGTGATCTCCTTATATACCAATATTAAACATCAAATAGGCATTCAGGCATGCAGACATTTTTTGAGTCAAAGGAATATTCACTTTGCCCAACATAATGAAATGCTTCTAGAAATGATTAATGTGTGTCTCACCAATAATTTCTTCCAGTTTGACCAACAGCTATTCCTACAAACAAAAGGGACAGCTATGGGCTTTCCCTTTTCTCCAAATTTTGTAAACCTAACAATGGGTTGGTTCGAACAAAGAATTGCTTGGCCGGAAGAAAATGAAGAATTCCAACAGAAAGTGATAAGTTGGTTCAGATTTATTGATGATCTTTTTCTAATCTGGGATGGCACAGAAATGGAGTTCAAAGAGTATTTTGATATTTTAAACAATAATCCGGCAAAATTGCAATTTATATATGAAATTAGCACCATAAGAGGGACCTTTCTGGATACAGAAATGTATATAAAAGAAGGTGCAATACACACCATGTTACACAGAAAGATCACAGCAACTAATTCTGTGTTACATGCCAACAGCTTCCATCCACCCAACACAAAATGGAGCATACCATATGGTGAATTTTTACGCATCAAGAGAATTTGTTCAGAATAAGGAGAATTTGAAAAACATCTCAAAGCCTCAGATGAAAGGTTTATTGCTAGACAATATCCAATTAAATGTATTAAAAAGGCAAAACAGAGAGTTGAAAAGGTGTCGATAGTGGAATTAGTTCAGAGAACAAACCCCGGCAAAAAAGAGAATCAGATGAACAAATACGATTCATCACAACATATTCCAGTAGTGCCTCTCAAATACGTAAAATCCCTGTTGAACATTGGCCTCTCCTTCAAATGGACCCTATAATAAGAGACATTATGGGAGATTATCCTAAGGTGACCTTAAAGGAGAGCACCAAATCTACACGATAAAATAACACAAAGTAATTTCAGTTCTCAGAAAAAGGGAAATTGGTTACAAAAACCAGGTTTCTGGAAATGTGGAAATTGTAAAGAATGCAGGATTGCCAGAAATACAAAAGAATACATCACAGGGAATGGAGGCAAAAAATTGATCAAACAACATATCACTTGTAAGAGTCGTTTTACGGTATATGTCATTGAATGCCCCTGTGGTTTGAAATATGTGGGGAGTACATTTGTGAGACCAAGAAAAGAATATTGGAACACATTCATGCAACCATTAATGTAGACAGAAGCTATGCCACGGCCAAACATATGGAACAAGCACATGGGAGTCAGTGGGAAACTATGACATTTTATGCAATTGATCAAGTACCCATTAATGAACGAGGAGGGGACAGGGAAAGGAAATTACGACAGTTAGAGTCAAGATACATTTTAGAAATACGCACCTTGACCCCTTGGGGAATGAATCTGGACGAATAATTATTTGTACATTTGTGAATGGTTGAACAATATCTCACCAATAACAAAGATTCCATTTACTTTCATACATGAGTTTTTTTTATATATGTTTTTATGCATAGTATACATAGGACCCTTATATCCATAAAGCATGTCAGAGAAGGGTTAAAATTACCCCATAAATGCGCTGGATACCTATTGTGAAATATAACATATGGTTTTATTGATAATAAGCGCATGAAGAAAATTTGGGATAAATGATAAACAAAAATACATAAACATAGCTTATGGGTGGCAACTACGATATCCACAATGCAATGGGAAACACAATGCTCAATTTTTGTTATTTTTTGCATTTTTTATAAGGTTTAGAAAGCAATGTGGCTTGGTTAATGTTTAATCTTTATAAACATGCATATGTAAATTTAGTTGGAAAAGAGGAGTGATGAGCATGCTTAAATTCAAAATTGTGGATATAAAAACGGAAGTAAGGGGTCACAATCGGAAATGCCTGTGAACAAGGTCTGGGCAGACCGAAACGCGTAAGGCGGCATTTTATTGAATGTAATCGAAATGAAGCCCGGAAAATAAAGGAGCAGTATATATGGCAACTTTGGAGTGCGGTGATTCCTTTTATTTGGTTAAGGAACTTGTGTTTCATATATATATATATATATATATATATATATATATATATATATATATATATATATATATATATATATAATAAAATAATGTGTACCACAGGGCCTCATTTAACCACAATAATGGATATGAGGGCTAACCCCATACTGTGCTGCAGAAATGGTTTTTCAAATTTGCTAAAATCACTGGTATCGGCTCTGAGATTTTTCAGAAGTCTTGTGATTTTACTGAACAGACACCACAGGCCAGCACCCAACCCTGAACTGTGTTTCAGCTACAGTCAGGTCACCATTTGCCAACTTTCATGGACTGATCAATATTATGGCAACAGTACACTAAAGACATCAAAGCTCATGGTCAAGGTTGTGACATACACAAACAATTGCTGTTATAGAGGAATGCAAATACTGTACAGATTATGTATGTTATTTTGGTAATTCACAGCATTTTGAAAGCATATCTACTATAACATTTAAAAAATCACCCTCGCTTCATGTGCATTAAAGCTAGTTGAGTCGCAAACGTTTGTCATTCTAGAAATTGGGTCCTGGTTCTAAAATGTATGGGAAGCACTGGTCTATACAACACAAAAGAGCAAAAGTGTTTGTGAATGCCAGTGTGATACTGGGCGGCACCTACACTATCGAGCATATGTTCATGTGCATAAGGATGTATATTTACAAAAAAGCTTGCACACATTTGTGCACAGGCTTTTGTTAGGCTGTTTATATGTGCCTTGGTGTATACTTGGTAAAACACATTTCGAGTTTGAGTATCTTGTTATGAGTACTGTGTGTGAATACCCAGCAGAGGTCATGTACTTGTTTTGGAATACATTTTCTTTCCATATGGTACACACTCCAAACTGGTGTGCCTTTAGACGCTGTGGGCATTTCCATGTTTGAATTTGTAGCTTGTAAAAGGAGCTGGATTGTGAGCACTGGAGGTTAAGGGTGGAAAGTTTCACCACTACAGTTCTGATGTACGTTTCTACCTTTTGTGAGTGCAGTGTAGCTGTGAGAGCTCCGATGTTGTAGGTCTCCGTGAGTTGTGATTGTGGTGATGCAGTAAGTTGTTTTTTAGTATTCTAACACGGTGAATGTTTGAGGTTATGAATTGTCCTGATGTGGAAAGTGTTGTGAATGACACAATGAACAATGTATCTCATCTTCCCATACCTTGCACACCAACATAAACTGCAAGCAATCCTCACACTCATAATCTCCAAGCTTGACTATGGCAACAGCCTAGACCTTGGAAACTCACATTCATCAAACACAAAATACAAGTCATCTAAAATGTTGTAGCAAGGTTTATTCTCCACCTTCACCCAAGAGAATGCATGAACCCAGTCCTGTAATCGCTCCATGGCTACCTATTGCTAGAAGGGCAATTATCAAGGCACTCTGCGTTGTCTACAGAGCCTCCCAAAAGAAAGGACGACTATACCTACAAGCTAAATGTAAGCAATGCAAACCAAACCAGACGCTGTGGTTCAGGCTTGAACCACTTACCATCATAATACCTTACATAAGCAATTTGTAGGAAGCAGTGCTTTCTCAGTACAAGCTGCGAAGCTCTCTAATTCACTACCAGCCAACATTAGCAGCACCCAGGAGCATATAGACTGACAAAGACAATTGAAAAAGAGGGCTATTTCCTAGACAACTGCACCAACCACACCCCGGCAACAGAGCCCAGAAAACAGTTGCACACTCAGGTATAATTTTCAGCTTATAACCCACAATTTTGAAACAACTCAATGAGCAAACTACTTTTGATATGCAGGTAACCTAAGACGGGCTGTCCGAGGGTTTGCTGTAGCATTATATATTTATGTACTTGCATATATAACAGTTATGGCCCACAATAATACTAAGACCTTAATGCGCAGCGGTTAGCACCAAACTGTGACTCATATGTCTTAAATTCACACATCACATATCTGCTGTGAGGCTTGTCCAGCAATGTACAGCCAAAAACCCACAAAAATCACCAAATAAACAGGAATGGAATAACTGAAGAGATCTTCCACATATCGTTATTAAAGCCCACCACTGCAGGGCCCAAATATCTATACAATCTGACCGCTTCGTACATCACACAAAGACACTCAGAAACAGGATGATGATACAAATGCCCATTTGAACGAATTGTTCCAATTCTGTCTCCCTCCAATCATGCCACACCAGGGCCACAACTATACACTAAGTCGCAGATTGGGAAACCCAGTATGGTAATCAGATAATGTATCATGAGATATACCATAACGAAACCTGCAGAGCTGTTCATAGCTACTAGCATACTGAAAAACATAAAAATGCACCTCCGTCTCTCACGCTTCATCATTCACCTCACTGCTACGTGCTGCATCCAATAACACAATGATCACATGTTGGCGGTCATCGAGCACAACATGGAAACATTGCCACATAGGATCAAAACAAAGGCAACACCCTTTCAACCACACTCTACACAGCTTAGCTTGCTACCCGGGTAGGCATGCACATCAGGGTCCCACATAGGGGTCGTAAGCACTATTTAAATGTGAAACCCTAAATGGTTTAACAGAGAGCCTGCTATTTTCAAAGCTGCAAACCCGTAAACTGTATCTTGTAGTGCATGTGGAGGATGGGCAGCCCTTTAGGAGAGACAACATTAAGTACAGTGCATTCCAATATACAGGGCACAATTATAAACAATTGTCAGGTTTATGCCATCATATAATCAGGTGACAATCGTGAAGGGCTAGTGGGGGCCTGCTTTAAGCCCTATTTTTTAAAATATATATTTTTATTGTTTTTACATCAAATACAGTGAAACTTCACAGCTGTTCCCCCGCCACCCTCCTCACCCCCACCCTCGAAGGAGCAAATCACAATATCAGGTTGCAAACATCCAATAGGTTCCATTAGCATCACATTAAAAATAAGTTCCACAGGTCATCATATACAACATCATTACTGTAAATAAACAAACAGCATTGCACACTTAAGTTTCCTCTCTGTTATCACTTGGTTCCACTGTTGAGTCATCTATAGTTTGCTGTAATTGTATTTTCGCAAAGTCCCATACCATCCTTCCATCTTGACCCTGTGCAGTACAAACTAGTTTGCGTCTTACCCCACAGTCAGCACGTATCCATCGAACATACTCCTGCAGCCAGCGCTTACTAGTAGGTAGTCTGGGGGTAATCCAACATCTAGCTATATTTCTCTTTGCAATCACAAATCCCAGCTCAGGTATTTTTTCTGCATGTTTATTGGACTTAGTTCATGGTACCAACCCCAATAGACACATCTGAACAGAGCACTGCAAGTGTAGATCAGTCAAATCCTTAAATACCTTAACAACTCCCTCCCAGAAGTCTTGTATCCGTGGACATTCCCACCACATATGATATGTATAAATGTCCCTATAACATGTTTACATTTTGGGCAATTGTCTGCGACTGCCTGACTCCCAGATCCCGACACCTGGAAAAGACCCTGCACCCGCAGCCCCCAGGACCTGAAAGATCGGAACTCCATTGCAGGAGTGACCCCCAGGAGGCCCTCTCCCTTGCCCAGGTGGTGGCTACCCCGAGGACCCCCCCCTTGCCTGCCTGCATCGCTGAAGAGACCCCTTGGTCTCCCCTTGATTCCTATTGAAAACCCGACGTGTGTTTGCACACTGCACCCGGCCGCCCCCGTGCTGCTGAGGGTGTACTTCCTGTGCTAACTTGTGTCCCCCCCGGTGCCCTACAAAACCCCCCTGGTCTGCCCTCCGAAGACGCGTGTACTTACCCTCTGGCAGACTGGAACCGGGGCACCCCCTTCTCCATTGAAGCATTGAAGCCTATGTGTTTTGGGCACCACTTTGAACTCTGCACCTGGCCGGCCCTGGGCTGCTGGTGTGGTAACTTTGGGGTTGCTCTGAACTCCCAACGGTGGGCTACCTTGTACCCAAACTTGAACCCCGTAGGTTGTTTACTTACCTGCAAGAACTAACAATTACTTACCTCCCCTAGGAACTGTGAAAATTGCACTGTGTCTAGTTTTAAAATAGCTATATGTGTTTTACTTGAAAAGTATATATGCTATTGTGATTATTCAAAGTTCCTAAAGTACTTACCTGCAATACCCTTCATGCAAAGTATTACATGTAGAATTTGAACCTGTGGTTCTTAAAATAAACTAAGAAAAGATATTTTTCTATACAAAAACCTATTGGCCTGGAATTGTCTCTGAGTGTGTGTTCCTCATTTATTGCCTGTGTGTATGTACAACAAATGCTTAACACTACTCCTTTGATAAGCCTACTGCTCGACCACACTACCACAAAATAGAGCATTAGTATTATCTCTTTTTGACACTATCTTACCTCTAAGGGGAACCCTTGGACTCTGTGCATACTATTCCTTACTTTGAAATAGTGCATACAGAGCCAACTTCCTACAGTCACTAGGAAGCACCAACTACAAGAAACTGGCTGAAGAATGAAACAATTGGTTTTCATAAATGCAATAAATGTAAATGTGTCAAATTGCAAGAAACACCAAAACTTACATTGACCACAATGGTAAGGCCATGAATATCCTACTAAGAATCACCTGTGATAGGCAATATGTAGTCTATATGCTTGAATGTGAGTGTGGTTTGAGATACATTGGCAGCACAATTTGTCCATTAAAGAAAAGGATTTTAGAACACACTAGAGCCATTACCAACAAAGATATGAGCTACACAATGGGAAAACACTTTGCGAACTCGCATACCAATGACTGGAGATCATTACGATTTATAGGTATAGCACAAATGAAAAGAAATGAGAGAGGAGGAGATAGAATTCGAAAACTTAGACAAAGGGAGAGCAAATTTGTTATTCAGCTCCGCACGAAGATGCCTTATGGATTGAACATGGACGAAGAATTACATGTACATTTGTGATTCTGACAAATGGTCTAATAGATGACAATAATGGCATTCATGTGGGCAAGCCACTGGCAAAATACTATGAGATAAGCACATGACATCCTAGTCAAATAATGATAGGCATTACATTAGAGAAAATTGATATGTGTCTTCCTAGGATTGAGAGAGTAGAACTTAATAGATAATTTATGAAATCTCTCAAGGTCATCAACAACATATTGGCATGTCTCAGTTAGAAATGCTTGAACATCATAGTGACACTATCCCTGAATATGCATATGAAAAATTGAATAATTGTTATAAGCGAATTTGTGTCACTTATGTACAGCTTTTTTGCTTAATATAATATAGTAAATGATCAGTGGTGCATATAAATAGTATTATGCTATGAATTAGAAACTGAATGAAACGACACACTAGAGGAGAGCACATGCAATAAGTATTATATTATGAGGAAGGCGATTTTGTATCAGTACTAATCTATGTATTTGTTATGTTTATTTGTATTTTTATTTTATTTTATGTATTTGTAGTAATTGTATTTAAAATTAGGAAAATTACAAAAATGTTTTTCAATTGGAAAACTACACCTTCCAGAATGCATTGCAAATAATGAAGCACTATGGGGTATAAATAGCAAAAGGGAAAAGGGACTGATTCACTGTGAACAAGACTCCTTGGGGAGTTGAAACGCGTTGGTGGTTGTTATTTTGGCATCAATAAATAGGCACTATTGAAACTTCATGGAGTGCAGTTAATACTTTTGGTGAATTGTATTCTTCGAGATTGGTCCTCTACGTCACTGGCACCGGCTGCACCACCCAGCAACCTTTAGACCATTTTTGTTTGAAGATATATATATACATCATTTTATTTAATCAGCATAACTGTATCAATAAAAAAACACCTGCCAACGTGTTTCAACCACTCGGTCTTGTTCATAGCTAGCAGTCCCTTTTTAGTGTTCCTTTAATAGTGGCTCGTCCTGCCCATAATGAGCCATTTTGGAACTAGCAGTTTCATATTTTTACAAACCAAAATGAAATTAAATATAATGTACAGAATCAAAGTTTATCGATATGTTTAGTTCATCAGTGTTTAATTCCTCTCTGTGAGTGTCCTATCAATGATTTCTATGTATGAGGTTCCCATGGAGGCAATTACAGTTTTCTGTCCCATTTTGTAAGTGATTGATCACTCCTTTAGTTTGACTCTAAGTGAGAAGTCAATTTCTAATGTAGAGTCCCAAATTAAGCGGATTCCTTTTTGCATCTTGGTTTATACTTGTTTTCACTTTTTGTTCTTATGACCAATTCTCCTTTTATTTTAAATGAATGTATAGTTCTTCATCATTGTTTAGACCAAATGGAATCTTTGTCTGTAGTCTTATGATATATTGAGATTCTTTTTGCATTTCAGTATTAGTAATATGTTCGATCCCATAGTACATAATTGACTTGTAAGTTTCTACTTCATGAGCTCTCATTATATGTTTCGCTACAGCATTTGTTGGAACTTCATTTTTCAATGGGCAGATGGTATTTCTTGCGTATCTTAGGCCACTTTTGCATTCCAAGATATACTCCACTTATGTTGTCTCACATTATCCTTTGATTTATTTGTATATATTGTCCATTTTTATCTTTTATCACCCTCATATTTTTGTCTATCTACAGCCTTTGCATATCATGTACTTGCTGAAGCCATTGCTCATATTCTCTAACCATATCACCTTTTGTTTCTCTTCAAAGAGACTTTTAATTAGTTTGCCCGTAACTGGGGGTAGCTTTCTATATGTGACTGGTACAGTAGGTTTCAATTTGGCTCCTATCTCTGGCTCTTGTGTTAGTGGACACCAATATCTTTGAAAACTTATTTTGATTAGATGGCTCTCCTTACTGTATTTTGACATGAGTCTTATGTTACCATCTTTAGACTTCATCTCAGTTAGTTCATTTTTGGTGATTAATGTGTCCATTTCTGTTTTTAATTTATATCTTTCATAGCCTCTCTGGATGTATCTATGTTGATAGCCCTTGTATTTAAAGCATTGCCAGGTTTCTTTACAGTTGTTCTCAAAATCTTGAGTGGCGGAACTATTCCTTTTTAGTCTCAAGTACTGACCATATAGGATGCTTTTCAGCAGTAGCTGAGGATGAAAAATGGAGCCATGTAAAATTAAGTTGATGTTTCCAGTATGATGTGGTCTCCAGTTTCCCATTTTTCACATAAATTGTAATCTCTAGGAAGCTAATTTTCTTATCATCTATGGTGTACGTGAACTTGAGAGGCCATTCATTTTCTTTCAAACTCATCCAAGCTACTGAACTTTGTCTGAAACTCTTGTGGGGTGCCATTCCATATAATCAAATTGTCAGCTCTGTACTAGTCCATAGAATTATGTTGTCCAAGAATCTCTCATGTTTTTTCTCCCCCGGCTATTTCTTTCTCCCACCAACCTATCATAAGGGTTGCATAACTGGGTGAAAGGAAAACTCCCATTTCAGTCACAAATTTTTGTTTGAACACTTGATGATTGAATAAGAATACATTGTTGTTAAGACGTACGTCAATAATTTCTAACAGCATTTTTGAGTATCCAAGTTCTCCAACCACTTGTTGCTTTAGAAAGTGGGTGCACGCTTTGAGTCCCAATTTGTGTCTTATTAAGGCGTATAAGGAAACTACATGTATGATGATTAATTTAAAATCATCTTGCAACATGATCTCAATAGATCTCCCAATTCTCTGATGAACAAGCTTGGATCTTTTACAATAGTGTCAACATATGTTTTCAAATAGGGAGTCACATATGGAGATTATTGGTGTTCCTGGCAGATTTATTAAGCTTTTGTGGATCTTAGGAAAGAAGCAAATAGTTGACATTCTGGGGTTTTCAGTTGTCAAGAACCAAGCTCTTGCCCACTACCCCTTTGAATTTAATTGTGGGATTAGATGTTAGTTTCTCATAGTTGGTTGAGTCGTTCAATTGATGATTTGCTTCAGCCGCATATGCATGTTTGTTCAGCATCACAATATTGCCCCTTTTTTCCGCTGGCTTGACGATAATCTTTTGATTCTCTTGTAGTGATTTAATGGCATTCTTCTCATCCTTTGATATGTTTTCTATTGTACTGCTGTCCTATTCTTTTTGAGTTTGTCGATTTCAGCAGCTATCAGTTCTTGAAATATATCTATTTATTTTCCTGTTGTAGGAGTCATGTCCAGATTTTTTGGAGTTAGGAGTAAGCCTAGGAGTGTCACAACATAAGATTAGTTCCATGGTATACTACTATGTATTAGAGTAAGATTACCGTTATGTAACCTGGATGTTACTTCTCATCCTTGTCCTTATTTATGTGAGCCAGCATCCAGACTCCAGCAGCCAAAATGGATGGGACTCAGGAGGTTTCAAGAGCATACAGCTTTGTGTGAAGCGGTATTACCTGGAACTAACCCTATGTTGGGAGAGTTCAGTGGGTGAGATGGCTGGCGTTCTTTACTCCTGCCTTGATTTACAGCTAAAATAGAGTACATTGATTTATTACTGGGGTATTTGTGTTCTTCATTCCACAGTCTATACTTTGTGTTCTTTAATCCACAGCCTACACAAAATCTCACAAACACAAAACACTACAAATGAACAGTGTTCAAATCCCTAGATCCAAACGAGTGCATCTCGGACCTTTGCACAGTAAGGATATAATGTGAGACATATGTTTGGGGCTTAGCCTATGTGCAAGCCCTGCAGATGTTGCATATAGGAACACCACTAAGCTCCAGCCAAACAACAGACAGACCATGAGTCGAGCAACCCTAAACCCTTCCTGGGACAGACTACTCAAAGGAAAGATAGACATAAGTAATCAAGCACCATATGCACCTGCTTATAGTAGCCTTACTGCCCCAACCTGCAGGCCTATCAATCAATCAGGAGTTTCTTGTAGAGCGCAGGCTTGACAACCCAGGGGGTCTCCAGGCACTGTGGTGGTGCGCCAATTCTGGCCCGGTGGGAGGTGGCGGTTGAAGAGCCAGGTCTTGAGCTGCTTTCTGAAGGTTTCCAGTGAGTGGGATGTGCATGGGTGGAGGTCATTTCAGGTCTTGGCGGCGAGGTAGGAGAAAGAGCACCCTCCCAAATCATTTGCGGAGGATGAGGGGACATGGGCCTAAGCAAGGGTGGCTGATCGGCGGTGCTCAAAACGATGGCTGTCTGAACCAACATAAGTAAATATGGCTGAAAATGCTGTGTAAGCCTTGCTCAGAGGGCTCTGAAGCCCAAATGCTGCCGACCGCACTTGCGGTATTATAATCAAAACAGCAGCGTCTGCGGCATCTGGGCAAGGGCTGGTAGGGCTTGAGGTATTACAGAGGTCCACTGCGTGGACCCTCTATATCAATCAAGCAATCAAACCATTTGTAAAGCGCGCTACTCACCTGTGAGGGTCTCAAGGCGCTGATGGGGTGGGGGGCTGCTACTGATTGAACAGCCAGGTCTTGAGGTGTCTCCTGAAGGTAAATAGGTCCTCTGTCTGTCATAGGTGGGTAGGAAGAGTGTTCCACGTCATGGCGGCGAGGTGGGAGAACGTTCTGCCACGGGCGGTTGTTCTGTGGATGCGTGGAACGGTGGCAAGGGCAAGGTCAGCGTAGCAAAGCTGTCAGGTCGGGGTGTAGAAGGAGAGCCGTCTGTTGAGGTATTCTGGTCCGGTGCTGTGTAGTGCCTTGTGAGCATGGGTGAAGAGTTTGAACGTGATTCTCTTGTTGACGGGGAGCCAGTGCAGGCCTCTCAGGTGGGCTGTGCTGTGGCTGTGGCAAGGGATATCCAGGATGAGGCGTGCGGAGGCGTTCTGTATGCATTGCAGTCTTTTCTGGAGCTTGCCCGTGGTTCCTGCGTAGAGGGCGTTGCCGTAGTCCAGTTTGCCACTTACGAGGGATTGGGTGACCGTCCTTCTGGTTTCAGTGGGGATCTATTTGTAGCTCTTCTGAGGGTGTTGAAGCAAGAGGAACAGACGGCGTTGACCTGCTAAGTCAGTGAAATCGATGAGTCCAGGTTGAATCCCAGGTTGCGTGCGTGGTCGGTGGGTGTCTTTGCGGTTCCCAGTGTGGCAGCCCCCCAGGAGTTGTGGATGAGGTCCTCAGTTTTGTCAGAATTCAGTTTCAGGCAGCTGTTCTTCATCCATTCGGCGATGGCCTTCATTCCTTCGTGGAGGTTGGTTTTGGCGGTGGCGGGGTCATTGGTGAGGGAGAGGATCAGCTGGGTGTCATCTGCATATGAGACGATGTTGAGGTTGTGAGATCGGGCAATGTTTGTGAGCGGCGCCATGTAGACGTTAAAGAGGGTCGGGCTGAGGGACGTTCCCTGGAGTACGCCGCAGACAATTTTGGTGGCTTCAGAGCGGAATGGAGGGAGGCGGACTCTCTGAGTTCTGCCAGTGGGGAAGGAGGTGATCCAGTCCAAGGCTCTGATGCGAATCCCTGCGTCGTTGAGGTGTGTGCGTAGGGTGTGGTGGCAGACAGTGTTGAACGCAGCCGAGAGGTCCAGGAGGATGAGGGCCGTGGTTTTGCCGTTCTCAAGTATGATCCTGATATCGTCGGTGGCAGCGATGAGGGCTGTTTCGGTGCTGTGGTTGCTGCAGAATCCGGATAGGGACAGGTCCAGAGTGTTGTTCTCCTCGAGGAAACAGGTCAGTTGTTTGGTGACAATTTTCTCAATGACTTTTGCCAGGAAGGGGAGCAGGGAGATGGGCCGGAAGTTCTTGAGGTCCTATGGGTCTGCCTTGGGTTTCTTGAAGAGGGCGTTGATCTATGCATGTTTCCAGCTCTCCGGGAAGGTGGGGGTCTTAAAGGAACTGCTGATAATCTTCCAGAGTTGGGATGGGATGATGGACCTCGCTTTGTTGAAGATGTGGTGAGGGCAAGGGTCTGATGGTGAGGCTGAGTGGATGTTGTTCACGGTTTTGATGGTGTCGTAGTCGTTAATGTGGGTCCAAGAGAGCAGGAGGTTGGTGGGCGGTGCGTCTGTGATGTTAGTGGTTGACGGGGTGCTCTGGGTATTGAAGCTGTCATGGATGTCTGTGGTTTTGCGGTAGAAGAAGATGGCTAGGGAGTCGCAGAGGTCTTGTGATGGCGGTATGTCATTGATGTTGGAGCCGGGGTTGGAGAGTTCCTTCACGATGTTGAAGAGCTCCTTGTAGCTGTGTGCGTTGTTGTCGATGTGTTCTTTGAAGGTGGTTCTTTTGGCAGTTCAGATGAGTTGGTGGTGTCGGCGGATGGTGTTCTTGAAGGCTGTGTGGTTGTCCGGTGTCTGTTCTTGGCACCATTTTTTTTTGGAGTCTTCTGCATGTTTGCTTGGATTGTTGGAGGTCGGCGGTGAACCAGAAGGCCTTTCTGTCGGTGCCTCTGTTATAGGGTTTCTTGATCGGGGCGAGAGTGTTGGCACAGTCGTCGATCCATTGCCTGAGGTTGTGGGCTGCTGTGTCGATAGGTGGGTTCCGGGAGATGGTGGTGATCAGCTGGTCTTCGGAGACCTTCTTCCATCTGCAGTGGGGAATCTGTTGTGGGTTTCTCGAAGGAGAAGTGGATGCAGTGGTGGTCGGTCTAGTGGAGTTCGGTGGTGTGGCTAAAGGAGATGTTTTTACTGGCGGAGAAAATGGGGTTGAGCGCCTGTCCTGCGGAGTGAGTGAGTGGGTGTCACGACGAGCTGCTCGAGGCCGAGGTTGTCGAGCAGGGTGGTGGAGTTGTTCTCATTGGATTTCTCGAGGTGGAAGTTCAGGTCCCCTAGGAGTATGTAGTCTGTGGATGCGAGGGCGTGCATGCTGATGACATCGGAGATAGATTCGCTGAACTGCTGTCACGGGACGGGGGTCTGTAAACGAGGGTCACTCTGAGGGTGGTGTTTGGGTCGGTGTGGATCCAGAAGTGCAGGTGTTCGACGGTGCTGAGGGTGTTTGTGGTGCTGGTCGTGATTCTGAGGGTATTCCTGTGGATGATGGCGATGCCTCCTCCTGGTCTGTTGGTTCGGTCCCTGCGGGTGATCTTGTAGCCATTCGGGATGGCTATGGCAATGTCGGGCGCTGAGGAGGGGTTTAATCCAGGTCTTGTTCAGGAAGGCAACGTCTGGGGAGGCTGAGTCAAGTAGGTTCCAGAGTTCAACGGCGTGTTTGTGGACAGAGCGGGTGTTGAGTAGGATGCATCTGAGGTGGTTGCATCCTGTCTTGGCGGGTGGATCGTTGGCGTCGAGGCTGGTGAAGGTGCAGTTCCGGCCAGAGAAGGGTCCGTGGGTGAACTGCGGGATAGCTTGATGGCAGGTGGATGAGTGGCCGGCATTGAACACGCAGAGGGTGGTGGCATCGTAGTGGAGTTGAGTGCTGCGGTGGTGAGAACCAGGGGTTCCGGCGCTGGGCGCGAACCAGGCGTGGACGGGCTTGCCTTTGGTGCGACTTTGGTACACCCGCTGCACTCAGCCGCCATTAAGTGGGAGGCGGGGGTGGAAAACGGTGTGAAAAAAGGGGGCGGGGCTGCGGGGGCAGCAGCGGCGGGAATGCAGCCCGAGAGAGGGGAAGGGGGCGGGCCACAGGAGCAGCGGCATGGGAGAGAGAGTGGATTAAGGCGAAAAGACAAAAGGAGCATATCAAGCCCTATTGCTTATCTATGGTCTGAGAAGTGTGACTAAAGCTGTTTCCTCAGACTGCAATATGCCCGAGGGCCACTAGCAGCGCAAAAGAGCGCCCTCTAGTGGACCTGGGGTGGACTGTAAATAAGCACGCTCTGGTCAAAGCCTACTGCGTGGTGCTGCAAGTCAAAAAAATAATGGCAGAGTGATAAATGGCAATCAGAACAGGCACAAAGCATGCAACTGTCACGTCACAATTATTTTCAACTCCCACTAGTAACAGCAACCCAAGGAGACTTAAGGAACAGTAGTGGAACTTGAAGCAGAAAATGAAGGTTTTTGATTTATTAACGCATAAACGTAGTGCTGACATAATCATGTGTGACATTAACCGAATTAATGAAGATTGTACGGGGACAAAATGTGCCCTCAGAGTAGTTTGCCATCATTTATACGCGTGCTTTATGTAACGTGGTGTATTAGAATTGCACTAATCCGACATAATCATAAACATGTGCTACGATTTGCTTATTTGAAATGCCTTAGCTTAGCATTACTTTAGCGGAGGCTTTGGCCTAGTTGCCTGGTCTCACGGTTTAGATGTTCGTATTTTTCCACTGTGCTATTAAACGTGTATTTTTGCTTGGAGCTGTATTTTTCCACAAGAAACTGTTCACATGCTTATCTTAAAGTTGGTGCCAGCATGGCATATTTTCTCCTTAATTCAAGGTCGGCTTGCAGGTGCGGACAATGGAGGCTCTGAGAGTAAGCTAATCGAGAGACAATGTTGCAACTTGCGTACCCATCTCCAAGGATAATGTATGCTTAAGTAAAAGCTTGAGAACTGTCGTTTTTGATTGGTCAATTTGAAGCTAACCTATGAACCCTCCAATGGAGACCCTACTGGACTTGAACTGTTGTCTATAAAACCCAGGTGCACGAGAGGGAAGCTCTCTCTCTATCTTCGGACATCCCGCCATTTTGACTTCGTAGCTACTATGACCCATTTTGCTGCGACGCCATTTTGAGAGACTTTGATGCTTTCTCTAATCGAGAGAAAGAGACTTTAATGATTCTTGCCCTAGAGACTTTAACTTTGATTTGCCCCTTTGCATGAAGTAGTAGCCTTACTTTGCCGCCGTGAGGCAATTGCCTCTTTGTTCCGTCCCATGCTGATCGAGAAACGATACCTGTGAGACGAAGAATTCATTGATTGCTGATTGGAATTGGTAAATATGAAAGGAAATTGTAAAATTGCATTGTGTTCCTTTTAGGTAACCGACTGCTGATTTTGATAAGGACCCTAGCTAGGAGTTTTCTAAATTGATGTTGCTAAATTGTTTTTGCATGAAGTCCCACATGCTGATGCTAATTTGAAGTTAGATGAGGATTCCATATGTCGCACGATGCAATTGGAGATCTTGTTATGCTGACTAAATGTACGCAATTAGCCCATTGCAGATTATCGTATTAGTGCTTTGCATTGCCACTATCGAATGCCTTGTGATTCAAATGTTACATAGATTACACTTGTTCCGACGATATGGACAGCTATTAATGTTCATTTATGTTTATCATTTGGTGTTGAGACACATCTATATTGTGCTAGCTTTGTTAATATAGGGAAATAAATTCACTAACTTTGCAATAAACTGGTGTGGTTATTCCTGGCTGAAAGGTCAGGGTTCGCCGAAATGTATTCTGGACTAATTGTTAAGTGTTATGTTGTTCAAGGTGTTGCTTATGTTCGTTATTGATTATTGATTGGATGCGACTGATCGATATAAGAGTACAGAGAGCTCCCACTAAGTCAAAAGATTCATCGGCCTAAAGAGCGTCCAAACGTAGGTAAATTGTTACTACGCTCCGCTCTATCAGTAGATGGTAGCAGAGGATGGTTACGTCTTTTGGGACCCTGTACCATTAGAGTACATGGTGTCGAACTAACGGTTACGCATTTTGAGGCCTCATTCGAAAAGTTGAATTAGATTTTCTTGGATGAAAATAATTGACAAGATGATGATGGGCTAGGTCCACCGCGACTTTCCCGGGATCTCGAAGCTTGCGAATGGAGAGAAAGGAGATGTGGAATCAGCGTTGGCGGTACTAGTGATGGTATGAGTGAAGTTAGGGTTTTGCGCTTGCACAGCTCATTGCCGCAGAGTGTGTGAAAAGGTTGCGAGGATTTTCTTTTAAGGATAGCGGAGGTGCGACTCCGAGTGTAGAAGTAGAGAGGTCGTCGAACTTCATAGAGATAGCGGAGGTGCGGCTCCGAGTGTGAGAGTAGGGAAGTCGTCGAACTTCATGTGCGTCTGGCGCTTTGTGCATAAAAAGGTCCACGTGGTTGTTGTTGTTGAGACGGGCCCTGCGAGGTCAAGAGACTCCGGAGTATGTTGATCCATGTTGTGGTCTGGGCGGTTTAGTAGGTTGATCGGGCGTGGTCAACGAGTGGGTACGTGTGTTAGGGAGTGAAAGAAACTTCGACTTCGGGCTTTGACAAGATTCTAAGTGCACTAGAACAGATCATTGACAAGTTGAAAGTAGGTCTGCGGGTCAGATTTGCTTGCGCATGTGGGGACTGAGAAAGACCGAATAGCGGCCGAGGCTGGTGAAAGAGATCGAATAGTGGCCGAGGTTAGTGAAAAGTCCCTAAGGTCCTGAAGCGATTATGTTACCCTTCCTGTAGTAAACCGACAGATCTGTTTTAGTTTTTGGTAGCTCGCGATACATGCAAAAAGTTGTTACGGGAGGAACTGAGTGAAGGAGGACTAGCCGCGAGGCTTTGTCAGCCGCAGTGTGTGTGAGTGTGACGTCACTAAGAGCCGCGCTGGGATAGGTTGGTTGGAGAGAAGGGTCGCGCACGGATTGGACGCAGTCCGTGGCACTCGATTGGAAGGGGAAAGGCAGGTGAAGAGTATTCCGGGAATTAAAGTCACCTATTGATTACAAATCTTGTGGAATAACAGTGATCTATTGATTATAAAATTTGTGAATTAAAAGACGAGAAAATGAAATTCCTTAAAGCATTCAGGAGTGCGATGAAGGGGGAGTCATACATTAAAGCGAGCGTAGGAGAGGAAACGCCGCCTGAGGGTACACCAGCTTACATTATAATGGAGGAAAAAGGGGTAGCTCCGTGTCTTTGGCTAAAGCAATGGCACAATTGGACAGAGAAACATGGGAGCGTAGCATTCCCGATACATGGGACATTCAATATAAGGGTCCTAGAGAACTTGAGATTCACGATGTATGACATGAAGGTGCCTCCAAGGCCAGCACAGTTTGAGGCTCTAGCAATCTGGGAACTCATGGCTAGACAGCAACAGAAAAACAAGTTTGAAACAAGGATGAGGAAGGTAGAAAAGACACTAGCGGATGCTAGGTGGGATAATGCGCAGAAGGTGTGGAGGTCAGATGTATTGCAGGGAATAAAATTGTTCCCCGCAATTACTAAGGATGAAGAGGAGACAGGTAAGAAAGCTACCTGTAAGACAGACAGGAAGTGTTCCAAGGACAGAGAGGACGAGGAAAAGTTGAGAAGAGAAGAGGAGTTAGAGGATGAGGAGTTGATAATGCAATTGCTGAACGACCGTCCACCACCTTATGCAGAGAATGGACAAGGTCCAAGTACCAGTTCTGCCCCTCCGGCATCGGTACAGAACAGTGAAACGCAGAATACAGGAGTACCATCGGGATCTAAGGATCCGAGCTTACTGCTCACCCCACAGATACTGCAAGTCAGGAGAATGTATCCAGATGTGCCCGTGTTGAAACCAGCAGAACATTATCAGCCGCAGATGCCAGGGTACTACAGCAGTGACAACAATGGAGGGATGGTTCTAGATCCAACCGTAAGGGGCGTACAGAATGGTTACAACCCAACAATGGCACAAGCTGAATCAACTCAGTTTATGATGCCTCAAAAGCAGATGCAGGGAGGAAATGTTCATGCTCAAATGACGGGGAGTCAGATGGGCATGCCGGCAATGATGGCCCATAATATGGGGATGAACATGCCTCAGAATATGGGAAATGGACAAAATCCAGATGCGATATCACTGCCCATTACTGTAGGTCCAGTGGTACCTTTGTATAGTCAGCCTAACTTAGGTATGAGCAGTCAGGGACAAATGCTGCAGAATGGGACAGAAAGAAAGTGCATAGAAAACACTCCAGGGATAACCCCGATAGTGGCTCAGCCAACTGGGTCTGGGTCCTTGATGGAGTTTAGTCCCGTATGCGCTCAATCAACACTGGTGAGGTCGAGCCCCCCACTGATAATACCATTAACATCGAACACTGAAAAGTTGCCACAGCCATCGATGGCAGTCGATGTGAATGCCACACTGATGGGGGTAAATGCGCAACAGCTGACACAGTGGTGCAACAGTCTAAATTCCACACAAAGTTCAGACAGTGGGAAAGGAGACGATTACTTGAGCAGGATGAGGCTGAACATGGAAGCACAAGAATTGGTGGAAGGGAATATGGGTGTGAACAGGTTAGAATCCTACACGGAAGAGGAATTGAGGTATCTATGTCCAAAGATCACGAAAGAGGTAAACAAGGTACATAAAAGTTTGCAGGAAGTAGCAGACAGGAACGGGATTGACATAGGCAAGACGAAACACTTGAGCAGGAGCTATAGGTTGGATTTTGGGACCACAGATTTTGAACACATGAGATCAGCAGGCATGAAGGCACACCTTAGAGAATTGTTGCAAAGTGCCCAAGTGTGGAGGTGCTTAGACAAGTGGGAAAGCAGATGGGTAAAGAGGAAGGATAAGAGGAGGGACAGTGCCACAGAGCACAATGAGAAAGGACCGCAGAGTAGTGATACAGTAACTATGTTACCAATGAGGGAGACAGCAGGGGGAAAGTTAGTACATGTACCATGGCACAGGAGCGATATTCAGTCCTTTACGAATGATTTTCCCAAACTGAGAGAGAAGCCGATCGAATGGTATCAACAGACTGATAGGTTTGTGAAGCTTGCAAAATGTCTCTGGGAAGACCTGAACACTTTATTCGAGATTGTGGTTCCGGCAGATTTGTGGGAGGATTGCAAAAGAGCTGTAGGTTGGCCGACAAGTGAACCAGAGAGAGACAGAGAGACGGGCGCACCATCACCTATGGTGATGTGTCTGTACTATAAGGTGATTGAGCATTTGAAGACGAAGGTTGCCGCGAAAAATGTGGATTGGCAGAAAATTGATCGAACTGCCCAAGAGGCTAAAGAGTCGATTCATAGTTACTATGAGAGGTTGTTGAAGGCGTTCAAGAATTACAGTGGCACGGAAGCAATCGAGGCGAAGGATATGCTTCATTTTGTGTTCAGATTTGTGGAAGGGCTGAGACCAGAGATAAGTCAGATGATAAAATCGCATTTGATCTGCTGGCAGTCGAAACCGATTGATGAAGTCTTGACTTATGCGAAATACTGTAGCGACGAAATTGACGTGAAACAGAAAAGGCTGAAAGAGAAGGTGATGATGATGCAGCTTAAGGCGGCTCAGACAGGCTTGCAAGGGTTGCCAGGGATGCAAGGGTTCCAACAGCAGGTACCGCAACAGCAGCCGCAGTTGCAGGGAAACATGGTGTTTCAGCAACAGCAGCCGCAGTTGCAAGGAAACATGGCGTTTCAGCCACAGGGCAGAGGCAGAGGTAGAGGAGGTTTTGTGAATAATGGTCCAGATTTGAACACTGTTGTGACGGGTGTGCAGGCAATGAAAAAGGTGATGCCGTGTCACGCGTGCGGAAACGTAGGTCACTGGAAACGCGAGTGTCCGATGGTGGTGCAGGAAGGTGCAGGTGCAGGTGTAGGTGTTGGTCAGCAAAACAATGATGTCAATGCATTTCAGACAATGAGAGGACCAAAAATGAGAGGTCTAAACCCAAATTTTCAGACCATAAACCAATTGCAGGGATTACAACCTATGCAGCCGCAGCAGATGCAGATGCCCCGTGTGCAGATGACGCAGATGCAGCCGATGCAACAGCAGTTACCTATGGTACCTAATCAGCAAATGCAAATACCTTTGGCACCAATGAGTCAGCAGCAAATGATGGTTCCTCCACAGGTAACGGGTCAGGTAATGAGCACAAACGGCACAGTACAACAGTTCCCATTACACAGTGAGAGTGGAATAAACAATGTATGGGAGAGTGAAAGCTCAGAAGAGGAAGGAGATTGTGTGCTTGCGGCATCTCTAGAAGTTGATCAAAGGGGTCCGTACGTAGAAGGAAGAGTAATGGGTCATCGCGTCTCATTCCTAGTTGACACGGGAGCCACACGTTCAACTGTTAAGAGCAGTGAAGTACCAAATTTGCCACTCTCAGGGAGGACAGTTCAAGTGGTGGGAGTAGCAAACAGGCATCTGACGAACCCAATAACAGATCCGATACCAGTCAACATTGGTAACTATCAAGGGGTACATCAGTTTGTGGTGTGTGACTCAAGCCCGATTGCACTGTTAGGAAGAGACCTATTGTGTAAATTGGGTTGCTCGATCATGTGTTCAAACGAAGGAATAACAATAGAGACGAGCAATGATGGGGAAGACGAGGACAGTGTAGAGGGGGATGAGATAGAAACAGTTGACGAAGAGTATCCTCTGATTTGTCTTTTACCAATGATAACTGAAGAAGATATCCCAGCAGAATTACGGGAAACAGTCGGAAAGGAAGTGTGGGACATGACAGGGAAAGAGGTGGGATTGATGAAAGGAGTAGAACCAGTAAAAGTGATGGTAAAGCCCAATGCGATCTTTCCCCAGACCCCACAATACCACATGCCACAAGATACCCTCATGAAAGTTGCCCAACTTATTGACGAATTTGTGAAGCAGGGAGTACTGAAAGAAGTATTAAGCAGCCCATGTAATTCACCGATAATGGGACTAATGAAGCCAAGTGGGAAAGTCCGACTTGTACAGGATTTGAGAAAAATAAATGACATCATAATCAAGTGCTGCCCTGTCGTACCGAATCCGGCTGTGATAATGTTTCAGATCCCTTGCGAAGCTGAGTGGTTCTCAGTCATCGATTTGTCACAAGCATTCTTTTCTGTGCCTCTTCATGAGGACAGCCAATTCCTCTTTTGTTTCAAATTCCTAGACAGAGTATACAGTTGGTGTCGAATTCCTCAAGGGTTCTCTGAGTCACCGTCCATATTCAATCAGGTTCTAAAGAAAGACTTGGAAGAGTTAGAATTGCCATTCGAGTCAACCCTAGTACAGTACATTGATGACTTACTGGTTGCATCAAAAACAGAAAGTGGCTGCACAGCCGATACCATTGCTCTGTTGAACCATTTGGGAGGGAATGGACACAAGGTGTCTCCTTCCAAACTGCAGTTCTGTCAGAAGAAAGTGAAATACTTGGGTCACCAGATAGAGAAGGGGTCACGGAAAATAATGAAGGAAAGAATTACCAGTGTACTTCAAATGAGTCCACCAAAGACAAGGAAGGAGGTGAGGACGTTTTTGGGAATGGTGGGATACTGTCGCCAGTGGATTCCCAACTTCTCGTCTCTAGCAAAGCCTCTACTGAAATTGACCCAGAAGGATGCCTTGGATCAGATCGAACTGAAAGGGGATGAGATGGATGCTTTTGTTGAATTAAAGGAGTGCATGTGCAGGGCTCCAGCTTTAGGTATGCCTGATTACACGAAGCCTTTCACATTGTTTTGCCATGAACGTGATGCATGTTCTTTGTCTGTCTTGACTCAAGCCCATGGTGGCGTAAACAGACCAGTAGCGTATTTTTCAGCTACTTTGGATCCGGTTGCAGCAGCACTCCCAGGGTGTTTGCGCGCCGTAGCAGCAGTTGGTATCAGCCTCACTCAGAGTGAAAGAATAGTGATGGGACACCCAGTAACAGTCATGGTCCCTCACTCAGTTGAGATACTTTTGACCCGCTCCCGAACGCAACACATGACTGGAGCAAGACTCACAAGGTATGAAACGATAATTCTGGGCTCACCGAATGTGCAGCTGAAAAGGTGCACTACGTTGAATCCAGCAACCTTGCTTCCTGGAGAAAATGCTGAAATTGAGAACGCTGAAGACGTCGAGCATGACTGCCTTCAGGTGACTGAATTTTGCACAAAACCTCGACCGGATATCAAGGATACAAAACTTGATGAAAATGACCAAATTCTCTTTGTTGATGGTTCATGTCTAAGAGATGGGGTGGGAATTTTGAAAGCAGGATATGCTGTATGTACTGTGACAGGGGTCTTGGAAGCGGGATGGCTCCAAGGAGTCTATTCTGCACAAGTAGCAGAACTTGTAGCCCTTACTAGAGCATGTCAACTGTCTGCATTGATGAAAGTCACCATTTACACTGATAGTCAATACGGGTTTGGGATTGTGCATGACTTCGGACAACTGTGGTCACAGAGAGGTTTCCTGACTTCTTCAGGATCCCCAGTGAAAAATGGGGAGAGAATAAGGGAGTTGTTACTTGCCATTCAAGTGCCAGCTGAAGTTGCAGTGGTAAAGTGCAGTGCTCACACGAAAGGACAGGACTATGTGTCTCTGGGAAACGCCTATGCAGATCAAGTCGCAAGATTTTGTGCCTTGAACAGTATATTGTTAAGGGATGATTGGAATACAATAAGTGAACCAGAACTCGAACCAGCCGAAGCATTTGCCTTGAAGGTCGTAGATACAATAGAAGAACTAAAAGCACTACAAAGTAATGTCAGGGAGGATGAAAGAGATTCCTGGATTAAATCACAATGTTTAAAGAGACAAGACGAGCTATGGGTTTCACATGAGGGAAAACTTGTTCTGCCAAATAGTCTCTTATCACAGCTTGCGCGGTTCTATCATGGGCAAGCTCACCTAGGGAGAGATGCCATGATAAGATTGTTCAAAACTGATTGGTTTAACCCCAGATTTCGTCAAGCTGCAGAAGCAGTTTGCCATCGATGTGTCACTTGCCAACAGATGAACCCAGGAAAGGGAACAGTTGTGAATGCGAGCCAAATTGGTAGGGCAAGCGGTCCTTTTAGTCGTATGCAGATGGACTTCATTGAGATGCCTGTGCATGGAGGTTTAAAATATGTGTTGGTGATTGTGTGCATTTTTAGTCATTGGATTGAGGCATACCCCACACGTAGAAATGACAGCCTTACAGTTGCCAAGCTATTATTGAGGGAGTTAATACCACGTTTCGGATTCCCGATCTCTTTAGAATCAGATAGGGGAAGTCACTTCAATAACGAGGTGATGAAGTTACTTTGCGAAGCACTGAACATTGAGCAAAAGCTGCACTGTAGCTATCGCCCTGAAGCATCAGGACTGGTGGAGCAGATGAATGGTACGCTGAAATCGAGAATGGGAAAAATATGTGCATCAACAAATTTGAAATGGCCTGACGCATTGCCCTTAGTGCTAATGTCAATGAGAAACCCACCGGATAGAAAAACTGGATTGTCTCCGCACGAAATTCTCATGGGCAGGGCTATGAGACTTCCTGCAGTTCCCGCAAACATGCTTTTGAATATTACAGATGATATGGTGTTAGACTACTGCAAAGGTCTGGCTGACGTGGTTCGCTCTTTCTCTCACCAGGTGGAGGCGACCACCTTGCCACCGATCCAAGGTCCAGGACACGCACTGAAAGCAGGTGACTGGGTCGTGATAAAGAAGCACGTGAGGAAGTCGTGTCTGGAACCCCGTTGGAAAGGCCCTTTCCAAGTGATCCTGACGACAACTACTGCTGTGAAGTGCGCGGGGTTCCCAACTGGATTCACGCCAGTCATACAAAGAAGGTGCTGTGTCCCACAGATGAGGAAGTTGAAGCGCTGAAACTACCAGTGCCTGATAAAACGGTGCCGAGTGCTGGGACAGAACAAAAGCGAACTGAAAGCGAACAAGCAACAGCAGGAGAAAAAGAGATATTATTGGAGAACGAAGAGTCCGACTCACTTGGGGAAGACCAAGGAGAAAGTTCAGACAGCGACGACGAAGCTGCAGGTGACAAAGAGCCTGAAGCAGCTGAGGGTAGCAAAAAGCCTGAAGCAGCTGAAGGTGACAAGGAACCTGAAGCAGCTGAAAGTGATACAGAGCCTGAAGAAAGTAACGGTGACGAAGGGCTCGAAGAGAGTGAGAAGGCAGGAGAGCCCGAGCAGGAGGGGGCTTTCCCAGAAATAGATGATACAGAAAAGGAAAAAGAAAACGTGACTGATTCCCCTGAAGGTGGGGACAAAGAAGAGCAGAACGAGAGAGTTCAAACCTCTACAGAAAAGGGTGCAGGTCCATCAAATGGACACGGTGCAAAAAGAAGACTAAGTATCTCACCGATAAAAGAAAAGGGTAAAGAAGGTTTGAACGAAGGAGGAAGGCCGAAAGTGAAAGAGAAAAGAAAGGAAGTGACTGTCGTGGAACAATCGTCAAGTGAGGAAAAAGACTTGGCGAAGGAGGAAAGTACCAGCGAAGCAGAATCGAAGAGAGAAGCAAAATTGAAAAGGAAAAGGATACCAAACAAGAGGTATTCCGGTCCTGAATGGGCATATGCAGTAAACGATGATTGGACTGATGAGTTTGTATCTCTAAGCATCGAGAACGAAGAAGAAGAAGAGATACCAATAGAAAAGAAAAGCTTCATAGACTCTGTTGATTGAAACGGTAGTAAATGGCATTGCTTGCTGCAATCTAACGTGAGACAAAACAACCAGCTGAGACATTGCTAAACCGAATTGAGACAAATGCTGCTAACCGATAAGTGACTGGCCTTTTGAAGAAGACGGTGTGAACATTGTGCTCGTTCAGCTTTGTAACTGAATTGCTAAGTAGTTTCATTTATAAGTGCTTCTAGCTCTCTGATTCTATACAGATCATGCCTGGGTACGCTATGCAAAACAATAGAAAGAAGTATTGTAAATACGTTTGTATAGGCTTGGTACTAACATGTGTACTAATAATAATGGCAATTGTATTTGGAATGCATGGGAAGGGTGAGAAGGAAATTATTGCTGCTTCTACTATTGTTCCTGTTACTGTCACTGAACTAACACCATTGAAAAGACTAGCAATGGATGAGAGGCTCTTGCATGATAAGAAAGAGCTTTCGTATAACGTTTTCTATCGCTTATTAACAGAGTATGTTGAGACTATGGATGCGAAAGATTGTTATGTGTGTACCCAGATACCGACATCAGTAAAGGAAGGGGTGACTTATCACCACATGCCCCTTACATATGGGATTACATGTAGTATAGTAATGTCTAGGTTTTATGGTCAATCTAACATACAGTATTTTTTCTCAAATTATGATGTTACCTTTGCTTATGTTCCTATAATAGCGCAGCTAAGCGAGACTGCAAAATATTGGGATTACAAAATTATGAGGGACTTTTTCGAGCCAATGCAACCTTTTGAAACGGCTCATGCTCATAGGGAGAACCTTACTTGCTCCGTCTCTGCTGTAGAAATAAGCTTTTTAGATCGCACAGATGATAGAAGGGCTCAAATGAAGGCGAAATTAGAAAAAGAACTACATAAGAGGACTTCAGTAGATAACTATGACTTTGCTGCTATAAAGACACAAGGGAAAATTGCTTTAGATGCTTGGCATGTAGGGAAATTTTGTATATATCGAGGTGAATCTTACTATGATAATATTTTTGTAGGAGCGAGTGAATGCAAACATACGTTTATCTTTAAGGCCAAATGGACATTCATGATGGACGGACTTGACCCTGTCATTCCAGGGGTGTATTACATTTGTGGGCATAATGCCTATTATCGTCTTCCAAAGCGATGGTGGGGAAGATGTTATTTGGGTATAGTGTTTCCAAAGGTTTATCAACTGGATGACATATCGATGATTGAAAAGACACCTGGATCCCATCGTATCCAGAAAAGGGAGACCGCAGCTGCTGTGGTAGGCGATATATTTGGAGCCATGATTCCTTCATTAGGAGTTGTGTTGAATTCTATCAAGATACGTAAGTTGTCTACTATAGTGGATAACATGTTGACAAAATTTTCAGGTGCTATAATCCTGATGGATGCTGAACTTGCAGCGGAAAGAGCTATGACTCTTCAAAATAGGCTTGCTTTAGACATTCTTTTAGCAAAGGATGGAGGCGTTTGCAAAATGATTGGTGCACGTCACTGCTGCACCTATATACCTGATAATAGTGTGAAAATTAAAACTATGCTTGCTAATCTAACAAAAGAAAGTGCAGATTTGAAAGAACTGAAAGAACCAGGAGTGTGGGAAAAGGTTGGAAAGGGACTTGCTTCAGTGGGACATTGGATTGGGGGAATTTGGAATGGAATATTATTGAAAATAATAGAAGGAATATTAATAGTAATAATTTGTGTATTTGGAATTTGGGGAATAAAAAGGGGAATAATAATGATTATGGAGAGAATTAAAAGAAGAAAGGAGGAGAAAATAATGAAAAGAATGGCAGAAGAATACAAAGTGCAAACTAGGGGAACTAAAAGGAAAAGGGAGCTGACAGAATTTTAATGGGATAAAATTTGTGGGCTAAATTTGTGTGATGACAAGTAGTCATCAGAGGAGGGATTGATGAAGCAGAAAATGAAGGTTTTTGATTTATTAACGCATAAACGTAGTGCTGACATAATCATGTGTGACATTAACCGAATTAATGAAGATTGTACGGGGACAAAATGTGCCCTCAGAGTAGTTTGCCATCATTTATACGCGTGCTTTATGTAACGTGGTGTATTAGAATTGCACTAATCCGACATAATCATAAACATGTGCTACGATTTGCTTATTTGAAATGCTTTAGCTTAGCATTACTTTAGCGGAGGCTTTGGCCTAGTTGCCTGGTCTCACGGTTTAGATGTTCGTATTTTTCCACTGTGCTATTAAACGTGTATTTTTGCTTGGAGCTGTATTTTTCCACAAGAAACTGTTCACATGCTTATCTTAAAGTTGGTGCCAGCATGGCATATTTTCTCCTTAATTCAAGGTCGGCTTGCAGGTGCGGACAATGGAGGCTCTGAGAGTAAGCTAATCGAGAGACAATGTTGCAACTTGCGTACCCATCTCCAAGGATAATGTATGCTTAAGTAAAAGCTTGAGAACTGTCGTTTTTGATTGGTCAATTTGAAGCTAACCTATGAACCCTCCAATGGAGACCCTACTGGACTTGAACTGTTGTCTATAAAACCCAGGTGCACGAGAGGGAAGCTCTCTCTCTATCTTCGGACATCCCGCCATTTTGACTTCGTAGCTACTATGACCCATTTTGCTGCGACGCCATTTTGAGAGACTTTGATGCTTTCTCTAATCGAGAGAAAGAGACTTTAATGATTCTTGCCCTAGAGACTTTAACTTTGATTTGCCCCTTTGCATGAAGTAGTAGCCTTACTTTGCCGCCGTGAGGCAATTGCCCCGTTCACCCCTGCCCCTTTGTTCCGTCCCATGCTGATCGAGAAACGATACCTGTGAGACGAAGAATTCATTGATTGCTGATTGGAATTGGTAAATATGAAAGGAAATTGTAAAATTGCATTGTGTTCCTTTTAGGTAACCGACTGCTGATTTTGATAAGGACCCTAGCTAGGAGTTTTCTAAATTGATGTTGCTAAATTGTTTTTGCATGAAGTCCCACATGCTGATGCTAATTTGAAGTTAGATGAGGATTCCATATGTCGCACGATGCAATTGGAGATCTTGTTATGCTGACTAAATGTACGCAATTAGCCCATTGCAGATTATCGTATTAGTGCTTTGCATTGCCACTATCGAATGCCTTGTGATTCAAATGTTACATAGATTACACTTGTTCCGACGATATGGACAGCTATTAATGTTCATTTATGTTTATCATTTGGTGTTGAGACACATCTATATTGTGCTAGCTTTGTTAATATAGGGAAATAAATTCACTAACTTTGCAATAAACTGGTGTGGTTATTCCTGGCTGAAAGGTCAGGGTTCGCCGAAATGTATTCTGGACTAATTGTTAAGTGTTATGTTGTTCAAGGTGTTGCTTATGTTCGTTATTGATTATTGATTGGATGCGACTGATCGATATAAGAGTACAGAGAGCTCCCACTAAGTCAAAAGATTCATCGGCCTAAAGAGCGTCCAAACGTAGGTAAATTGTTACTACGCTCCGCTCTATCAAACTTAACTGACAGAGCAGTGAAGAAGGAAGAGGAAACGGTGTTATGGACATAGCTACTACACAGGAGACTGCACTAAGAGTGGTTATTGGTCGTTATGGATACTTAAGACTGTGTTTTCATGGGAAATGTAGTACATGTTTTTTCTTTGAACCTGCTGTTGATTAAAGTGAAGAAGAAAATGCAGACATACAATCTGTCAGTTTGCTTTAATATACATTTAGAAGTGATTTAGAAAGCTTTAAAGAACGATTAAGTGCGTTTTGCCGTTTTAATGCAGGAATTGCCGGCGTTTAGTGATTTTTTTAAACAAGGTTTAAACAATTTTTTTTAAACGTTTTTATTTTCCCATTTGTTTACTGTCATCCACATAAAAATACTGGCTTCGTCGAGAAACTGCTGGCCAGCTTTCATCCCTAGTCTCAGAGCCAGGCGCCCCACCCCGCGGGCGCTGCAGTCGAGCCCGGCCTGTACCGCTTTAAGATCTCGGCGAGGGCGGTGCTGAGCCGGGAGCGAGGAGGAATCACTTCCAGGTCCGGCGGAGCAGCTGTTTGTCAGTGCCTCGCCTCTGTTTACGTTACCGATCCCGGGAATGCCCCGGTCTTCTGGGAACGGCGGCGGGTAAAGGGCGGCTTCTGACCTTTCTGGCCGAGCGCGACGGGAAGATACGAGCGGCGCACCGCCACCCCCGGCGAGATGCGCTGACGCCTGTTGCTAGGTCACTCGCCGGTACACCGCTTCCTGGGTGCACGGGGGATCTGTACGCACACCGGACGCAGCGAGAGAGGAGCGACCGGTACACGGGCTGCGGCGCAGAGTCCATGGTAAGTGCCGACAACGAGTACAGCGACCTGGGGAAGGTGAGGTTCCTGCACCTCCGTACAGCCGACGATGGTAGTTTCTTATAAACGTTGATCCACATTAGTGTACCCGGCTTCAGTACCACACCGTTCTTGTTTGGGTTTATGTCCTGCTAGTGATCGAGCCGGCGTCACTGCGAGGCAGGGTGTGGGTGGGAAGCCGGGTTCATGTTCTACTTCCAAAGGTCTCATTATGGAACCGAAAGCAAAAAACGCCTTGTTGCATATTGTGAAACGTCAGCTATGTTGCTCATCTGAAAAATAATTCTCGGCTGCATTTAATCACATGGGCTACATCCCCCTCAAATCCCACTCCCCCCCCCTGTCATGCTTCATCATTGGCCATCCCACACTTGCAAAAGCATACTCTAATGGTGGAGATAGATGATTCAGCGGCTTGTTGACCTCCGACAAATGTGTGACAACTGAATTAGGGCTGTTATAAGGGTGTTTCTTAGTGTTTGTTTTTGCATTAGGGAACTGGCCCTTCTAAATATCTCTCCTTCTTCAAAACTCCGATGAAATTGGTGTTGCTGTGTTATGTGGTCTGAAAAAAACAATAGCCATTAAATAACAATGAGACTGAAACACTTCTTTGGCCTGCTGTGGATATCAGTTTCTTCAAAGAGTCTAGCCTAAAGCCCTCCTCTTCTGGATGTTCAGGACATGCTGTGGCACACTTTTAAAGCTGTCTTTATCTACATTTAAAAGGGTTTTATACTTTGAAAATATAATTACTCCCTCCTTATGATGAAGACAATTGCGTTTGTTTCATGGAAATACTGCCTTATTTATAAATTCGAATGAAAACCAAATTGTAACATACTCTTGATTGCTAAGAGTACATTGCCAGTCGTTACTTGTTTAAAGCAACTTTCTCTCTGTATTTGCTATATGCTGAAAATAATAATAATTACAAGCTGTAGACGGGGTTCAGTTCATAATGAGAAACATTTAATGTGACAGGCTAGAGATACTACTGGGTGAGCTAGTAATTTACCACAGAATATAAAAGGCATGATATGTCACAGACGATGGAAGTCTGTCAGACTACAGCGTGGTCTATGACCAAAAAAAGGCACACTGCACTAGGCACAGTATATCTCAAACTGGATCTGTGCTGTGAGACTCAGAAGATGTGTTTCTCTGTGACTGCAGTGAAGTAGAGATGCAGTCAACAATATAAACTCAGAAATATGCTGAATTGAACATGTTCAGATTTGTTTCACGTAGTCATAATCGATGTCCTTCGTAGGCAAAAATGTACATAATAGGACAGGGTTTTTTTCCACACTGAATTTTAAAAGTAATTATCTGAAAGAAAAAGGCAACATCACAGAACGTGGAACATTATTATTTTATGAACTTGCGGACCTTAATTTCCCTGAGGATTGTTTTAATGCAAGGTTTAAAAGGGTTAAACAAGATTGTAGCATTTATAGAATTTAAAGCCCCCTATCTCCACCATTGTCAACCCTTTAGATGTTTACAAAAAGCCTGCATTAATTGTTTTCTACAAACTATTTTGTTAGACCCGACATCCTTGGTTTGATATTTCCCCCGAACTTACTGCCTTCATCACTCCTGTTTGCCGAATTCCTTTTTTTTTTTTTTTTTTTTTTTGGCATTAGGGCTCTGTGCACTTTACCACTGCTAGCGAGTGCTAAAGTGCTTGTGCACATTTAATTGTGAGTCCCTAGTGAATGGTACCACATGTAGCCAAGGCCTGTAAATTGAATGCTGTTAAAAACTCAATGTCCCGCCTAGTAGAATAGTACTCTAAAAACATGCCTTAAGCTTGCCACTGTAGCCTGTAGTGCAGTTTTAGAATGCCATTTTGACCTGGCAAAATGAACCATTTGTCATGCCCAAAGGTGTATTGTACTTAAAAAGCAGGGCATGTGCACTTCAATTTTATGTCTTAGCAGAGAAAAACTCCTAAAGTCATTTTCAATGTTGTAAGACTTATCTCGCCTATTGACTAATAATGGCTTACCTTATTGCATTTAATAAGTGCTAACTTTAAATAGGGATCAGATAGAGATATGCAGATAGGCACTCAAATGAGTTATATTTAAAATTCCTCTAATGGTGAAGTTGAATTCTGAGTCACAATTCTGAAAATGCCACTTTTGTTGACATTTTCTTGTCCCAACCAACTGTGCTTTTCTTCCAGTGTTCTGAGTCGCATGAATGAGGTTTTGGGGTTGGGGCTTGTGTTCTGCTTCCAGACAGTGAGACAAAGCAGACTTGGGTCTTGGCAGGAAGACTGAGGAGAGGCTGTACCCAGCGCCACTTGCACTTTGCTGGGACCTTGAGCTCAAAGTTCCTGCCTGATACATGCCAGAATGAAGCAGTAACAAACCAGAGTCCATAAGTGTACCATTGCTCAGAGAAGTCCTTGTTGCTTGAAATCGCTGTGGTGATGTGAAGTCCTCAGCAAAGAGCAGATGGGCTGCTCCAACAGCACAGATTTTGGATCTCCTGCTGTTTGACATCGTGAGGGCTGAGGAGTGATGCATTTCTACTCTTGAGAAAGTGCCCATAGAGTGTGAGTACCTGAGCTGTGGTATGCTTCATCAGATGTAGTTGTACCCTCGCTAGGGCAGATGCAGTTAATGTGATTTATATATTTATTTTGCATGGTACCTAGTTTGCTCAGTTTCTGCCACGGGCCGTAAGCACAGCCACACTAGATGGGTACAGTTTTTATCGGGAGAAGTGTGGGCAGGAATTTGCAGATTCAAGATCTTAGCTTTACAATAATGTGAACAAAATGCATAATTGTTGACAAAATGTGTGGTTTTCAGGACAGTCAGGGTAAGAACATGTAGTGGGATTATCACAAGCCACACCTTTCTGAATTTTCCTGGATATCTGATTCAGAAGTTTCCAGGGATGGTTGGGTTCCCTGATTGCCGCCTCACCCTGTGACTGAAGAGTGGATTTCAGTCAGACAAGTGAGAGGAAATTGGGGTTTAACACCCCTCTCTGCCAGCCCATGTGTCACAACTACACCCAGAGGATTGCAGATTTGCTCTTCTTTGCCATTGGGTTGGAGATATTGATGCTTTAGGGCCCAGGGAGACTGAAAGTGGCTGAAAGAATGTTAGGGCTTTAGGTATAGGAGGGATATTCCCTATGACGAGGATGGGCCATCAGCCACAGTATTTATTTTTTCCTTCAAATAAATGCATCTCTGATGGGCTTACTGTCCCCTTATCTGTTCACCTGTGGGGCAGGAAAGACAGTTTGGTCCTTTAGAAAGAAAGCAAAAAAGATTGCGAAGTCTGGTGAGGTGCATGGGGCAAAGACAGTGTGGGCAACATTCACCCTAGTACTCCCCCTTTTTTTTTTTGCCCATTTTCTTGGGTGTCTAGTGGGCTTTCTGCCCCCCCTTCCCCTTTCCAGTGGGGTATAGATTGGGGGTAGCCTCCATTTACCCTTATGGTGGAGGAGGGGGATACAAAAGATTATTATAGCAGTTTACAGAAGAGGCACTACCTAATGCTAGGATGGACCAACTTCACGCTGACTTGTTTTCCCTTGATTGTCCCTGGTGACCTCTTCCCCCAAATCTAGTCCCCCTACATAGGGTAATGGGCAGAAAGACTGCTGGAGGGGGAGGCTCAGCTCTTTGCCTGCACTGACTACCCCTCACTTTCTTTTATTTGATTTTTTTTAAGTGTGGTAGTAATGAGGAGGTGCAGAATGACTTTTTGAGGGGGAGAGCTCTTGCCCTTGAGCAAGGAGCTCTTGCCCTTGAGCCCTTGAGTCAATGCTCTTCCATTTCCCACCACATTTTTCTCATTTGAAAATACCCCTTCTCTCATACTGGGCCTTTTGGCACCCTGAGGAGGTTGCAGATTGGGATGAAACTCCACCCCCCCTCCTCCCCCAGATTCCCTGGTGCTGGACAGACAGACTGTTATAAAATATTTAATTGAGGGCAGCGCTTGCCCATTTTCAAAAGCAATGCTTCTCCCACAAGCACCTTTCCTGGTGGCCTAGTGGGTGGATTCCAGCTTGGGGATAGTGGCATAACTGTAGCTCCTGCAGTGTGGGACCCTGGGCTCCAGGGGGCCCCCTCTGGCACAGGCAGTGGGCCCCTGGCCTGAGAGCTCCTGACTGGATCTGGAGCGTGGATGGCCCCTACATGTATTATGCAGGGGGGGCCCTCAAGTATTGTTACACCTGTGCTTGGGGATTGCTGCCCTGGTGCAATTCCCCAAGTAGGGATCCACTTGGGAGAGGTGCTGTATTGTCCCATTTCCAGCTTTCCAGCAGCGCCTCTGCCACACAGATCACTTCTGGAGAGGGAGCATTATGCTTCCCTGCCCATATTCCCCCCCGACTAAACGGAGTGGAAAAGCCATCACTTTGATTAAATAGGACATCAGCCTGTTGTTAGTCATGGCTAAACAAAAAAAAAAGAAACTCCGGAAGCTGTTCCCTCTCATCCTGATTTTTCTTTATATAAAAAAAAAACTTCAGGTGCTTTCATCAGAAGTATTTTCTTCTTAATGTGGTGGGCGACCCTTTGCTAGTTTCACAACGTAAAAAAAACACAGTGACAAGCCAAGATATATGTGAAGCTCTATCATGTTTCAAATGTTTTCTACAGTTATTATGGCCAATTATTACATACATATGGCATGGCTACAGCACGATATTGGTCAACACTGTTCTTATTGTTGTGTGTGTTTGAGCTCTTGAGAAATAATAGGAGAAAAGAAGTTATAGAAAACAATCTGTCCCATGAGCCCCTGAACTATTTTTTTTTTCTGGATGACTGTTGGAAATTGGGATACTGGTTAGGGCTGGGAGGGCTAAACCATACTCAACAGCACCCAGAATCTCTGTCGGGGTGAAACACAAGCACATCTCAAATTAACTTGTGCTTAAGCCTGTGGTAGCTTGGCACAAAAAACAGCCCAGCTTAACTTGGAGGCAATGTTTAAAATATTTATTCAGTACCTCAAACAGTAATAAGGTGAAAACACAAAGCAAGAAATTCCCACACCAACATAAAAATGTTAGTAAAATTTAATAAATAATTTGAGACCAGAACAGCAACAATCCAGTCAGTAAAACAGGATATATGCAGTTTTAAAGATTTGAGTGAAAATAGTGCTTAGAAGTACAAAGTTCCAACTGTGGTTATCTGGTTGCAAAGGTACGGGACAGCGTCACAAGTTCAGGCCGATCGCAATGGAGTGTGGGCTGGAAACCGGGACCAAGTTAAGATTGCCAAACAAAGTACCTCCAATCGTGGTTTGCGGAACATTGCAAGATCCTGTGTTGTGGATGAGTTGTACAGTGGTAGTTCAGAGGAAGCTGCAGTGGGTGATGCAGAGTCCTGCGCCATCATAAGGATGCCATTGACATGGGCTTGCAGTATGAAATCCTGCATCAGAGGTGCATTGTGCAGAGGTGGTTCCAATGCAGCTGCAAGGAGATGCATTGTGCTACGTCAGTTTTGCTTACAGGACCACAGCTGGGCAGGCCAACTTCCAAGGGTCCAGGTGCGGGGTGGGACCACCTATAAGGTGTTATACCTGGCATCCTACGGTGGTCTTAACCCACACTTTTTGCCTTTACCTCCTGTTTGTTGCTGCATCTTGTTGGTGACCTTAGGGCGCTGAGTTCTTTACCTCTGCCAGTCAGTGCAAACTGCATGTGCTTCTCCCCTAAAACATGGTAACATTGGTATACTCACAATTGGCATATTCAGTTTACCTGTAAGGCACCTGTAGAGTGGTAAATCAAACCCCCAGGACCTTTAGAGTGGATGCTACTAGTGGGCCTGCAGCACTGATAGTGCCACCCACTTAAGTAGCCCTTAAACCTATCTCAGGGCTCCGTCTGCATAGCCTGCATGCGCAGTCCCACTGTCACCCTGACTTTGCATTCAAACCCCTTGCCAAATCTTACACTCCCCTTATGCTTACATCAAATTCACCTCTAAAGTAGGCCCTAGGTAGCCTGTAAGTAGAAAGGCAGGACATGTACCTCGCTATATCCATGTCCTGGTAATAGAAAAAGCCCTAATGTGAGGCCTACCATTCACATAGGCCAGCTTTAGGAATTCTTTATAATAACTTTAAGTAGTAATTCCTGATCTGAGTGGAGTGACTGGGTCATGTTTAATACTATTTGGAATGGTAACAATAAATCATATTTATTGGTAAGGTTGGATTCATTACTGCTAGTCCAAAAAGGCCACTTTTAGAAAGTGGATACTTCTCTGCACCCGCTGCCCTGTGAGCCTGTAGCTTCCTTCCAATACACATTTGGTTTGGGTGGGTGACAGTTCCACTTGTGCATTCCCTTCAGACACCCACAACATAGGACACTCAGCCATACCTGCATTTGTCTGCATACTGATGTGTCTACCTGGGTAAGGGGTGGGGAGGATCTCACACTTATATCTCAAAAGGTAAAGGCTGGGGTCCACACAAGAGAGCTGTTTACCTCCCACTGGCTGTCTGGAGCCGAGACTGTCTTGAAAGGGTACCTGCGCACTTCACAAGCCTCCTTTGTTAGTCATCCCCACACATCAAAGTCACTTTTTTGTATAAGTAGTGGGCCCCTTGATCACTTCTGGACCTAGAAGGAACCCTGCTGGAGTAACAGCTGCTGTGTTCAGGTGCTCACGGGTCTTCCAACCCTCACCGACAGGCCGTTCCCACCGGGAGAACATAGTGGTTGTGCCAACGCACTGGGACCACCTGCTTTGGGGAGGCTGCCTCCGCCCTCCCTAGTGATCCTGACTCACTGGAACTGATGAGACTGGTGCCGGGCACAAGCGGAATCTTCATCAAGGCTTCCTCCCCTCTGGAATAGCACTGCGGCCTGCCCAGGTCTATGCAGGAGTCTTCTTAGTGGTTGTGCCGATGCACTGGGACTGCCTTCACTGGGGAAGCTGCCTCCGCCCCTCGCGCTCCTTACACCCTGGAACCGATGAGTCTGGGGCCGGGCGGCACCAGAGGAATCCACTGCTCTTCCTTAGTTCCTGCATCCTTGCCGCACCAGCAATTCTTCCTCGCTGCACAAGCAAGAAAACCCCAGCCTCATCGGAAACACTATTCCCGGCTACTCAATTGTGGTGAGCAAGAATGATCATATTTACTGGGAGCAAGGCGCATTCACATTTTGCACACCTCACGCCCAACACATAAAGGAAGGTACTGAACGCCTTCTGCCCAGAGCACCTGAAGAATAAGCTACAATACTGCACAATCTGATAATGTGACTTTTGTCGTTTGAGTACGTTTCTGAGCATATTTATAAAGATTATCAAATTATTATTGTTTACATTTTTCCTTTCTTTCTTTCTAAATATCGTATGGAGTCTTCTTGTGGTGCCTACAGGGGATCACTGTGAGTGGGATTGCACAAATACTTTACTCAGTGCCTTCTGAGTTTAGCCTGCCTGCTTTGTGCCAAGCTACCAGAGGGTGGGCACATATTTAGTCTGAGTTGTGTTTCTGACTTGCCCTGACTACAGTGGTGGATTCTGCTTGGCTGAGGTACATACCCTAGCCAACCAGAGGCCCCATTTCTAACTGGGAGCATGAAGGGGACAAGATTCACAACCAGTAGAGTGAAAGAGCTGGGCTCAAGGTGGTTAGATTATTTTTTGCCTCCCAGGCTCTGATTATGATTCCAGCCATCTAGCCTTCATGGTTACTCTGGTGGTCCTGGGATCGTCATGCAGGTCCAGTCCTTTTACTCGGGCATCAGAGTAGCAGTCCTTCTTGCATGCAGAGCAGCACAACAGTCCTGAGTCTTCTACAGGTTGAGAGGTGTACTGAAGAGTTGGGTCTGAGGATCCCTTATTTACACCGGATGCCAGCTATGAAGTAGGAGAAGGTTCTGGAGGTTTATACCCCTAGGAGGTGCTTGAAATGTCTTGCCTCCCTGCCCTGGCCCCAACTTGTATGTGTTCACAAAAGACTAGTGGCAAACCCTTTGTGAGTAAGCTCAGGCAGTGCATTTGTAATGTGCATGTGTGATAGGTGACAGCACCTCCTGCTCATTAACTCAGAGATGGCCCATCCTACCAACTCCTTTTACCCTTTGTCTCAGTGTCTGGGAGCAGTGCATGAAGACCAACTGCCAGCTACACCTTGTAATGTGACCCAGTGTAAAGGCAGCAGGCACCAATAAGTACAAGAAACTCAAAATTTTCTACAAATGGTATTTTCAGAATTGTGACTTAAAATCTGTGCTTACTATTAAAGAGGGTTTACATTACAATTCCATAGACACCAAACTTGACATTCCTCACTGCTCCCAATTGAAAGTTAGCACTTATTCCACGTAATGAGGGAACACAATGATATCCTATGGAAAAGGTTGGCCTAGCAGTAGTGAAAAAAAATTGTATGGGTTTTTCCAAAACTAAAAGTTCATGTCCAGCCTTTTAAATACAGTGCATCCTTCCTGACTGACACACATATATATTGAAAAGAAAGGATTAGGCCTGGGAAATTGTTTATTTTGCCAAGTTCAAATGGCAGTTTAAAACTGCACACTCGTGCTGCAGTGGCACGCCTGGGACATGTCTAAAGGCTCCTGAAGTCAGTGGTACAATATGTGCTGTAGGCCCACTAGCAGTATTAAGTTATCAGGCCCTGGGAACTTCTTATCTGACCTTCCTAATGACTTAGAAGTAAATTAAATATGCCAATTGTGGGTAAGCCAATTTTACCTGTTTAAAGGAGAGAGCACAAGTGTTTTTGGACGTTGAGTCAAAATACTTCCCTGGCTACCTCCTGAAGGAGCTATCATCCTGGGCCACCAAAAGGTGTTTGAGTTCCTATAACCAAACAGGGTTTGCAAAAGGCATGGGAGCTATATCAAACTTACTGTCTCTATTGCGATTGCTCAGTCAACAAAAGAAAAAACATCAGCCTATCCACCTTTGTTTCATCGATTTATACAGCAACGTTCAATCGAGTAGATAGGGCAGGCTCTAGAACAAACTTGCCAGCTGGAATATACCTCTCCCTCTGCTACCAGCACTGATCCTTCTCCATACCGACAAATGGGTTAGAATAAAGTTAGAAGACGTGCTCATCTGTCCAGAAGGATTCACACCCATCAAGGCTTAAGACAAGGGTTTGTATTTACCCCCACACTCTTCAGTCTTTTTCTGGTGGATCTCCCTTACAGCTTTGATCAGGTAAACCTACATGATTCAAAACTGTTAAGCTTTCTGCTGTCAAGCTTAATGTATGAGGAAAACCTAGTCATGCTTAGCCACACAAAAGTTGGCCATCAGAGACTTTTTTTGAACACTACTGCTTCATATTCCAGTAAGTAATAAATCTGAAGAAGACAAAAATCATGATTATAGGTAAACCGTCCCTGAGCCCCCAACAATGGAATTTGCTAGGTGGGAAAATTTAGATGGTATCAGAACAAAAATATCTGGGAATGCTGTTACTAGACAATGCTCTTTTCAGCAACATATGGCACTCATGCAGCTAAAAGCGAACTCCCTCACAGCAACCCTCTTACGTTTGAAGACATACCTCTACTGAAGGTAATACAGACAAATTGTATAGCCTATGGCAGCGAAACATAGGAAGGCAGATGCTTCTCAATTGGAGAAGCTCAGTATTATGCTCCTTAGGTCAGTTTTTTCACTGCCAAGCTGCTTGTCACCATTGGAATTTGGTCTCACTAAACTAGTGGTCTTCATACTTTTAAATGCCGCACCCAACACCCCACAGGGGAAAAATATATATTGGGGACCCCCCTCCAAATTTTTCACAGTTAGTCTTTTAAATTGGCAATGTTTAAATTTAAGCATTGCTGTTCAGTTCTGTTACTTAAAAAAAAAAAAAAAGCATGATGACAAACATACTATTCTGGTCAGGCAGGCTTTACTAACATGTACAACTATCCACAGTGTAATTATTAGAAGTAGGGGTGGAGTGGGGGTTTTGAAGAATATTTGGAGTCCCTTCCCTTTTGATGCATGCTTCTAGCTTGGACAAAACATGTTAGTGATGGCCTATTACAGAGCAATTTACTGTTGCTCATTGTTTCAGCTTAAAACAAATCCCTGTTACTAGCATAACGCTTCTTTTGGCCAGAGCCTGGTTCCCCCGCGATCACTTGAAGCCACCTTAGGGGGGGCAATCCCCCAGTTTGAAGACCCCTGCACTAAACAAACACTGGCGACGCAAGGTACATTTATTAAACCACTGTGACAAACTAAAGAACGCTGACAAAGGAACACTAAAGTATCACCTTTGGAAAGAAATCAGCAGCAGAGATTACTCCCCAGCTAGGAGCTATCTTTTTCCTTCCTTAACATCCCTTGGCTTAAACCAAGAAAGGAGCTAAATAAACAACTACTCCCTAGTCAAGGCCACTATAAACAGTAGAATTAAATGCACCTTCCTACTGGCTGCAATGAGGTATTCTCTTCACATCGACATGCCTTTTGAAAATAGCAGGTGATGGAAAGCGAGCACCTCAACCATACTTGGGAGCAGACGTCAAAGCCCAGACCAAAAAAGCCTTTCTGAACTACCGTCTGGGCTGTTCCCCCATCACTTTCTTATCTGCCACCATGGGTATGCCTTCTCAGCACTGACGCCACCTGACTTTGTGGACAATCACCTGAAACTATACTACACCAAATCTGCAAACGTGAATCAACCTTGGAGGAATGGAAAGCCATATTAAAACCCCCATTTAACTCTAGGGGGCTGAGTCGATGCAGGCAGGCCATCATAGCTTGCTTTAATCCCTCAGGCATTCAGCTAAATTGTAGGCTGGTGAAATACCTGTTGACTTGAATTAAAAATGAATCACCTAACAGGCGGTAATGCATCTGGGCCGAGTCTGGTACCCTGACCCCCTTTTCCACTAGCCTCTCTTTGCACTGCTACTTCATTGCGAACAAGACTCACACTGAAAATCAACCATCTAACAGGCCGTAATCCATCCGGGCTGATTCAGTACCATGACCCCGTTCGCAAGGCCACTTTATTGCAAACTCTAGCACAGTCAAGCACTGGCACAATATACACTTTAATTGGATTAACCGCTGCTGAACGGTTGAGGGAAACTTGTCCCATGGTTCATCAGCCCGCCCAAATAGTGACCAAGCTTGGAGCCTTAAATTGTGAAATTTTGATTCCTGAATTTGTAATAATTTGCCGTTCTCTATGCTATTGCTTTTCTGTATGGTGTCATGTATATCTAGGCCACCTTTATTTTGTGCAATCGGCTTCTTCTAGCACTGAATAAATATATTTGTTTTATTTTTAGTGCAAAGGTTTTAATTAACTAAACACTCAAATATATAAACTTAAACACAAGCACTTTAGCACTAGTTAGTAGTGGTAAAATGCTCAGTCCTAAGGCCAACAAAAACAAAAGCAGTAAAAATGGAGGAGTAGGGTAAAAAACATTGGGATAAGACTAACCTAAGTCTGACTGGTCTAACAATGACAAAATTATGCAAAGGCAAAATCTTGTCACTCACTCAAAACAGAGACAGTTTCTGATGTGGGCTCAACCATTGTTTTTACTTCTGGTGTGATGGGCCATAACAAATTGTGATTAACATCTTTTCAGACAAATGGATACATTTTGCTAACCAAAAGACCCTAAATGTAACTATAAGAAATATGTTTTGACAAAAAAGTCTGAGACTGCTAAAACGGTCTTAAAGACTTGACCTAAAAATTGCTTTTGCTAAATCCTTCTCAGTCAGGGCCTCATTACGACTTCAGCAGTCTTTTCCAAAGACCGCCAAAGCCTCTGCAGTCAACAGACCGCCAGTGCTGTGTGTGCCAATGGAGGTGTCTGAGTGAGTGTTTTTGGCAGCAGGTGGGGGTGTCGGGATGTATGCGTGCCATTGGGGGGGGGGGGGTGTCTGCTTGTATGTGGAGAGGAGGGGGGCGTATTTGGGTGCGAGTGTGTAGGTGGGCGTATTGGGATGCATGCGAGTGGGGGTGCTTGTGTGCAAGTGAGTGGGGAGTGTTTGAATGTATGCATATGTGGAGGGGTGTTTGTGAATGCATGCGTATGAAGGGAGTGTGTGTGAGGGGAGGGTTGTGTGTAAATATACTATACGGAGGTGTGTGTGTGTGAATGTATGCGAAAGGGGGTGTCGGTGTGGATGATTGCGGAGGTGGGGTGGAGGTGTGAATGTTTGCAGAGGGGGTGCGTATGTGTGAGTGGGGGTGTGTGTATGTCAGTGTGAGAGCGGTTGGGAGTGTTTGGAAGTGTGTGGACTGGTGGGATGTGTGCTGGCGACAGGAATGTAAATTCCTGTCACCGGGTGCGTTACCACTAGGGCTTTAACAACTTCAAAGGACGGAAAGCCTGGTGGTCTGCAGCCTTGTAATCCGGCCGGTAGGCAGAGGCCTGCCACCGGGCTGGAGGAGCTCACCGCCGGCCGCGTAGGTGCGACCGCACTGGCGGGCCAGGTGGCGTTGTGGCGGTTTGGCTTCTGCCAAACCCCACAACTTGGAATGCAGCGGTCTTTACCGCCCAGTCCGCAGCAGTAAGACGGCCACAGCGAGGCTGCCGGTCTGATGACCGCCAGCTTCAAGGTGAGGGCCTCATTGTTTATTTCAAATTGTTAACAAGGGATGAAGGAGGCCTAAGTCAGCTTGAGGGTGAAATGCAAACATTTGGTGAATTTAGAAGTCCCTGCCTGTGCACAATTTTCTTTTCAGATAACCGAATTGGTGGTGGAGGTCCTGCTCTTGTTTGTTTTGGCTGTTGTATTAGAATATACCATGATTCATCTCAGTTAATTTTTTTGTAAAGGGAATGCTGTGGGAGATGCAACATATCCGCAGGATACTGGAATAGTTTAGGATTTTAGGTTGCAGGTTATTTGCCCTTTTATGAGGTTTTTTGGACAATGTGAGTGGTTCGAAAAAAAAGTCTCTCTTAGGAAAAAATTAAAATATATTGTTTTAAAGTGGTGCTGACTATTGATTTACACTATGTAATACAATGTGTATGACTTCTGTTAATACGTTTACTCTCCTTAAATCTACAAGTTTGTGAATAATTAAGTTCTGTCCCTTTATTTTGGTGTATTGAGAGGCACTCGCTAATGATGATGCTGTTTTATGTTCTTTTAACCCCTTTCTTTAAATTTTATGGCAAGACCGGAGGCTCCTATTATGCGTTTCTTTTCTTACTTTAATTAAATAGCAGCAGTCAAGAAAACATACTACAATTCCCAGAAGGCTAACAACAACAGCCAATGGGAATGAAAACGTAGTCATAACAGTGTACACCAATCACATGCATAGTAAGGTATTATGACATCACTTGACTGCGACCAGCCCTCTTTTCTTGCTGCTCGCAGTCAAGATAAGTACCCTTTTATCTTTCTCCTCATATTTGTCTGTTGTAATGCCTGTGGGGTTATTGTTATTAAGCTTTATGGTTAACTTTTAATTGTTTTCCTTATTGCGCTTTCATAACGCGTTGGTTTAACGTTATTGCCTCGTATTTCATAGACGGCAGGTTGCCGCATTATTCGGAGCGCTTCCCGGCTCGCGCGCTGCAATTTTGGCCGTTTGCATTGCGCGCGGCGCCCGCGTGCTCTCTGGCCAGGAACCCGGGTCTTTCCTCAGGCGGCAGTTATTCTGCTCGCGCTTGAGGAAATACCGGGCGCTCGGCCAAGAACTGCTCCCCTGAGGCTCATATTCTATTCTAGACGCGTGGTTCTTCGCGTCTCAGGAATTTTAGTGTTTTCTTTCCCATTATCGGCTGGACGTTTCCGGTCTCTTAATCCTTCTCCTTCCCTTGTAGCTGTGTTTCCCCTAATTTTAACCCCTATCTGCCCAGTTCCTTTATCACTATGAATTCGGATAATTCCCCCTCACATGATGTAGAGGATATTAGGCAGGAACTCTCTGCCTTCATCAAATCCTCTGTCCAACAGGCAGTTTCTTCCTCCATACAAAAAATTTCTAAGAACCTAGAACACTCATTTTCTGATATGATTTCTAGGACCATGTCGGCCCAGGCTGCGGGGGAATGCAGTCAGTGCCTTTCCCCTAGTAAAAATCCTAAAAAATCAAAAAAATTGGCGCAAAAGAGAAGTGAGGTTTCCTCACATGCGGCAGAGGACGCGGTTCCTCAAAAGGCTCCCACCAAGGAGTATAAAAATGTGGACATTGGGAAACTAAATTTAAAACATAAATCTAAAGCAAAGAATATTATTCCTCCTTTGATGATTTCATCCACCCCTGATACGGATGACGATTTGACGGATCTGGACTCCGATACCAGTGTCTCGGATGACGCAGATGATAATACTTTTTCTCCCCCGCCTCCCAAAAAGACCAAGTTGTCCTCTCTTCAAACCTCCACGCTCCTGGACCCTGAGGGTTTCCCGATGTTTGACCCTTCCAATATACTTCACGCCAACTCCACTGAGTGGGTTCCCGCAGACCATGTGGCACAATATGTTTCTGCAAAAATCAACTGCCCATTGGACAAACAAACCAGGGCGAAATTGAAATCTGAGTGCCCTCGCCCTTCCCTGTCCCGTAATTTATCCGCTACTCCCGCTATTGACCAATCTCTTTTATCATATTTTACAAAAATAGGCAAGAATCCACGCAAAGGGGTGGATAAAGCGTGGGCTTCTTGCCAAGACAAATTGCTGGATGTTATGGGACCGCTAACCCGTATTTTTTGACATTGTGGAAGCGGCCAGAATGGATGGTTCCTTCATTGATCCTGAAGAACTCTCTTTATGGGTCCAACGTACCTTTTGCCTTTTAGGGAATGCGAATTCCGCCCTTACACACGAAAGACGCAAGGGTCTTCTTTTAAAACTTGACTCTAAGTTAGTCAATTTGGCGACTGTCCAATCCAACTCTCAAACGGATGGTGCTCTGTTTGGAGAGTCCTTCATCAAAGAGCTAAGCAAGTATGTGACAACCTTTACTTCATTGGACAAGGCTCAACAATCGATGAAAAAGGTGTTTTCACAGCATGTTTTTGCAAGGGCTGGCAGAGGAAGGAACCGCTTTGCCGGCCGTGCATACCACAACCAAGGTTCCAGAGGTTAACATAACGCATCCTACCAGGAATATAGACCACAGTTTTATCCCCAAAGAAGCAGGGGTTTCCGCTCCAGAGGCTTCAGGAACTCCAGACCCTCTCCCCAACCAAGTAAGTCATGTATTTTCTTCCATTCCCTTAGGAGGCCGTCTCCGTTTTTTCCTTCCAAAGTGGTCACAAATCACGGCAGACCCGTGGATTCTCAACACTTTTCAGGGTTATTCCATAGAACTTTACACAACTCCTATTCAGACTCAGTTACCCCCTCTTCCTCGTTTCTCCTCAGACATGGTTTCTCTCATAACTTCGGAAGTGCAATCTCTATTGCAAAAACAAGCCATTGTTCCTATTCTTCCCATCCAACAGGTTTTACCAGCTCAATATTTCTGGTTCAAAAGAAAAACAAGAAGATGCGCCCGGTGATAAACCTAAAGTATTTCAACCATTTTATAGTTTACCATCATTTCAAGATGGAAACTATTCTCCATCTCAGAGATACTCTTCTGCAACAGGATTGGATGGTTTGACTGGATCTTCAAGATGCGTATCTAGTGGTTCCAATCCATTCTCATTTCAGAAAGTTTCTCCAATTTCAGTGGTTAAACCAGTTTTTTCATTTTACCTCTCTACCCTTCGGTCTCTCATCAGCCCCCTGGTGCTTCACCAAACTCATGAAACCTGTGGTAGCTTTTCTCAGGGCGCAAGGCGTCAGACTCATCATTTATCTCGACGATATTTTAATAATGAGTCAGTCCCCTCAGTCCCTCCTCTCTCACCTATCTCTCACGCGTTCCCTGCTATCGGAACTAGGCTTCATCATAAACAGAGAAAAATCCATTCTAATTCCATCTCAAGTTATAGAATTCTTAGGATTTCAAATAGATTCAATTTCGGCCACCCTCAGACTCCCTTCAGCAAAGATCAAAACTATAAAATCGGAAATTCTACAAGTCCTTCGCAGTTCTCAGATATCCCTAAGAACGTTAGCACGAATTGTGGGTCTACTCTCATCTTCAATTCAAGCTATATTTCCAGGTCCTCTCCATTACAGGGCACTTCAGAGGTTGAGAATCAGTCACCTAAAGAAGGGTCTCTCGTACGCAGATATCATTCCACTAGACGCCGATTCTCGCACAGAGCTTCAATGGTGGATAGACCATTTAGATTCTTGGAACGGAACGACTATCTTTGCATCAGCCCCCGATCTAGTATTAGAATCCGATGCAAGCCAATCAGGATGGGGGGCCCGATGTGGACCAATCTCAACTGGAGGCACATGGTCGTTAGAGGAGTCCAGAATGCATATCAATTGTTTAGAGATGCTTGCCGGCTCCTTTGCAATCAGAAGCCTTGCAAAAAACAGAGTACGCTGTGCCATTCTCCTCAGGATGGACAACATATCAGCCGTCCGCTATATCAATCATCTTGGAGGCACAAAATCCAAACCTCTGACGGAATTAGCCAAGGGGTTTTGGGAATTCTGCCTTTTAAACCACATTTCGGTTCATGCAGAATATCTTCCGGGGTCTCTCAATTCAGTGGCGGATTGGCACTCTCGTCATCTGCGAGATTCAAGCGACTGGAAACTCCATATTTCAATTTTTCAACTCATTCAAAACAAATGGGGTCCCCTAGTAATAGATCTTTTTGCTTCACGTCTCAATTCCCAGCTTCCTCTATTTTACAGCTGGCGGCCAGATCCATTAGCTGTAGCATCAGATGCTTTCTTACAGGACTGGTCCCCTTCCCTCAATTATGCATTTCCCCTTTCCTCATGATCAGCAGGGTGCTGGCCCATCTCAGACGCCAACTAGCCACTATAATTCTCATAACCCCCTTTTGGCAGTCTCAAACTTGGTTCCCAGCGCTTTTAGAATTATCAATAGACTTCCCGGTCCTGATTCCTTCCTTCCCAAACCTATTGCTCAACCCTCTAGGGCTTTCTCATCCTCTGATATTGGACAATGTGCTCACCCTCTCGGCATGGAAAGTCTCGGGCAATCCCAAACTATCCCAAGCATTTCTGCAGAAGCTTCCCGATATATCTCCCAGTCTTGGGCCCCAGGTACAAAAAAGGCTTATTCATCAGCCTGGTCTATTTGGAACAGCTGGTGTTTGGGAAAACAAATTGATCCCTTTTCAGCGGATTTGATTTTTATTCTCAATTTTCTAGCAACTGAAGCCAGTAAAGGCAAAGCCTTCCGTACTATCAACCTTTATAGATCAGCTATTTCGGCCAATCATTCTCTGTTGAATGGGAAACCTGTGGGAGAACATCCTTTGATCTGCCGCTTAATAAAGGGAGTAAAGTTTTCTAATCCTCCTTTACCTAAATACAGTCGATTATGGGATGTTTCTATTGTTTTGAAATTTCTATTGTCTTGGCCTGATAATGTCATGCTTTCTCTAAAAATGTTATCTGCAAAGTTAACCATGCTATTTTGTCTTGTTTCTATTAAACGTCTTGCAGATGTTAGAGCTCTAGATATATCTAACCGTCAGTTTACTCCTTCTGGGGTCATGTTCACTGTGGTTCGTCGAACTAAAACTAATTTATCCTCAGTTTTTTATCCTTATTTTCCTGACTATCCCAAACTATGTGTGGGACAATGTTTGAAAGTGTATGAATCAAAGACTGCAGATTTAAGATCCTCTTCTCATTCCCAATTATTAATTTCATTCAGGAAACCTCACTCTCCCGTTTCGGCCGCTACTCTGGCCCGGTGGGTTCGTTGGTTGATGTCTTTGGCGGGCATAGATACTTCTATGTTTGGGGCTCACTCCTCCAGAGGGGCAATGGCTTCTAAAGCGTTCTGGACAGGCTCCCGTTTAGAAGACATTCTTAAATCTGCAGACTGGTCTAATGACAACGTATTCAAAGTTTTTTATTGTAAACCTATTGAAAATGTTTCTCTGGATATAACTAATATGCTTTAAACTCGCATAAAAGGAGCCTCCGGTCTTGCCATAAAATGTAGATTTTCCTAGTATTATGACGGAAAGTCTTAATTTTATTAAAGACACGGAGGCGAGTATTATCCCTCCTCTTTCATTAACTTTGTTTTCTTTCCCACCCTTTATTCTAGCACCATTGGCCATCACTCAATCTGCCACTTAAGGCTCCTCCTTCGGCCTGGATTTGTCTCTGCAAACCTCTGTGGCACCGTTCAAAGCCGGTCTTCCCACAGGACTAATCTACCGGGATCCGCCTTGGTTACCTTGGATTTTGAACTTTTGTTCTGATGTCTTGTCGTTTATTATGGCAATTCTTATTTTGTTCTCTATAGTTCCATTGTTTAATGTTAATTGACTCTCTCGCAAGAAAAGAGGGCTGGTCGCAGTCAAGTGATGTCATAATACCTTACTATGCATGTGATTGGTGTACACTGTTATGACTACGTTTTCATTCCCATTGGCTGTTGTTGTTAGCCTTCTGGGAATTGTAGTATGTTTTCTTGACTGCTGCTATTTAATTAAAGTAAGAAAAGAAACGCATAATACTCGCCTCCGTGTCTTTAATAAAATTAAGACTTTCCGTCATAATACTAGGAAAATCTACATTGTCACCTTTTTTCAAAGTTATATGGAGCACAATAACAGGAAATACAATTGGCAGACCCAACATGATTTTCTCACCATTCCTCTTTTTTAATAATTGAATATTGTCATTAACGTAAGCTAGAAAATACAGTGCAGCCACAGCAACTCTAATATCGCCTCTCACACTTGGATAAAGCTATGAGGGTGTGATCGCAGAGTTAATTTAGTTTTGTAGTAATTTTAAACCGAGAGTCCCTTTCTCAGGACTTCTATTTTAAATGGTTGTAACAGGTCCCCATATATTTTCAGGTCTTCTGTGGTCGGCTGTTGGAGATTATGTACATAGACTAACATGATTTGAACAGTGGTTATGTTTAATCAGTTTAGTGATGGAAATTTTTTATTTTGGACCGTGTAATGGCATTTACTTAGATCCAAACCGGATTGTTCTATTGTACAACTTGTTTCTGTTTACATGGTAAAAATTAATAAAATTGCAGTTTTTGCATGCTAAATAATCTATCATTTTATGCATATAGGTATCAATTTAACCTGTCAACAGTGAAAAGAATATTTACAATAAGAAAGCCTTTAAATACAATAACCAACTTCTTTCATTGAGTTAAGGAGAAAGCTCTTCATGTCAAATGTGCATGCTATACTAACATAACTTCTAGGAGCTGCGTGATGTAAAGGTATCACTGTTAACTTAAAGGTGCGTCAGACTTTTTTTTTTTTTTGTGTTTTTATTTTTGTACCTTTTGAATTCCATTTGTGATTCAGATTTTATTTTTGTTTGTTTAACCATATCGTTTATAGAGCCACTAACTTACATTTGAAATCTAATTTGAACTCCCTTTTAACTAACTCCATTGTATTTTGTTTCTCAACAGGAGGAGGCATCGCCAAGGTCTTTGCTTGACATTTGCCTACAATTTTTGAGTGCAAACCTAGAACAGTTTTGCTCAGAAAGACCAGATGGCACGTTTTGCTTCCAGGAGCCTACGATCTTTCCACAGGAAGTGGCTGATCGACTTCTACAGACAATGGCATTTCAAAGTAATATTACAAAATTGTTAACTATGAATTGTAAATGTAAAATGTTGAAATGTGTTCTCTTAGAGTACATTGATCACCATTCTACATAGGTTTCAGTTGGCCGTGGGTGTGTTGAGGACCACATATACCTACTGCTCCCCTTCTGATGGTTGTCTGCTTTAGGGTTGATTCAGAGTAGTCTCCTATACTCCCATACATGCATGGCTTTGGGAACCCAGCCTATCCTATTGTTGCACCACAAATGTAAGTTCTGCTAAATTGTTCCCTGGATGGACGTGGAATAAACCTCACTAAGTGGTGGTTATGTGTAGATTGGTAATGGAGGGCAGATTGCGCCTTTTGTGCCTCCTAGTAATGCATTCATAAGCACCACTTGAGTGAATCGTGTACATGATATTGTTTCGCTCTCTGTTGGCTAGGCAGATCTGGTTATTAAGCCTCCTGCCCATGATGATGTTACCCGGTTGTGCATTTGAGTGCTTCAACCATTCCATACTCCAAGCAAACAAGGGTGATGCCATTCTGGAGGATCAGTGCATTCTTCCAAGCCAGGCTCAGAGTTCTGAAAATACATCAAACTCAGCAAGACCAGTCCCCAATTACCTGGAGCAGTCCCTGATGCCTGCTGTTCTGTTTCTGGTGCCCTGCTGTGGTCTAATCTAAGAACCTTAAATCCACTGCTCACAGTTCTAAGGGATTACACAAAAAAGTATTGTGATGCAGCACACCAACAGTCTTTGTTGAATGAGACCCCATATGTAGCACAGAAAGCACTCTGTCCCGTTTTCACCGGTCTTAGAGGCTCTTCCAAAAGAAATTATTGTGATTGGTGCCATCTTTCAGTTGGTGAGCTTTTTTCTGGGTTTGTCGTTTGCGAGGCAGTCTTCCCGTTGGACCAAGGGATTGGTATTGAACCCATTTTGCCCGGCACTGTGCCTTCCTTTATGAGCTCTGTGGTGAGACTGTTCACTTTGAGATGGAAATCACCAGCACATTTTGCATACCGACTTGAACGGATGAGAACCTCATATACTCTCAGGCAGGGGCTCTGAATATGTTTATTTGAAACTTGCTCCTTAGGATCTCTTTGCAAGGTTAAGATCTACTGGGAGTACAAAACACCAAAAATTTTCTTTGTAGACAACTTGCAAAAGAGCATGGATGGAACGTCATCCCTAAGGGAATATGGCCTAAAGAGTCAGTGAAACCTTACATATACATCAGTTTACCATGGAATAAACTGGAAATGGCCATTTTGGCATCCAGGATTCATGATCCCAAACCTCTGGTATGTGTTCAGTAAGCCAGTTTATACTTTCCCCCTTCCCACATCTTTACCCCCACCCCTCCACCGATAAACCATTTCCAGTATTCACTGAAGGTTTTGGTTGGGCCCTTTCAGATTGATTTCCAGACATTTTTTATTGGACTACTTTAAGGCTATATTATGGATCATATCTTCTTGAGGAACAGAAGCAACGTCCTTTGTCACGATCCAACCAGCAGGAAGTCGTGCAATATGGTCATATAGTTCTTCCTGAAAACAGCATTTAAATACTGATGGAATCCTTTACAACTTTTAATCTGAAATGATGGGACCGATGTGATCACTAGCTAGTGAACACTAATCTTGTACAGCATGAAGAAGCAGAACCACATTAAATATAAAGTGTTAAACATTGGCAGAGTCAGTAGGTCAGTCGTTGGCAGCCATCCTTTTGGCTTTGGCATTTTTTTTTTGGTAAAAAGGCAACTAGTTATTTGCTGTGAAGAACCGTTTAAAATGGACGAAGTCTGGTACACTATGAAATAATAGCAGCTACATAAACAAAGTCCACTCTAAAAGGCATTTACTGCAGCATTAGCAGGAGACACAAACTGATAAAGCTGGAATGTCCTCACGTCAAATACGGCATGAAGAGGTGCTTGAAAGTGTCCCACTGTCACATTGGTCACCAGACGCAGCGGCAACACTAAAGTAATAAAATGTTTTTAAAATGTTGGCTGTGAAGGGAACTACCTTGTGTACGGATGTGCTCCTTGTGAAAGAGCAAAATGCAGTCACTGAAAATAAAGAAAACCAGTGGCTGAAGTAGACTGGGCCGTTTCCACATGCAGTCTGCTGTACTTTGTAGAAGCAAAATAAGAATGACCTCGTAACAGACCAATGGATGAAAAGAGCTGAAAGCCACTTTAAGAATGTTGTACATATAATTTTATTAAAATAAAAAAATCTTGGTTGACACCAGACTTAAAAAGACATACATCCTTCCTTTCAGTTTCACACATTGGCTGCTAAAGCATACAGAAACACCATGACGCAGAACCACAAATTCCTATTTGTTTTTAGCTTGTTTTTGGTGGGGAAAGAATTTAAGAGGAAATTCTGTTTAGTAAAGGGATCAGCTGATAACTGAACCAGTGCACAGTTATAGCTTAAGCTATGTAACCATGATGGCTACCTATATTGGTTTGTATAACATAAAGTAGAGTAAATGAAATACTGATATTTTTTTTTGTCTATACAACTGTTTTTCCTCAGAAAGTATGAGCTTATCTCTGTTTTCCCAAAAGTGGACTTTCACTTCCATTTCATTCAGTGCATACCTTTACAAGGACATGTTTACAGGCACTGCAGAGGTCTGGTCTTATGGAGTGGTTTCCATAGTCAAAGACAACAAAATGTGCAGACAATGTGTCTGTTATAGTCTAAGAAGAAAGGAAGATGCAGTACTCCGCATGGTACCTCACAGTGGGTTTGTTGCAGAATACTGTGCTACCAGAAAGGTAAGAACTCATAGGCTACAAATGGCTAAATCTGCCAGCTGCAAAGTGGCTAATGAAGCTTTTGCATTTCCTTTGCTAGAAATGTGCCACTCAGCAGCATAGAAGGTATGTGCATACTGCCTGATGGGAAAATGTGTCAGATTTGGATGCCTGGGCTACTTTTCAGATATGTATCCCTTAGAAATCTGTTTGAGTGGCGATTATCTACCCCTTTCTCCGTCCTTCATTTCTATGAGTTACTGCACCAAATTAATGAAGCTTATTCTAGTTGGTAGGATCAATTACTAAGGGATTGCTTGTGTGCTTTCCAGACCTGCAAGTGACCCCTGCTTTTTCCAGTATGCAGAGGCTTGGGATGCGTACACTAAGTGGAAAATGAATCTGAATGGCTTACTTGGTGCAGCACATCTTGGGATGAAACCATAGCTTTGAAATGAAATGTTATTGGAAGTTCCTGAAGGCAAAAAAAAATATTATAATTGGGTTAGATGAAATCTGTAATTTTGAATATAATTAAGACTTGATACAGTCTGATGCAGTGGGAGCATATTGTCCTAAGCTAATGAAAGGGGATCCTACCACTCTTGAGAACTGTTGATGCAAGTAAGTAACTTTTATATACTTAATGCAAAACCTTTAAAAGTCTGCACTCAGCAGCAGATGGGACAACAAGGTGAAACTTTGCTCTGGAATTTGTAGTCATTTTTAGGGCCGAGCCTGCGAGTGCCTGTGCCTGTGCTAGTGCATGGTCTCACTTGCAAGACACCATTGTTTACAAAAAGGCCTGGCGCCCGCGCATTGCTTTCCATTTGTTGGCTACACTGTCAGTCTTCTGTCCAGTCTCCTTAATTGGCCAGTAGAGGCCAAACGCCATTTCTGAACATTTCTGTGGAGCAGGGACCAAGCACAGATTGAGTCAAGTGCCCTTGCACTCCTGATGTGATTGAGGTACTGCTTTTTTTCCTCCCTCCCCAAATCCCTGCAGCTTCCTCCATTACCTTTTTTTTATTTTTATTTTTTATTTATTTGTAATTTTTTTTGCTGTTTGCTGGAAGGTTTTGGACCATTTTTTAATTTTTTTATTTCCCACCCGTAAGAATCACAGGATATTGTGGCGACACTGATAGTTAAACATGGTTCCCCAGGTCTAAAATAGTCCGCTCTGGACATTACTCCACATCCTCTACCTGTTGTTTTTCTCTTGTTTTGTTCTTTTCAAAATCAAAATTGTGACAACTGCTCATGCTGGCGCTTTATTTTGGGGACACCACAGAAAGACTTTATAGCGATCAATGTCTTTCCTCGGCCTTGGAGGCTGCCTGGTGATGGAGTGCTTTCTTTTCCTGGTGTTGTGTTCCTTGCCAGGAGGCGTTAATATGCTGGAATGCACCATCCAGATAAATTGTGTATATCCCCCATACCCCATTCCTACCACCAGCTTCCTGTCAGATGCCCGCTGTTCTTTATAAATGCCAGTAAAATATCAATAAATGCATTCAAGCCCTTCAGAAAAAAAGTGATATCCCCGGAACAAACACTGAATGTACAGCAAGCATAGTTTTGTGAAATAGGTAAAACAGTCCATAACACTTTTTTGCCTAGTAGACAATTGTGTACAAGAGGAAAGGATATGCTTTAAATACTTTGCCAAGAAATTGAAAACTCCGCAATGTCCCTTCTCCAATCAGTAAACCACTCTATAATTTTTGCTCCAAATTAATTTACTGTTTGATGTGCTGCAGTTGGAGAGTTGCAGAAATACAACATGGGAGAGGAGGTTGCGTAATGGCCAGAGTTGGCAGTTTTAGAACTGGGGAAACTGGTTCGAGTATCTGCATCGGCTCAACATCCTATGATTCTGTGCAAATCACTTAATCCCCCGTTGCTTAACAAAAATTGATGTGACCTTGTGTAATGTAACTGGAGTTCATGTAAAGCACTTCAGTACGTTTGGGTCAAGTTTGCTCTATATAAAACTGAAAAAAATAAACAATATTTCTTCTAAATCGGTCCTCTTAATGCTTTTTGGAAATGGTGTGCGGTATAGCCAGGCTATTTGTTTAATGAACATTGACTGTATCGGTGCTAATTTGAGAGAGTATGTTTTTAGTAGTGATGAAACTCGCCCCCACCATCAGGCTTACTCTTTTGGTGTCACTGTGTTAGGAGCAACTATAAATACAGTTTTTACAAAATATCGCTCTGCAAATATCAAGACAACGGAATATCAGAAAAAAAATATTGTGATGCAGAAATATCAAGAAAATCATATTTTTTTTTTTTTAGGTAAGTAATTTCGTTTTTAAGAATATCGTTGTAAATCTAATTTTCAGTAATAGTTGTAAATACTTTTTTTAATTTTTATTTAATGTGTTTTACTTTATATATTTTAGGTGTTAATTTTTTTTATATATGTTATTTTTTTAAACATAGTTTGTAATTTTAAGTGATTTTCAAAATTAATTCTTATTAGTAATTTACAGTGTTGCAGCGGATTGTTGGATTTGTGGGGGATAGGATGGGAAGTTAATTAAGTAATTAATTATTAATTCATTTTTAAATAAGTACATGATTGCTGTTCATTGGGAAGAAGCCTGAACCACGATGGAATAGCGCTTTTGTTAACTAAGACTTCCTTGTTCAGTGCCTTAGCCACGCATGTGCTGAACCATGCACATGCATGGTTAAGGCACAGAAGAAGGGAAGTCGGCTGAGGAGAAGGACGTGATCAGGTAAGTGGGGCTGGGACTGGGGCTGTTTTTGGGGGTGGGGGTGGGGGTTGGGGTAGTTTTAGGGGCGGGGGTCAGGGTATTTTTACTTTTTGGGAGTGGGGTGTTGGGGTAGTTTAGGTTTTGGAGTGGGGGGGTCAGGGTATTTATACTTTTTGGGGGTGGGGAGTTGGGTAGTTTAGGTTTTAGGGGTGGGTGTTGGGGTGGTTTTAAGTTGTGGGGGGTCATGGTAATTAGAGGGGCTTGGGGTGGTTTTAGGGGAGGGCTGGGGGATTGGGTTAGTTTAGGTTTTAGGGGCAGGGTTCAGGGGGCTTTAGGGGCAGGGGTGGGGAGTTGCAGTAATTTAGGGGTGAGGGTTGGGGTGGTTTTAGGTTGTGAGGGTTCATGGTAATTTTAGGGGGGGGGTTGGGGTGGTTTTAGGGGTGGGGTATTGGGGTAGTTTAGGTTTTCGGGTGGGCAGGGTTCAGGGGTTTTAGGGGCGGGGTGGGGCGTCGCTGTAATTTTAGGGGCGGGTTGGGGTGGTTCCAGGGGTGGGGGGTCAAGGTCATTTTTAGGGGTGGGGGGCCAGTGGGGTCGCATGCTGGAACCATGCATGCCGTTCACTAATGCCTTTACCAGGAATGCCTTTACAACGAAAAAACGTTGTTAAGGCATTTGTGGTAAAGGCGTAAGTGGTAACAACGCGGTCATTGTTCCAACCAAGTTGTTCAGTCATGTGTGGTTCCAGCATGCGTTGTTCCGACATACGTTCGTATTTATTATGTAATATTGATTTTATTATACTTATATTTTAGGTGTTGGTTGATATGTTTGTTGGGCTTTAGGGTGAGAAGTTAGGTAATTATTGCAAAATTAATTTATAATTTATTTACTTCATTGATTATTATCTATGTAACTTGTGTAATCATATATGAGGTGCGGGCTGCTGGGTTTGTAGGGGTATAGGGAGGGGAGTTAAGTAATAAATAATTTACTGTTTATTGACTCATTATTTACATTATGTAATATTGATTTTAGTTCTATTTTAGTTGCAGGTTGTTATGTTAAGTTAATTAAAGAATATTTTAAAAATAATTATGTATAATTAAATACTTGATTAATAATGTACATTGTGTAATTGTATATTCTAGTTATATTGTGGGTGTGGGGTGCTGGGTTGGTAGGGGGTTTCAGGGTGGGAAGTTAATTCAATAATTAACAACCATATGTAAATTGTATTATTTATTTTCATTATGTTTTAGTTGTGGGTTGTAGGGGCATGTGTGGAAAGGTAATTTAGTAATAAACATTACTTGTTAGTTGAAAATGTATTATTACATTATGATTTGTAGAAATTGAATTATTAAAGTATTTATGTATTATGTTAAGTAGTAATATTAATATTTAGAGATATATATTTTTTCTAAGTTAATAGGGTTATACAGGTATGTAATGTGTTTGAAGTGAAGTTGTTTGGTTGCTGTTGGTTAGACCGGATTGGGAATAGTAAATCTTACCTATTGAAAGTACAACCCGTTCCCTACTTTTGCACAGTCTGGAATGGGAATAGTGAATTTAACCCCACTGAAGTCCAACATTTTCCCTACTGTTGCACTGTTTGGAGTGGTGGTAATGTACATAACCCTTCCAAAGTCCTACAACATTGCTTAAACTGGTGTGGGAATAGTATATCTATTATTCCTAAGCTCCAATACATTTCCTTGCATTGGTTAACTATAGTTTTTTTTTTTAAATATGTGCTAATAATTGTTTTTTAATAATAATTTTATTTGTTTTTTTTATTTTTATATTTCTTGCAAACGTTTTTTTTTCTTCGAATTTTACTATTTTTATTTTGGGTAATTTACTGGTTTTGAATTGAATTAATATTTTTTCTGTTTAGTGTAAAATATATATATTTATATTGTATTTTTTATTGTAGTAAATTTAAATAATTAAAAAATATAATGTAAAATTTATAATTTTAATAATTGTTACTATATATATACTATTACGTGTGTGTGTGTATATATATAACATACATGTATGTGTTTATATTAGTATGTATAGTATTAAATATTAGTGATAGTTATTCAATTTACATTATATTGGTATTTGTGATATTTAAGATTTACTACTTTCATATATAATAGTGTTTTGTATGATTTTTAACAATGTTTGTGTGAAACAATGTTTTTTTAAAAGAAATTGATATTTCTGTAAGCAATGTTTTTACAGGATAGTTCTGCTGCACAATATTGTTGATTCCGATATTATGTCAGTGATCCTATGTGCTTTGCACGCACTCTATAAATTGGTTGTTTAGGCAGTGTGTGTCAGTGTGGTACTAGGTATGGTGCTGTTGTAGGAACACTGTTAGTCAAAGGAGGCCTCCAAGCCATCTATGTAATGCATTCGGCTACCTCTGGCATTATATGCTGAAAGTGTTATCACTTAAAAGCAAACACCAAGCCCCAGGATGCTACTTTCTGGTAGTTAAAAAGCCAGGACTGACTTTTTGAGTATCATATGACATAATCTGCCTTGGCAGCAATGGTAAAGATAGGACTCTGTAGGGGTATGTGCATCTTTTCTATTTCAAACTCTTATTTTTATGCTAAGTTCAGAGCGAAACCCACCTCTCACCACCTGGAAATATCTTATCCCTGCTTTATGCTTGGAAATGGTGAAGTATTTAGGGGGTGTGGTTGGTGTAAAGCTCTTGAGGCTTTCTTCTCCAGCTAAACCACATTTGGAGGGGAGAACACACCAGCGCCGAGACATGCCTCTGGAAAGGCTTCCGATGACTCCAAGTCATCACTGATGCAGTGAACCAGTCCTGTGCTTTTCCTTTACATGTTGTGTTTAGAATGTGTATGTTTAAGAGAAGTGAACCAGGACTACAAGTTCCAGAATGCATTATTGAGCCTGATGTGATTGAGGTCCTGTTTCTTCTCCCTCTTCCCACTCCCTGCTGCATCCTCCTTCTTGAAAGACTTTGCGCCTGATTACGGGTTTGACGGTCAGAAAACCTGATTGCAAGACCTGTGGTGAAGATACTGCCGCAGAGCTGGTGGTCTCCCCACCGATCCCATTATGAGCTCTCCACTGGGCTGACCAGCAGAAACCAAGGTTTCCGACTGTCATCCCAGTGGAAAATGTGTGGCGGAATAGGACTGAGCTCCACATGGAGCAGAGTCCAATGCCATCGCACGGGGGGCACCCTAGGGCCCTCGGAATGCACACTGTTTGCATAGCAGACAGTGCACATTCCGACGGTGCTGGGGTGGCGCCCCCTGCACTGCCGAACAACAATGTCTTGGGCAGCGTCATGGCCCCTCTGTGGCCCACTGCACTTGTTCTCCTTCAGTCTTTCCATGGCGGTTCATCCACCATGAAAAGGCTGGTAGAGAACATGGTTGTAGTCAGCACAGCGGTGCTGATTTCAGCGCCGCAGTGGCTGATTACAACCATGACCACCGTCATCCCATCTCAATCGGAGATCCTGGAGGAGACGCCGGTCTTTTGGCGGCACCAACTGCCAATCTTGTTATATGGCAGTCAGACTGCCACAGCTGCGATGATCCAACCTCCAGCGCGAGCCTAGCGCTCTTTTGACTGCCAGACTTGTAATCAGGCCCTTAAAGTTCCCTTGGTAGCACTAGCCTGTGATACCATGATATTCAACCCCTCTGGGGCTGCAGTGTCTTAATGTTTGCTCTGGTTTGTCAGGTGCAAATGGCCATGGTGTGGCCATTGCTTGATGAGATGAAGTGGAAGTTCCTTGACCAGTATTAAAGACTAATGGTCCTGGTCTCCGACGTCCACATACTGTTACCAAGTGCTATTGTTAAACAACCTAGTACTCTCCGGTAGTGATAGTATTGTTTCACGTTGATTGGTTGAACAATCCTGAAAAGAGTAAGATGTGAATAGAAAGCTATGACTGGGGTGTGTGGTTCCCCGTGGCATACTTCATCTGGTCCAGCAGTTGGGGCAGTCTTCTAGACTACTTCTGTTAGCAAAAAATACTGTCTTGTTTTCATGTCTGTCAACCATGCAGAAAAAGAGCTTTAGAACATAGAAGTTGGCAATATTGTCATGCCTGTAGAGAACAATCTGAGCCATGTCTAGCAAATGTCCTGCATGTCATATACAACAGTACTGGCTTTTTAGCCAACAGCACTGCACCTGCGTAATAGAAAAAACAAAACTGCAAGACTTCAAATGTTAAGTGCTTTGGCCCACAAAATAGGCCTATCTCAAGTGCTTTGCTGTGCTAGAGGGATTCACCGATGACAGTAGGGAATTTTGCATCTACATGCCCTCTACATGATATATACGTCACCTTTGCTGCTAGCTTTACTTGAGAGGCCAATTATTTAATAAGGGGGTTTCTTGGTGCTGTATAACAGCTGACTGATAGTCAGCTCTGCATATATGTACATGACTGGAGAGTATTGTACCCACTGTGCACCTCAAGTATTTAATTCTTATGCAGAATTTAGAATGATCTCGCCTGTCATGAGTACTGCTGTAGTAAAACTGTGTGTCATACTCTTACACTAGCAATAAGTACCATACAAGGCAGGATTTTGGAAACATCCATGTCTGTCTCTAGCAAAGTGTGAACATATTGAAAATTAAAGAAAGTTAATTAAAAAGAATCACAAGAAGGGTTAGGGATTTAAATGAAAGTGGGTAATATAGTCCTAAAATATCTAGAGCTTCATTACGTGTTCGGCGGATGGGAATAACCATCCGGGGAGGTTGCCGCCTTAATGCCGACCTCCCCGCCGGACCTATTATGAACCTGCAAACACATAGGAAAAACACCACCATGGTGCAGTAGCGCCTGGCCCATAGTTGTGAGGGGACAACTGCACTCTACTTCTCGTTGTCATCTACTCAAACAAGTGGTGGTCCAACTTTTAGGTCTCGTCTGAGACAGTGCATGCCTGTTTCTTATGACTCTACTTTTCCTAGAAAAAAATCTAAAAAGGGGTTAGAACCCACTCATTACTTGCCATTGGCAGGATTGCTCATTACTCTCCTTTCTCCCCTTTTTGTTGGCTGGTGGCAGCTGGTTTCATTTTGCTCATCTCAATTGCTTTAGATTGCTTTCGGAGGATTTTGGTTTGATTCAGTACACCATTATACTATACATTTCTGCGGCAGCAGTAATTTTTTTTTAACAAGCCCCTTCGTTGATGATGTACATGAGAACTAGCCCTGTTGGCTATGCGTTACAGTGATTATTTTAACGTCTTTGTGAAATGGATACTTGTTATAGCTCACACAGCTTAGGAGAGACCCAGGTGACTTTGGTGCTATTGTTTCTTCACTGCTGGGGTGAGACTGTGTCCCCCACCAGCTCATTGCTTCCGCCTTGCATAGGATAAGGGTTACATATATGATTATTTGATTGATTTTTTTTTTTTTAATTCAGGTTGGTTGCCTTTTATGATAGTGCATAGAAATTGATTGGTATTGCTATAAAATGTTGCATTGGTTATAAAGATCATTGGACTAGGTAGGCAGTGCCAAGGGTCTGGCAGTACACCTACCGGAGTGACCCTTCCTTATTTGTCATTGTGCTGACTTCATAGAACCTTGCGCTGAGCGTGAATTCTGTTAATGGTCAGTGAGGAAGCAATCCACTGGCAGTGCTTATCTCACCCCCGAATTTTAAGAAAGCTGCCGCCTTACTGGTGATTACGTCCCTATTGCCCCCATAGTAGTGTGAGTGGCCATTGGATTAAATAAAAAATGGCAAAACATAAAGCAGTGGGATAGTTCTGTCGAGCCAGGGAGGGCAAAGAAGCTAGCTAAACATGCAGCTGAAAATTGTACCTTAGAAAACATAGTGGTCTCAGTTGATGAAATGGTGGCCTTGCTAAGTGCAAAGGAGAAGGGGAGCAAGCGATCAAAGAGCAAACATAAACATGAGGATATTAAAGTCTTATTTACCCAAATCATGTACTAGTACAGGAGAGGCTCTGCTGGTAGGTTCACCCGTGCATCAGAATGGCACTTGGGATTCAACTAGTAAACCCCTGACACTGAAAGAGGGCGAAAGGGAGAAGGTTGAAAGACCAACAACCTCCACCGCCCCAGTGGCTAATGTAGAGTGTAAGAACAGATTCCTACCCCTCGGAATGGAGGAGGGGAGATGCGACCTCTGTGGTTTCAGCACAAAATGGCCTAGTAACTTTCAGTCAACATCTTGAGGGCAGTGCAGATGAGGGTTAAAAAGAGTTAATACCTCTCTTCTAGAGACATTGATAAGTAAATAAACTGACTGGACTGCTAACTAACCTTACAAACAGAGGGGTAGAATAGATCACCAAGATCCAAAGGTAGTGTTTCGCCTGATCATTCTGATACATATACCTTAAGTAATCCAACTAATCCAAGAGTAGGCATCCTTCCCTCAATCCACCACAGCAGGGGCCCTGTGAACACAACAAAGAGAGAAAATACCAAACAACGGGGCAGAAACAATAACGGATGGGATACAAGAAGCACTGTTACCCAGGCCTCAACGCACAATATCAAGCAGGACATAGGTGCAGTTTGAGGAGATCCCAAGTACTGTGCAAGAGGAGAGGTAATTAATATAACAAATGCTCAGTTTATTCCTCTAGCCTCACTCCTGCCCATCGATCAATCGGCACCTGTTGTCAAAGTGTGAGTCCTAGGGTCATGGAACTTGACTGGTTTACAGTCAAAGCTTAATGACTCAGAGTGTGAAGAATTTATTGACAATCAACATATAATTCTTCTGCAGGAAACCTGGGCGACAGAGCCAGTTTAGACCAGGCTACCTTTCTTTCCATATTCATGCTACTCCTGCTAGCTGGGGGAGAGCTTCAGGGTGTTCTTCTCACCAGACAAAAAAAATACCATCAAGTGCAAGTTTAAAGTCTTGGACCTCGAATCAAAGGACATATTGGGGACTATCCTGACCCTACAGAGCGCTGTTCTGTATAGCCATGTTGCAGTGTTAAATATATACATATGCTTAGTCCAAGACAAAACAGAATCACCAATTGTATGTGCTTTACATATCCTGCTTGAAACTATACATCATACTTGGCCTGTAATTATTGGCTGGAGACTGTAGTGTGAAATTCAAACCATTTAAGCCCTTCTCTCTGTTGATGTCAGTTGAGGACAAGGAGAGGGGAAGACCTATAGACCTAAGACCTAAGTTAGTCCTGAGCAAATACAGGAAAATGTGAGAAATCCCAGTTGGTCGACCTAACAGATGCCTTGCAATAAAAGGTCTTTAGAGCATTTTGGAGAATTTTCGCTACTGGCAGTAAGTCAAGGGGTTGCACATTTTCCCACCTTTTATGATGTAAAGAAAAATGAAATGAAAGGACAGGGCTGTATTTCACCCCCACCCCCAATGAGCATAGTTCAATTCATTCCCTGATTTGTTCAACTGGCCCTAATGATTCCTCATTTATTTTCTCCCTCACGAAACTCAGTTAACTCTTCAACATAAGAAAAAATGAAAAGCTCCCGGCCCTAATAGCATCCAAGAGAACTATTCCACTCAAAGCGTGTTGTATGGGCTCCATGTTCTTAATGCACTTAGTATTGCCATAGCTGGAGGAGAGGGAATCCCCGAGGTGTGGCGCAGGGATATTATTGTACCATTTCACACCAAGGGGGGCAGCAGATAATCCTGCAAACTATAGGCCCATTAACTTTCTTGATAACACAGAAAATATTTTGTAGGCTGCAGGGATGTATGAGCGAGCATTGGTTCTGTGGATTTCCAGGCACATTTTCGAGAGAAAACCAGTACTATTGACCAGGTGTTTCGTTTTAGTGACTATCTGTTGGAAGTATATGTCTCTAAACAAAAACCATCTGTATGTAGCCTTCATGGACACGTGGGCTGCATTTGATCTAGTGCCCAAGTACAGGGGCAGTATGTATCCAGGAGGACCTTCTGCACATTCGGTTCAGATTACACAGAGGTGCATATGCACAGGTAAGATGGAATTCTCAAGGAGTAGTGACGAACAGGATTCCGATTAAGCTGAGGAAGGGGTCAGACAAGGGCGTGTTCTTGATCCCACGCTGTTCTGTTTATACAGTAACTGTGTGGTGGGACTGTTGAACAAATGCGAGCATGATGCACCAAAGTCCGCAGGCATCAGCACCCTGGTGCTGCTGTTCGCTGACAATTCTAAGCTGTTGTCCCGTACACCAGTGGGACAGCAGGAACTGTTGAATCACTTTTGTGAGGTTTATAAAGAGCACGGACCTAGAGATTAATGCAGGGAAATCTAAGTTTATGGCTTGAAATCAGCACCGATCATTTTCGAATAAAATGGTTGTGGCTGGGGCTCCCATTGATCAGGTTAAGAACTTTAGGAGTCAGGCTCACAGGCACTGTTTCTTGGGATCTTCAGTGGGCAAAAAGTAAATCCATCCTCCAGCAAAGATCAGCAGCTACTATAAAAAGTTTAAATCTACAACAAGCAGCACCTTTTTTTCCTGTCGTCGACGTATATAGAGCAGTGGCTCCCGGGGCCATGTACGGAGCACAAATCTGGGGATATGGTGATAGTGCTCATTTATATCATTTGGAAAATTAATTTTTGAGATGTCTTCTGAACCTATCAAACCCTGTTACCTGTAAGGTGGGACCTGAATTTTAAAAGGATAGATCATACTGCCTGTTTCTGAGCTACTGGGTCAGAATCTGGACAGCACCTGTCCTGGCTCCTTACAGTGCTGCCCTTAATGAGCTGATTGCTTTGGATACGTGCTATGTTACTCCAATGGCCGAAGTCAGTGAAAGCCTTTTGTAGCCTCTTACAATAGATGAACTATGGAATGAGCCAAGTAAATTGGGTAAAGATCTAATCACCGAGATTAAAAGTATTCATTGGGATCACATTCTGTTGGAAGTATGGCGCGAGCCGGGAAACAATAGCCTGATTGAAAAGCTCTTATCCCAAAAATGTAGTTCTATATTTCAGCCATTTTTCGATATAATCAGCCCCTCGAAGAATAAGATTATTTACATCCATTTTAGAATTGGCACGTTGCTACACAAAGCCTTCTCAGCAAAGTGGGACAGGAATAGAAAAACATCGGGTGGTTCCCTTTTTGTCATTATGCCCTGGAAACCGAGGAACATTTCTTATTATTCTGCCCCAGATACAACAAGATGATATCTAAGTGGATTCTCCCTCTACGTCGTTCTTTGCGTGTAAGGCAGCACAGGGCGGTGCTAAGATTGTTACAATTCGATTAGCTGAACTGATTGTCTTTCCTTTATCTAGATTTTTACCTTGGGCATGGTACTTAAGATCTAACCCTGTGAAGTAACGGGTTTAGGATCGTCAGCTATAGAAGACTGCTCTTCAGAGGGCTGGTCCTTCACATGCAGCCTCTTTGCACGTTTTCCCAGCTGCATATCTAATTTCATATTGGGCTGATTTCTCACATATGTAGGGAGGAAGTTGTACCAGTTAATTTACTTCTTTTTAGGGAAGATTGCGTTTGCCACTTTGTAATTGTTTGCATTTCTGTAGCTTAATTGTTTACGCACGTTTCCTACACTAGTCACTCTATCATTTTCATGTCCGTAAGTCCGATAATGTTTTATGATTTTTTTTTTTTAAGAGGAGCGCTGTTACGCCACTCTAAAATATTAAAAGCACGCAGTTTTAAAGACTGATATGCTGTGATAGTTGATGGTTTTATTTTATCTTATTTTTTTTGGTACTTTAAGGGTTGTATATTGACCGAAATAAAGCAAAGAAGAAGAGTGTGGTGTCTCACTGTCTCTTTCTGTCGTCTGCACTCTGCTGTCACAACCCTCTGAAAGGTTAAACTCAGATCTGATACATTTTCGCCTTTTACTTGTCAAACTGAGTCTATCATACGTGATTTATTATAAAAAAAATTCACAGCTTCTTGTACTTGTGTTTACTTCTTGAGGATCAGCGCTTTTTGTGGCACACAGATAAACTCATCCCCTCCAGAAAAAAAAAAAATCACCCACTCGGGCACTGAGGGGTACTAGTATTGTTGCACCTGACACCCGTAAACCAACGGCTTACATGACGAGCTGTCACTGCCCACAGAAATGAACAAGCATTGGCAAAGTCATCCGGTCACGTGTATGCAAGACCTATTGGCTTTTTTAGTGTTTCATTTTTAGGGTCGAGCCTGCGTCGCATGCGTATCGGTAGCAAGACGCTTTAGGAATTAGAAAAGGGCTCGAAGCCCCGTCTACGTCAGGTCCTTGTCTTTCATTGGTTCGTGGGCTTGTCTGTTAGAATCTACTTGCTTTCATTAGTGGAAGGCACGCATACGTCATGCATTTTCTGGTAGTTAGCCCTCCTCGAGCGCAGCGACTAAGTACAGAAAACATGCGAGGCTCGCTGGGCTTGTGGACTACTTTTCTCTATTTTCACAGTGTGATTTTGCTTGGCAGAAGTCAAGCGCTTTGCATAATATCAACCCTGTTACACAGTTAATTGCACTTTTGCCGGTTACGTAGATAATTGCACTTTTGCCGATAGGTTTCATTACGAGTGAACTGTAGCAGCGCGCTCGTTTTTCTTGTGTCTAACCATTCAGTGAAATGTCAGGACATGCTTCCTTTGCTTGTGCTACACGAGGTTGCTGCCTTTACAAACAATAGGCGGCTTATAGTCTGAAAACAATGCATGCAGATCACCCGATGCCCACAGTTTCATTCGTGAACTCTTGCACGTTTGTGTGTACATAAAACCAGGAAATGAAATGTGATATTGAGGGCATCGTTTTTTTTTTTTTTTTCACTTAGCTACAAGGACCCGGAAGTAAAGAATGTAACATCGGCATTAATGCACTGCGTCTTGTGATTTGTTGCAAGAGTGTGGAAATGGAGTTAGAGTGAACATTCAAATTTACAATTATTTAGGAAGTGAAGAGAGATGTGAAAAATGTGGAAAGTAATATATATTTTAAGAAGTTTTACTGCACGTCAATTTAAGCGATACACATTTTATAAACTTATGTTCACCAATACTATTTCGCTCAACAGAAGCCAAACATTTTTCTGTACATTTCTTTTCTTATGCCAATATTAGAAACAACATGGAACCCAGAAAAATCAATTAGGTTCGCCAATGTGACATTAACAGCACTTTGTTACCATATTCTGAAAACATTCGAATATGCCTGTATGTGACTTTTCGGAATGAAAGAAATATCTATCTAACAACTTTTTTTTTTTTTTAGGTCGGCGTACATTTAAATATACATAATTATACATAAACATATATCCTTCGTAACTCCCTATGCTTATTTTACCAATATGGGATTTGGAAAAGGATATGTGACTCGCTCCACCACATTATTGATACTGTAAAACTGCACCAAAAGGAGTGTTTTTTTGGCTGCAAAACGTTAAACGTGTTAAACAGTTAAGTGTGCATCCATTGGATAATCACACATATTTACTACTTTATTTTGGGGACAAATCAAAACAAGTCAGTATATATTTTATAACATAACGATCAGGCATTAAATTGACTCTCATGAAAAGTAAATCAAATTAGCCTATGGGAAATGTTTTACCTCTATTCACTGTCTCCATTCGAGTCCCACACATATGACAATAATGTACTTGTAAGCAAGAGGGATGTACATGGGTTGCCAGCTAGAATGCTAGGCCTTTCTGTAGTGCCAACAGGCCTGGCAGGATCATGTCTGTCATCCGAAAGCCAAACAGCAATGATCTTACATAATGCTGTTAAAGTCTTAGAATCTATCAATTAGGGCAAATTAAGTGGACATTACAAACATACTTCAAAGACTGTAAGCCATCTTGCACACTGATTGGACAAGGTGGTGCTTAGCTCTGTTTTGGAGGACATTTTTTGTAATGTAGCCACCGGCTCTTCTGAGTGCTCAGAATTTTGGAGATCCTATTTTGTGCATTGCTGGCATGTCGATGTAGACATTGCGCAGGTGCTTGAAACATTCGGCAGTAGTAAGTGGCCATATGTTCAGGAATAATGCAAGGATTATTCACATTATAGGAAAACAATGCATGTGGAACCTAATCTTTGGCAGCAAAATGGGCTTTTAGTTGTAATATAGTACCACTTGCTGCACGTCTTTCTGATGGAGTTGTAAGACAAAACCATTTCTGATTTGAACTTAACTTCTTTATGTTTGGCTGGGGAAACCGTATTGGGATATCTCTAGTTCAAACTTTTTACCTATTTTCTCCCCTGTTTTTTAAAACTTTGTTTCTTGTCTTCCTTTCGTTCTCTCACTCTACGTATCCTTTTTTCAAAACCTTCTTCATAAATGTGCTGAGCATTTAAAAGTTTTTTTTGTACCTTCAATTTTGTAGAACTTTGAATGGACAATTCCCTAGTATTGAGGTAACATCTTCTCTATCTCACCCTTTCCATTGTTTTTCACATTTGTTTGCCTTGATAAGCAAGAGCCTTTAAGCTTAATTTAACAAACATTGCTGTTTTAGGGGCGAGCGCAAAGCGCTCCGTCCCTCTTCTAATCTCTCTTTAGGGGATTTTAACCATGCCCATGTTACATCAGTCACTTTCATTGGTTTGTGGGCTTGCCTTTTAAAATCCGCTTGTTTTAATTTGTGAAAGGCATGCACACGCCATGCCTTTTCCGGTGTTTAGCCCTCCTCGAGAGCACCGGTAAACTACTGGAAACATACGAGGCTCCATGTTTTCCGTATGGTTTCTGGACTACTTTTTCTCTTTATTTCGCAGACACAGCGCAATCACACTCGTTTTTTTATTTAATGTGGCAAGAAAAGTCTGGTTACGAGTTTACAACGCTAATAGCTCTAATTCAATGTAATGCGAGACCCATTGTATTGCAAATGCTTGTTTTTTTTTACTCCCCCCCCCCCCCCCCCCCATGCTGCACTGAAGCCAGTGCTGCTGCACAATATAGCTTAAATACATTGACTAAGCCAGTAGCTCTCGCAGAAGCAAGACCTATTGGCTCTGCCAATGCTTGTTTTTTATTGTTGCTTGTATATGTTCACATTCTGCAAATGGAATTGCAGGCTTACTAAACACATGCTTTAATAAGATAAGTAATGCTTATGCGACTGAGGTTTGCTTCCATGCTTGGGACAATGTAAATACAGGAGCTGCGGGCTGGTCCTAGTTAATAGTAGGGGTAAGTACTTTTAAGGGAAATTGACATTGTAAAAATACTGATGAGATATGAAAACGTTTTACTACCTTGTATGAACTGTGTAGTCTGAACCTGTATAAATCCATTATGGTTGTAGATTTGCATGGGGACAGATGGAGTGTAGTCTTAGTTTACAGTATGGATTTAAAACCGCATTTACTTAAATACAGTATGTGTTTTCCTTGGGAAATAACTTTACACGTGGTTTATAACTTAATTTATGGCAACATGCAATGCAAATAACTGCAAAAGTTGATTATGACTAGTTGTTTACAAGCCTCTAACACTATACTGCAATAATTGCATAAACATATAAATCCTGAAATTCTTTGTAAATATTATGGAAAGATATTTTCGCAGTAAAGTCTACAGTTGACAGAAAGTCAGAACTGTTGTGATGAGTTGGATAATGTGAAAATAACATTTTTGCAGATTCAAAAATGTTTGTGCTGTAGCATTCATTACCGATCTAACAAAATGTAATTGTTTTCCAACAGGACAGCTAAATGAGGTAACAGTAGGAATTTTTCGTGGTAACCAGATGCGCCTGAAGCGAGCATGTATCCGCAAAGCAAAGATATCCGCTGTGGCTTTCAAAAAGGCGTTCTGCCACCACAAGCTTGTGGAGTTAGATGCTACTGGTGTTAATGCAGACATTACAATCACAGACATTATAACAGGACTCAGTAGTAGTAAATGGATCCAGGAAAACCTTCAATGCCTAGTGCTGAACTCTTTAACGCTTTCCCTGGAAGATCCTTATGAAAGATGCTTCAGCCAGTTGTCTGGCCTTCGTGCACTAAGCGTTACCAATGTTCTCTTCTACAATGAAGACTTGGCAGAAGTTGCTTCCCTGCCGAAGCTCGAAAGTCTGGATATCTCTAACACGTCGGTAACAGATATCTCAGCTCTGCTGACGTGTAAGGACCGACTTAAATCTTTAACAATTCACCACTTGAAATGTTTGAAAATGACAACCACACAAATCTTGGATGTTATCCGAGAACTGAAATATTTGACTCACCTTGATATTTCAGATGATAAACAGTTTACATCCGACATAGCCTTTCGCCTTCTTGAACAAAAAGACATCCTGTGTAACCTAGTGTCTTTGGACATTTCTGGTAGAAAACATGTTACTGACAAGGCTGTTGAGGCGTTCATTGAACAGAGACCCAGAATGCACTTTGTGGGACTGCTCGCAACGGAGGCTGGATACTCTGAATTACTTTCTGGAGATGGAAATGTGAAGGTTTGGAAACATTTTTTTTTTTTACATTCTAAAATTACTGTTGTCTTGGAAAATGTTGGTTTCATTTCTCGGGAAACCTTTGCTTATAAAATGTTTTATTCATGGGTCCAAAGTGCAGTGACCAAATTCATTCTTGGTTGTCAAAGCATCCTCATTTGTGTCTTACTATGTGGAATCCCACTTGTGTGCCATCTTAATGGACTGACTGGTGGAAGTTCGCCTCACGGTTTTACCACTTTCCCTTCTTATTACCAGAGTCCTCCAGTGTAATAGTGAAGGCAGATCTATCTCTTACAAAGGACAGTACTTGTATGTAAGACGGTTATATGAGCAAACTTGTCATTAGCACGATTAGATTGGAGTTCGAGAAATGATGTGTTTCCACTTTCTATTAAATGTTATGGTAAGAGTGTGTGTGTGTGTGTGTGTATATATACAGGTATTTGTTTAAAGTGCAGTGATTACGAGTCAGGTTACTGACAAACAGCTTGTTTTTCTATTTGACTGTTCTCTAAGTATTGACTTTACCTGGGTTTTCAGTGACTAGAAGCTGTTCAACTTGCTTAAAATAGCAGATGACACCCCCATGTTAAGATGTAACACACTGCTAAAGAGTTGTTGAAGATCTCCACTGATCAGCTTCAGTTGCTGCTGGTTTCCAAATGACAACTCCTGTTACAAGTGCTGAGGAAATATGTCCAAAGACTTGAGGTGGTCAGATTTTCTGTTACGGCTCAGTATTTCAGCAAATACTTCCTTCTATTAAAATTAAGACCCATGGAATGGGTAATAATTGTTTGGACTTAAAATTACTTGGCAGAATTCTGCATGGAATTCCCCCATTCTTGCAGGTTCAAAACAGACATTTACCAACTGCTACAACTAGGTGGTAAGTGTGTGCTGAGAGAAAAGTGTGGGTGTTGGGATGGTGAGTGATAGAGGGTAACGTTGCCCTGTGTCTTGGCAAAGAGTTGGGCTGCACTGTAACCCTTTCACAAGACTATTCCACTTGTTAAAAGTATCTGGTCTGGTATTCCCACAACCAAAACATGTGGATGCAGGATCACCGGCATTGAAATTTTGATCTGGACAACTTTTCTCAGGGAACAAATGTCTTTTACAGGTAGGGGATCTAGTATCTTCACTTTCTGTGTTCAAGCCTAATTTAAAGTCTTTGTTGTTTATAGGAACTAGGTTGGATATTGTCTCAAGTTTGTATGTGAAATGAGGACACCAATGTAAATTTCATTTGAAAGTGCATTCAATTCTTGTAGATATAGACCTTTTTTTTTTTTTTTGCCAAAGTACAGAACCTGCCTTGTATATTAACAAGGTCATTAATCTTTATTGTCTGTTGGTCCCATTGTCTTCTGTTTCAATCTGCAGAGTATTTCCTTTTTTAGAACATGAAGTTTTCTTCTGAATGAAACTTTTTCCAGTGCAGCAGTATTTCATTCTGTAGTAATGTTTTATTCTGTTGATAGTACCTTGACTATGTGATTAATTGGTCTGAAGTGACTAAGTGGCAAAGTTTTTTTTTTATATATTTTTTTGTATAGCACAGGCTTGGCAGTTCCCACCAGCAGGGACCTTCCAAAATAAGAAATAGCTGCATAGTAAACGAGTAACAAATAACCAAGAAAGCAAATTGAAAAAACCTTCTTACCAGGAAAGACAGGACAAGTCAACATTGTAGATGCTAGAGCAATACTCACTTTAACCAAAGTGTCTCTCGTAAGAGAAATTTGAGTTATTTTTTTGAATGTGAGCAAACAAAGGTGTGGTGGGAGGAAGTTCCAAATCCTTGTTCCATTAAAGAAGAATGACTGTGACTGTCGGGTGTAGCATTCTTGGCTGAAAGTCTGAGTTTGGAGGCAGAGCAACTGCACTTCTTGGTCCTCTTTCATCTCCATAGATATTCAGTTTTCCAGTCTGGTAAGAGAGAGTGGATTTGTGAAGGAATTTGAGTCATGTGTTTAGTATTAAATTGGGCTCCAACATCGATGAGGAGCCATTGCAAGTTGAAAAGAATAGGAGAGTTGTGGTTGAATTTTCTGTGGCCTGGCACAAAGTGGGCAACTGCATGGAACACTGCTTTCTGAGGAGTTAGATGTGCTTTAGGGAGACGAAAGAGAAGCGAGTTACCATAATTTTGTGTGGAAAGAACCAGTGTCTGGTCCACAGGTTTCAGGTCCTGTTCAGGAATAAACTGTCTGAAGGCCCAGAGCAGTCTTAGGTGGTGTGTTCTTTTGTCCATTGCTTTTATTTGCCTCTAGAGGTCTAGAAAGTTGTCAAAGATAAAATCCACCAATTTAGCGTATTACACGTTCTGGGGAGATTAAGATTTGAGCCACTCTTGGATGGGGAGATAGGATTTCTTTTTGGGAGATTATTAGAACTTCAGTTGGATTGTGATTTACGTAATGGTTGGTCATCCATTCTTGAACCTTGTCATGGGTGGATGAGAGAAGACCGATGTCTTGATGGCTTTACATTTTCAGATGTGTTGGGTATCATCTGCATATTGATGATGAAGAATTCCGGATTTTCTTAAAATCTCATCAAGAGGTTCAAGATATAGATAAAACAGAATCGGGTAGAGCCCCGTGTAACCTCCATGTTTTAGGTTGGTATTGCGTCAGCTAAACCTACCTATGTTCACTATTTGTGAATTGGTAGAGGAAAAGGATGCTAATCAAAGCCTTCTGGTTGACTGTGTGAAAGGTAAACAAAAGGTCCAGCAGCACAAAAGAGGAATTCCTTGGATTGAGGCCTGTAGAGTCATTCATGATTTTCAGAAATATGCTTTCTGTGCTACTACCCTGGCTAAAACCAGATTGGAATACATTGAGGTGGTTATTAGCCTGGATGTGGAGCAATAGTAGTGGGGCTACGCAGCTTTCTAATACCTTATGTGAGAAGCAAACTGTTGAAATTGAGTGAACTTTACTCAGGTCATTGGTGTCGGTGTTGGACTTTTTCAGGATAGGGAAGATCTGGCCAATTTTCACCCCCTGTATCAGTAAGGAGACCATTACTGAGGTCCAGTATTGTACCAGCATCTTAGCCATTCCCTTGCCCTGTGAGCCATGTAAAGTGTCTGAGGTGATAGGAAGGTGTGACCTTAGTTATAATTTCAAGTAACTCTAAGTCCGTTCATCTTTAAACTTTTTAATGCTGTTATCCCCACAAGGAAACAAAATCATCAGCCCCCCCCCTCTGATTTTTTTTACAATTACTCTATTAAATTAACCATGTTTAAATATATCTAGATTTAATTAAACATTGCAGTTAAGTTCTGTTTCTATTTTAAAAATACAATCAAATGCATGATGCCAAACATACTATTCTGGTCAGGCAAGTATTAGTAATGTTTCAAAGTATCCATGGTATGATAAATCGGGTGGAGCGGGAGTTTTGAAAAGTATTTGGAGCCCTTCCCTTTTGACACATACTCCCAGCTTGGATATAAAGGACAAAACATGTTAGTGATGACCCATTACAGAGCGGTTTACTGCTGCTTATTTTTCTCAACTTAAATAAAGCCCCTTTTTCAGCATAATGCTTCTTTTGGCCAGTGCCTGCTCCCTTCCCCCCGTATCATTTGAGGCCTCCTAAGTGAGGCCTGCCGCTCAGTTTGAAGACCCCTGGTCAAAGTAGTTATGTAATGTGTGACCAGGTCCACTAGGCTTTACAAGACAGCGTGCAGTCATCTGGTATAGTGTAATTTGGAAGAAGCGATTGCTAAATAGACTTTCCTTTCTTTGCAAAGGAGATCCCAAATTCTTAACATTTTGACACTGGTGTGGAGATTACACTGGTGAAGTAGTGGGAGTTTAATTGTTTGCTTGCATCGAAAAGTTGCATTGGGTGATTTTGAGTTGCATCAAGCACAAATTTAATAATGTGACTAAATTAAGCTTTGAAAATTGTTCTAGTTTTGTAACTTCTCCTGAAATTAGTAATATCTGAGGTTGCTGGTCTCCAGATTTTCTCTAGATGCCTCTGATGACTGCTTTCAGTAAATAGATCCTTCGAGAACGAGGGAGAGATGGCTTTGAACAAATTTCAGTGGAGCTTATTCGTTAATTATGTTACCCATGAATTTCTTGTATTCTTCTGTTGTGAAATTAATTCCCTTCTCATGATGCAAGGTGGAGAGGATGCTAAATTCTTTCCCCATGTGTCCGTCACTGTCACACTTTGTCCATCCACCCTTCAACGCAGTATTTGCCACCGTGGACTTCCCACTAGGTTTAATGTTAAATGTCTATTTCAGTGGTGTTTGGTGGCAAAGAAACATTTTGATATAAAAATGTATTGTCAGAAAATGCCAGAGTTCCTGTTGCTCAAACGTTCAAAATATCAGGTGCCCAGAAATCATAATGTGGCAGTGTTGATGGACATAATAAACCGTTACAAGCAGATCAATTCAGTCTGTCCATAATGTTGAAACCACGCAAACACAGGCATGCTCAACTGTTGATGGCGTGCATTAGCACATTAAAGGCAGACCTATTGACTTTGCCTATACTAGTTATATGTTGGCCTTGCTGCCACAGCACTAAATAGTGGTGCTGTATGCAGCATGGTAAGTGCTACTTACAAGGCACAGATGTGAAGGCCATGTGCTTGTTATTAATGAAAACAACAATTATTCCTAAATAAAATGCATCAAAGAAATGGTCAGTAATAGATAAGGGTTCCTGGCATTTTAATGCACCTCAATCTCCAGATGCTGTGAACTCCCCCCTCAGTACATGCTGTAGTAACTTATGTGAAGTGCTTCCAAGTTTCTGTATGCTACTTGCATTGATTTGTCAGGCTGCCTTATCCTGCTCTATTTTTCAGTACTGAAACAGCTTGTGCTCATAGATCTTAAGACCTATTCGCTTTAGAGCACTTATATATTTTTTGGGATATGGCAGTATCCAAAAACAACCAGCAGCACCACTATCAGCTTGCAGGTATGATATGAATTACATTTTATTTGTAAAAGGCCAAAAATGTATTTCCTTTTACACTTTACAGAAACTCCAGTTCTCTCCTGCTGCTCTAGGATGTGGTGGATGGTCATGCAAAGATATGAATCTTGGTGGCAAAATTACCCACATTTAATAAGTGTGTGTTTTTTTCCGCAGACGTGCAAACGTTGGAGATCTATGAAGAGAGGTAGGAAACTGTATATGGACAGTTCACCCCAGCCATTCCAATGCTGGTGCCTGCAGCACATTGCACTACTTGCCTGCAGGTTGTCCCACCCTATGAGCTCAACTGTGCTGACAGTCAGGAACCAGCTGCACAGCAAAGGAGCCAGGGCTATAGTAGAAACCCAAATGGAAAATCCCAGAAAGCTTGGCCTTCTCTTCTGTCACACACAATTACATTGGCAAAGTCAGTAGATCTCACTGTTTTAACTTGTTGGCTTTTTAATTTTTTTTTGCCAGTGCTGTGCAGCTGTAAAAAGTAGTGAGAGGATGAATGCATGCACATACATCATCACACACTTGTGCACACAAGGCATGATACAGCTTAGTTTTTGTTTATTTACTGTTCCAAGATGACGGACACCCTTGGCGAAGAAAATAAAACAATTTTAAAGTGCACGGAGGCCAGTGGCCTGGCTCCAAATGACACCTTCTTGACCCTCAAAAATAAATAGACAAAAAACGTAGAAATATCTTCTAGCTGCAGATTTCTTACATTTGAATTTCCCCAGGCGTCAGACTGGATCTGGAAGCATTTGCATGAGCAGTACCCCTGTGCACCATTGAGTGGCTTTGTTAGGTTCCGTGCGGTGTTGTTGGTGCCGGAAGTGATGTTGCGGTCATCTATATATGTGCCACCGGAGCGCATGGACATCAGTTCTTTTCTTTTCACGCCAGTTAGCACTGATCTGGAGAAGAGCTACCCCTGTATCTCATTTTGACAGGCTTTTTTGACGTTTTGTCGACTATTTTTCAAATGTGTGTTGAGTGATGTTAATTAAACAGGTAGTGTTTGTCATGTGGCACCTGTCATTGCGCCATGTCATTAATGGACCCTCACCTAGTGTGCTTATAATGTCTTGAGCGCAACCAAAACTCAGTCATTCTTGGACTGTAAGGCCATGGTGTCAAAAGTTTTGAGGGAGCGGTCCTGAAAGCGCTTGTGGCCCAGCAATTGACACTGTTGAGCGCAACTACTAGGAGATCTCCGTCTCGATCGAGAAGAAGGTCGCAGGACCACTTCAGGAGCCCCAAGTCCTCTTCCTTCCACTCAAAGTCCTTGGGACGTACGAGGAAGAGATACAAGAAATGAAAGAAGTCAAAGAGGTCTTTGACTTCTCCATGCCTGTTGGCCAACGCAACAAGCTCAGAGCATCAGCGTTTCAGGCATGGTTCTGCGGGGCAGTTGCAGGTGTGACTTCATGCCTCACCCGTTTCCAGAACCAGAGTGACCGCTGCTCAAGTTAAGGACTTTTATGAGGCCATATGCCACGTATTTGAGAAGGGGCAACCCTTCTGGAGCTCCTTAGGGTCCTGCAGGGTTGGAGGAGGCCCCATCAGGTTCCCCGCCAACGGCTTTGGCCTTGGCTTCAGTAGGGCCTTGTGGATCCAATCATTGATCTGGATTGGTGCCGGTCATGCAAACATGACCTTCTCCACCAGTCCTGATGCTGATGCTCCCGGCGCCTGCCTATTCTTATCCCTGATGACTCTGAGTTGGAACGGCATAGCTCGTTGCTGGTTCCAGAAAGGCCCATTGGTCCTAAGTCGTTGCCTGAGCATTTTCTGGAGCAGCCAGGCATAGAGGATAGTGGAAAGGGTCACTGGACCCTTTAGAATACCATTTAGAGACCCCAACTTCATTGGACTGGTATCAGGAACTAGGAGATGCCAGTGGACTGGACACCTTTCCAGATACTTGCTTGCTTTGTCCACCCTCCGTGGCTACAGAGGAGGGAACATCTTATGCAATGGTGGTGAAGAGGGCAGCAAAGGTCCTTGATCTCGAACTTCCCTCTGCATTGGTCAAGACTAACCTCCTGACTGAAGTGTTTGAGCCTGGGGCTTCTTCATCCGAACAATTGCCCCCTGCCATCATCCTGCCTGTAGTGCTTTTGCTTTTATCTAGTTTTTTAAGCACTTACATAACACACCAGAAATGCACTTCTGAGTTCAAAGAAGACTTTTATTGTTGTTAATTCTTCCCCAACCACAATTTTTATGAATGACGAATTATTAGCTTTCAAGCACACGTTAATGCACAGTTTGCAATATACACAGCAGGTTATATTTATAAGATATTGAATGCAAAGCAAAACAAATACTTCACCGTGTGGGAAACTATTTACAGTTTCATCTTTCTAGGGTCTGCAAGCTGATGACTCCCTGTCAGCTGCGAGAAAGAGATTCATCTACCCACACGGGATGCTGGCAACTGGCGCCTAGTTCCAGCACGAAGTCAGGCAGATTCGAATCTGAATCTCTGCAGCCTGTGACATTCGTTACAAAGGTGTGCCCCCTCCTCTCAGACTCGGGAAAACTGAGCCAGCCTTTGGAGACTGGCCAGGTCTCCGAGACTACTCCTCTTCCCAAGCTCAAGCGGAGAAAAACAACCAGTGTACCCTCTCTTATCATGTCTAGTCTACTGTGAGAAAAACATCTTGGTTCATCTTGTGCAAAAACACAGCTTGGAAAAATACAGCTTGGATTCTCAACTGCAATGTCTAACTTCACGTTAAAGGCAATAGGCAGCTAACCTAAATATCAAATGCAATGTCTAATGTCATATCAAAGCCAATAGGCAGCTGAGGTGAATACAAAATGCGATGTATAATATCATGTCAAAGCCAATAGGCAGCTAAGCTGAATATAAAATGCAATGTATAATATCATGTCAAAGCCAATAGGCAGCTGAGCTGAATACAAAATGCAATATATAATATCATGTCAAAGCCAATAGGCAGTTAAGCTGAATACAAAATGCAATGTATAATATCATGTCAAAGCCAATAGGCAGTTAAACTGAATACATCATGTCAAAGCCAATAGGAATGCAATGTCAAAGCCAATAGGCGGCTAGACTGGATACAGCATGTCAAAGCCAATAGGCAGAATACAGAATGTAATGGCTAATGCAATGTCAAAGCCAATAGGCGGCGAAACTGGATACAGAAAGTAATGGCTAATGCCATGTCAAAGCCAATAGGCGGCTCAACTGAACAAAACATACCATGTGCCACTGGTGAACATTGAGCAACTAATATGCGCAGTGGTGAAACACAAAGTCATTGGTCAAAACAAAATTAAGCCAATAGGCAGGACACTGCCCTGGGTGATCCTAGTTTCCTCAGCCAACACCCCACCCCTGAGAGCTTGGTGGTCCATTCCTCAACTTCCCGTGGCACGTTCTCTGCTGCTCCCCCAGACAGGGAATCCAAGAGGCTGGATACCTAAGGCAAGAAAATGTTTTCTTCCACCACCCTGTTATTGCGGTCAGTGAACACTGCATATCTTTTGGGCTATTGTTCCCATTCTTTGTTGGATAAGGTTGGGCAAGTGCTGCCCCAGGTCCTGGAGGAGGCCCGGGCCATCCTCTCCCAAGCAGTGAAAAACAGGAGAGACTCAGCAAAGTTCACCATTAGGTGTGGTTTGGACATAACTGACTTGCTAGTTAGAGCTGTTTCATTGACAGTAGCTTTGAGGCGCCATGCCTTGCTGAGAACATCTAGCTTTCTGGGCGATGTCCAGGCCAGCCTCATGGACTTGCCCTTCGACGGTACGCATCTCTTCGGAGAGAAGGCAGACTTGGCACTGGAGCGCTACAAGGACTCGCAGGCTATGGCCAAGTCCTTGGGCCTCTCAGTGACATCTCGCCCCCAGTTTGCCTTTCACCCCTTTTGTGTATACGGAAGGGGCATGCCACCACAATAGCTCTATGTCAGCCACCATCCTGCGCAAGCTCATTAAGCTGTGCAAAGACTTGGATGCAGCATATTTAACCCCTTGTGTCTGGTAGCCAGAAGTCGACTACCACCAACCCCTCATTCCCCCCCCCCCCCCCTCCACAGCTGCAGTCTCTAAGCCCTCCTTGTTTTCTTCTGCAGGGCCATGGGTGCCTAGTTAGAGGGAGAATAGAACATAATCTCCTCCACTTGTATCCATTACACCAGACAAATGAGTCAAGGAGCTCCTTCGGAGGAGCTAGAGCAAGGGTGTTCGTCCTATTCTAGACCTCTGAACCTTCAATCTCTTCCTCAAAAAGGAGAACTTAAAGATGCATACTTTGGCTCAGGTCTTGTCTGCCATTGACCAAGGAGACTAATTGGTAGCATTGAACTTGCAGCATATGTATTTTCACATCCCCATCCTGCCTGCCCACAGACTTTACCTGTGGTTCAAAGTAGGCCACAAGCAGTTTCAGTTCACTGTGCACACACAGGAACCTAAGTTCTACAGAAAGTCTTTGGTGCCGCTTACCAAATTCTACAGTCTTAACATCTGCTGTCTGGAAAGTTTCGGGTTGATCCATCAAGTGGGGCTGACGAAAAGGGGGGGGGGGGTGAAAAAAGGAGTGTTTCCCAGGTTAATTCCCATAGGGGTTTTGAACAGTGATCTCACCAGAACCACTGAATGAAATTACACCATATTTGGCAGAAAGGTATCTCTTGGTCTAGAAAGAGCCCTTTTCACGGGTGAGCGCAAATCGCCCCATCCCGTGTTGTAATCTTTCTTTGGGCTTCAAACCACACCCATGTCACGTCAGTTTCTTTCATTGGTTCATGAGCTTGCCTTTTAAAATCTGCTCGCTTTCATTAGTGAAAGGCATGCATAAGTCATGCATTTTCCGGTGTTTAGCCCTCCTCGAGCGCAGTGACCAAGTACTGAAAACATACGAGGCTCCACGTTTTCTCTTTTTTTTGCAGCACATTCTCGCTGCTCAGAAGTCGATGGCTTTGCATGACATCGACCCTGTTACATAGATAATTGCACTTTTGCTGAAAGGTTTCACTACGAGTGAACTTTTATTTCCCTTTGTGTGTCTGCTTTGCACTGATGGCGGCCGTCAGCTCGCTTATGTGAAACTTTTACTTTTCAGTTTACCTGGCAAGAAAAGTCCAGATAGTTACGTGAAACTGTTTTTATTTTCATTTTCAATTTATGTGGCAAGAAAAATCCAGTTAGGAGTTTACAATGCTAATTGCTCTAGCTCAAGCAATTGCAAATGCTTGTTTTGATTGGTGTAAATCCGTTTAGTGGTTTCTGAGAAATTAAGGAATATCCAAATTTGTGTATATATAGGGACGCGAAGGCTCCTCAAACCCTCCTGATCTCGTGCTGAGATCTGATTCAACCAGTAAGTGTTGTCAGCTGAGTTCCAGGAAAAAAGATGAAAATAACAAAAAAGGGACCAGGGTAGGGACACCCGCACCTCTTAGCTCTGATGCTGGGCTCAAGCAGAATTGTTTTTTTTAGTTTTTTTTTTAAAATTCAGTGACAATCACGCCGAGAATTAAAAAAAGAAAAGCAAAGCGCAGCCTCCTGTGCTTTCCAAATCTGAAGCCCCCGGGTGGACCAAGTCCTCGGGCGTTGCCATTTTAATGCATGGGGCCCCCTACGTTGGCTTGGGGAGCGGCTCCTCCCCGGGGCTGAAAATATTGCGTGTGCTGTTGGTTCCACCCCTCCCCACAGCCCCGGTGACCGTGGTGGGGCACATTTATTTTTCTAAATCTGGGGTGGAAGGGCACCTGGTACCCTTCAGCCCTGGGGACCGCCTCCTCCCCAGGACTCCAAATAAATCAAGCGCTGTGGCCGCCTACCCACCCCACCACCCTACCACCCTGGGGCTGACATAAAAGAATGAAGGCGGTCCGTTGCAGGCACGGGGGACCGCCGCTTCCCTGGGCCAAATAGACTGGAAGAGGGAGGCTGAGCGGCCCCCCTCGAGGAGCCACAGATTGACCAGGGGGCCGCTACCCCACTGGGCCAGCTCCTGCTATGTCCCGGGCCACCAATCAATGGACATAGCTGATTGCTGTGACTTGGTGTAAGCTGAGATCTCCCACCATGTCACAGCAAACACTCCGCTCGAATGTAGTGACAAATGTCAAACTGCTATCACTTCATGTGAGCAGAGGTTTCCTCTGTTTTCTCTGCCTGCGGAGAGGCAGACAGGGAGACAGGAAATATTGCTGTCACAGGGAGGGAGCTGGTTGTAACTGTGGGGACAGCGGGGGAACCTGAACATTGTCAAGTCACATGGCCGGGCACTGAGGAAATGGGGTCCCCGGAGACGAGATGGGCCATGGTGGGAGGGCACGCAGCCCCCCTCTCCCAAAAAAAAAAGAAGTAATTAGACAGGGTCCCGGGGATGGAGGAGTGTTTCCACACTTAGTATGTTAGTCTTCGACATATGCACACACTTTGTGAGGGCAGAAACATGTCAGCTATCCGGGATGGGCTGAGTCATTATTCTCAGCGCTACCGTCAGAATCTGTTTTTAGTCATACCTGTAGACACCACAATTAAAGGTAAATACACCTGTAGTCCACAAGGTATTTTTAATGTATCTGGATCCCCTGCTTGTCCAGTATCTTTTATATAGAAATAAAAATTAACCTGTTACAGTTAGGTATTTCAAGTAAAAATAACTTGTGCACTAAGGGAACTATAACTTGCGCCCCACCGTGCACAGGTTTTTAATGAATATTTTCACAGCAAGTGTTACAGTGATATTATTAGTGATGTTATAAAAGATGTCATGAGTGCTGTAATATCCTGGGTAATTAGCAGTGCATGGTTTAGGGCGCAGGTCATAGTTACATTAGGGCGCGAGTTATAGTTACTGAAAATAACTCTAACTGGCCTAACTATAACGTCCCTGTAACCTTTGCTTTTTTTCAGTGAATTTCTATATATATATTTTTTTTATGTACAGTAATTACTAAACATAAATCCAACCACCATTGTGCATGGCCTTTGGCCATGTGCGGCGTGGGATGGCCGCAGGGCCTTGCCTGTGGCCATGCCTTGTAACCAACCCCCTATAACCACCCAACCCCGCACCTGCGCATGGCCTTGGGCCGTGCACATTGCGGGTTGGCCATAGTCTGGGCGTGGCCTGCGGCCAACCCCTTATAACCACCCAACCCCAGATCACACAGAGCCTTCACCCATACATGGTGGGTGTTGGCTCTCAGCAGCAGTTAACAAGAAAGAACCCATATGTCATAGTCACTTCATGAGAGATTGTGCTAAAAAAAAAAGGCAAGGATGCAACCATCTCCATCAAGGTATACAGATAACGGTTCAAGGTGGATTTGCAGAGAAAATACACTTGAATTGCCTTGTCCATGCGCTAGAAATCTGAATGATTAGTACTTTAAACAAGTGAAGCTTCAATTTGTGCACCTGCTTTGTTTATATCTGTACGTGCTTGCCTTTGAGGTTTAATTTCTGTAAAATGACTATCTTGCCAGGATGAATCCTGCAATGCATATTGTTTCCATGAAGAGGCCAACATTTTGAGGCAAATGTCTACCAACTGGAATAGGTTTTACTGGCTAATTAGTAAGTGCTACCTCATTGGGTACTTGTATGGTGAATCACTTACACTACATCTGCATAAAGGATGCCAAGAAAATGCCTTGACTGACCTTCTGCGTCTGTTACTTTGCCAGTGTGATCGTTCCTAAAGTGTTTTGGGCATCACGGGGAGCCTGAAGCCCCTGCTGTCCTATCTGTGTCCCGTCTCCTGCGGGAGCCGATATTGCTCCTACAAGCAGGGAGCTGCTTTAAATAGCAATGTTTTCATCTCTTTCTTAGGACACATGTTTGCATGCAGGGAAAGAGATGAAAAGTTTGCTTTTGCTTGGTGGGAGTTCTCCGCTCCCACCAAGCAAAAGCAAACAGCTAACTCCCATGGGTGAGCACCTCAGGAGGTAGCTAGAGTCAGCCCGTGGGGGAAGGGATGACAGGGGGTATAAAGAGTGTCGGTCTCCAGGACCATCTATGGATGCATTTAACCCCAGGGAGGTAGTGGTACCAGGGGCCTTTGGCCTACAACAGACCCCCTACGTTAATTCATTTGAGCCCTGGTGAGGTGGTGGTGCCAAGGGCTGCGGGGACCACCACCTCCCCCATACATTATATTTATTGCCCCTGGGAAGTGGTAGTTGCTGGGGCTGTGGGAGGTGCTGCTCCCCCGATACAATATGTTGATTCCCCCGGGGAGGTGGCGGGGTGTTGGGGGGGGGTGGAGGGGAGAGGTGCGGCCCTGGGGAGGTGGTGGTCCCAGGGGCTTCAATAAGCCCTAGGATTGGAGCCCCTGCGTCCCCCTCCTATATTTTACAAATGTCCCTGGGACCTGGCTCACCCAGGGGTTAAATGAAAAGCAAGCGCTGGAGACCAAGCTTGCTTTTTTATTTATAAAAATAAATAAAAAATAAACACGGTGAAATAGTGGTGAACTTTGCTGTGTGTTTTTTTTTTTTTTGTTTTTTTTGTTTAACAAGAAAATTATTTTTAGTTCTGGTTTGGGTTCCTTGGGGACCTCTGGACAAAGGCTAGGAGGGTAAGGTAACAGTTGTGTTTTTTTTTCTTTTTCTTTTTTTTTTCTGCAAGCCGAGTCTCAAAATGACTGCTTGAAGTGTTGGCAGCCCATCACATCTCTGCATGATATCAGCAGTATAGTCGTTGCAACCTTAGGTATACAAACTTTGTTTTCCTATAATTTCTCTTAAACTACAGAACAGGTTTACACCAAATAACAAAAAGCACTCTTTCTGGACCAAATTCTACCATCCTGCCACTTTTGGTGCCATTCAGTCCAGCAGTCCAGGTGTAGTCGTGTCTAAAATCTCTATGGGAATTAAAATGGGAAATGCCTCCTGTTTCTCAGCCCCTGCTTGATGGATCACACTGAAACTTTCCATGCACAAGATTCTAGCGTTTTTTTTTTTTCTTGGAAAATTTCATGAAGATCCGTCAAACGGTGCCAAAGATATAGGCAAGTCAAAATGCTTTTTCAATGGAAAATGGGTCTAGCTATAACCACCTACTGGTGGCCGTCAGAATGTATGTATGTATGTATGTATATGTATATATATATATTTGCAAAAAACAAAGGAGAACTCTGGGAAGTTCCCAATTTTAGGTGGAGAGCTGCTCTAGTAAGGAGCACCCTGCAACACCAGCTACACTCTAGATTTGCTCACCTCAAATGTCTGCTTATCTAGCAAAGTTTTTAAGCATGGGATCAGCACAGTGCTATCCTCGCCGAGCTAGATAGTGACAAAGTCAGGTTGGCTTGGACGGTATTTGACCAGTCCAAAGCTGTAATACTGTGCCTGGAGTGGTAAATGGCTTTTGTCATTTTACAGCTCGGCGAGGATGACACTGTGTCAATCCTATGCTAAAAGATTTTGCTGTACAAATGGCAAAAGACTTTGTCACTATCTAGCTCGGCGAGGATAGCACTGTGCTGAATCCTATGCTTAAAAACTTTGCTAGATAAGCAGACATTTGAGGTGAGCAAATCTAGAGTGTCGCTGGTGTTTCAGGGTGCTCCTTCCTAGAGCAGCTCTCCACCTAAAATTGGGAACTTCCCAGAGTTCTCCTTTGTTTTTTGCATAATTTATGCGTCACTCTAACCCTGAAAGGGCCTTGGTTTGATATATATATATATATATATATATATATATATATATATATTATACATAACTGGAGGTGTGGAAGCAATGTGGAGAGGGATTAAAAAAAAAAAAAGAGGGATACTTAAACTCGGGTTTGGGGGTAGGAGGGAGCAATAATAAACACTTGAGGCATTGCAGCAGTTGAAAGGAAAGCATCCCACGAAGGACGGATGAAGAAAACCCATTTACTGTCAGAATGCTAAAAGAAAAAAGTAGTTCCCTTAATGTGAGTTCTACTGAGATATGATCATTCACTGAGAAGTATGGTAAATATGTTGGTAAAAATGTTATGCTCTGGGGAGGGGCAAACACAAGAACAGGGAGTTTTAGTATGATCCAAAAGGTCTTTTGACAACAGACAGCTAAAGTTGAGCCCTAAAAAGGAATGAGGTAGCTTTACATTGCAAGAGTGTTTATCTTGAAAAAAACAACAAAAAAAACAGATCTATGGGCCCTCACTATGAGTCTGGCGGTCTTGAGACTGCCAGACTCACTGTGGCGGTTGGACGGCTGCGGTCGTGGCAGATGGACCGCCACATTACGACTGTGGCAAAGCCGACACTGTCGGACCGCCGACACCACCACGTTGCCGGCAGCCTAGCGGTTGTAATCCGCCAGGGCAGCACTGCAGCCAGTGCTGCCCTCCGGCTTACGAGTCCCCCATACCGCCAGCCTTTTCATGGCGGTTCCACCACCATGTAAAGGCTGGCGGAATGGGGGCATTGGGGGCACCCTGGAGGTCCCCTACGATACTCATGCACTTGGCATGGGCAGTGCGGGGGTCCCCTTGCACAGCCCCTTGGCGCATTCCACAGCTCGAATTACGGGCAGTGGAATGCGCTAAGGGTGCTGCTGCACCCGCCGCAATGCCACAATGCCTGGCCCTGTTTTCCACCCACAAGCCCTGCTGTGAGCCCCAAATAGGGTCGGCGGAGTTTGGACCGCACAGGTGGTCTCTAGGTGGTTTGAGTTTGGGCCATGGTGTGTGTCAACTGCATGATAGGTGATGGGTGTTGTGACTTTTGCAGGCGATCCTGGTAGGAGGAAAGCAACTGTGTTTGATCACCACAAGACCATTTGGGGTAAGAATGATGAAAACCGGAGGGTTCTCCGAAGATTACTGGATGGCCCTCAGAGAGCATGAGGGGAGTCTGAAATCCAAAAAAATGCCTGGCAGGGGAGCTGCTGGGTAATTTAAGTTTGACAGGAATGCTTCACTGTTTTTGACATTAGCGTACTGTGCCTTTGGCAAATTAGAAGATGAAATACATCTGTTAGAAGCAGTCTATTTGCAGGACAAGCAAGAGTCTAGTAGTGTCACTGTAATTCAAATTTGCTCAGTTCCTCAATGAGCATTGAGAGTGATTAAAATTCTTGTTGACGGTAGTGTGATATGTCTGTCGCTGTAACCCAAATGTCCTTACTGCCTACGTAGACTACTGCAATAGTTATTACATTTCCAAGAGCTCCCACTCAGAGACTGACACCCTTGTCATCTTAGAAAGGATTACAATAGCTTGGCTCGAGACCCACCAAGGTCGAAGTGCCGCCTGACTGAGAAGGCTCTGCTACCAGAGCAGATCCACCTGATTCCTAATATAGTGAGCACTGAGGCTTCTGAAGATCGAAGACAGCGTCCTAGGGCATAATTTGAAGGTTGTTCCTCAAAAAAATGCGGGCCCATGTGGTGAACTGCTTTGAACGTATGACACAGAAATTTAAAAACAATTTGTTTGTCTACTGGAAGACAGTGTAAAGTCCTCAGAGCCACAATGGCAGAGGAGAAGCATGGAAGCCCTAGAAACAATCTGCTGGCCACGTTTTTGACCCTTTGCAGCATTTTCTTTAGCTGGTGGCCATACCCAGGTTAAAATGAGTTGCAGTAATCCAGGCAACCGTATATAATGGCCAGGATCACCATTCCGTGAACCAAGGTAGGTAGAAAAAGCAGTCTCTTCCTGAGTATCTTCAAAAGGAAGAAGCAGATCTAAACCACATACTTGACCTGCCTTTCCAGCAAGAGCTCAGACTCTAGTAAATCTACAGGATATATTTATTTTTTATTGCAGCCAAAACAGTTGGATCAGGATGAGGGCCAGAGGACCTCTGGAAGTGAAAAAGGAGGGTAAAAGTGTCTTAACTAGAGAACTTCAATTTTGTGAGATTTGAATGTAAGAGAGTTGTTTTGCAGTCACAGAGACCACAGTCACGCACTGGTGAAAAGAATCAAAAGGGGCAGTGCCCATCCTGTCCATAGTAATGATGAGTTTGGTATCATTGCATAGTTCATATAGTGAAGACCATAAGATTTTACGAACTGGATTAATGGATGAATATCAATATTAAAGTATTGGAATTAGAGATGACCCCTAGGTGCAGTGACTTCTTCCCTTATGCAACCGGCGGGAGGTAGTCTGCTGGGACCTACCAACCTGGTAGGATCTGCATCACTGAGTTCCCCTCTGCCAGCACTTATCTGCTACAGCCAGCTTAAAAGGATGGCGCGAGACCACATATCAGACATTGCGGACCGGTCCAATGACACCAATGCTGACAGCTATTAAGGTTATTAAGTACCACCAACTGAGCAGACTCTGTGCTGTGTAATGAACTGAAACCTGATTGAACAGGGTCCAGCATCTGGCCCTGGTCCAGAAAGGCTGATAGGAGAGGATTGACCTATTTTCCCATTATCTTGGCTGCAAAAAGCAGCACAAATATTGGTTGAAAATTTGCTAGTGTAGAAGGGTCAGAGCTACTTTTCTTCAGCAGGGGCACATTCAGAGCATTTTTCCATGCCTCAGGTACACTATTGCTCCTTGTGCAAACCACCAATAATAGTTGTGCAAGGACCTCCAAAGTTGCCTTCCACTGAGCGGGCAGCAGAGAATATAAAGGGAAGGCAGATTATATAGAGCTTGTAATGGAAGTAACCTTTTCCAAGGAAAAAGGCTGTCACCGATCCAGACAGGGCCATTGATTAAACAAATCAGTTCAAGTAGGGGCATCCTAGGCCAGCAAACCCGCAGTGTTGATCAGGACCTCAAATACAGGTTCCAGTGAGGAAGTGAATCCCATATCTGTCTCTGGACATCCATCCCTGAATTTCAAGTATTCTGCTCAGGACCGCTGAAGCTGGCTAAAGTAAGGAAGTAATCATGACCGCAGAAGCAAGCTCATACACTGAAGTAGTTACACCAGGCACCAACGAATTAAGAATTGCAGAGGTTTTGTCATCAACAGATGTGGATAACTTGTCTGCCAACTGAGTGTACTCAATAATGGCAGACGCACATTTAGAGAGGAAAAATCTTGGACAATTCTGATCATTTCCTTAGCGGAATTATCAGTCACCAGAATGTTATTGTTATAGAATTCCATCTTAACTGCAATCATATGTTTTTATAATTTGTCCACGTCTTCCTCAATGCATTTCTTGCAGTCAGCAAGTAGTCCTGTCGCCAAAGCCTTTACAGTTTTTTTGCATTCTAGCATGGCTTCCTTGGGCAAGAGCGTGTAACATGGGGCTGAGTAATAGGCCCATTTGTTTTTTAATTTTTTAAGAGGAAAGATTGTGTCTAATGCTGACTCCATCCACCGAAGATAGCTTTTGTAGTCCTCCGTGGTAGTGACAGTTCTTCCCTTAGGGTTGGATTCCATATGACTGAAAACAAGATCAGGAATAGGAAGTGTATACCAAGTGTGTTTCTTCTGTGCTTTTGTTGGTGGGCTTCTCTTGGTCACTGCTCTAGGAGCTAACTTTATATGAAAGATATGTGAAAATGGCCGGTCCAAGCTAATGGACTACTGTATTTGCAGTATATTAATTCTTCAGTGACAAATACGGATCCAGTTTATGGCCTTAGCCATGAGTAGAGCCCTGAACTGGCAGGGTTAAGTAAGCTGTGGCCAAACAACTGATTAATCTATCGTCCAAAAGGCTTAAAGGCGGATTTGTGCATACATTAAGGGCCAGATGTACGTAGATGCAATTTTGCATTTGCTAAATAGCGACTGCATAGAAATCGCTATTTAGGAAATGTAAAACCAAAGATGACTAAGGGCAAAAGGCCCCCCTTGATGCTCCCCAAAATAGTGGTGTGCATGTAGAGCACACATATGCCCTAGGGACATGTTTGTGCTCTATTGGATTTGAAAAAAAAAAACATCTTTGGGTGCTATTTTTAAATTGCACATGATTATCTTGGACTTGAAGTTGATGGTAATTGCATTTCCTAAAAACTGTATTCACATTTAGGAAATGCTTTGTATATCTGAATAGGAATTGAAAATCGGTAATCCCTATTTGCATTTTCCTATTTAGAGGATCGCAAATTGCGATTTCTCCATGGTAGAAATCGCAAATTGCGATTCCCTAAATGCCTTAGTACATCTGAAAGGCCAAATTAGCATTTCTTAACGGCCCAAAATAGCGATTCGGATCGTTAAGAAATGCTAAATTGCTTTGTACATCTGACCCAAAACACCCCCCAATAAATTCAAAATGTGCATACAAAGAAGAACTTTGGAGTATTAGAGCAGGGTTTTGGATCGACAAAGGAACAAGCTGGGTCCGATGATCGGTATCAAGCTACCCCACTTATCAATGCTGAGCCTGGGGATGAGATGATAAAACCCAAAATCTCAGCATGGAGAAAAACTGGTATAGCTAATTTTTTGATTGAATATCGATCCCCGACAATTATTGTAATACCACCCCTGCGTAGATTAGTGCGTGGCTGATGGGTTAAAGTGAAACCCAAAGGGCGCACATTGCCATTAACTCATGCTTACTAGTATCTGACAACCAAGTCTGCGTGATACATAAAGCAGTAAGAAGCCCATAGGCTAGGAGATCATTGATTTCTTTAACATAGCAATGTACATTATTTAAGGAGCACTGTACACCCCGGTTGAGTCTGAAACACCCAGTTGGATATGCCCTGATTGTCAGGTATTCCCATTAACCCTATATTGTGATTGATCTTGTCCGCAGAGGTAATTTTTCCCCAGTTTGTATTTCACAGCAAACATCACAGTGGTTGTAGCAGTAGAAAAACAGCAACATCCGTTGTCACAGATGAGATAATATTAATAGTATTAGTGCAGCCGAGTACGTTTTGATTTGACTCAGGCATTTGTTTTACAATGATGCAGACAGAACCCTGGTTTAATTTGATACATGCTACAATACTTGCCACTTTATGGCTAAAGTGCAGACGTTCCTATGGTATGCTGTGCCTTATAATATGCATATTCTAAAAACGAATTCTCCTAATTTTTTAAGTCAATACAAAAAAGTGCTTAAAGTGGCAAACAGTATCCACATATATGGACCATTAATCGGTACAGTAAGCCAGAAACTATGGTGAACATATTGACTTTTAGACTAATAGGGGTAATACATAACGCTGCTTGTGCTTATTAGATCATCACATCCAAAGGGGCCCGACATACTCCTGTATCTCTGCACGCTTCCCGTGCGCCTAGCATAGTCTTTATCAAATTGCCCTGTCAGTTGTAGCTTCACAAACCTCTCCTTAATAGTTGGTACTATAATAGTGCGCCAACATTGTAAAATCAATGCTCTTACAACCACAACCACAACTGAAGCTGCAACAAAATTCAGGATAGGTTTACCCAGACGAGATGTTTGATTAGATACCCCAAACAGCATCAGTTTTATTTCCGCCTGCAGCGTCATCGGAATACCTTGACTCAATTTGAAAAATACCCATTCCCAAAAAAGCACCAGCTTGGGACACACAAAAAAAGTGCCCAATCGTCTTTTCCCACTTGAAGACACCTAAAGCATGTGTTACTAATAGATGGATACATTCTATGAATAACCGTGGGTGTTTAATATGCAAACCAGCTTGGGACACACAAAATGTGCCCAATCTCCTTTTCCCTCTTGAAGACAGCTAAAGCATGTGTTACTAATAGATGGATACATTCTATGAATAACCTTGGGTGTATAATATGCAAACCAGCGGGATAGGAAATTCATTAAAGTTAGCTACCCAAAAATATTTATAACCTAAAATCGAGATTCACTCCAAGTGTGAGGTTACACCCTGGCTCTTGCTCTATCTTAGTTAGGTGTCTTTCAATCAAAAATGAATCTGTATTTTTATGTAGTAACCTATACTAATCCCCTATTCCCACTAATTGACTTTGATACCACAATTCGATAATCGCTTCTGGGAAATGGTGCATCTCTTCAAGACTGCTATTTATCAAACATTTCAGTTGAGTGAAACTATTACAAAGCTTAGGTTCCACAGCCCCAACTCACAGCTTTACCTCTACCTATGTAGCAAGCCCATTTCTAAACAAAAATCAGCCAATGTCGTGTACCATTTGGTGTTCCAGATCTTGCAAATAGTTTCTGAGATTGTCAGGTCAAACCCATGGCAGTCCTGTAACCTAAACGACTTATGACAGGATAAAACCTGTCTTGATCGAAAAAAAATCTGTAGAAACCAAGCGATATCACTTAACATCTTGTATCTTGTTTTTTCGGCAATTTTGCCACCTTAAGAAAAATGGACAAGCTACCTCCACCCTCCTGCACCATTTTCTTTATAAGAAAATATCAAGCCGCCCACCTGCGTCCCCATCCGCCATACTCATTTTAATCATCGTATCCAACCATGCAGCGGATCTGGTAGAGCTAGAACCTGTTCTTTATCTAACTGCAGAATAGCGTATTTCACTCTGGTATGTTTTCCCGTTCATAGAAACTGAGCTATCAAAGAAACAATTTGTTTGAAAAAAACATGATTGACCTTAATGAGGAGGTTTGCAAAAAGAAACAAATGGCAACACTGACATCTTAATAAGAGACACTATTGTAAGTGGCAGCAGAGACCATTTTTCAGCAGAGCTTTCACTTTCAGCATTGTTTTCCTATAATTAAGTCAGAATAAATCCATATAATTCTTTGTCACTATAATCCCAAGCTATTTTATGGCGCAATTGTCGTTATAATTCTGAAATAGTGCTGGGTAACACTGTTGGGCAGGAGTTGAAAAGCAGTGTCTCTGTCTTGTCTTGATTTATCTTATATCACCCCAGATTAGTGTAATTTGAATTATATCCAGTGCTCCCTTGATATTACGCTGGTCAGCCTTCAAACAGAGCACCATGTCGTCTGCAAATAGCTTAAGTTTGGAGATCCCTTGCAGGGGGGAACAATGCTGCTAGTACTAAGACTACGTTCTGCTAATGGCTCAATAAATAGTGTAAAAAGTATAGGAGATGGTGGGCACCCCTGCTGCGTACTACTTTGTATCTGCACATCGCCAGCTAGCTTAGTATTTAATATAACATGTGCTTCTGCCCCTTGATATAATTTTTCAGCATTAAGATCATGCAGTCTGGAAAATCAAATTGGTCTAGCGCAAAAAAGAGGACATCCCAGTTCACAGGGTCGAATGCCTTTTCAGCATCAACAATTGCGATTACAACCCCATAATGAGTATGAGAAAAAAACCAGCCTGAGCCAGATTTTGCATATTGGTGGCAGGCGTGTGCTTTGGGGAAAAACCCACACTGGTCTTTATGGACCAGAAACTGCCCAACCTCAATTATACAAGATGTCCAGATCTTAGCGAATAATATATAATCGACATTAAGTAGGCTAATTTGGCGATAGGAATTCACACGAAGAGAATCCTTTTTCTTTTTTCAAGAAACTCGCCACTATTGACTCTAAATGTCGACGGGTTATGCAGACCCTAACTGATTTGATTAAATAAACATTGGAGCTGCGGCAGTAACTCCTGAAATATCTTATACACTTCAGTTGGGATACCATCTGTGCAGGTCGCCTTAGCATTTGGCATCTGTTGAGGCACACTAGATACCTCCTCCAATGTAATATCTGATAATATAAAACTCTACCTGTGTCTCCAATAGACGCGGAAGCCTAAGAGGCCTATAAAACACTTCCAGGCTAGAACAAGGAATAAGCTTATTATAGCCATTACTGCAATGGGGTCGAAAAATCTGGACAATTTTATCATCATCTTTTTGATTTAAGTTAGAACCAGTATCCATAATCCTCTTAATATTCAGTGCTTCTTGTTTCCAGCGCAAAGACCAGGCCAATCATTTACTCACAAGATGGCTCTCTTCATACTGCTGCTGGAGATTATTTTTTTTTTATTTATTTTTTTTAATTGGCAATTTCTTCACAAACATAAAAATCAAGTAGCTTCTGTCTAGCCTGATCAAACTCACTTCTGCACTCCATTCTACACCCAGTCCCCTCCTGACTTAATGCTGTGTGTGCATAATTAAGAGCTTGCTGTAATTCTCCAATGACCTGTCCTCAAAATTCAGCTTTAAATGATTCCCATACTGAGAACCGGGAGGCCGTGCCCTGATTGATCTCAAAGTCTTGAATATATTCACGCATGGTGGTCACCCATTCCTGATTAATCAGGAATGCCTTGTCAAACCGCCAGCGTAACCTAGACGTTTGAATGCCCTCAATTACCATTCTGACCCCAACCACTGAATGATCCGAGAATGCATTAGCCCAAATACCGTTGCCCTCACATTTGATGCTGCGTTATACTGGCTAGAGAAGCAAGTAAATTGTACCTGCTCATTGTGGTCAAATCACCATGGTTCCACTAAATTTAGACTGGTTTTGATTGCAGCTATCACTTTAGCTGTTTATGGTTTAAGCTGTTTTTCAAATTTATTAGAGGTGTCCAATTTGAGATCTTGAATGAAGTTAAAATCACCCCCAAAGTATTGGGCCTGCCACACCCATTACCACATCAACAATTGCCTTTAGAGGGGTGTCTTCATCCTGAACTGGACCATAGTAGTTAAGGAGATTAAGAATGGCCTCCTGAATCCGAATTTTCAGCAGAATCCATCGTCCCTCCTTATCTCTAATAACTTAATTACTTCCCAGTCTAATCGTCTGGACAGGAAAATTGACACTCCCCGTACTGAGGCCCCCACTGAGGAACAAAAAGCGTGGGAGTAGGCCTTAAGATTAGAAATATTAGGTGCATTCTCTTTTTAATGGGTTTCCTGGAGAAAAGCAACTTTCTGATTAAACAGTGATTTTATACATTTCACCTAATGTAGCTTAGCTTTGTCACCACCCGACCTTCATAGTGAATACCATTGAACCACTCAGATTTTTTTCTCTCCCCTCTTGATCTTTACTGAATTTTGCTGAGATTCCCCTAAAGGTTCTATTACTGTATCCAGAAGCCATAAACGTTTGCTTACAGATATTGGTATGGCTCAAAATGATCTGCTCACACACATAGCACAGCTGGGGAATATGTTCTTTTAGAATTACCCTCAAACCACCACACCTCGTGCACCCCTACCACCAGAAAACCTACACCACTGAGTGCCCACCCATAACTGGAGGGGGAATTGCCCACACTACCCTCTACCATCCCTAACAACTACTCTGGTGCCCTGGAAAAGCACCTTAGCAAGCTCGAAGGGGAGACTTAGACCCTACAGCCCCCCTCCAACCTGGTTCAAAGCTGTACCCTTGCTGTGATTATATAACCGCTATTACTCATTTGCCATCCTGCCTAACTTACTAATTATAATCAAACTTGCGAGCCGCATGATCCACAGCCATCCAGAAAACAACTGCAACGGATGTTGACATATACAACCAGATTTTGCCATGCCCAAGAGATTATGGGCTTCTTGAAGAGTTGTACAGAGATGAAATCGACCCCTGAAAAAAACTTTTAACTTTGTTGATTAATAGAGGCCGGTGTCCCAAACGTCTTCAGTTGAGAGATCATGCCACCCAAGACTTGTCGTCTTTGGGCCGTGGCCACGGACAAATCTGACAACACCCATACTCATTCATTCCCTGCCGAAGAGAAGATCTTTTTGCTGAATTGCTGCCGTAAGAATCTGCTCTTTAATTCTACTGTCAGCAAAATTAACGATAATAGGGCGGGGTATCTCACATTTAGCTGTTTTAGGGAAGTAACCTGGTTTGCTTGCATGATTGTCAAATCTTCTCGAGGATTAGCCAAAATATAGGTTTTGATCAGGTCCTCAATAAACTGCAACATATCTTGATGGATATTGCAATTTTCTGCCTCTTCCAGCATTCCTACGAAGCAGAGGTTCAACCTCCTCACATAATTTTCCATCTCTTCCATCTTATTTGGAGACTCGCTCAACTTCTTATGAATTTTGCCAAGTTTGGTGTCCCAAATCCAGGGGTGGTCTTAGAGATCTGAAACTCGCTGTTCCAAATTATGAAGGCGTGATGGAATCTGTCCCCATTGCTTCCTGAATTTTGTCTAGCCTTTGATTAATCACAGCTGTCTCTTTTCATTGCATATCCTTAAGCTCATGCAAATCCTTCAAAATTGCTTCCAGCAAAGCGTGCAGGTTGCGTCTGCAGTTGGTCCATTGTACCCTTCCCTTGTCCATTCTCCAATTGCACAGCTAAGTTATTTAGTGGCTTAATCTGCATGGAGATCTGGTCATCCCCACCCTTTCCTGTCAACTGGTTTATCTACTGGCTTGACTTCTTACTCCCCTCTGCTGTCACCTGTGGTCTTCTGATCTAAGTGCAGGCATATGACGTATTTGTACATTGTAGGAATTCATCCTGGCCATACCTATCTCGGCCTATGTCTGATGAGAGGTTCTACCGAAAAAGCATTTTGTGTGTGTGGAAGGGGGCAGACTGGTTTGCCTTTCTTTGGTTCGCCAGATGCTGTGCTCCACAGCTGTATTGTTTATATGACCTTACGAGCCCAGTCCATACCACAAAACAACTAAAACTCATAACCAAAAAAGGTCTGTTGTCTTTGGCCCTCTGGTGAGAGGCAAAAAAGGCAGCCACTACAGGCTGGTGTGTACTTTTTGAGGGTCTGTGTAGTTAAAACAAAATTACACCCCGAGACTTAGCCTGCGCTCCCCACCACTAATGCAAGCAGGGTTTAGGTGTGGGTGTGGGTTTTTGGGTATCAAGGGTGTTTTTAGGGTTTAGGGTGGGTGTGGGTTTTTGGGTGGAAAGAGTATTTTTTGGGTTTAGGATGGTTGTGGGTTTTTGGGTGGGAAGGGTAGTTTTAGGGTGGGTATGTATGTTTTTTTGGGTGTTTTTTGTATTTTTTTTATTTGTGTGTGTATATACATATGTGCATTTTTATATATATATATATATATATATATATATATATATATATGTATGCGTGTGTGTGTGTGTGTGTGTGTGTTATATATGTATGTTTATAGAAATATATTACCTATTGGCGGTTGCCAGTAGGTAGTTTTAGTTTTGTAGTTAGGGCCATGTTTCCATAGAAAAAGTATTTTTTGACTTGCATATATCTTAGACACTGTTTGATGAATCTTCATGATACTTTCCAAAAAAAGTGTACCTGTGATTCTTGTTGTGCATGGAAAGTTTCAGGGTGATATATCAAGTTAGGGGTATGAGGAAAAAAAAGGTAGGAGGGGTCAAAAACTTGTTTTTCCCATGTTATTTCCCATAGGAGCTTTGAACACGACTACAGCCCGAACCACTGGATGGAATTACACCAAATTTGGCAAAAAAGGTAGCTGTTGGTACGCAGAATGTTATTTCAGGTTTTTGGTGTAAATCCGTTCAGTATTTTTTGAGATAATAAAGGAAATCCCAATTTGTATATCTGAGGTAGCAATGACTTCGCAAATAATGACAAGCTCGTGCAGGGAAAAGCTCTGATTTGCTGCCAACACTTCAGCCAGAAAGTATTGGCAGCCATCTTGGGACTCTGCTTCCAAGGATTTTTTTTTTTTTTTAAATGAAGCATGGGCTGCCATGCTTTTTTTAAGAAGCCCCTACGTGGGCCAGATCCTGAGGGCATTGACATTTTTAATGCGGAAAGGAGGAGGGTGCCTGTACATGACTCCACCCCCTCACCCTGCCTAGCCAGCCCACAGCCAAGGGGGCCCGCCACCTCCCCAGGGCTTTAAACAAATATTATGCAGGGCGTACCCACTCACAGCTCCACTCAGACCCTCACTCAACTACTCACAGACCCGCTCAGACTCTCACACATCTACTCACATACCCACTGAAACTCTCCTGCAGTCACTCTCATGCCGAGACAGACACACCACAACCACAGTCACACCCAGATACACTCTTTCACACCTATTCTCACATGCAGAGACAGAGGCCGCGGCCACCTCCCGCGTTGCACGGCCAAAGGTTGTGCGAAGTGTAGGGTTGGGTGGTTAGGGAGATGACTGCAGCATCTGGCTCTTAAGTAATTATAACTCTCGCCGTGCACTGCTGATTACCCCACAAATTACGGCACTCATGACACTGTTGATTACTTCATTGATAATATAATTGTAATATTTGCAGTAAACTTTTTGACAAACTGTGTATGCCGGGGGCGCGAGTTATAGTTACCTTAGGGCACGAATTATTGTTACTTGCGATAACTCTAAGTATAACAGGTGAATTTCTATGGTTTTGTATGTTTAAAATGTGAGCCTAATTATAACGTCTCTGTGACCTTTGTTTTTTTTTAAGTGTGTGTATATATATATATATATGTGTGTGTGTGTGTCTGGGTTATACTTGCCTCTTACATTTTTACCATGCATATGCCTTTACAACAAAAATTGTAATTGTAAAAGCGTACAAAGTAAAGTCATGCGTGGTAAAGACATATACATTGTAATAGTTTTTGTGATAAAGGCATGCGTAGTTCCGCCATACAACTGTTCAACACAGTCCTCAACTGTAAATTCTTAACTAGCCTTTATTATACATCTACAAAACTCAGCTTCTATGGACTGGAGGTAGACCTGGAATACAGTCACTGCCATTGTTCAGTAGCTGACTTTATACATAAAAACTGATCTATGCCCTGAAATTACTAGATACTGGGAGATGATCTTATGTTGAATCTATCGCATAAGTAATTGAGTTGATGGTTCAACGCGGAAATACGTTTGCAGGTGAGATTCATAGAGACTCGTTTAAAGGTCTGAATCAGCAATTTTGCCCTGTTCTGGTCTCTCAGCAAGGCTGCACTACTTAGTATAGGGACTCAACTTGTAAAATGTTTTTATGTTTTCTACATAAAATCTTCAGGTTAGTTTCCACAGGTCATTGAGAATCTGGTTAACGATTGCTCATCGCACATCCAACCCAGCCCCCACTCCACCACTGCCGCCCACCAACCGACTCTCCGTTCCACCTGTCTGTAATTCCTAGAGGTGTTTTCAGAGCAAATAATCAACTTATAAGAACAAATAATGGTAACTCATCTCTGCCAACAGCTTTCAGCATTTATGGTGTGCCTGTGAGACTCATTGTTTTGCTTGGGCCTCTAGTTTGAACAGTAGCGGCAGAATGCACCTTTTACAGAGCTGTGTGAATTCACATTAGATATAGTAGCACAAACATTTGTATAAATAATACTTTTTTTGTCCTTGAAAACAGTATTAATTATGTGAAATTTTAAGTGGTATTTGGAGCATCAGGTTGAAATGCTGATTTCAGCTCATTGACCAGCTCAGAAATGTAGCCCTAGCCATGTTTATGAAATATTTTTTGGCTTTGATTAACAGAACACACAGCGGAATTTAGTTATTGGCATTTGACAATGCGCATTTAGTTTATAAGATTTGTTTTCTAAACTAAGTTAAAATACCCAAAGAGTAGCTTTGCAGGTTTATATATATTGAATTTGCATTGCAGTGCTACAAGATATCTACAAAATACGGCACATTTCTATCCTCTCCCCCTGCCCTGGCGCACAAATTGCTGCCATGCACCCTTCCACCATGATGCTAGGGTATCTGCGATGTGGGGATGATTGTTTTTGTGCAGGAAGGGGCATCTTCCTGCACAAAAAATAATCACAAGAGGTGTTTTCCTCTTCCTATGTGTGCTGCAAGTGCTGCACACATAGAAAGAGGAAACAACTGGGAGAAAAAAATATATTTTTCCCTGTTGCATCACTCTTACACCACCCCGAGATGGTGTAGGAATCTGATGCATTTCCAGACTTGTACATCTGGGAAGGCATCGGATTCCTTTGGGTTCTACGGGTGTTGCATGGGAACACACTAAGCAACACCCATGGAATGCCCTTTCACGCAGTGATATGCGTGAAAATGGTCCATATTTACAAGGCCATGAAAAGCCACGCAAGGTGGCTTTGCGTGGCCTTGTAAATATGGGCTGGCATACTGCGCCATCGGAACGTAAAAAAAAGACACTACGGTGGCACAGTGTGCCGTTAGGGCTTCGTAAATTAGGCCCAGAGTATGTTGGACAGGTAACTACTAAGCCGTGTTGATTGCTTCAGCTGTGAACATTTCAATCAACAAATCAGCAGTATACCTCTTTGTATTTTTTAAATTGGGAATGCAGAATTTAAGCACTGGACATTTTATTAAGAAAGCAATAATCTGTCCAGACATTTGGTCAGGCGTTGTGAGGTAGCACAAAATCAAATTTAGCAATTTGATGAGCTAATATCTTGAGCCACTGTCTTTTTACTGCATCCACCACATCCCTGCTCCAATTCAGGAAAGAGTTGGAACTTCTCTTTAAAGAACCCTAGATCAAAATGGAGTAACAGTCTACAAACCACCTCCATTTAAAACCAGTTGTTACCTTTCCTTCAACCCTGTACAGCATTCTTCTTCCTTTGGCTAGGTTCATGCCATTTATAGATAGATAGATGCATGCATACATACATACACACACACACATACATACATACATTCACACATACCAGCCATAGTGCATTTTAAATGTATGTGTTATTAAGTATGGGGTGGTGAGATCTCAAGGTAGTTATTTGTGCGTCACAGTGCCAACGGTGGATTGATAGAGTTCTGCAAGGGAAGCCAAAAGGTGTTATTGAGTGTTTTAAAAGAGTTGTGGGATTTTATATTTTAAGCCAACTAGGAAGCTTTAAGTTTTTAAGATCATGAGGGGGCATTGAGGTGATGAACTTGTTTGGGAGAGCCTCAGAATACTAAAAGTTAATTGGATGCATTGAGTTTAAGGGACTGCTGCATATCAGGGCATGGAGGGTCACAGTGGGAGCAGTTGAGTTCCAAAGTCTGTGCACCAGTGCTAGTGATATCCAGGTGCTAAATTGAGAGGAGAGGGTATCACATTTAAACCATGTGAGTGATATCAGGTAAACGAAAGGTAGTTGGAAACAAGTATACTGAGAGGGGTCGGGTTTCATAGTTGGGGAGGAGATAACTAGAACATGAGGTAGTGTGTATAAATGTTATGGGAGTGTTTACTTGAGGTTGGTGTACTGGAGTGCCATAATCAGTGTTGAGTGTCAGTTGGAATATCATAAATCTGAGGTTTGGTGAGTGGTCAAAGGTAATTCTGAGACACTGGACTACCAGGTTTGGAAAGATAGGATTTGGAGCACCATTACTCTGAGCTTCTTACCACTGTAGTGGATCCCACTGTAAATGCACTTTACATGATTATAACTAAAATGCACCTTCAAAATAATAGTGCAAAAATGTTGTATCTGGAAGATACTTGTCATTTTACCAGTATACCCCAAACCTAGATTGTTTGGCTTTATTATTGTTGGAGATTTGCCGGTCTCACCTGATATGTGATTTCATTTCATAAGGTCTTCAGGAGGTCTTAACTGTTCTCATCATCCATTTGAGGATTTGAATTATCCCTTTGGAAATTAGATTTATGGGAATTTCGCAAATGTTTTAGGGTGCAAGCTGGTGGCTGAATTGAACTACCTGGTTTCTTCTCAGATTGCAGCAGTATAGAGGTTCCTTTTCAGTGCTGTCATAAGCTTCAGTGCAGTTTATGGTGTGAACCACCCACGTAACATTTGGTTCACAGGGCAGGCACTTTGCAAAGGTACCTTACAGAAACAAGGTCTTTGGCTTGTTGCTCGTATCGAGGATACCCACTTGATAAACTCAGCTTGGTTTCCACTCACATCTGTTTCCTGACATAATGAAATATACTTCCAGTGTAGGTGTAATTACAGTTTGCTTTTTGCACTAAATTATTGGCCTGCTACTTATGCAGCAGATACAGTGAATGTAAAAAAATCAGGTTGTTTAATCGGTGTGATCCCTGTTCAAGCAATAGCCACAATCCCTGTCAGGGTGAACCACAACAGTCACTAAGTTAACCTGTGCTTTATCCTTTGTAGCTCGGCACAATAAGCAGTCAGGCCCAACAGTGAGACAACGTGTAAATATTTATGCAGCACACAAACCGTAATAAAGTGCAAACACAAGACAAAAATCTCACACCAATTTAGAAATGTAGAGTAGAATAATTTGCGAAATTATTTGACAGCAAAATAACAAAAATCCATTCTATAGAACGAGAGTTATGAATTTTTACAATTTAAGGTAAAAATAGCTCCTAAAAGACCAAGGCTCCAACTGCGAACATTCAGTCATATGAGACTGAATAGTCCTTAGATACTTTCCACAGGCCCAGAAGGTGAAATGAAGAGTGGGTCTGAGGTTCCCTTTTTAGATTGAAGCCTACTGGAAGGACAGCTGTCTGGTTAGCTGATGGCATCTTGGGAACATTCTGAAAGCTTCCCTGGGAATGCACTCCACCTGTTGATTACCATTGGCTTTGTGGTTCATAACTCACATTATCTGGCTTTCTGTTTGCTGGATTAATTTGTTTTAGGTTGTCTAGCTTGAGTTTGGCCCTACCATTGCCCAAACCTTGTCTTCTTCCACAAACTCTCTTCCTGTTAACAAGCGTTTAAATCTTGTTCTTATCTTGTCACATTTGGTGTGTATTCAAAGATAGAGGGAAGGGAATTGTCTGTAGTTGAGGTAATATTTGTGTTCCTAAGCTAAGGCTGTTCTAACTTGTATTTATGGTTCATTAATGCAAAGCCTTTATAATTAGGGTGAGCGCTCTAAATAATTGTTATAAGTTCATACTGCACTACTGACAGGGGTTCTAGTAAAAGAAATGTGTACACATTTGCAACGTTTAACAATATGAGGCTACGTGTAATGCTCCCAGATTGCTCTCTGATTAGATGCAAATAATGCAGAAACTTAAAAGCAAGATTGATGATTCTTGGCTTGCAAAATAAAATGTTCACAAATAAATGCCAATAGGATAAAAAAAAAATTTCTAAATTACCGTGAAATTTTAGGTACCATTTCTTTGAAGCATCATTCAGTAAAATATGTTGATGCAAGCTAGTATTTCCCCCAAAAATATTTTTAATGGAAAACCAATTTCAACAAGATTATGGGAGACCTGAAAATAAACAGGTATTGGCAAAGCCAATAGGTCCGACATTGGTTGTCAGTCTTAAGGCTTTGTCAATGAGTGTCTTGTTTTGATATGACTTTTGTGAAACTTTATTGTTGTGGGAGCTGCTTTGCCCTCACCATTGTAACAAACATTGGCAAAAAGCAAAAATAGTTTTTGGAATCGAAAAGCACAGATTGCCACAGTAGCAGCACTGAACAGAACTACTTTTTGTGCCCATCTGCTCCTTGTGAACGAGCAGACTGCTATCACTCACAGTGGAGGAAGGGAGGGAGAGCAGGAAAGGAATGGGGAGAGGGAAAGCTTTTTAATTAAAACAGACCTAATAAGGGGCTCAATGTTTAAAGAAAGTCGCAGAAGTGCACCCATAGTATGTCTTTGCATTAATGCAGATTTACGTATTTCTTGAATTCACAAGAATGTACAGACGTAGACTATGAAATAATACTCCTAGAAAATATTTGTGAACTGTGTTTTAGCATAAGCAAATATTCATGTGTAGATGTGCTCATGCGAAAACCTTCTGAGGGTTTACAAGTTCACTTTCCATCAACCACTCTTGTCCCAACCCTGGAAGAAGTTTTGCTTCTGCTGTTGCCGGGAGCAAATTTCCAACCTTTCTCAGTAAGGGAAAAGATCAGAGAAGAGTTGGTGAAAACTCTTAAAACATGCAAGTTAGTAGGTATGCACAGACTCAAAAGGGCATTCCCAGCATGGAACTATTTCTACCCACTACCTCCAGTCCCAGTATGTAGATGTGCAGAAAGGTGGCAAAATAAAGAAATTGCTAGTATTCAGGCCTTATTATATTTCCCATGGCATAATCAGAGGGACTATTATTGGATTATAATGAGATTGCTGCATTAATTTGTTGCCGCACTACATGGCACAAAAGGGACAACTAGAATGTCTTACAAGAAAAGTAGATTTATGAAACAATCTGTCCTATGGACAAGCAAATATTTTATTAAATTCTACACCACTGCATTCTACTCCACTCTACGTGTCACTCCACTTTATACCCTTTAACTCTTAAGATACTATGCAACATGCCAATCAACTCCATGTCTCCAATCTGTGACACTCACTACACAACACACCACTCCACTCTACTCTTCATTTCATCCAAATTACCCCACTTCAGTCCGCCCCCATCCAATCTGCCACACTCAAATCCACCCAACTTTAACCCAGCCTACTCTACTTCTGTCTACTCCACTCCAGTCTACCCAGTCCATCCCAAACTACTCCACACCACTCTATCCAGCTCCACTTCAGTCTACCCCACTCCACTACAATCTACCCCACTTCACCTAACTCTTCCCTAAATCCATCCAAAGTACCCCACTCCAATGTGCCCCAGTCCACTCTACCCCACTCCAATCTACTTCTATCCACTTCAGTTTACTCCCCTCTGCCCCAATCCACCCCACTTCCCTCTAATCTACCCTACTCCACCCCACTCCATCCCAAAAAACACACCCCATTTCAATCTACCCACACTGTACCACACTCAACTCTTCTCCAGTCTTCCCCACTCCACTTCAGTCTACCCCAATAAATCCCTCTCCACTCCGATCTACCCCACTCCACCCCACTGTAACCTACTCCACTCCAATGCACCCCAATTCAGTCCATGCCACTCAATCTTCCCCACCTCATGCCAATCTACCCCACACCACTCCATTTAACCCCAGCCCTCTAAATCTACCTCACTCCAATTTACCCCAATCTCTCTGATTCCAAACTACCTCAATCTACCCCATTCTATTCCAGTCTACCCTACTGTAATCCACCCAATCTACCCCCTCCAATCTGCACCAGTCCAGTTTACCCAAAATCCATCCCACCTTTCCCCAGTATATCCCACTCCCCTCTACCCCATTCAACCTCACTCCATTCTACCCAACTCCACTCTACTCGACTTCAATCTACCCAACTCCATGCCACTAACTTTTTGCCATGCTGAACAGCGGCTACAAGGGTGTTCAGCATGGCTAAAGCACATTGTCAAAGCCAATAGCTATTGCATAGGTGTGACCTATTGGCTTTGCCAATACTTGTTTATACATTGATGCCTTCTTTGAAGTAGGAGAGGTTTCTAGAGAATCCTCTATGAAGTGCTTGACATTTCCTACCTCCCCCGGCCTTGCTGCTAGCTGGCTGCATGAACAGTGCAGTCGTGACAAGTCCTTTTGTGTGAAAGGAGAGCACAGCCTATTCAGTTGCAAAGAAGGGTGTACCCAGCTCTTACTACTCCACCTCCATCCTGCCAGTTAATTGCTCATTGAGACATAATTAAAGCCTCTATTGAGAGGAATAAATAAAATCCACCTGCCAACTACACCCATTCATGTGATCCAGGACAGACTGTAGACACCAATTAGGGCAGAAAAATGTCAACTTTCTAAAAGTGGGATTTTCAAAATTGTAACCTAAATTCCAACCATACCACTAAAGTGGATTTTTATTTACAATTTCTCACACACCAAATATGAAAGGAATGCCTGTTCCCAATCGAAAGTTAGCATTTATTAAATGTAATAAGGCAACCCAATGTTATCCTATGGAAGAGTCTGGTCTCACAGTAGTTGAAAACACATTTAGGAGTTTTTCACTACCAAGAAATGTAAAGCTCTGTATGCTAGATACACAGTTGAGTGTGTAGTGATAAGTATGACTTCTTGTGTAAACCGCTTGACTCGAAGTAAACCTGAGGATATTCTCTCCTTCCCTTTTCTGGGGTGCACCCTTGAAATGAAAGGAAACAGGATGCCAAAACAGTTCATTTGTATCTAATGTTTGGTGGCTGGAAAAACCTACATTTATTCTACCAGACTTCTGTCTTGGTTATTTTCGGGGTACGGTGGCTGCTTAAACTGGATTGTAGTGTTAGATGTGGAGGGTACTAGGGTTACCATAGGACACTCTCTACACATGACCTTGGTTTTCAGAGCCCACTTTTAGTGGGTCCGGAGACTTTCACCATCTCAAAAATGCCCAAACTGGCCAGATATAATTCTAATCTACTTGCTCGTGCCAGCAGTGAGTGTGCCATTTCCGGGCACCCACTTCAGAATACTGCTAGACTTAAGGAAGAACAGAAGAGGACTGGACCTGCTGTCTGTAATCTAAAAGGGGGCCTTAAGAAGTTAAAATTATTCTCCTCATACCCAGACCAAAGAAGTTTGCTGCAAGGCTCATAAGACTCTGTTCAGGCTACAGGGATACACCACTCTATAAAAGGCCTTTTCTGCAACTGTCCAGCTGACAATGGCAACTGGACCTGGACCAGACTCTACTGTTGAACTCTTCCTGACACCCTGTGAGTCTCTAAGTACTTTCCCTAAGCTCCTGAGGATATTCTCAAACATTATCCTGGGATGAAGTGATTGGGACTTAAAGGTCTAAAGTTAGAAGTAAAATATTTGACCAGACCAAACCTTGTTGGTGCTTCTGACCTGTGCTCCATTGCGGTCGAAGTCCAATTGCACATAGGTCCAGATCTACCATGACATTGAATATCATTGTCACTTTGTGCTTATTAACACCATTTCTACTTAAAAGCTTAGAAATGTCAAATCTCCAGTTCCCTGTTTATTGAAATTATGTCATTGTGATGCCATTTTCTTTATAAAATGTACTCCCCTTTTTTCTAATTGGGTGTGGTATTTTTATTGTTTTGCCGTTCTACTTTTACTGTTTTTGCTGATGCATAAACACTTTACACATTCCTCAAAAGTTAGCCTCTCTGCTCTGTGCTACGAGGGATGGGAACTCTGGTTAATTTAGTGACTTTAAGGGTTCAACCTGACAAGGGTTGTGATTATTCCTGGAGGTGGATAGTCCCCCACCCCAATTAATAAACCAGTTTGTTTCACTGATGTTGTGTGTTTCTGTTTTTATGCCTGAAGATTTTGGCTGAAAAACAAAGAAATGCTCCTCTTTAAACTTCCCCCATAAAAATGGGCATGTAAAAGTGTATTTTTTTCTGTTTTGGAGGCCCCTGGCGCTGCAGTATGCTCACCGTCCCCTTCTGTTACGATAACACGCACACACCTTTTTGTCAACCAACTTATAATGATATATAAAGGCTGCTAGAGCATCTTGATGCACGCATTTGCATACATCAAAACACTGGAGCTGTTTTGTTCCTGTTTTGCTGACGCTGAACAGTATCTCCAACAAAGCATTTGTTTTCTTCTTTTTACAATGCTCTTCAGCAAGGACAACAGAGATTGCTAAATCTAAAAAGGGTCAACTAAGGCCTTTCATAGGTGGGGCCTATTGGTTTTGTCAGTGCTTGTTTTTTAGCTGCTTCTGGACTGATTACTCAACAGGGACTCTCGCCATTTCTGATGTAAGGAAATGTATAATGGATTTAAAATTTTACTTTTCTAGACGACAGGCTGGAAATTAAATGCAGGCTTTTTTGAGTTTCAAAACGATTTGGTTGAAAGGTATCCTAAGGAATTCTCGATGGAACTGGGCTTGTTAAAGGGCTTCTCCCATAAAATAATATTGAAGAATGCAAAACCAATGGTCCACAAGGTACGAAATATTCCTCGCATGATGAGGGAACCTTTGAAACAAGAATTAGACAAATTATTACAGGAAGATATCATTGAACCTTATGAAGCTTCTGAGTGGCTTGCTCCAATTGTGGTGGCATCAAAAGATGGAGGTAAATTTTGATTATGCATTGATCTTGGACACTTGAACAAAAACATATGGGTTGATAGACAACCTCTTCCCAACATTTCTAGAATGTTAACAGTGCAAGAAAAAGGGGTACTGTTTAGTGTTCTTGACAGGTCATCTGCCTATCATCAGGTAAATTTACATGAGCAATCCAGACACTTAACGTAGTTTGTGACACCATTGGGAACCTTTTGTTACAAAAGAATGCCCAAAGGGCTTGCTTCGGCATCTGCTGTTTTTAAGAGGATAATGATGAAACTTTTTGGGGACATGACGCAGGTGTTGTGTTTCCAGGATGTCCTATTTATTGTAGGAAGAAGTGAAGATGAGCATGACTAGTTATTTGAAGAAGTAATGCAAAGATTGGAAGAACATAGGTTAACCATTAAGAAGGAGAAATATCAAATTAAGAAGCAGGAAATGACATATTTGGGGCATGTTATAAATAGTAGTGGGATCAGACCAAAAAGAAGCATGGTGACAGCAATAGGGAATGCTCCAGTACCTTGTAACTAGGATGAATTAAGGTAGTTTCTTGGTCTGGCAGAGTATTGCTCGAAGTTTGTATAAAATGTTTTACAGATGTAGTTGAACCTCTGAGAAAGTGTATTTTACTAGCACCTACATTAGGGCACTTTGATAAAACAGCAAAAATGTATATTACTACTGATGCTAGTAATCTGAGTATTGGTGTGATGCTGACACGAGTTAAAGATAATGAAGAGTATGTAGTGGGTTTTGCATCCAGAATATTGCAAGGTGCAGAAACTTCGTATTCAGTCATAGAGAGGCTCTGGCATGATGCTGGGGAATTAATCATTTCAAATTTTATGTGTGGAGTATTTCCTTCAAGTTAAGGACAGACCATAAACCCCTGACGTACATCTTTTTAAGGGAGTAAGAGGTTTGGAAGGGAATGTTACACCACATATTTCCAGATGGTTGTTGACAGTAATGGGTTATAATTTTGAGGTAGAATTTCTATGTGGTAAAAGAAATGTTGTGGCAGATTATTTGTCAAGGATGCCAATTGAGATGGAGGAAGTTGAAGGGGATATAATTGAGATGAAAGGAAATGTTCTCGAAAGCACAGCAATAAATATGAAGGAATAGGAGCTTGCAAGGAGAAGGGACCCAGTCATGGAAAAGGTTGAGGAGAAGGTTGTATGTGGATGGAAGAACGACAATGGGGTTGAATGGTGATTTATCTAATTATTTTAAGATTAGAGATCAGCTGAGTATAAAATGCAGAAACTTTTTGAGGAGAAATCAGCTATTAACTCCTGGAGGGGTTCGTAATCGCATAATTGATATCACTCATGAAGGGCACTTAGGTAGGGGAATGATGAAAAGTAAGGTGAGGCAATCTTTCTGGTGGCTGATCGTGAATTTGAGGCGACCGTGAGAAACGGTGTTGCGTGTGCAAACAATGATAAAACCAAAGTGGTAAGACAACCACCTTTGATGACTATGGATTTTCCTAGCAAACCTTGGGAAAAATTAGCAATGGATTTCATTGGTCCAATTTCAAAACTATGTTCAAGGAGTAAATATATAATGGTATTGGTAGATTACCATACTAAGTGGTTTATGATTAAAGCAACTGAACAAAGTAAATACATTAGGAGTTATTGAATTCTTGGAAGAGGCCTTCATGAAAGAAGGAATTCCTAAAACAATTGTCTCAGATAATGGGGTGAAATTTGTCTCTAGAGAGATGACTAGCTATCCAGATAAGATTGGTATAATTCACGAAAGGTTGCTCTGTTCCGACCTCAGGCTAATGGCCTTGTAGAGAGGATAAATCGGGTTGTCATTGAGAATATTCAGTTCTAATTGGCTAATCGCTTTCCTTAAATGAAGGAGTTGAGAAGAATGATGTGGGCATACAGGACGACTCCTCATTCTGTGACAGGAATATCGCCACTTGTGTCCCTGAAGGGAAGAGAGCCTGGATTGAAAGAGTGTCCCATATGGTTGAGGGAGAGAGAAGAAAGTAGTGGTGGATCGTTGGCTGATAAGGGAGAGAGAGTTAAAGAAAATCGGGAGAAAGCCGTTACGAAAGGATGGGTGTCAAACAAAGCCACATACAAACTGGTGACTGGATTGTTATAAGAAAAGGGGGTATCATCCAAAAAGGAGATTAGTAAGTATTCTATTCCACATGAAATAAAAGAAGTCCGGCGCAGTGTATTAATTTTAGAGAATTTGTCGACGTGGAGTATGGGAAACATTTGTAAAATTGATCGGAATTGAACGATGATCTATTGCTTACAACAAAAATGTGTTATGATAAACGTTTCATATATGAAAGGTAATGTAATGGGTATCAGTATCTTTTCTTCTTAAATGTTACTAGACATTTTTGAAATGTATATTTGTAAAATTTGTGTTTGAATAATATAAGGGGGAAGATGTGTGGCGATATCTTCTGGAAATCATTTATTTAGACTGCATGTTTGATAGGGCAATAGCTTGGAATGAGATGATACAAGCTGAGAGGTCATATGGAAGGTTGGTGGGGAGATGAGAAAAAAGGAGCTGAAGGTGAGAAGCACAGCCGGAAATGTCTTGTATGCAGGATCTACTAAAATAAAGAAGATAATGGAAACTGCGTAGAGTGATCTTTACATTGGCGATGAGGGACCTGTGCAGGGAGCAGACAGAAGACAGTTTCACCCCTGGAAATTTTAATGCTCATTTATGGCGCCAGAATGTAATCTAAGGCAAGTGGAATAATATGACTTTGATCAATTATTATCTGAGCACTTGCAAACTGTAACGGGGAACTCAGAGAAACTGTTGTTTTGGAGAATTGATTAATTGTAAGCGACGCGACGGAGGGCACCTAACGGTCTTAGCGCAAGGAGGAACACATGCAGGATGGCTGAAAATACAGCACGAGGAAGTGTGGGGACGCACAGAGGGCTAAATAAATGATTTCCAGACGATATCTCCACAGTAGCCTTTCATCTTTTACAGTTTGTTGGTTTACCATAAATCCTAGTAAAAATATAATTGTAGTGATCTTTACTTTTCAGACCAACGTAAGGTTTCCTACAGATATGAGTGTACCCTACAGTGTCAGGGAGGTTTGACATATTCCCCGTACTGTTAATCTGTGCAGATTATGCTCACATAAGGGTTGGGGGGAGACCCCTTTCCATATCCTCTGTGGATCCATAGGCTAGGCATGCAGCTACAAGATCCTGGAAGAACAAAACAATCTGAGATGGGGCACTCCAGCACTTAAGTGCTACGTTTCTCTGAAAACTGATAAATTTATGTTGGTAAATAGTCTGAGAGGTTTTATTAAGACATAACTTGTTTCAGATTTTGTGATTTTGGAATGTTAAGTTTACTAGAATGTATCACAGTGAATGTACTATCACAAATGTCAGTGACAGAATTGAACATGTAAAGATGTAACGTATTCCATATGTTTTTGTTCCTAAAGGTGTCTGGTGAAGCAAATCAGACTCAGATTGCAGAAGCATTGAGGCGCTACAGTGAACGGTCGTTTTTTGTGAGAGAGGCGCTGTTCCACCTTTTCAGTCTAACACATGTCATGGATAAAGCAAACCCTGAAATGTTGAAGGTCAGATAACTCCTATTGTATGTTCTTTTTCTCCTCAAAAATTTACATTTGAACTAGTTGATGAACTCTTTAGACTTTATCTCTATCTTATTAATGAATTAGTGTGTGGCAGAATCGCTTTCTGGATAATTTGTGAGGTGATATCCAGATCACCGATTCTGTTTGCCACTGAGTGTTTGGCTGGAACGTCTTAATTAATATATTTTGCTCTTTCTTTTGGAACAATATTAATCCCACTAAAATGCTGTTTTTCTGCTTCATGTGAGCAATTATTCCCAAGGTTAGAGGAGGCTAGTGGATACAGCCAGTATACATTACGGCAATGAATATATGTTTATAGATTTCTGGTTAAAGAAGGTACTTCCCCTTAATCATCCTTATCACTGTAAGACATTTCTTAACGGATGGCTCAGTACTGGAATTAAATTATCTATCTGTCTATCGCTTAGTAATATCTTGTGCAGCCAGAAAGTCATTCCTCTGCAGTCATGTGGTGTGAAGTGTTTTTTTTGTCTTACCTATTATAAATACCAGTGCTTTGTTGTGCCACCCATTGTCATCTTAGACTATTTCCGTCCAGGTCACCTTGGGGTACGACTTTCACGTAAAATAGTTAGACATTTCCTACAATGTGTTGAACCCTCAGTGATGTAACCCTGTTTTACAACTCCGTGAAAACTATCTAATAGCCTTTTAACTACGTAAATCTAATTTCTGTCACCCCTGTGAACTTAGATCTTCAAGATATTCAGGGGGCAATTCTCCTTTCTTAGAAGAATTGGAAACTTAACCAACTTTCCCATTTATTTGCTGAACATTCAAGCTTTCTTCCTAGAGAACTTTTTATTACGCAACATTTCTGGCCTTTTCCCTTTCTTGACATGTATGTATCCTGCCACCGAATCTGGCAGAACCGGAAAATATCTCTAATGACGGTAACTCTGGAGCTTTTCACTCTGGTACTGTTACTGCATTTGTGTGCATTATAAACACTACATCCCTATCTCTGCACTTGTGCGCACCCTCACACGTTCTCTTTTTTTCAAGCAAATAGTGTGATTAGTAGTGTGCTTCTCTTGCAGTCTGTATACATTTGAGCCTTTTATGATATTTTTATGCGGTTTTTTTCCTCATGCTCTTCTGATAGCTTGTGTATTACTACTCTCCAGCATTAAACTATGCACACGGTGCTACCAGCAGTTTTTCATATAACTTCTTTCTCTTGATTGGAACAGTAATCTGGTGGGTATCTTCACTTGTTGTGCCTACATTAACATGAGATTCCCCGGAACTGCCGTATTTGAATGCAAAATAGTGCACATTGATCTCTAAAGATGCTGAATTCATTGCCTGGAAGAAGTGAGAAAGTACAAACAGGCTTTTGGCCACTGGGTGCAATACTTAGTTATTTTCTGCTAGTTAGATAACAAGACATCCCTCGCACAAATGGTGAGGGAAGATGACCTCCATTTGTAAGTGGTATGAGTAACCCCACGTTAAGGCACGCATACTCATCAAAAGTTGTTCTGTTTCTGTAGTATGAACATCCTATTCCAGCCTGACTCTGTCCACATTCAGGGAATGGTCACAAAATGACTGGGAGTGTAGGTCCCTTTGAAGCTCAAACCCTCTTTTGTTCTGCGGACCCGCTGCATAGTTGAGTCAAACACATCTCATTGTTTGGATAGACAGACCCATATCTACATTTGTACTGAGGAATTAAGCCAGTCTCTCTCCTTAAGGGTGTGATTTTGCAAGCATTTACACTAAAACATGCATACAGACTTCCTCCTCGGGTATGGGACAGTTAAACAAATACCATTTCACTGTGGTGCATAGAGCTAAGTCCAGTCTCTCTTGTGGGCAGTCTGCCACAGATTCCTAGTGATTAGGTAGGCCTGTCTCCTAAGTCGTAATATTCTCTCAGCAGAGGTCCTAAAACTTGCAATTGAGGGCACTGAATGATGTCGTATCAAGTTCCATTTCCAAAATACTTTTACTATCGTATTCAAAGGAGCTATCTAATAAGCTTCTCTGGTGATATAATTTTGGGTAATTACCAAGACCATTCACCAGGTCAGCATGAATTATATTACAATGTTGATGCTCAGTTCTTCACACCCAGTGCCGAAATATAGCACCAATAGGTTAATAGAATATTTAATTTAATGAAAAAATAAAATATAAAAATACTCTTTCTTAATTTTTTTGCGGTCATTCTTTCATTAGTTGTTTGTCTGGAAATGTTTTGTTGTTTTAGATTCTTCTCTTCATTTACACTGTGTGATTGAATACAGCCATTATTTTCATCAGGCATCAATTTAAAATCTCTCCGTGGAATAAAGTTTCCAAATGCAAATGTTATATCCTGAAAGCTACTCTTCCTCCTAATAGCTCGGTTATTCTGCATGTTCTTGTTTATGTTTACCCCGCCAAGAGTCAAGTAAATTTTGGCCTTTGGTGTCTGGTATAGTGTCCGGTGCCAAATTGTTAGCAGCTTGTGACATCTCCCTACCCCCACAATTAAGCTTAGCTTTTGTGCTGTACAAGTGGCAGTTAAGATGGAAAGTGCTGTTAGTCAGCAGAAGAGGCTCCTCACATGAAGCTCTAGAGGAAGGCCTCTCACAATTCTCAGGCATAACCTCTGTTCTCCCCACCCCACAACTGCCCCAGGACACTGGTACTTTAGAAAATTGAGGCACTTGCTATTGTTCAATTTTCCTCTGCATAGCAGTCCACTGCAGCCCCCCTGACACTGTACTATTTCTTAAAAGAGTAAGAGTTGGCATCACTTTTCCCAGGACAGTCACGGGATTCTCAGAAGCCTGTCCTGGTGCCAACAGCCCAACTGCTTATAATAGTTTGTGGTTTTGATGGCAACTTCCTAGATGAGTAAAATATGCCTTCCCACATGAACGAGGAGGTAGTGTCGGGAGATCTCGGTAGAGAAGGAACTAGTGTGAGGGTGTCTATTGGAGACTTGCAAACACCAACAGCGTGGCTCTATTTCTGGCCAAGGTACATCCCTTTGTTCCTCGATTATGCTCTGAAAAAGTCCAAGTTTGTGCAGAAGGTTGGTAAAGAAGCTGCAGAACAAAAACTGCTAATGTGCAGAGACCTGAGTAAAACAGCTGGCAAGACCATGCACTGCAATGTAGCTGTGGTTAAGGTCTTTAGACCTGTAGTCCTAGGTCCCCAGAAAAAAATATTTACCTCCCCTTTGCTAACAAGAACTATTTGCTCCAAGAACCCAGTGTGGACACAAACATTGTTGCCTTTCCATTTCTTTGCTGTGCTGTCTGCATCTCATGCATTAAGTGGGAGATTTTTTTAATTAAGTGTATGTGCCACAGTGGAGTACCTCTAAAATATGTGTATGTCTAAGCTCTGAATCAGCTCACCCATCCTGATATGCTGCCTAGTAGCTTTCAAAACTCTCCCTTCCTCCATAAAGAAGTCCAACTGAGTTGTATCAAACCTAAGACCTTTCTCCAGGCACCAGCCATGCCTCCTTAGTGGAGGAGTTCTTAAGCAAGCTGGCCATCAAGCCAACCATGCATTTACACTTATCCAAAAAAGGGATCTGCGTTTCACAGGTCAACTTTTTGTGACTTTTGCAGGCAATGATACTAGCTGATTTCCTATTAACGCTGCCATTGCAGATGCAGATTCGTGTATCACGAGTTTCTGTCTCTGCATGATTCTTAATCTTCATATGGGTTCTTGGTACTCTCCACTTGCACCAGCTTGTCTCGTTCTCAAGATTACCAGTGGAAGACTTATGCTTGGGTGCGACATAGGCTACCCCATTAACATTTACATTCACTGTGCTTTCAAGGTGTCTTTATCGAAAATTTGCCTTCACTATGCTCCCAAGGCTTCTTGCATCTTCCTTGCTTCGTCTTAAGCTGCCTCGCCCTCCTTACTTTCTTGTTCTCATTTCCTGTGAAGTCTATCCTCTGTTTGATAGTGGAAACAACTCAGCAGCTGCCCTTAAAATTTGTTCTTGAATGCAGCATTGAAATATCACAATTAGAATAAAATTACATAAGTCCAATGAAGAGCTAAATTTGGTTTCGGTGCTCAGTTGTATGTGTTATCAATTGTGTTTTATTTATCTTAGAGGGTTTTTGCCAATTATGTCTTTTCATGCAAACACATGCATTATAAGTGACACAGGTACACCATGAATTAAAGTACACAAATTTATTTCAAGAAAAGGGAACCATGAGGTTTTGGGGAAATAAACCATTTCAAATGACAATTGTTTATTAAATGCAAAGCAAAATTGTTCAATTTAATGGCATTTGTGACTTTGACTAAAAGCAAACTATCATTGCATTTATGTCTGTATTTCAGCTTGTGGTTATCGGAATGCGAAATCACCCCTCAAATTTACCAGTGCAGTTGGCAGCAAGCGCGTGTGTGTTTAACCTAACCAAGCAGGATTTGGCAGCAGGGATGCCAGTCAAGTTGTTGGCTGATGTAACCCATTTACTCCTTGCAGCTATGGAACAGTTCCCAAATCACCAACAGGTAATGAACAACCTATTCTTCCTCTTTTTATTGATCCATTTCTCCCACAACTTTGAGTGCCAAGCTTGATTGAATAAGTTGAAGTTACTTATGGACATTAGGTGATGTTCAGATGCACTGTACCTTATAGTCCACAAATGAATAGTAACGTTCTTTGGTGCCTCCAGCTGAAATATGAGGATCGACTTGGAAACACCAAAACACTTTTGGTTATGACTTTATGCACAAAACTTTCATTAAAACATATTTTGCTGCTGAACTACTTTAATGCACTGGCAGAACCCTTATACTTACAAATCAACAATCTGTATTCAACATGATATTCTATATGAATGAATCAATAGTTGGGCAGTTGAAGTTAACATGAAATTCATTCAAGTCTGTTTTATTGGAGGTGGTAAACAGTTTGCTACTGCCATTCCACGAGTTTAATTCAAAATAGGGGTGTGCCAAATTTATTACACCTGCTTGGCTGATGTTTTGTGTTAAAAAAAAAAAAAAAAAAAAAAAACATGATTCATGGGCAGGGCTTGAGTTGGCACAGCCATACTTGCACATTGGGTATATCTACATTGAGAATTAACAGTCAATGGTACCCTTTTACTCAAAAAGATGATTTCAAAGCAGACAAGCTTTAACCTGCGGATGTGTTTATCTTTTCAAGCTGAGACTGGTCAGAGCTATCCACCACACTGAAGCAGTGGTGCTTTTCTGGACTTGTGGAACACCAACATGAGTACTTTGCCACACTGCAGCCCCATCAAATGAAGCTTAGCCAGGGGCCTGCGACAGCTTTGAGTGTGAGGCCCAGCCAGAGCTTCCCACTCTGTCTGAGGGATGCCTTCCTGGGTCTGCAGACGAGTCTGACGGATACACAAATGGAGCACTGAAACACCATACTGTGCCAGGGACACTGATGGTCAGTGCCTGCAGCCCAAGATGCCCGGCCTGACACAACTCTGCATGGGAACCCTGCCAAAGTTTTTCACCCTGTTGGAGCAAGTTGGATCCTCCCCTTACCTGCAAGGCCCTATCCCGGGCACTCTGATGCTGCAGGCTGTCGAATGGTTCCTTGCACGAGACCGGTCAGATCTTTCATCACTGCTCAAGGAGGGAAAGGGCACCTTGCCTCTGCCTTCAGGAATAGGTGGTACTGTAGGATTGGTGCCAGACCATGGGAGGAGAGAGATGTCTGAGTTAGCCGACCCTCCCTCCAACTGGTTCCAGATGGCTAGGCGGCTGACTACCAGGTGGTCATTGCCTACTTGAGAATCACTTGGGAAACCACTATCCATGCACGCAGGCCAGTGCTCAGGAGGCCCTTCCGAGAGCCACCGGCCAGCTCGCGGCTGCTTTGTGTTCAGGCCATCTGATCATCATGCTGTCCTATAAGGGAGCGTGCCCTTGTCCCTGCACCCTGGTAGTGCTGGGGGGGGTAGGCAACAGGTGGTGGAGGCAGCGTTCCAAGGGACCGTGCCCCCTTCCTTCATCTGCAGAGGGATACCAGAGGCAGGCAACCACAGATGAAGACTAAAGCTTTGGTTAGAGGGTCCACAGTACTGATGTGTCATTATGATTTTGGGGTGGAGGGCGATTCTGTCTTGGAGGAATTTAGCGGTAATCCCCCAAATGGTAACTTCTTCTTGTTGGCTTCTCAGTCAAGAACATATTCCAAATCAGTGGTTCTCAACCTTTTGACTCCTGTGGACCCCCACGTAATCATTACTGGGCCCCAGGGAACCCCAATGAATCCTGGGACCCCCTCTGAGTCATTACTTGAAACAGAAGATTTGAACGCAATTATTTGAGCGCAAAACAATACACAAAAAAAAAAAACATTTACCAAACAAATACACAAAATATTTAATCTTTTATTTAATTCACAAATAAATATAAAAAAAATCAAAATTTTAATGGGAATTAATTGAGGCCACTAGTCATCCACACTACATTCAGTTTGATGCACTTGCACTGCTTCTATTCATTAAAATGAGGACACTAACTTCATTTTTAGCCTCCAATTTTAAATCCCTTCACATTTTTTTTATAATATTGAGATTTACATTTTTCTTGTTTTTAAATATATACCCTTTATTAGTATGTTCATATTATTTAATTTCTAAGCAGTCGCTGACCCCCTGAGTAGGCTTCGGGGGGCCCCCAGGCCATCATGGACGGCAGGTTGGGAACCACTGCTCCATATGTTTGAACGTGCTGAGGTACTATTGCAATACCACCTCATTAGTTGGGTAAGTCTAACCTGTCTCATGGGTGTTCAAATTCTTTATTCCATTTCAGCAAATTAAAACAATAAAAGACGTCAACAATAAAACAACACATCAATCACATTGTAAAGATTTCCTTAGTCTGACGGCCCCTGATTAAAAAAATAAAATAAAAATAAAATAAAAAAGCCAGATAAAAAGAAGTATGTGCATCAGACAATAGTTGTAAATAGTTGTAAATTAAACAAAGCCAGTCGTACTTGTTTAAAGTGTATAAAAAGAGCAAAACATTATGAAGTGCATAGTGTCTTGGTTCAAAGCGCAGTCACATGTACATGGTACAGAAATAGAATCAAAAGGAATTTACCTGGGTACAGGTAACTGATAATGAATCATATTGAGTCTGAAGTGGGTCAGTAAAAAAACAATAACTGGCCATACTAATTGGTAAATATGCATCTAATGTTAGTGAGGTTTACAACAGGACATAAGCTCTTACTGAGGTCTTATTACTTTCAATCTGCACTCTCTCTTTTGATTACAAGGCCATAAAGACCACCTTGTTTCAAGCATCATCACTACTAACTATGGTTTCTGGGCAGTTGAAAATCTCAGGACATCCCGATTTTTCAAAGCATGTTATGACATTTACCGCTGCAATTCTAGAGGCACGATTAAGGGATGAACAGTCCTTCAAGATGTAATGATTAATGGCCTTTCTTGGGTTTAGCCTGACAGACAGCCACATTAACAAAGGCTGTAACTGCACGTGTCAGACAAAAAGCGTAGCCAAGTTCCTTGTGAACAATATTTGAAGGGGAACATCGAGGAAGGCATAGAAGTCTCCTTAAAAACTTTCGATAACAGAGAACGATTGATATAGCCCCAGACTTCACTGCCATAAGCGACAATGGATATACAGTTAGCTTTATAGATATCCAGCATGACCTTGATAGATTTACAACCCAGCCTTTTAAAAATAACAGAGGTTATGCTTCTATGTCTAGAAGCAGCAAGAGGGGACCAGGCCATAGCCAAATCAAACAGCACTTCTAGATATGCGAAAGTGGCCACTCAACTGATAGTGTTGCCTTTAACACTGAAGGTTCTTGTTTTAGTAGACCTAGGGCCAACCACAATATAATGAGATTTAGTGAAATTGGTGGTCCGATATAAACTGTCCATGAAGCGCTCAAAAGTGTTTAAGAAACAGTGTAGCCCCAAAGCTGTACTGGATATGAAGACAGTTTTGGATGCATAGACTACGCTGGTAGTAATCATAGGCCAGTGGCCCCTCCCCGTCTACAAGTTTCTTTCTCCAAATTGGTTCCAAGACACAACCTTGGTGCACCCCCGATTAAGAGTAAAGTGCGATGTGCTTTCCCTGTTGGACAGGTTAAGTTAACTATATTGACCTCAACTCTCAAGTGCAAAATAACACCCCAGAGTTTGTCCTGTTGACCCTATCGAATGGTGAGCTTAGATCCATGAAAGCTAGATCTATAGCTCCTTGCTTGGCGACTAGCTATTTATTTACAATAAGGTACAGATTAAGACACTGATAGTGTCCATAAGCCAGGCTGCAAGCCATACTGAATTTCAGATAATATATTGCAATTCCAGGTCTTTAACCTGTTTAGGACCATCCATAATGGGGCACTAACTGGGTCAGCTCTGTTCCCTTTCTTAAATACAAGCAATATTACAGAGGAGGACCAAATCTTGGGTATAGGTAGGGTGACCAAGCATCCCAGATTTGCCAGGACAGTCCCAGTTTTTCACCAGCCTACCCAGCAGATTTCGGGAAATATAGCTCATGTCCCGCCTTTTAGAGAGGTGATATTTTTGTTTTTTGTTTTCCAAAGCAGAGTTAGTTAGTAGGTGGTATCCGGAAGCAATTTAATTAACTGGCATTACACTAGCTTTAAAAATCATCTTTTATTTATGTTCTTAGTACCTCTTCTGAAATTCTGTGCAGATGAGCACTTACATTCTATGTGCTTGGTTTAAGTAAAATTGTACTCCTCCTATTTTTGTGAAATGTTCCCGGTTTTTGGCTTTACATTTCTGGTCACCCTAGTATAGGCCTAACAGCCACATTAATTTAAAAGGTAAAATCAGGGGAGCCCAGAGTACTGTTAGTTTAAAAATGTCCAAGGGCGCCCCATCAAGACCATACGCCTTGTACTTGGCAAGGTCTTGAATAGCATAACTGACTTCTTCCCAGGTAAAGTTAATGCATGACATACCACCATTCAAGTGGACATCACAATAGTTGGAGACAATAGTAGGTGCGTCATAGATGGCTTTAAAATGACTCACCCATAGGCAAGAATAAATATTGATAAACAGTTTCGGAACTACTAAAGGTTTTAATTAAGAACGATTGATAATACCTCAAAATCTAGAAGTGTCCCTGGACATTCATAGGTGAACAATCTAATTGGTGGTGATTCTGCTTCATATGGTCCAAAGAGCCCACATCAAAGGATTAAAAAGCGTCATCGCTATGAACGCTCGGTCACTGGACATGTTGTTACTCGGTGGATTGAGCCTAGGCCCAGGAGTCTCACCCACAGGCCTGCAGGAGCTGTGACCTGGGTCCCAGTAAAAGCCTTCCATCTGAGAAAGCAAATGACCCATACCTGGCCTCTATCCTTTCTTATACTTTCACACACTGAGTTTCAGAGGATGTGATCAAGTGAATGTATCCGACATCATGGAGATATGTACAGGCTTAATTCTTCAAATAAGCCAGCATCAGGAATGCCAAAGCTACCAGGCCATCTGGTTGCACCAGACAATCATATGTTGCCGGGGGACCTGATGGCCAGACTCTGAGGATGGACATCTGGGGCAGGAAGTTCTCATTGTACTTAAATCGTGTCCCCTTCAGATCTTTCTTCTCCGGCAATGCAGGGAGACACTCCAGGGCCCTATGGAGCCATGTCCTAGACGCTTTGTGGCTCGTTAGGTTTGCATAGGGAGACTGACACAAATGGGCTTGTACCTCCGGGCCAACTGGAATTCTGACCTGGATCCTGATCAAAGCTTACCACCCCATCAAAGCAGAGAGGCCCTCCTGGAGCCTGCCGAGCATTGTTACTGGCACTTTGTGACACAGTGGTCAAGTCAGAAAAGGCCAGGCCCAGGGGACCATGCTGGAACTCTTATCCGGGTCCTGGGCACAGCTTTCCACCCCACCAGAATGAGACTAGTCATATGATTGCTTGCTTGTAGAAGCTTCACCAAAGCCTTTGCACCACCCATGGCGAACAGCCAAATGAAAAGCTGGTCACCCATCCTCTGCCAAATGCATCCAACCTAATAGTGTCCTGACTGGGCTTAATTCTTCAGATAAGCAAGTCATTGGAACTTACAAGGCAGGTCAGAATTCTGAGCATGGATTCACTTGACTTTCTTATTTACTTTGGCGTTTCTTCTTTTTTCACTTCTTTTTTCATATAAAATGTCACTAGTGACATTGATGTGACAAATTTCGTACCTGGGTGTGATAAATGTCTCACAAGGTTAATTCTGCACACCCATAACTAAAGCCGTAGAAATGCCCTTGTCCTATAACATGGAAGACACTTTGAAAGAAAGTCACTAACTGCATGTGAGATGTGTAAAGTATTGCTATAAAAAAACGATTTCAGAGCATTTCGAATGCTAAAATGCTTTCTCTCCCTCTCAGTGGATTAATACTTGGAGCTTCAATGTTTATTCTACAGTAACAGCGATTCTTCGAATGAAATATAGATCACTTGAAATTTGCTTCAGTATTTAAAGTAGAAAAAAAACCAAAGATGGGCACTATACTTTAATTTCAGCTTGTGCCCCTGAACAAAACCTTTGTTGGCCTATGTTAGTAGTTTGCAGAAGTAGGTTGTAGAATTGATCATAACTGCTAAATACCATTACTCCAGGACGAGGTATTCACCAGCTGTGGTAATTAATTCCTAATTGGAGTTTTCAACTGGAAAAAGAGGCATAACCTGCACAATCGTTTATTCCCAATACATTCTGGCAGGCCCGACCTGCTTAAATTTATCAGGGAAGCTTTGAGGTTGTGATATTTGTAACACAGCTCATAATTCTGATCTCTGTGCAAACTCCAGTGTGCACAGGGATCTGAATCTAGCCCTGGAATTGCAATTACAGCCTTGGTGTTAGGAAACCGGCAAGGTCAAGCAGGTCTTTGTTCAAGCTAGTTTCCCCTCTTGGATGCATTCAGCATCTTTTCACTGTGACTTCTTCCTTCTGTGATCTTCAGGATCCCATTTCTCTGTGCATCGGATGGTGACAGATTATTCACAGTAATGGTCTACTAATTCTTTTGATGTTTTTTAGGCTCAAGCTTGCGATAGCATGCGTTAGCGCATGCGTCTCAGTTGTGAGACTGTTGTTAAATAAAAGGGCTTGGAAAACTGCCTGTTGCCCACAATTTGTGGGCCTGCGTGGACTCTTCTTTAAAGCCTTGTAATTTCTCTCTGCAGGCATCATTTCCATTCCTCTCTGTGGAGCGGGCATGAAGCACTGACTGATTCAACTTAATCAGTGCCCGTGTGGTGCTCCCGACATGTTTCAGGTACTTCTTTGTAGCTTCTAGGACCCTGCAAACAGAAAACGTGTTATTGGCAAAAACGTGCCTAGCAGGACAAACAAAATTGCAAAGTTTTATTTTACATAGTTCCCAAAAGATGATGATTACCTTGTTTTAAATATTGCAAAGCAACATAGTTTCTTTCTTGTGTCATTTCCGAAATTATACTTTAAAACATAATTGTGCAGTACACCCCAATCCCCCCACTCAAATCCAATCTGCCCCACTCTAATCCACGCCACTTTACTCCACACCAGTCCACCCCAAACAACCCAGATGACACCAGATCATTCCAATCCACTTCAACCAAACCACTCAGCCAATCCACCACACTGCAATCCTCCCAACTCACTCCACTCCTGTCTGCCCCACTTCAATCTAAAATAATCTGCCCCACTCCAGTCTAAAATAATCTGCTCCACTCCAATCTGAAAGAATCTGCCCTGCTCCAATCTGCCTCACCCCAGCCCAAAACAATTCGCCCAACTCCAATCCAAAATCATCTGCCCCACTGCAATCCAAAACAGTCTACCCCACTCTGCCCAGTCCAATCCATAACAATCTGCCCCACTCTAACCTAAAGCAATCTGCCCCACTCCAATCCAAAATAATCTGCCCCTATACAACCTGCCCCACTTCCATCCAAAACAGTCTTCCTCACTCCAATCCAGAACAATATGCCACACTCCATTCTGCCCCAATACAGTCCAAAACAATCTGCTCCACTCCAGTCCTAAATATTCATCCCCACTCCAATTTGTCCACTCCAGTCCAAACCAATCTTCCCCACTCAATCCATAACAATGTCCCGCACCCCAGTCTGTCCCACTCCATTCTAACACAATCTGTCCCACTCTAATCTAAAACAATCTGACCACTCCAATCCAAAACAATCTTTCCCACACCACTCTATAACAATCTGCTCCACTCCACTCCGCACCACTCTAATCCAAAACAGTCTTCCCCACTCCAATCCAAAACAATCTGCCCCACTCCAATCCAAAATAATCGGCCCCATTGTAATCCAAAACAATGTTCCCCATTCCAGTCCAGAACAGTCTGCCACACTCCAGTCTGCCGTACTCCAGTTCAAAACAATCTGCCACACTCCAAAACAGTCTGCCCCTGTCCAATCTAAAACAATCTGCACAACTCCACTACAGAACAATCTGCCCCACTCCAATACAAAACAATCTGCCCCATCCCACTCTGCCCCACACCAATGCAAAACAGCCTGACCTTCTCTAATCTGCCCCATGCCAATCCAAAACAATCTGTCCCACTCCAATCTAAAACCATCTGCCCGCTCCAGCCTGCCCCCTTTATCCTGCTCTGATTCAAAACAATGTGGTCCACTCCAGTCTCCCCCACTCCAATGCAAAACAATCTGCCTCACTCCGATTGGCCCCACTCAGTGTAAAACAATCTGCTCCACTCCAATCCAAAACAATATGTCCCACTCCAATCCAAAGCAATCTTCCTCACTCCAAACCAGGGCAGTCTGCCCCACTCCAATCAAGAACAGTCTGCCCAACTTCAGTACAAAACAATCTGCCCAACCCACTCTGCCCCACTCCAATCCAAAACAACCTGCCCTTATCTAATCTGCCAATCCAAAACCGTCTGCCCTACTACAATCCAAAACAATGTGCCCTGCTGCAGCCTGCCCCACTTTAAACTGCTGCATGCCAAAGCTATGTGTCCCACTCCATATGTCCCATTTCAGTCCGAAACACTCCACCCCACTCCAGTCTGCGCCACTCCAATCCAAAATGATCTGCTCCACTTCAGTCTGCCTCACTCCAGTCCATAACAATATGGCCCACTCCAGTCTGCCCTACTCCAGTTCAAAACAATCTGCTCCAGTCCAATCCAAAACAATCTGCTCCAGTCCAATCCAAAACAATCTGCTCCAGTCCAATCCAAAACAATCTGCCCTACCCCACTGTGTCCCACACAAATCCAAAACAGTCTGTCCCACTAGAATCCAAAACAATGTGCCCCCCTCCAGCCTGCCCCACTTTAAACTGCTCTAATTCAATGCAATGTGGCCCACTCCATCTGTACTTCAATCCCGAACAATCCATCCCACTCCAATCGAAACCTATCTATTCCACTTCAATCTGCCCCACTCCAACCCAAAACAATATGGCCCACTTTAATCTGCTCCACGCCAGTGAAAAACATTTGGCCCACTCTACTCTGCCCCACCCTAACCCAAAACAATCTGCCCCATTCCAATCCAAAATAATCTGCCCCACTCAATGCATAAAATCTGACACACTCCAATCCAAAACAATCTGCACCACTCTAGTCCAAAACAATCTGCCTCACTCCATGCTGCCTCACTCCAATCCAAAAGTCTGCCCACTCCAGTCCAAAACAATCTGCCCTACTCTTACTCGACTCCAATTTGCCACACTCCATTCCAGAACAATCTGCTTCACGCCAATCTACCCCACTCTATTCCAAAATAATCTGCCCCACTTCAATCCGCCCCACTCCTATCCAAAACTATCTGCCCCCAACTCCAAGTCACTCCACTCCAATCTAACCCAATCCAAAACAATCTGCCCCACTCCAGTCCCTCAGTCCAGTTTAATCCACCTCATCCCAGTCCATTCCAATCCATCTAACCCCAATCCACCCTCCTCAAATCCAATCCACCACATTCCACCCCACTCCAGTACAGTCTGCCCCACTCCAATCCAAAACAATCTGCCCTTCTCCAATCCAAAACAGTCACCCTCACTCCAATCCACCCCATTCCAATGCAAAACAATCTGCTCCACTCTGCCCCACACCACTCCAATCCAGTAAAGTCTGCCTCACTCCAATCCAAAACAATCTCCCCCACTCTAGTCCACCCCACCCCACTCCAATCCAAAACAATCTGCTCCACTGCAGTCTGCCCCCCTCCAGCCCAAAACAGCCAGCCCATCTCCAACCCACTCCACTCCAACCCTTTCGAATCCAAAACAATCTGCCTCACTCCAATCCCCAAAATCTCCCTCACTCCAATCCCCAAAATCTCCCCCACTCCAGTCTATCCCACTCCAATCCAAAATAATCCGCTCCACTGCAGTCTGCCCCCCTTCAGCCCAAAAAAGCCAGCCCAACTTCAGTCCACTCCACTCCAATCCAACCCTTTTGAATCCAAAACAATCTACCCCACTCCAATCTACCCCAGTCCAATCCACTCCACTCCAATCCGGTCTGCCCCACTTCAGTACAAAGCATCTGCCCCTCTCCAACCCAAAACAATCTGTCCGCTCCAACCCAAATAATCTGCTCCACTGTAATCCAAAACAATCTACCTCACTCCAGTCTGTTTTACTCCAATCCAAACCACCTCACCCTAACCCAATCCACCCCACTAAACCCCACTGTAATCCACCCCACACCAATCCATTTTACCCAATCCAATCTACTCCACTCCAATCCACCTCACATCAATTTAGTCCATCCCACCCCATCTCACCCCACTCCATGCCACTCCAGTCCAATCCACCTGGCTCCAGTCAAGTCCACCCTACACCAGCCCAACCCACTCCAGTCTAACCCACTCCAACCACTGAAATCCATTCCACCCGATTCAGTCCAGTCCACCCCACTCCTATCCAATTCACCACAACCCAATCCACCCCACTACAATCCATCCCAGTCCAATTCACCTTAATCCATCCAACTTCAGTCCAATCTACACCACATCAATCCATTTCACCGCACTCCAATTCATCCCACTTCAAAAATCCACCCCACCCCAAATCACCCAATCCAATCCAGTCCAATCCACCCCACACCAGTTTAGTCAACCCCACTTTACTCCAGTCCACCACAATCCGCCCCTCTCAAATCCTGTCGACTACACCCCAGTCCAATCCACCCTACTCCAGTACATCCCAGTCCAAATACTGCATTCCACTCCAGTCCACCCCAATCTAATATACCCCAATCCAATCCACCTCACTCAGTCCACTCAATCCACTCTGTTCCACTCCAACCCACTCCAGTCCACCCCACCCTATCTAATCCACCCTACTCAATCACAATCACAACACTCCATTTCAATCTACCCCAGTCAACCCCACCCCACCCCAATCCAATCCTCGCACCCCATTTCACTCCACCCCAATCAAATCCACCCAACCCCATCCAGTCCACCTCGCTCCAATCCACCCCACCTCACTCTACCTCACTCTATTCCAATGTGCACAAATCCACCCCCTTACCCTAATCTACCTCACCCCAGTTCAGTCCAATCCACTCAAATCCATTCCACTCCAATCCACTCTAACCCACCATTATATTCCAGTCTACCTTACTCCAGTCCAGTCCACCTCACCCCAGACAAGTCCATCCCCCTCTCCATTCCACCCACTCCATTCCAGTGAACCCCACCCCAGTTCACCCCAATCTTCCCCACTCCAGTTCAACCCTATCCACCTGCTCAGTTCTGTCTATTCCACCTCACTACAGTTTACCTAACTCCAAACCCCCACAGCCCAATCCAGTCCACCCAAACCCCAGTCCTATCACCCCAGTCCAACTCTCCCACTCCATTTCACTTCACCCCAATGCAATCCACCCCACCCAGTCCACCGCTCTCCAATCCACCCCACCTCACCTCACTCTACTCCAATCTACACAAATCCACCCCTTTACCCCAATCCACCCTACCCCAGTTCAGTCCACTCCAGTCCAATCCACTCTCATCCATCCCCCTCCAATCCACCCTAACTCACCCCACTATAGTCCAGTCCACCCCACTCCAGTCCAATCCACCCCACCCTAGACAAGTTCATCCCCCACTCCAATCCAGTGAATCAAATCCACCCCACTCCAATCCAGTGCACCCCACCCCAGTTCAACACAATCTGCCCCACTCCAGTTCAACCCAGTCCACCCACTCAGTTCAGTCTATTCCACCTGACTTCAGTCTAATCCATCCCACTCCGCTCCACTCCAATTCTCCCCACTCCAAATCAACCCACCCCATTCCAAAACACCCCAGCCCCATCGAATACACTCAAACCCCGGTCCTATCACACCAGTTCAATCCACCCTCCCCAATCCAATCATATGTACACCACTTCAATCCACCCCCTTCATTCTACCCAATCTAATTCACCTCACTCCATTTCAATCCATCTCACTCCAGTCCACCCCGTCTAGTCCACCCACTCCACTCTACCCCATTCTACTCCACCCCATTCTACTCCAATCTGCCAGACTACCTCAGTCCACTCCAAACCACTCCACACACCTCAACTCTACGACACTGCACTCTACGACATTCACTGCCACTGAACTCTGCTCCGCTCTTCTTAACTCTACGACACACTTCTCCCCCTAATCCACTCTACAAGACACTACTCCAACAAACCCACTCTACAACACTATTCATCCATTCCACTCTGACACTCCTTGCCACTAACTTTTAGCCATGCTGATCAGCAGCCACACTGCTGTACAATTTGGCAAAAAGACACTGCCAAAGCCAGTAACTCTTGTATTGGCAAGACCTATTGCCCTTGCCAATGCTGGTTTTAACGGTTTCCTGTTAGGGAAGAGTGCAGCATGACAAAGTTCTTTAGCACTCCTCAGCCGCAAGCCACTGGTTCATGATTACGAATTCGCTTGGAACACAGAACTCATAAGTCCTATGAAACCTGCCCTACACCTTACATCCAGAGCTTGTGGAGAGTTGTGAAACCAGGCGTTGGTAAATCAGTTGTAAGTAGAAAGGCTTCTAATGAGGTTTTTGAACCCAGATTTTATCAAAAGCTTGTTATTTAGCAATGCAATTCGAGCATAAAATACAGTCACGCCTGTTTAATGAGCATCTTCTGCACTACCTAATTGCTTGACTTTTTTAGCAGTTTATAAATAATATTCTCAATGAAGCACATTTGATCTGTTAGGTATTGCGATGCTGCTTTTTTATTTTTTTACTAGGACACGTATCTAAAAAGCTGTATAGGTAGGAGAGGATGTGTGCAAAACACAAAGCATGGGCTTAACTGGGGATTTCATTGCCTTATCCCACCTCTCTCCACTGTTATGTGAACTAATCATTGAAGGCTATGATCGCTAAACACTACAGTGGAGTGCACGGCAAAATAAACAGAAAGTAAAGCATGTTTTCATTATGGGAAATCGGTTGTGAAACTAACAAAAAACATCTTATAGAATCAAACTTTGAACCCCAGTCCGAAGTCCTATGAAGCTAATATGCGGATGAGCCACAACAGGTGAACATTATCCCTGAGCTCCAAGACAGGGTCTGAGGTCGGGTGCTTAACCCGACGTCCTGAGGGTTCCGTAAGTGGGCCGTCCATACCGCTCCAACCTATTTGGTGGCTATTGATGACCACTGGACGGTGTTGTAATTTTTGCACTTTGTGTACATTTTATTTTTGTGCACTTTACTGGGCAGAAGTTTCACATTAGGTCCTGAAGAAAGCTGCAACACCTCTGTTGTGGGTTATAGACAGAAACATGTCGACCTTACTTATGAAATGTGAACAGACTGGTCTAAACACTCCTGTTCTGTCTTGGTTTTTAATCCATTCCCGGAGATGCTTAATTAAATCTACAAGCATGCTCTGTAGTTAGTTTTAACTTGCATCACTTATTTTCCCATTCTGTTTTATTGGTTTACCCTCTGCCCCCTCACCATACCAAATTTTGCTCTCACTATAGGTTGAATCTACCTCTAAAACATCCGCAAACCTCCTCCCCCTAGAAGAGGGGGTTGAAGCCACACTGTGATTAGTTGTCATGCCGCCTTGGGGGTAGGTGAGGGAATTTGTCTTTTAAAAAAGGATACTTTCATTGTAGGCGGGCCATCCTTCCTTCTCCTGCCTTCTCTTTTTTTTTTCTTTCTTCACTTTAGATTGTTTTTGTTACAGACGCGAGAGTTTCATAGTGATGGGTATAGATGAGAATCAACTATGACATTTGAGTGACATTGCGGGTTCACAGAACTTTGCAAAGCCGTATTGTGAGGGTGTTTCCGAGACAAAGCGTATCCACATGAACGAACCACCCTACAGCACTACGATTTTCGTCACAAGGCATCAGGTGACTCTGTGGCTGGACTCTGCAGCACTAAGGACACTTGATGTAAAGAAATCCCTGATGAGAGCTGAAGTATCTTCAACTCTGTTTCTTGCAATCTGTGGCAGGGACACATAGCTGGAGTGTATCATCACTAATGTGTGCTCTTCCACCTTCTCGCCATCTACCCACAAACTGTTCACTTGAGTTTTGGTGCTCTAGACAGTTGAGAAATTACTCACTAAATTCAGTTAACTGAGTTAATCAATTTACATGTTGCTCATAAAAACAGTGAAATTGAGTACACCGATTTATTGGAAAATAAATGTGGTTGGAGCTGGTTTTGGCTGTAACTTGTCATAAAAGAAACTGTCAAACACTTTTCCCCCAACCATCCCAAAGTGGGTAAAACATCATCTTAAATTGAAATTCATTGGATTTAGTTTGATTGCTATTTCTAGGAGTAGGAAATTAATATGTTGAATCATTTGCCTTTTATTTATGTAGGTAGTTACTTGAAAAATAAACGTATTGACTTTACAGGGGGCCAAAGGCGCTCTGGTAATGTCTGTCACTGCTGACAAGCTCGAAGGAAATATACAGCTTTCTTAAACAAATTTGTATACAAGATGTTTGCTTCTTCTAAACATTCTTTTTAATCATTAGCACTGCTGTATGAAGAATAGTAGTACATTTCAGTCTTCAACGAAAATGTTAAAATGATATGCTATAAGACTACCCTTTACTTATTGTAGCCATCTAATGAACATTTTTTTTTTGTTTGTTTTTTACGTACAGCTTCAGAAAAACTGTCTTTTATCACTGTGCAGTGACCGGATACTGCAAGATGTTCCTTTCAACAGGTAGGTATTTAATTAAGTCAATGTGAACGGTTGCATTTCTTTCTTTTTTTTTTTTCTTAAATTCTTGTTTTTCTTGTGTTAAACTGCTACATTTTTCTTAAAACAAGTATAAACTACACCGGCTATATTGCTGCATGGTACTGCTAACGTACACATGGAAATTCCAAACGTTCTTTTTTAATGCGGTCAGGAGTAGCATGTTGTACAGCATTCAAATCAATTACGCTCTTCTGTATTGAAAAAAAAATGATTTTTAGAAAGTGGAGATGGCACATCTGTGAATAATTTAGGGCACATTTTTATATAATTTAAACTTGCATTAAGATGCCTGTGAAGTAAAAGTGTAAATAAAGTGTAGCATGATAAAAAATAAAAAAAATGAGGTAGCAACGCTTCAGTCAAATGGAGTGAGACTTGCATAGGCATGAACTGTTCTGAGGAATACCGCTTGAAAAACAATTAGTTATCACCATAGCAATGTCGGAAGGATTTCCAGGCCATCCAAGGGAGTAATCATGTTTGGCTTACTAAGGCTTTGACTTGGCCAGTATTCTGTAAGGGCTGTACAAATCGAAGAAGAGATGCAACAGAATTAAAAAGATAATAGAATGTTTTAGGATAAGGCATTTAATGGTGGCATCTTGACAAAAAATTAAACATATCACAGATGGATCTAACAGTGAATGTTATACCTGCCTGCATCACTCTTGTCCAGTCCATTACCTGCATATATAATCTATATGCAAAAGGTACTTAACAGCATTATGCACATGCCTTTGTGAAAACTCTTTGTTGATCTCAGCTTTTGAGGGTTGCTTGTCAAAAAATAGAATAAAATGATGTAGATTTAAAGAAATGGTAGTAAAACTGTGGTTAATAGGAATTTCAATGGAAAATACAAAATGTAGAAGTAAAAGATGTTTTTGTAACCACTTAATTAGTGAAATTGCTCATAGTCTCTCTTTAACCCTTAAACTAACCGCTAACATTTGCTTCTTCTATAACCCTAATATTTTCCCCTTGCACTACTTGGTGTTTGGCACTTTCTGAATTGGGGGTTGGGTGGTTCGGGGAGGGAAGGGCGTTAGAAATAGACCTATACCCATTCCACTTTTCTGCTGTACCTTCTTGTAAAACCATTACTTAAAACTTTAATGTTCGATGGCAAGTGTGGCTGTACATACACATGCTCTGAATACTTCTGCCATCTAATGATGGGTCCGGATGTGTGCAAGTTGTTTTTCTTTGAAAAGGTTGTTGGAGTCACAATGTAAAGTGACCCCTCCTCTTGGTGATAGTACGCATTGGCATCAACTCCATTGTTAGATTGTTTTCTTTCCGCCATCGGGTTAACGTGTTCTTCGGTGCTCTGGATCTAAATTGTTTGAGGCTCCCCTTGGAACATTGTACGTTTCCATACTCGTCTGTATTCTTTTCCTTCACAGTCCACCAATGGTCATCAAATGAAAATTCTCCAGTCAGTTTGGCAAATTGTGCTCCCAGCCTTCGGGCCTTGATCGTTCGGGCTTCACCTTCTCATTTTCACAACCGTCGGTGCAATTAAATTATGCGCTGCTTATGGAACATACACGGTTTTGTTGTCTCTGTTACCTTGCTAAAAACCCGCACGCAGACCTTAATTCACTTTGAAACCTCTGCCTTTCTCCGGACCACGACGAGGAGCTTTGTGAGGCCTGTTGATTGTTTCAGTCAAAGAAAACATTGTGGGATCGTTGAGAGTGCTGGAGAGAAATGCAGAGTGAGAAATTGGAGAAGACGCCAGACAACCCCGGCCTCCCAAGACATCCAGTCACAGGAAGAGCTGCACAAGGCTTCATCAGCTGAGGAAGAGGCCTTTTCCATCCCAGACTCTAAAGCAGAGGTGAGGGTGCACACACAGTATGTTCCACAGGAGCAGTGAGTACAAAGACCCCAATCCTGTCCATCAAAAAACATTGGGAACCGAGCGAACATACGACTTCTTGGCCACCACTGCCGACAGGCCATGGTAGGCACCCAACAATCAATAAGGATGCCCTGCCTCCGGGCTCAGCACTGACAGCTAAGCCAAAAACTTCACTCACCAGGCCCAAACGGTTTCAGGACAGATTCTAACATCTAACTCTAAGATACCGGCTACCTCTGCACAGAAACAGAAACCCACTTCGGTACCAAACATTTCAGCTCCAGCATCAAAACAAACTGCTTCTGAACCAGAGCCTATATTACAGACTATGCAGAGAAACTTGATCCGAAACAAGATTCTTCATATTCAATGGAATACGGGTCGGATCATTGCTAAATCTATGAAGCAGATGTCCACACAAACTAAACAGCAGTCTTCAGTAGGGGAGGACATTACTTTACTACCACGCCAGAGAAAGAAAAGAAAGGACATTGCCACCAGTCTTATTTCACCTCCTAACCACCCTCTCCTCCACCCACTTCACCAGGGGATACTGGATATTGTTGGGGTAACTCCACAAGGTTCTCCACAACCTTACATGGGGGAACAAGAAGGGGATTATGTTAATGATTCACAACAGCCAGATGATCCTTGGGATATGTATAATATTGACCCACCAGGCAATACTGACCCAAATATATCTGGCTAAACCATCTCCACTAGAGGACACAGTAACTTTTAATGAGTTAGTAGCTAGGGTGGCTTCATATCATCTGGTCCCATTACACAAGGACCCTATAGAAGAATATTTTCTATTTGAGACCCTCTCCACTACCACTAGAGCATGCCAGTATCTGAAGGGAATGATCTGTCATGCAGATGATATTTTTAAAAATCCTGTCCGTGCCAGAATAATTACACCAACGGTCGACAAAAAATAAAAAGCAGCTCCATCTGATCCTGCATATATTAGAGGTCACACTCCACCAGATTCCTAGTGGTATCAAATGCTCACAAGCGAGCAAACTCACAAACCACAACAGAGGCACCTCCACCACACAAAAATAAAAGTTAAATGCGTCAGGTAAAAGGTTGGAGGTACAGGCAGGTAGTTATTGAAGGATTGCTAACACCCAAGGGTTGTTAGCTAGATATGACAGAGCACATTGGGATGAGATGGAAGATCTCATTCAACATCTTCCGGAGGAATTTAAAAAGAAAGGTCAACAACTTGTACAGGAAGGAAAGTTGATTTCAAATAATTCCATTAAATGTGCTGTTGATACGGCAGATACAGGTGCTAGGGCGATAAACCCAAGTGTTTTACTCAGTAGACATTCCTGGTTACGTAGATCAGGTTTTAAACCTTTGATGCAGCAAACATTGTTAAGTGCCCCTTTTGATAAATAACACCTTTTTGGCCCTAAGGTAGACCAAACTCTAGAAAAGATGAAGAAAGACACAGATATAGCCAAATCTATGGGGGCACCTCAAGCTCCCACTAATTGTTGCACAAATAGGGGCAACAGTTCAAAGGGACAAGGGAAAGGCAATACCACGCGTGCTACCCCCCTCCACATCAAAACAATGAGACTCTTCTCATTCCCCACGATCATTCAACACCTGTCGAGGAACGTTTACAACAGTTTTTCCAAAATGACAACACATAACAGATCAGTGGGTGTTGGATATTATTATCCAAAATGGTTATTGCCTGGAGCTCATAAACACACCTCCAAACATACCACCTTGCAACCATAAACTCTCTGTAGAACACCTACAATTACTAAATAAGGAAGTGCAGGCTCTCCTTCAAAAAGGGGCAATAGAAGTATTCCCAGTTTATCAGAGAGAAACAGGAGTATATTCACTATACTTCCTTATTCCCAAAAAGGCCAGATCACTTCGCCCAGTACTGGATCCCAGACCGTTAAATCAGTACATTCTATCAGAACATTTCCATATGGTAACTCTCTAATATGTAATACCTCTATTACAACAAGAAGCCTTCATATCTGCAGCGTATTTAAAGGATTCGTATTTCCACATCCCAAAGCATTCAGCCCACAGAAAATATCTCAGATTTGGAATACAGGGAACATCTTTTTCTAAATACTCTACACACAATCCATTCTCACCCGACTGACGGAAAACAGTCTAACAATAGAGTTCATGCTCATGCGCATTATCACCAAGAGGAGGGGTCACTTTACATTGTGGCTCCAATAGCCTCTTCGGCGGAAAACAACTTGCACCCATCTGGACCCAACACTAGATGGCAGAACTATGCAGAGCATATGAATACACAGCACTGCATGCCACGAACAGATGCTTACGGGGTGAATAACATAATCCTTCTCTAACACTCACCCAACCACTAAGGCTAATGTTATTCCTCCATCCCTTACCACAACCCTGACAGAGCCTTACTCTATAGTGGACACTTTGCCTTAATCCAACCTAAGCCATAATGTTTTATGTTACACCACCCCTTACTTTTTCTTGAACTGTACTTATTTGAAATTCAAAATGAAACTTTACTTACATACATTTAACACACACGGTCACCATCATATGGACTCTAAGTGCTTGTTTCCCCCATTCTTGAGTGTTGTATTTATTACTCCTGAACAAAGCTTGGGGCCATCCCATCAGCAGTGGTGTAATGCATTCTCCATTTATCCCAGACGTTTGTCAGTTTTTTTTCAGACATCCTGTCTCTTAATATGGGGAATGGGACTCTACCAATTTTATGAAGTCTACTTCTGTTAAAATGTACTCTATGAAAGAATGATGTTATTCCCCCTGCAGGTTGTCTGCATCTTACAGGACACTAGAATTGACCTAATCCTTCACCCCACGAAGTTGCAGTAGGTTAAGGTGCACCAATGATGTGACTTCTCTGAGCCTTTATCCTCCTTCTTTCCCTTTAATTCCTAGTTGGTTAAGTACTCGATCAAACATCTGCTATTCAGGGATTAGCAACATGTAAAACTCCTGGGTTGCATGGCCTGGTTTAGTTCTATAATACCTATGAAGATCTTCTTGTCCCCAAATTACTGTAGTTATACCAAACTGCACTGAAGGAAGGAAGTCTCCCTCCAACGCTTTGTGAATCCCTTATAGTCTTATTGCTGAAACCTGAAAAAAAACAGTTAGGAACTGATAACATACTCTGGTTATTGTGGGCTCCTTCCTGGAACATATGCCCCAGCTAGTCCATGCAGACCAAAATGGTTTTATCCCTAATCGCTCAATCACTCTAAGTATCCACAGGCTCCATAGCCTGTTCGAGCTGGAGCTGAACCGCTGGCCCTAAGCAGCTTGCCTAGTTTAAATTTGAAAAGAGGTTCGACTTGGTGGACTGAGACTCTTGAAGAAGGGCATTACTGGAAGTCTACTGCCCTCATAAGGCTTTTCTACACAAACCCTATGGCCACGTTAAGATAGGCCAGTATTATCGACCCAATAACGATCAGCCTAGGTACACATCCGGGGTGCCCCCTAGCTCCACTCCTATTCGCTTTAGAAATGGAACCGTTTGCCCAATGTCTCTGACGCCATGGGGAGGAATGGAGTATCCCTCTGGGAATTAACTTTATGTTGTTTTCCTTAATGCGGGTGGTGTGCTCCTATATATCCGAGACATCAGGCGGGGGATTGGGGAGATTGAGATGACCCATGTGGAATTCTGGACTAAGCCCTGCCTGTTCTGCCTGAATCCGAATTGCCCGCCGCACCACCGGACGGTGGAATCCCATCCTGTGTGCTGGGAGCCTTGCACATTTCGATATCGTGGTATTAGTATATATCACAGTACACAGGACTTAATAGCTTGCAACCTTACAAGGGCCATTGCTTCCCTTCGTCCACAACTTCCATTTTGGAGTACACTTCCACTTAGAGTGCTGGGCTGGGTACCACTGTCCAAGATGGTGATGCTTCCCCAACTCCTTTATTATTTTCATAACCTCCCAGTACATATTCCTCGCTCCACATTTCACACTATTTCAACATGTTAGGAAATTTCATGTAGAATAAGGGCAGAAGGGGCGTTGCACTCCGAAAGCTTCAGCTGCCTGTTGATATGGAGTGGTCTAGTGCCCCTAACTTTGAGCATTATTATTTGGCAAAGCAGCTGCAGTGGCCATGTCGAGGGTTAGCAGGCCACCAGCTAGAGGACCTGGGATTCTGGGATTACCCATACCAGACAGTGCTTGTCAAACGATCCATGAGTTGCTCCTGCCAAATGACAAGCGCCCTGTGCAGCCGAATAAGCTACTGACGATTGCGCATCCCAGCTACATTCGAAGCTTGTGGTTGTCCCCAGCCTTGGTACCGTACACACCGGAGATCCGCACCTGTTCTGTTTGTTCTTTCAGGGTCTTGATCGGGAGAGAGGGGAGAGAGAGTTGGGAAGCAGCGGGTGGATACCATGGGGGCTTTGTTCCAGAGCACTGCATTTATCCCATTTGAGCACCTATGTGCCAATTATAATTTACCCTTCATCCACTTTCTGGCCCAATGCACATTATTGGCTAAACTAAGGGCAACTGGCACATCGCTGATACTGAGCCGGACACACATCCCCTAGTGTGCGCACTTCACGAAATGGGAACTGGGCGTCGTCTGATCACGTGGTTCACTCATGCGTTGGCATACAACCCACCCAGTGTACCACATCAGACAAGCTTGAGAACACAATTTTGGGTCACGCTCTGACACAAAAAATTGGAGAAAATCCTGCTATGACCGTGCAAACTTTTCCGCAATGCGAAATTCCACTGTATTCAGCTCAGCATACTACACAAAGCATACCTTACGCCAGACCACCTGCACAAAATATATGGCACTACCTTGAACTGTACCATATGTGGTACTCAAAATGCTGACATGGCCCATATATTTTGGATTTGTCCAGTGGCAGTGTCGATGTGAAGGAAGGTCACAGTCGTTTTGGCATCCATCCTGGGGCAGGTGAGATTGTGCACTATGGAAACTGGACTATTGGGGCTGTACAGGCGTTGGATGGCGGGGAGTGCCACCAATCGTTTTATAGACTTGACTTTACTGATAGCCTGGAGAACTATTGGAATGACGTGGAAGCACAATAGCCTGCCAGGGTTGCTGTTCTGATGAGCAGCCACCCTGAAATGGGGCAAAGCCAAATCGTTTGCCCTTCAAAGTAAAGAAGTCCGTGCCTTGGGTAGGCTTCCCATTGCTCTGAAATGGGACACACTCCTCAATGAGCTGCAGGTACTTTCAGCGGCATCCTGATATTGCAGGGCTGTTCAAGAGATGGGACGCCACCCATATTTCTTTATGTTTTACAGACACATCCTCACCATGTTCCCTCTCCAGATTCCATGTCCGCTCCCCAGATTCCATGTCCGCTCCCCAGATTCCATGTCCGTGCATATGTCCGCTCCCCATATTCCATGTCCGCTTTCTTCTTTTTTAAGGAAACCCTACCTGAAACCTAGTTATAAATACGTATTGCTTTGTCTTTAATTCACTAATTAGGACTGGGTACAGTACATGTGGGTTTCATCAGCATGAGCCATCATACATATTTATCATTTTGCTACTTTTAAGTTAAACTGTGCTTGACATGACCTGCCAGTTGTGACTGTTTATAAGTTTGTTTATGTATGCCTGTTGTAAGCCAATGCCTCCTGTAGTATATGATTTACTTGCTCATGATCCCTGGACCCCCTTGGAACAGGTAAAGTGATACTGTCCATCAACGTCTCTTGTACCTGACATGCATCTGTCTCTTAGTCTCAAAAGCGAAACAATTGGATACAAAAAAATAATATACTCATGAAGGAATTTCAGTTGAATCAGACAGTCTTTATTTTATGGCTCCTTCTCTGCAGTTCATTAAGCTGCCACCCAATCGATTGCTTCCATGGGACCTACATCATTCCCATGTAGTCCGCAACTTCTGCAAATTGACTGGTTTGTTAGAGTTCTGTAACTGAGCCATATCTCCCACTTTGGATATACTTATTAATTCCCACCGTTGAAACCTTGACTGGTTAGCGTCTTCTATCAGCATCCCTCCTTTCCACAGTGTTGTCTGTCTTGTGACTTACTGTGCCAAGCCACCCCAAACATCCAGTGGCCATCTAGCAGCCAATGTTGTCTTGTGGGCCCCAGTAGTTCTGCCTGACCCGTTTTCCCATATGTGTAGCAAAGGTATGTATGGTATTCCATCTGGGAATCTTTTTACACTTGTGGATGTTGATCACCCATCCGCTAATCCTCAGTCATTAATAATTTGAAGTTGGGAAGCCCAGTAATGTGCCCATACATCAGGGAGTGTGATGCCCTCTTCATATGTTGTCCTACACCAGGGTTTGTACTGTGGTCCTGGGTGTATCTCGTTCCCACACCAATATGTGTATTTTCTCAGCTACAGGAAGAGTTCTGGGATTATAATAGTTTTGGCAAAGTGATCATTTTAAACAGCACAGCCCTGTGGAATATTGTAAGGGGGAGCATGGGCACTGCAGTGCATCTATTTGGAAATCCGTTAGGACCCCTTCTATGTTCTCTCATAGGGAACGTGCTTGATCAGGAGTGACACAAGCCCCTATATCTAAACCCATCTTCTGCCACCCCTTTACCATCGAGCAATCCACTTTTACATTCCCCTCTCATTAGCTTTGTATATTACCAATTTGATTCATTTTATGGTGCAGCTAATGTACTCTGAATGATTTCAACATTTTAAAAAAGTAGCAGCAACTGTACACTTAAGAGGACATAGTCTGCATATAACAAGATCTTTTCTGGGACTGGGTATAACTCGAGAAAGCATCTCCATTCTGAAGTAGATGTGACCAATATGCCAGTGGTTTTATGCATGTGGCAGACTGTTGGGGCGAGAGCAGGCAACCCTGCCATGTTTTAAGCAGAATGCACCTGATAGGGCCCCAATGACTATCACTGCTGTTTTTTACTTATACAGTAAAGCCACCCATCTGCAGGGCTTGGGACACACACCAAACCTCTTCAGGGTGTTGAATAAGTAAGTCTAGCTGATTGAATCAGAAGCCTTTTCATCGTCTAGGAACAGGATAGCATGGGGGTGGCCTCCTCGTTCTTTATGTTGTCCTGCCAACCAGACAACCATGTAATATTATCTCTGGTTGCATGATCCATCATAAATCACATTTGGTCTTCGAGGATAAACATTGTGATGATTTTCTTCAGCCTAATAGCCAAAGCTTTTAGCAAGATTTTTGTTTCCATATTCACAAGTGAAGATAGGTCTATAAGGGACACACTCATTCTTATGCTTGCCTGTTTTTATACATAACTGATGTAATCGCGTGGCGGAGTGCTGGTGGCAGTTGACCCACTGCTGTTTCCTCCTGAAACTGTGAGAATGTGAGGTGTCAGCAGAGGGACCATCCTTTTTGTTCAATTCCACATGAAAAGCGTTGGAGCCCGACATCCTACTGGTTTGCATTTGTTTAAGGGCTTCTGTTACTTCATCAGGGGAGAGATCTTCTTGTAGGAAACATTTGCCGCCTTTATAAAGGAATAGAACATCAAGCCAATCAGGAATACTAGTATCTCACCCTCACTACAAGAGCCCATGGCTCAGTATAGTGCCTCGTAGTATATAGAGAATGCTTGCGATATTTTGGGGTATCCCTGTTTTCTAATGAGATTTCGCCGACACATCTTACATCCTCTTCATATGATGCAGCCATCCCAGCAGATGGCCCATTTTGCCTTCCAGTTAGCATAATTTCCTCTAGATAGTCAGGTAATATTGTCTAGCCTCATTGTGGGTAAGATGAATGTATCCTCGCCTAAGGAGAACTGTCTATGATGATTGTGCAAACCTATCTTTAAAAAGTGATGTTTCAAGTTCCAAGAGTGTATCTTTCTTTTTTGTCAGCTGCCAGGCCTTATAACTTCCTTTTCTGTGCTAAGACGTTATGTGTTCTGTCTCTTAATACTGTCTTATATGCCCCCACAATTCCACTGGGGACTCCGCTGCTACTGTTTTTTTTCTCCAGAATATAGGGTAGAGTCTACGCGAATCCCAGCCACATCTTGGCAGTCTTTTACCTTTCATACATCCAGCCTCCAGGTTAATTGTCGCTGGTGATTATTATTACCTAATATCACCCTGAGGGGAGAATAGTTTGACATTGCATGTGCTAAGTAGTATGCCTCTCGTTTAGGTGTCATCTACCCGGGACAAGTATGTAGTCCATACGTGAATGCGTTTTTTTGAGCCCTTGATAATTCTGAGCACTATTCTGTCTGGTGGAAACTTAATTCACACACATTTCCAAGCCCAGAGTGTGGACAAACTGTGCCAACCATGTAGGTGCCTGAGACCCCCAGATGGGAAGGTTGATCTGTCCAGTTCATGGCACATAACATCATTAAGTCGCCTCCCCACTACATGGATCTAAGCATCTTATCCCAGTGAGATGGGCCATATTTGTTCAGAATCCCTGCTTCAGCCTGGGAGGGGCATAAATACTCATTATATGTTCCCCAACCTACGATAGTGATTCATTGGAAGGGGAAATGTATTAACTATAGTCCTTGCGATCAGCCCACACTGTTAACTCCAGTGTATGTGACAGTGTGTCTCGTGATGTGTAAAATCAAAACCTAACCAAGGCTCTAAAAGAACTGTCCCCAGTCTCCCCACCCCACTTTCCTAACTGCAAGTTCAGAACTACTTGAGCCCCCAACTATAGAAAAGCTGGTCACCCTCTCTACTCCCATAACCCACTACCTGTCTACTTCAGGAGCCCCCCCCTTCTCATGTCATGTGCCACACTTGTGGACCCCGGTTAGACCATGAATCCCACTATCTCTCACGATCCATAACTCATTGCTTCTCATAGCTGCTATTAACACTTTGCAACTTGTGCTTCCCCTCATGTCTAGAGGAATCATCAGACTCTGATAAATCTTTGGCACTTACAGTTGTTTTATTGTCCTGCACATCATTGGGTGCCAGATTTTCACCGCAGTTGAAGAAGCATCCCTATTCCCACACTGTCTCCCAATTATGAACTGAGTCCATGCCGGCCTCAGATCAGCTGCCAGATTTCTTCCTGCTTATCAAATTCTAAACTTCTTCAGGCATATCAACAACACCATATTGAAGTAAAATATAACTTTGAGTCTTGTGGGGAATAGGAGCGTAAATTGGATGTTCATTACTCTTGTGTTCTTTCCCACCTTTTCAGAGGAGCAACTACATTTTTGTACCTTTTTCACATAGTCTGGAAAAAACATATGTGCCCCCCCTCCAAGTCATCTCTTTCTCTTCTATAGCCATATTCAAAATTGCATCTATTATGGAAGTTGAGGAATTGGACATTCAATGTGCAGGGCAGGCCCCTACAGGGGACGGCCAAGGGATCAGCCCCCGAGCCCTCTCTATAATAAAACAGAGTGACAGTGATTCCAGGTCCATCTGGGAGTGTATCCAGTCTTACAAGAATTTTTCTGGGTAAGCCACCTTCTTCCCTTCGGGCATCCCCACGATGCTGAGGCTACACCTTGCCCTCCCCTCTGCATTGTCTACTCTGTCCATGAGAGAGCAAGTGGCATAGAGAACATGTTGCAGGGACACCTGTGACTTCTTTGTGTTGTTTCTAAGTCTGAGACTCTTTATATAACCTCTGTTACCATGTCCACCACTTTCTTTCAGTCCTGCCTAATTAACACTATGTCTATATCACCTTCTCCAGTGTGAGTCTCTAGTGCTGCACTTGTGTCATTGATTGTACACAGGATAGCTTCTGTGTCTGTCATTTCAGGACACTGTATTTCCTCATTTTGATTGCATTATCCCCTGAAGTGGCTTTGCCGTGGCTAACAGAGGTCAGGGCATAATTGTCAAATTTCCCTTGGCATCTGTCCTTTCTTCCTTTTGCCATCTCTGGATGTTGCTATGTGGAGAGGCAGCAAGCCCTGTGTCTGTCTGTTGTAGTCCCTGCGCACCACATGTACCAGCTACCACCAGCCCCTCACCTTGCCTAATGTTGTTGGTCAGTCTCTCATTTTGGGCCCATGACACGTGCAGGATTTGGCTACCATTCCAGCACAGTGTCTGCCTCTGCCAGGGGGCCCAGGTCATAAAGAGGACTGCACAAATCCACAGCAGACAGCATTTATCTCCCACAACACCAGTGTTGGACTTGGCCATTTTTGCAGAGACATCTCCAATCTTTTTGCCTCCTTCCTCCTAATCTTTCTGACCTGTTTATGATGGATTTAGGACTCTGAGCACTTTACCACTGCTTAAGTGCATATACTCTGTGTAAATTGTATTGTTGATTGTTTTTTCCATGATTGGCATATTTGAGTTTGTAGTAAGTCCCTAGTTAAGTGCATAGGAGATGCCTAGGGCCTATAAATCAAATGCTACTAGTAGTCCTGCAGCACTGATTTTGCCACCCACATGGGTAGCCCTGTAAACATGGCTCAGACCTGCCACTGCAGTCTGTGTGTGCAGTTTTAAACTGCCAATTCGACTTGGCAAGTGTAAGGCACCCCAGAGGTAGGTCCTAGGTAGCCCCATTGGCAGGGTGCAGTGTATGTTTAAGGTAGTACATATACTAATGCGTCTTATATGTCCTGACAGTGAACTACTGCCAAATTCGATTTTCACTGTGCAAGGTTTATTTTTCTCATAGGTTAACATGGGGGCTGCCTTTAAATATTAATTAAAGTACAGATTCCCTTTGGGAGACAATAGAAATGTGGAGTTTAGAGTCTCTGAATTAAAAATACATATTTTAGTAAAGGTTGTTTTTAGATTGTGTGTTTGAAATGCCACTTTTAGAAAGTAGGCATTTTCTTGCTTAAACCATTCAGTAACTCTGCCCGTTTGTGGATTCCCTGTCAGGGTCAGTTTGACAGTTGGGCTGTTTGCACCTCTCTCTAGACAGTGACACAAAGGGAGCGGTGTGTAGCCTGCATATCCTGATGAGCCATCTATGCTGGGAGTGAGGGGAAGACTGGTCACTTACACCTGAAAGGGATGTGCCTGCCCTCACACAATGCAGTCTCCAACCCCCTGGTGTGTTTTTATGGCCTGGCCTGGGCAAGGCAGGATCTTGAAAACAACAGAGACTTCTCTTTGAATTAGGCCTACTTCAAAGGCAGAAAGGGGTATAAGAAGAGCACCCAAAACCCCTGAAAATCAGATCACTCCTGGAATCAAGAGGAACCTCTGCCAAGGAGAAGAGCCGAGCAGGAGTGCTGCCCCTGCCTGTGATTGTGCTTTGTTGGGTTATCCTGCCGTTGCTGCGTCTGCTTGTAAAAGGGGACAAAGACTGGACTCTGTTGTGCATCCCGCTTGAGAAGAATCTCCAAAGGCTTGAAGTCCCAGGGCCATCAAAGACTTCCCCTGCCAGCACCTGGACTCTCTGCTGAGACTCCTGCCCCGCCAAGTGGTGCCCTAACCAGCCCCTGGGCCCTTGAGAGGTGAAGATGGCAGGTAAGAACTGAAAATCCATGCAAAGACTGCCGTGCGGGGAAGCTTTTAATGCACCACCCGCCTCGTGGCTGATAAACGATGCACCGCCGGCCTAGCAGCTAAAATCGACGCTCCACCTGCATCCCGGCTGGAAGATCGACCCAACGTGGCTGGAGAAACAATGCGCAACAACCACATCAGCAGCTGTTAACGACGCAAGCCCCCTCGCAGTGCGGTTTCTTGACAACGTGCAACCGGATTTCAACACACCATCGATGGCCGTGGAAATTCAACACACAGCCTGCCCGGACCCGAGGTGCCCGTCTGGATTGACACATCCCTCTCTTGCGGGAGAGAATAAATGATGGACGCCGACCGGACCGCTTGCAAGTGACAAACAGACACATTGCTGGCCTTTTTCGATGCACACTCGCCTGTGTGGCTTTATTTTGACACTACCCAGGTACTTTTGTGAGTTAACAGCATTCTCACTGTTTTCAAAACTATCTTGACTTGTATATGTTGGACTTTTGTCGTTTTGGTCTTGTTTATATAAATATTGCCTATTTTTCTAAAGCTGTGTTGTTGTCATTTGTAATGTTTTTACTTACTGTGTGTGTTGATTCAAATACTTACCACACTGCTTCTGAAGTTAAGCTTGCCTGCTCATGCCAAGCTACCATGGGGATGAGCGGGGATTAACTGACGGTGATTCTCCTTTAACCTGACTAGAGTGAGGGTCCTTGCTTGGACAGGGGGTAACCTGATTGCCAACCAAAGACCCCATTTCTAACAACCAGTGTGTCTCTTTAGTTTTGTGCTGTGTGTCAAGCCCGCCGGGGCTCCTATATTGCTGGCCTGATAAAGCCAGTCACATCTCCCAGACCTAAGAGTTGGCCTGGAAATTCCCCCTCTCACCTTTTTATGCAGGATCAATTCCGGAGACTTTCCTGAGACCTCCGCAGAGTGCCACTGGGTCTGAGGTCCTGTCCCGCTCAGTCTTTCTTTTATTGGTTGTGCATGTATCATCCAGCCAAATCAAGCCTCAATAGGAGTCTCTGTAGGACAAGCTTGGACCCGCCTCTGGTGATCCACCTACTCTGCGCAATCTTCACCATGCATGGCCTCGTATTTCACACTATTTTCGTGGTTTCAAAGTGACATCGCCAGGCCAAAAGCCAATTGTGCAGTGAACAAAGAGCACCCTCCCAAGAACTGCCTCAAATGTCAATGCTACACACTGCCTGAGGAAGGCTCCACGTGACCTCACCTTCCACCAGAGCAAGCTATGCTTTCCCTTGAGCTCAGTGTCTCTTGGGCAATGAAGAGTAAGGTACAAACCTCCGATGTTCACCTCCAGTCAAAATGAGAGAAACTTTTTTCCAGGTTCTGCAGGTCTCAGAAACTGCCAGCGGGGTTCTGGGATCCAGATTGTGATCAGAATTATGTCAGATGTATGGGGATTCAACTAAGGTTCTCTGTCTTTCCTGTCTGGCTCCGCACCATTTCTCTTATTACCCCAATCTTTAACCTAACCTTTACCCTACCCCATAGTTGTTTTAAGGCATGGCCAAAGTGGGCACCTTCTATTGGGCCCCCCTGAGAAAGTGAACTTTCTCTATCTCACCTGTCTACTGCAGTATTTCTACTTCTCTTCTTCTCTTTTCCTGTCTCTACCTCAGACTAGGTCTATCTTTTCCAGCTGTCATCTTAAACATTTCTGGGAGCCATAGAAGGATACATTTCAGTGTTTTCGTGTGACCCCATTTCTGCAACGTTCGCAGGCATAAAGCGGGCTTAATTAGCAGAAAATGGGTGATAGAAATCGAAGTTGTTTTTTGGCATAATATGGGTCTGAATTAGCAGAAAACCTGGTAACAGAATTTTAAAGCTGTTCCAAACAGGGGCTCACAAAATATTTCTTGCCAGAAAACCCCAAAATCCTTAAGATTACAGTGCCCTACATCTAGAATATTTAAAAGGATCTTCTCAAATCAAATCTCAGCTGTCAGTCATCTTTTTCGCCTTTTGCATTTCTTTGGTTTCCTTTATTGGGTTTTTTCATTTTGGTGTCATTTTGTTTATTATTTTTCTAATTTGGTTTGGGTTTTCTATTAGTTTGAATTTTACCAAGATAGTACGTGCAAACGATTAGTGTAGTGCCCGGCCTAATCCTGTGCGTTTAATACATCCTTTTAGCTGTTTCCTTTCATTGATTTGTTTTAATTAATTTAGTCACATAATTATGTTCTGCCAGGGATTGAACTAAATGAGAGAGGAAGAGGAATGGTGTTTGGGGCGTTTGCATTGTCAGCCTAAACCTCTCCCCCACACAGTTAAGTTTCTGACCTTGACAAAATATTCCAGCTTTTCCCAGTTGAATCCAGTATAGAAGTTTGAAGTGATGACATTTATGTAATAGGTAATATTTTCTTATTCCAGATCATTTATCGTTTTCATCTTCAAATCCTATTTTCCAGGTTTGAAGCTGCCAAACTTGTTATGCAGTGGTTGTGTAATCATGAAGATCAAACTATGCAAAGAATGGCAGTAGCAATAATTTCCATCCTGGCTGCAAAGGTACATTCTGATGTGTATAAGTTCTAAATTGTATTAAATTTGATGATTTTTCCAATTCTTAATTTATATTTTTTTCTTTCAGCTGTTAACTGAGCAAACTGCTCAACTTGGTGCTGAACTTTTCATTGTCAAGGTGAGTACATTATCTATGCACAGTGCTCTTTTGAAAACATGCTTCAGTTTTTCTTTAGAGATATTAAGGATTAGATGGCTGATAAGGACAACGGGGAACCTTCAGTGTGATATTTTGAGTGCCTCTCAACACCAAGCTATAAATGGACTACACTCCATGTTTAATCTTTCCACTTCGGTACTGTCGCCCTAGTGTATTCTCTAGTCTGCTTTGCAGAACATTTTGCACTGATCTTTTCACCATCAATGGAATGCTATCAGTTGGATAATATAGCATCCTGCCTGTATATTATGAGAATATGGCAAGTCGTCAAACAGATGTGTGATAGGTAATAGGCAAAAGGGAAATTTCTATTGTGAGTTCACAGATCTCGCAGAGGTGACTTGAAATGTGCTTTTTGATGTACACTTGTAGTATACATTATTCTGTGGCAAATATTTGTTCCACCCATCCACAAAGGTTTCTGTTGTTCCTCGTCAGGCATGAAAAGAATAAGTCATCCAGTTAGTCTTTTTCATTCTGGGGCCTTATGGGACCAGAATTCACGGAATGCAAGAAAAATAAACTTGATTCAGTGCTGTTGTCTGCTCCCTCTATATGGGCTTGGTTGTGGCCTCTCTCAGTTGAGACAGAGAGGTGGCCAGGCAACCTTAGTTGGAGCTTTGTAACAAAAGTAAGATATTAATCATTATCAGAAGACTTTTTGAAAGATCGGGAGCCTTGGCAGCTGCAGCTGTCAAGGCCCATCAGTAGCTGCATACATTTCTTTGGATCTGAAGTGTCTCATGGCTAGACATAGGTCTACTGTCCATTTCAGGGGTTTAAAATCTAACACGGTGGTGGAATCTTGTGCTTTGTTTTGTGAATCGGTTGTTGTCACTAGACCTATTTTGTCTCTGCAGAAGTGGGCCAGTAGGCCTCCATTCCCATGGGAAAGTTCAGCTGCTACATACCAACCCCATCCTAGTGCTAACTTCCCCATGCTTTATTATGTGTAAATCATGTGCTTGGTATATACATCATGTGTATGAGTGAGCCAGAGTAATTGATGCCTCCTGGTCCCTTTTTCGTCCATTTTGTTCATTTGCACAAGATAGAGGTAAGTTTGTTTTATCAGACAGTGAAAATGTATTGCTGACATTCCTGAAGCTGGTGGGATGAAGGGACACTGAAATGAGGAAAAAGAAGATAGGCTTCGATTTAGAAATTCAGTAAGGTCTTTTTTCTGCAGGAGTTATTGGGACTTCCAGAGTCCTGCCGTTTGAAAGATGGTGAAGGCTGGGAATGTTTTTCAGAGTGTGAAAGGGTCCTTTAGGAGAAGGCGTCATTTTTATTTCTCTTCCTGATAACTGTTAAATGAGATTGTTGATATCCTGGTGCAGAATTCTCACACCTCTTTTGCCTCTGTTGTGGGTGGGAAGGACCTGCCATAAGTAGCATCAATCTACACAAAGTCTTAGTTTGGAAGACAGCATGGAAAGGAGAACTGTCTCAAATCGGTTCTGAAAGTGCAGTCAGAGAATATGCATCTTCTACTAAGCCAGAGAGTTATTGTGCAAAGGGAGCTACTGTCTCCCAGAAACTCCATCTCCCAACGGTGACGAGCCATCCTGGGTGGACTCTAAATGATGGAAGACCTGTCTCCCTGTTCAGAAGAGCCTGCAAGCTGACCTACCTAAGAAGAAGGAAGAAGTGAGGCAACCCTGCAGGGGGTGTTGACTGCCAGACAAAGCAAGAAGCATCTGTTCTCAGAGCTGTATGTCTGCCCTTCCAGAACAGATTTGAGAGAGACAGACATGCTTCTTGCAACATCACGATTTCTTGCCTGCAGTACCCTGTGCTGCATCACTGTCCTGAAGAGTGTCCAAAGCAGACTGCACTACTGTGTTTCTGAAGCGGCAAGACCATGGCACTGCCGAAGAGTGCCCAAGCACTCTCATCGTGGATATCAAAGCCACTGTGTACTCATAGAGCGTTGAGCTGGAGCCACCCTGCCACTTTGGAGCTCCACCAGCAGCTCTGTGAATTCTTACACCACTCTGACTCACGTTCTGCCCAGAAGAGGGCCTAAAGCCATCAAGGACGGGGAGTGATGCCATAACCTGGTAATAGCCAGTTTCAGGGTAGCAGCCTTGCATAGCTGCAATGCTGTTGCAATCACAATCAACAAGTGCATGGTTCTCCTGGAGGAGAGAGGAGAGACCAAACGTTTTCAAGAGCCAGTCAAGGCCAGGATCATCACTCCAAGAGTGGAGAAAAATATAAACCACCTTCCTCTGACCCGGCATTCATTACTCAACAACTGCCTTCTGATTCTGTAGTTGTGAGTGCAGCAAGGAAAAGGGCCAACTCTCAGTCATCTGGTTATGCACCACCACCAGACAAGGAGAGCAGGAAATTCGATGCTGCTGGCAAAGGATTAGCATCGCAAGCAGCCAATCAATGGAGAATACCCAACTCCCAAGCACTACTGGCTTGGTATGATAGGGCCCACTGGGACGAGATGAAAGATATCATCCAGCATCTCCCCAAAGATCAACAAAATAGGGAACAACAAATAGACGAAGAAGGGCAGGCTATTACTAACAACCAGATTAGGTCAGTCCTAGACACAGCAGACACAGCAGCTAGGACAATCAATACTGCTGTCACTATTCGGAGACACGCATGGCTTCGGTCATCAGGGTTTAAGCCTGAAATCCAGCAGGCTGTCCTTGAAATGCCATTCAATGAGAAACAGCTTTTTGGTCCTGAAGTTGATACGGCCATTGAAAAGCTGAAGAAAGACTCAGATACCACTAAAGCCATGGGTGCTCGGTATACTACGCAATACAGAGGTTAATTTCGGAAACCTCACTACAGGGGTGGTTTTAGAGCACCAACACCTGAGGCATCCACCTCACGATCCAAATCATCTTACCAGCCTCAATACCAACGAGGTGGGTTTAGAGGCACTTACAAAGGCCAATTCCCCAGAGTTAGGGGAAAATATCAGCCAGCAAAACAAGCCTCCCAGCCAAAACAGTGACTCGCTCCACATCTTCCCTCATCACACTTCACCTGTGGGAGGAAGACTGCAAATGTTCCACAACAATTGGTTACCCATTACAACAAACAACTGGGCATTTGTCTATTATCCGCAAGGGTTACTGCATAGAATTGGCACAAATTCCCCCAGATATACCTCCAAAACCACACAAACTCTCCACCCAACACATCTCCATGTTGCAAGAAGAAGTAAAGTCACTATTACTCAAATAAACCATAGAGCTTGTACCACAAGATCAGACAGGAACAGGGGATTACTCCCTGTACTTCCTTAGTCCCAAAAAAGATGGAACCTTGAGACCAATACTAGATCTCATAACTCTCAATCTCTACATCCTAACAGAACACTTTCACATGGTAACACAACAGCATGTAGTCCTACTGCTACAACAACAAGATTTCATGGCAACGTTAGACCTCAAGGATGCGTATTTTCACATACCCATCCATCCAGCGCACAGAAAATATCTCAGGTTTGTAATACAGGGAAAACATTACCAGTTCAAAGTGTTACCCTTCGGGATAACAACAGCTCCCAGAGTATTTACAAAATGCCTTCCGGTAGTTGCAGCCTACCTAAGAAGGCAACACATCCATGTCTTTCCATATCTAGACGATTGGCTAATAAAATCCAACAGTCATACACCGTGTCAAAACCATACACACTATGTAATACAAACCCCACACACTCTAGGGTTCTCTATAAACTACCAAAAATCCCACTTGCAACCTGCACAAATTCAACAGTATTTAGGCGCCACACTAAATACGCAAGCCCAAGTCCACAAAGAGTGCAAACATTCCACAATGTATTAGCACAAATTCAGTCAACCAACAGTACACAGTCAAATTTGTAATTAAACTGTTGGGCATGATGGCATCATGCATCGCCATTGTCCCAAGTGCAAGAGTAAACATGCGGCCCTTACAACAGTGCCTTGCAAAGCAATGGTCACAGGCACACTGTCAACTTCAAGATCTAGTGTTGATACAACGCCAAACACGAATATCCCTTCAGTGGTGGAATTCCACAAATTTAAACAAAGGGTGGCCATTTCAAGACCTTGTGCCTCAGACCATACTTACAACAGATGCATCAATGATTGGGTGGGGAGCACACCTCAACAATCACAACATTCAAGAACAATGGGAAACCAAACACAAACAACTTCACATAAATCACCTAGAATTTCTAGCTGTATTCCTAGCACTCAAAGCATTTCAACCTCTTCTCGTTCACAAACACATTCTGATCAAAACAGACAACATGACTACAATGTATTACCTAAACAAACAAGGAGGGACCCACTCATCGCAACTGTCCCTTCTAGCACAAAAGATTTGGCATTGGGCAATACACAACAACATTCACCTAGTAGCACGATACATTCCAGGGATACACAACCAATTAGCAGAACTTCTCAGCAAAGATCATCAACAAACACACGAGTGGGAAATTCATCCCCAATTGCTTCAGACATACTTTCATCACGGGGGAGCACCAGACGTAGACCTATTCGCCACCAGTGAAAACACAAAATGCCGAAACTTCACACCCAGGCTCCCACACCCTCTATCCAAGGGCAATGCACTATGGGTCAACTGGTCAGGGATATTTGCTTACGCATTTCCCCCTCTCCCGCGCATTCCATTTCTAGTCAACAAACTGCGTCAAATCAAACTCCTACTTATGGCACCAATGTGGGCACATCAACCCTGGTACACAACACTGTTAGATCTGTCAGTAGTACCACACATCAAACTCGCCATCAGATCTGTTAACACAAAACAGACAACTGATCAGGCATCCAAATCTAGCAATACTCAATCTAGCGATTTGGCTCCTGAAGTCTTGTACAGAGTGTATGGAAGTAATTAAACAAGCTAAAACAAGCTAAAAAACAAATACTACCAGGCAGTGTTATGTGAACAAATGGAAAAGGTTTGTGTTTTACTGTCACTCTAAACAAATTGCCCCTCTTTCATCATCAATACAAGACATGGTAGGTTACTTACTTCATCTGCAAAAAGCAAACTAAGCCTTCTTGTCCATCAAAATACATCTCACTGCTATTTCAGCGTATTTGCAAAATATACAACAGACCTCTCTATTTAGAGTCCCTGTTATCAAAGCCTTTGTGGAAGGACTAAAACACATCATACTACCAAGAACACCCCCAGTGCCTTCGTGGAATCTAAATATTTTACTCACACGACTCATGGGTCCACCATTTGAACCTATCCATTCATGTCAGATTCAATACCTAACATGGAAAGTTGCATTCCTAGTTGCAATTACTTCATTAAGAAGAGTTAGTGAAATCCAAGCTTTCCCTATTGAACAACCCCTCATACAAGTACACAAACATAAAGTGGTACTTCGGTCAACCCAAAATTTCTACCAAAGGTGATATCACCGTTTCATATCAATCAAACAGTGGAACTCCCAGTCTTCTTCCCACAGCCAGACTCTGTAGCAGAAAGAGCGCTGCATACATTGGACATTAAAAGAGCTATAATGTATTACATTGATAGAACTAAATCATCTAGGAAAACCAGGTTCGATGGCATCTGTCGCTGTAGATACGCATGTTCTGCAATAGCTCGCCATCTGGTGTTGGGCCGGAGTGTTACATGTTGTTTTTCTTCGAAGAAGTCTTTCGAGTCACGGGACCGAGTGACTCCTCCTTTTGTCTCCATTGCGCATGGGCGTCGACTCCATCTTCGATTGTTTTTTTTCCGCCATCGGGTTCGGACGTGTTCCTGTCGCTCCGAGTTTCGGAACGGAAAATTAGCTAATTTCGGAAGATTTTCGTCGGTATTGTTGCGTTCGGTATCGGCGTACTTAGATTCCACACCGCATCGAAGATCGAAGAGCTCCGGTGCCCTTCGGGGTAGTTTTTCGATCCTCCGTCGGGGCCTGGTCGGCCCGACCGCGTGCTGAAGAACGTCGATGGAACGGACCCCGTTCCGTTTCTGCCCCAAATGCCACAATAAATACCCCTACACAGACCAACACTTGGTCTGCAACCTGTGCCTGTCACCTGAGCACAGCGAAGACACCTGCGAGGCCTGTCGTGCGTTCCGGTCCCGAAAAACACTCCGAGACCGTCGAGCCAGAAGACTTCAGATGGCGTCCGCACCGACAGCCCAACGGGAGTTCGAGGAACAGGAAGAGGAAGGTACCTTTTCGATCCAAGACTCAGACTCCGAAGGATTCGACGATACACAAACCGTGAGTAAGACGTCGAAATCCACTCAGAGGAACATTTACAAGGCCCAGGGGACGCCACTGCCACCAGGCCATGGCTCGACCCATAAATTCGGTGACCGACCGTCGGCACCGAAAAAGGCCCAAACAGTGCCGAGATCGTCCGACTCCGGTCGAGACACCGGCACGCAGCCTTCTCGGGACCGAGAAAGTGCTGGAGACAAGCCTCGACACCGAGATGCCGGTGTGGACACGGCTCGACGCCGAGACAGCGGCACCGAAACAGATCGACGCCGAGAGGTTTCGGCCCCGAAAAGGAAAAAAGTCACCTCGGAGCCGAAAAAACACGCAGACAAAGTTTCGATGCCGAAACAAACTGCAAGCGACCCAGCTTCAGGCTCTTATACAGAAGAGCACTCGCTAACCTCCCAAATGCAGAAGCATAGGTTTGAGGAAGAGCTACAAGCAACTGATGTGGACCATACGCAAAAGCGTATCTTCATTCAGCAGGGGACAGGAAAAATAAGCACCCTTCCCCCCATTAGGAGAAAGAGAAGGTTGGAGTTCCAGACGGAACAAACACCACAACCAAAAGTGGTGAAAAGAGTTACACCACCACCCTCTCCTCCGCCCGTGATTAACGTTTCACCAGCACAAACTCCATCACACTCCCCAGCTCACACCACCATGAGCCAGGGTGACCAAGATCAGGACGCATGGGACCTATACGACGCCCCAGTGTCAGATAACAGTCCGGAGGCATACCCTACAAAGCCATCTCCACCAGAAGACAGCACCGCGTACTCTCAAGTGGTGGCTAGAGCAGCACAATTTCACAACGTAAGCCTCCACTCAGAACAGGTCGAGGATGATTTCTTATTCAACACACTCTCCTCCACCCACAGCTCATACCAAAGCCTGCCTATGCTCCCTGGTATGCTCCGGCACGCAAAAGACATCTTTAAGGAGCCGGTCAAAAGTAGGGCAATCACACCAAGGGTGGAAAAAAAGTATAAGCCGCCTCCTACGGACCCGGTTTTCATCACTACACAGCTGCCACCAGACTCTGTCGTTGTAGGAGCAGCTAGGAAAAGGGCCAACTCTCACACATCTGGAGATGCACCACCCCCAGATAAAGAAAGCCGCAAGTTCGATGCAGCTGGTAAAAGAGTCGCAGCACAAGCTGCAAACCAGTGGCGCATCGCGAACTCCCAGGCACTACTTGCGCGCTATGACAGAGCCCACTGGGACGAGATGCAACATCTCATTGAACATCTGCCCAAGGACTTACAAAATAGGGCAAAACAAGTGGTTGAGGAGGGACAGACCATCTCCAACAACCAGATACGCTCCTCCATGGACGCTGCAGATACAGCTGCACGGACAATTAATACATCTGTAACTATCAGAAGGCATGCATGGCTCCGAACGTCTGGATTTAAACCAGAGATTCAACAAGCAGTTCTCAATATGCCTTTTAATGAAAAAGAACTGTTCGGTCCAGAAGTGGACACAGCGATTGAGAAACTCAAAAAAGATACGGACACTGCCAAAGCCATGGGCGCACTCTACTCCCCGCAGAGCAGAGGGAATTACAGCACATTCCGTAAAACGCCCTTTCGAGGGGGGTTTCGGGGTCAAAGCACACAAGCCAGCACCTCACAAGCCACACCGTCCAGTTACCAGGGACAGTATAGAGGAGGTTTTCGGGGACAATATAGAGGAGGGCAATTCCCTAGAAATAGAGGAAGATTTCAAAGCCCCAAAACCCCTACTACTAAACAGTGACTCACATGTCACTCACCCCCTCCACACAACACCAGTGGGGGGAAGAATAGGTCATTATTACAAAGCATGGGAGAAAATCACTACAGACACTTGGGTTCTAGCAATTATCCAACATGGTTATTGCATAGAATTTCTACAATTCCCTCCAAACATACCACCAAAAGCACAAAATTTAACAACACACCATTCCAATCTCCTGGAGATAGAAGTGCAGGCACTATTGCAAAAGAATGCAATCGAATTAGTGCCAAACACACAAATAAACACAGGAGTTTACTCACTGTACTTTCTGATACCAAAGAAGGACAAAACACTGAGACCAATCCTAGACCTCAGAGTAGTGAACACTTTCATCAAATCAGACCACTTCCACATGGTCACACTACAAGAAGTATTGCCACTGCTAAAACTACACGACTACATGGCAACTTTAGACCTCAAGGATGCTTATTTCCATATACCAATACACCCATCGCACAGGAAATACCTAAGGTTTGTATTCAAAGGAATACATTACCAATTCAAGGTACTGCCTTTCGGATTAACAACCGCACCAAGAGTCTTTACCAAATGTCTAGCGGTAGTCGCTGCACACATAAGAAGGCAGCAAATACATGTGTTCCCATATTTGGACGACTGGCTAATCAAGGCCCATTCGTTCATACAGTGCTCAAATCACACAAATCAGATCATACAAACCCTCTTCAAACTCGGGTTCACCGTCAACTTTACAAAATCCAACATTCTGCCGCGCAAGGTACAACAATACCTAGGAGCCATAATAGACACATCAAAGGGAGTAGCCACTCCAAGTCCACAAAGAATTCTAAATTTCAACACCATCATACAACGCATGTATCCAACACAAAAGATACAGGCAAAGATGGTATTACAACTCCTAGGCATGATGTCTTCATGCATAGCCATTGTCCCAAACGCAAGACTGCACATGAGGCCCTTACAACAATGCCTAGCATCACAGTGGTCTCAAGCACAGGGTCACCTTCTAGATCTGGTGTTAATAGACCGCCAAACTTACCTCTCGCTTCTGTGGTGGAACAACATAAATTTAAACAAGGGGCGGCCTTTCCAAGACCCAGTGCCACAATACGTAATAACAACAGATGCTTCCATGACAGGGTGGGGAGCACACCTCGATCAACACAGCATACAAGGACAATGGAACGTACATCAAACAAAACTGCATATCAATCACCTAGAACTTCTAGCAGTTTTTCAAGCACTAAAAGCTTTCCAACCAATAATAGTTCACAAATACATTCTCGTCAAAACAGACAACATGACAACAATGTATTATCTAAACAAGCAGGGGGGGACGCACTCCACGCAGTTAAGCCTGCTAGCACAAAAAATTTGGCATTGGGCAATTCACAACCAAATTCGCCTAATAGCACAGTTTATACCAGGGATCCAAAATCAACTCGCAGACAATCTCTCTCGAGATCATCAACAGGTCCACGAATGGGAAATTCACCCCCAAATTCTGAACACTTATTTCAAACTCTGGGGAACACCTCAGATAGACTTGTTTGCGACAAGGGAGAACGCAAAATGCCAAAACTTCGCATCCAGATACCCACACAAACAATCCCAAGGCAATGCCCTATGGATGAACTGGTCAGGGATATTTGCTTACGCTTTTCCTCCTCTCCCTCTCCTTCCTTACCTGGTAAACAAACTCAGTCAAAGCAAACTCAAACTCATATTGATAGCACCAACTTGGGCAAGGCAACCCTGGTACACAACGCTGCTAGACCTATCAGTGGTACCCTGCATCAAATTGCCCAACAGGCCAGATCTGTTGACACAGCACAACCAAAAGATCAGACACCCAGATCCAGCATCGCTGAATCTAGCAATCTGGCTCCTGAAATCCTAGAATTCGGGCACTTACAACTTACCCAAGAATGTATGGAAGTCATAAAACAAGCCAGAAGGCCATCCACCAGGCACTGTTATGCAAGTAAATGGAAGAGGTTTGTTTGCTACTGCCATATTAATCAAATACAACCATTACACACAACTCCAGAACATGTAGTGGGTTACTTGCTTCACTTACAAAAATCTAACCTAGCTTTCTCTTCCATTAAAATACACCTTGCAGCAATATCTGCATACCTGCAGACTACCTATTCAACTTCCCTATATAAGATACCAGTCATTAAAGCATTCATGGAGGGCCTTAGGAGAATTATACCACCAAGAACACTACCTGTTCCTTCATGGAACCTAAATGTTGTCCTAACTAGACTTATGGGTCCACCATTTGAACCCATGCACTCCTGCGACATACAGTTCCTAACCTGGAAGGTGGCATTTCTCATTGCCATTACTTCCCTAAGAAGAGTAAGCGAGATTCAGGCGTTTACAATACAGGAACCTTTTATACAACTACACAAAAATAAAGTCGTCCTAAGGACCAATCCTAAATTTTTGCCAAAGGTTATTTCACCGTTCCATCTAAATCAAACAGTGGAACTTCCAGTGTTTTTTCCACAGCCAGATACCGTAGCTGAAAGGGCACTACATACATTAGATGTCAAAAGAGCATTGATGTATTACATTGACAGAACAAAAAACATCAGAAAGACTAAACAACTCTTTATTGCATTTCAAAAACCTCATGCAGGAAACCCAATTTCAAAACAAGGTATAGCCAGATGGATAGTTAAATGCATCCAAATCTGCTACCTTAAAGCTAAACGACAGCTGCCCATTACACCAAGGGCACACTCAACCAGAAAGAAAGGTGCTACCATGGCCTTTCTAGGAAACATCCCAATGCAAGAAATATGTAAGGCAGCCACATGGTCTACGCCTCACACATTCACCAAGCACTACTGTGTACACGTGTTATCCGCACAACAAGCCACAGTAGGTCAAGCTGTATTAAGAACATTATTTCAGACTACTTCCACTCCTACAGGCTGATCCACCGCTTTTGGGGAAATAACTGCTTACTAGTCTATGCAGAACATGCGTATCTACAGCAACAGATGCCATCGAACTGAAAATGTCACTTACCCAGTGTACATCTGTTCGTGGCATCAGTCGCAGTAGATTCGCATGTGCCCACCCGCCTCCCCGGGAGCCTGTAGCAGTTTGGAAGTTACCTTCAATTATTTATATATGTGTCATCTCAACCTTAAATAGGTGCATACTTAGTCACTCCATTGCATGGGCACTATTACTACAATTCAACTCCTACCTCACCCTCTGCGGGGAAAAACAATCGAAGATGGAGTCGACGCCCATGCGCAATGGAGACAAAAGGAGGAGTCACTCAGTCCCGTGACTCGAAAGACTTCTTCGAAGAAAAACAACTTGTAACACTCCGGCCCAACACCAGATGGCGAGCTATTGCAGAACATGCGAATCTACTGCGACTGATGCCACGAACAGATGTACACTGGGTAAGTGACATTTTCATTATTTGTGGCGCTCCAAAAATCACATACTGGTAATCCTATCTCAAAACAAGGACTAGCTAGATGGATAGTAAAATGCATCCAAACATATTACCTAAAAGCAAAAAGGCAGCTATTAGTAACCCCAAAAGCACATTCCACCAGGAAAAAAGGAGCAACAATGGCATTTTTAGAAAATATACCAATGGCAGAAATCTTTAAAGCAGCCACTTGGTCAACACCCCATACATTTACCAAGCATTACTGTGTAGATGTGTTAGCAACACAACAGGCCACAGTAGGACAGGCTGTACTAAGAACACTATTTCAAACAACTTCAATTCCTACAGGCTGACCACCGCTCATGGGAGGCAAAACTGCTTTGTAGTCTATGCATAGCATGTGTATCTGCAGCTACACATGCCATTGAACGGAAAATGCCACTTTCCCAATGTACATCTGTTCATGGCATGTTCCGCTGCAGATTCACATGCGCCCTCCCGCCTCCCCGGGAGCCTGTAGCCGTTTAAGTTAAAACATTCATTTGTACTTGTGTATATATATCTCTATTCAATTTGCAAGGACATCTCTTTTCTTTATACTCTATCACTCCTACCTTACCCTCTGCGGGAAAACAATCTAACATGGAGTCAATGCCCATGCGCAATGGAGCCGAAGAGGAGGCGTCACTCGATCCCGTGACTCGAAAACACTTCTTCGAACAAAAACAACTTTTAACACTCCAAGCCCAACACAAGATGGCAGGACTATGCATGTGAATCTGCAGCGGAACATGCTGCAAACAGATGTACACTGGGTTAGTGATATTTTCCATATATATATATATATATATATATATATATATATACGGTGCAACTCAGTAAAGCACCAAAAGAATGCACAATATCCAAGAGCTCGTGAAAAGATAGAGAATGAACACATTTCAAAAAGTCATTCATGTGAGAAAATCGACAGCTCCAATTATTAGATAAATTTGTAAAGGCAAACAAAAAATAGAAAAAAAGACACTTCAAAAAATATATATATATTGATAATCAGTTATGTCCCCAAGCCAAACAGTACACACGGTGTCCCGGCCAAATGTCGACGCGTTTCGGCAAAAGCCCTCAACTGGACATTGGCTGACATTTTTACACCATCTATTTAACTCTTTTTGTCCTTCTTTAGTTTCAACAATGTGACCAAAGAGTTGTGCAAAGAGGCGGCCATATTGTAACGTAATAGTCTTCAATTCAAACTATTAAGACTTGTCCATATATAAAAATCCAAAACAAAAATGTCACATTATATGTATTTCATATGATCCCTTGTATCATCCTATTCTGAAAACAATCACTTGCACACCCAATTTTTCCAATTGCTAACAACAATATACAAAAAATAATATTTATACATATAATAAATATTAAACATATAAAAATATATATATATATTTTGTAAATTATAAAAAACGAAGTTGTCCTCATGTGAAAGCGCACTCCCAACAGGTTATATAAACTGAAAAGACCGGCATGGCTTCAGCTTGTCTAATTACAGGCACCTTTAAAAAGAGACTAATCAGGTGCCTGTAATTAGACAAGCTGAAGCCATGCCGGTCTTTTCAGTAAGAAAGAGATGCCTGGAACACCTCCAGCACTGGCTGCACCTACGAGGGTGAAACACTTTTATATTTTTCTCTGCTGAAGAAAGGATTGACCTTGAAACACGTGTCCAGAGATGATTTTATAACTTAAGGCCTGAAATAATGAAACTGCTTAAAGAATTCACTGTGATTTGCTGGCTTTGCTTTTTCTTCCCGTTTATATAACCTGTTGGGAGTGCGCTTTCACATGAGGACAGCTTCGTTTTTGATATTTTGTAAATTGTACATAATTCTTAGCATCACTATGACAAATAATTTATGTATACATGAATTTCTAAAATGAGATATAAACATCAATAAATTAATCGATAAATGCAATGTCTGTGTTCTACAAATCGAATAAATAATTCCAGTATGTATAAAAAGGTAAGATGTTAAAAAATTAATATATATTAATGAATACTTATTACATCATAGCCAATACTAAAAATAAATTAATTATTAAATATCTCATTTCATCTCCGCAATGATATCGAATTCGTTAAGGAGCTGTAAATCAGATAATTTACAAATAGAACTAGGGCCTTATATGATGTTAATCGTGCACCAATGAAAGAGGATCATATTGTAATATAGGACATATAAATAAACCAACGGGTCCCTAAAGGTAAAGAAAGGACCAATTCAATTTAGAAACCTGGGCCACAAATGGACAGCCTAACATTCACCCTAAAATACTAATTGAAAATAATTTCAATTGTTGTGCAAAATTACTCCACTAAGTGTAAAGAAAAAAGAATATATACATACTAATTAAGAATACTTATTTCATAGTCCGGTGCTGATATTCACAATCACAAAAAGTTGAAAATTTCATGGTGATGTCTGTTATTACATACAGGAATTCCATTGTTTATAAATAGAGGGCGTAAGAGTTAGAATTATCACAGATGTACATAGAGTTCCGCATCCAGATTGTGTCCCCACGGATTTTCAGAACCTAATAATAAGATCATCTTTGATTCAGTTTGTCTTAACAAAGCAGTTCTATTTCCCCCCCCCCTGTGGAGTGACAGCAATAGTTTTTATCCCATAAAATGTCAGAGAGCTACAATTACCTTCATGGACATCCCAGAAGTGTATATACATATATTATAATTGCAGTCCAATAAAAGGTGCGGAATGCTCAAGTTCAGTAATATTTTTTGTTAAAGATATCCAGTTATAGGAAAATAGTCATCACACTCAATGACTAGAAAATATCATTCCTAAACCTTTTTCAGAAAGGAAAGATAGAGATTGCAGGACAATGCTAATAAGTAGGCTGCACAAGCAAAAGCCAAAATCTCTCACTGTGGCTTTAAGAACCTCACCCTTCCACCTTTTGTCCCATCATGTCCCAGAGAGGACTTCTAGACGCGTTCTTTTTTCTGGCTCCTCGCTACAAGATCCTAGAGCACTGAGCATGGCCCTTTTAGGCTTTTCCACTTGAAAGTATTTTGAAATCTAGTTTAAACCATCTTTCTCCACATCCTTTATCTTTTGATTTTCCATTCAGAATGCATTCATTTTTTGTGAAGAGCCCTGCCAGTGGAAAGAAAAAGGACCCCTTGATCTCTGTTTTATATGTCCAACAGAGGATCACCACACTGAACACTGCGGACACTGTCAGAAGATGTTCAGGACACTGAAGGACAGGTGGAAGACCAGACTCTATGTCCTGCATTTGGGGCTTCAGGAAGCAGATTCAGGACATTCTGACGGGCGAGAAGTTCTACCATATAGCTCAGCACCCTCTGCAAGCTTGATAGACTACCCAATAGTTGGATCTAAGGGACGCAGAAGAAAGAAGAGAAGAAAAGGTCCCATTCCAGCATGCTTGTTGGCGGAATACGGAACATCCATGAGGTCAAAATCCTCATCATCGAGAAGACACAGTAAGTCAGTGTTGAAACCTCCTTCGATGTTGGTGCCGCCTTCTTGGATGTTTAAACAAACTGCATCTGAACCAAGGTAATCTTCTGAATCTTCAGAATTGAAGCTTTCAGTGGATTGCACTGTTACCTCAAAGGGTGAAGAGTTCCATTGTCTTCCTATTCAGAGTACTTCAGAGCATGCTCTCTCCCACCACAGATGTCACACCTGTATTCAGTTTGTCGCGTTTCTTCTCCAAGGAGGTCACTCTTCTAATTTCTCATCACCACCACCTTCTACTCCACTATCTTTGCTGTCACCTCATGTGTCGAATTCTACAGTGGTCCATCAAGTAACACCCCTGCTGCCTAAAACTGCACCTATGGAAACTCGTTGCAAAAGGAGATCACTGACTAGATTTAGATCTCCCCGATCTTGTTTTCCTCCAAAGCACCCTAGATGCCATAGTGAGAGGTCAAGTTTTCATAGTGCCCTTAGGAAACATGGTTGCACCCATTCATGGTCATCCCCATATGTTTAATGTTCCTCTATCAGGAACTAATCTCTGACATTATCAGACTCTCCGCCAATCAATTACATTAATACCTTTAATGGGTTATTATTAAGGAGGGGGCAGCAAAGCACTGTATGAGGATGCCATGATCCTTCTTCTACTCTCTCTCCACACAAGGCAAGCAAGCAGATGGATTCAGTTGGAAGGAAAGTGTGTGGTACAGCAGCCATATGCATGAAAACAGCAAGTGCCACAGCCTTACTCGGCCACTTAGACAGATCCCTCTAGAACTCTTTAAAAGATTTACAGAAAAATTCCAGAAAAACAACAGGCAACATTTTCAAGAGATTCTTCAGGAGGGAATGCTTTTGTCCAACTAGGTTATTACTGCTGCAGTAGATTCCTCAGAATTATTTGCTCCTGAGTACTTCTATAGTATTTGTCTTGGGCTAAATTCCTGGTTAATGTTAACAGGGTTGAAACGGGAAGCTCAACATTCAATCCTCAACCTCCCATTCACAGCTAATTCAATATTCAGATCACACTCAGATGGCAGGATGGCCCAGATGAGGTCTGAGATGAACACCTCAAAGGTAGTATGTCTTGCGAAGAAAAAGAATGAAGGAAATGCAGTAAGCCATATGACAGGAGCAGTTTCCCACAGAGGGTTCAAACCCATCTACTTTGTCTACGACAGCAGCAGCTAAGTCAGCCTTTGCAGTGTAGAAGACATTTGAAAGGCAAAGGAGGCCAGCAGACCATGGAGAAGGAAAGCCTTCTCCCCACCTGCCCCCTGAAGCTATGAGGTTTTAATTCCATCCACTTCATTAGCCACTCAGGTGGGAGAAGGGGCATTTGGAGGGCGGCATGGGGAGGAAGCATCAATAATCTTCTGCAAGATTGGCAAAATATTATGAGGTAAATGGATCTTGAACGTGTATTGGAATAGATATTAATTCAAATTCAAGAATTCTCCATCTTTTACACCTCCAAAGAAATCTTTTCAGCTTCATCAGGATTTGCTTTGAAAGGAAGTGAATCCCTTCATAAGCTTGTGTTGGAGGGCGTTCCTTCCCACAAAAAAGGGATAGAACTGTATTCCTGTTACTTTCTGGTGCAAAGAAAGGGATGAACCAAGAATTCAGACCCATACTGTGTGTAAGACTATTAAACTAATGGGTAAAGAAAGAAAAAATTCTTAGCCACAATTTATAGTAAGGGGGAAACAGCAGCCTAAGCTACATAATGTGATGTAAAGAGGTTACTACTGTGGACTTTGGTATGTATGTGTGTGATATGGTAGCTTGTTCTCCCCCCCCTCCCCCGTGACCCTTTGGGTTCCTTCAAAGCATTAACCCACTCGGGGTTATTCACATTATTTTTTCTTATGAAGCTAAGCAATCATGAAATACCTTGTGAAGCATTGTTCTAATTGCAGGCTGTTTGAAATGACCTTTCTGCAGGGTCACCCCCAAAATTTTTGCCTTCCTCCTTCTCTTTTTCTGACCTCAAGTTTGCTGGTTTTAGGACTCTGCGCACTTTACCACTGCTAACCAGTGCTAAAGTGCATATGCTCTCTCCTTAAAAACATGGTGACATTGGCTCCTACCCAGTTGGCTTATTTAATTTACTTATAAGCTCCTAGTCAAGTGCACTACATGTGCCCAGGGCCTGTAAAAAGAATGCTACTAGTGGGCTGCAGCACTGGTTGTACCACCCACATAAGTAGCCCTCTAACCATGTATCAGGCCTGCCTCTGCAGTGCCTGTGTGTGCAGTTTCAATGCCACTTCAACTTGGAATTTAAAAGTACTTAGCAAGCCTTAAACTCCCCTTTTTCTACATATGTCACCCCTAAGGTCGGCCCTAGATAACCCATAGGACAGGGCGCTATGTAGGTAAAAGGCAGGACATGAACATGTGTGTCTATATGTCCTGGTAGTGTAAAACTCCTAAATTCATTCTACACTGCTGTGGGGCCTGCTTCTTTCATAGGATAGCATTGGGGCTACCCTCATATACTGTTTGAGTGGTAGATCCTGATCTGAAAGGAGTAGCCAGGTCAGATTTAGTATGGCCAGTATGGAGTTACAAAATCCTGCTTAATGGTGAAGTTGGATTTTATATTACTATTTTAGAAATGCTACTTTTAGAAAATTAGCATTTTTCTACACTTAAATCCTTTTGTGCCTTCCAATCCATGTCTGGCTAGTTTTAGTTGACAGCTCCCATGTGCATTCACTCGGACACACCCCAAGCACATTATACTCGGCCTCACTTCCATACATCTGCATTTTGAGTGGGTCTTCCTGGGCTGGAAGGATGGAGGGCTTGACTCTTACATGTCAAAGGACAGTAGCCTGCCCTCACTCAAAGGACTGCCAACCCCCCTACTGGGACCCTGGCAGAAAGGATTGAACTGAAAGGGAACCTTGTGCACTTCTGAGCCACTCTTTGAAGTCTCCCCCGCTTCAAAGGCACATTTGGGTATTTGAAACAGAGTCTCTGCCCCTACCAACTTAGACACTTCTGGGGCAGACACTCTACCTCACAGACACTTCCTGGAGAAGAGAACCTGAACCAGAACCTGCATCCTGCCAAGAAGAACTGCCTGGCTGCCCAAAAGACTCCCTGTGAAGGACTGCTGCCTTGCTGCTCTGGCTGTGGTGAGAAGTGCTCTCCAAGGGCTTGAATAGAGCTTCGGAACCTGTTCCCTGAAGTCTCAGGACCAAGAAGGACTCCTAAAGTGATGAAAATCGACGCACATCCTGCCAGAAACCACGCACAGCCTGCACCGCAGTGAAAAATTCACTGCATTCCGAACCGGAACGACACAGCCTGACTTCGCAATGAGAAGATCGACGCAGTGCCAGCGTAGCGACTGGAAATTCAACGTACGGCCCACTGGATCGACAAACAGCCGAGCCAGAGCAACGCAGCCCGGCTTCCAGTGCCTGCCGTGCGGTAGAAATTTCCATGCAACGCCCACCGGATCGATGCAGCCCCTGTGACTTCGTCCTGTCAGCACCGGAAATCCACGCATCGTCCCCGGGGCATCCGAAAAGCCCGCAACCCGAAGAGGATCCACGACCGAGCGCCGGAAATCGATGGACAGCCGCCCCTGCGTGAAAACTAAACGACCCATCGGCGTGTGCGGCTGAGTAATCGACACACACCTCCTTGTTTTCCACGCATCTCCTCCTCTGTGGTTCTTTGCGGAGATTTTGAACGCAAACCAGGTACTTTGTGCTTAAAAGAGACATTTATTGCTTTTAAAAGACTAAAGACACTTTATGTCACTTCTACAGTGAAATCTCAACATGTACTTATTGAATTTTAATCGTTTTGACCTGCATCTTGTCAGATAAATATTATGTATTTTTCTAAACACTGTGTGGTGTGTTTTTGTGGTGCTATACTGTGTTATTGCATGATTTATTGCACAAATACTTTACACATTCCTTCTAAGTTCAGCCTGACTGCTCAGTGCCAAGCTACCAGAGGGTGGGCACAGGATAATTTGGATTGTGTGTGATAACCCTGACTAGAGTGAGGTCCTTGCTTGGACAGGGGGTAACCTGACTGCCAACCAAAGACCCCATTTCTAACACAGGCATAGTAGGATCAGAATTCACAACTGATCTCGGTCTGCTGCTCGTAGCACATTCTCACATCACTTGCTATCAAAGTGTTTTCCTGTTAATGTGTCATCCACTACATGAATTGGTTTAACTTGGTTCTTGTCTCTTAATTTGACATGCCCTTTTATAATTATTGAACCAAGACAAATGTATAGAGGATATGGAGTGGGTGAGGTAGCCTAGGCTTTATCTGGTTCCAGGCTGGGTTCACTAGTTTGTGCATTTGAACCAAGTGTCTAGTTTTCTAACAGTACTGTACAGCTTTGTAGATTGGTAACTGGAATGAGCGTATGTGCTGAGATACTGTTGCTTATACCTATTCTAAACTATGTCTGTATTGTTGTTTATATTACTTTTCAGCAACTTCTTCAAATAGTGAAACAGAAGACAAATCAGAATTTAGTTGATACAACATTAAAATTCACTCTGAGTGCCCTTTGGAACCTTACAGATGAATCCCCAACTACCTGCAGACACTTTATTGAAAACCAAGGCTTGGAGCTCTTTATGAAAGTTCTAGAGGTGCGTTTCCCCATTCTGTGCTATTTGCTGATCCATTTTAGATGACACTATTGCACTAAAAACTATTTAAGCCGAGCGTAACATTGCACAGCTGTGGAGGCGTTACCAGCACCTCCATTGACAGACTAGAAAGGTGATATGAACTGATGCATGATGGCAGAGAAGGTTATTTGTGAGAGCCGGGGTTGCCCGAAAAAATGAGCAAAAATTTGGGGACGATGGAATGATCACAGAGGGAACTTATGTACCTTGCTCACCTTGAACCTGGACACAATGTCGGACCCCGACCAACTTGATCCGAATGTATCCACACATGGGAAGGATAGGTGGGACGAGCGTGCTTTGCTGGATACATGGTGTAGTGAATACCTCTTCACCACTTGCATTTTTACTTATGATACGTATTTACTGTGCTTTGTGTTCTTGCCTTAATTTCAATAAAAACATCTTATAAAAAAATGTAAAAACTCATTAATGTATTTTTTTTTTTTTTTTTTTTTTTTTTTTACTGTCATAGGCTTTTCCATCGGAGTCCTCTATACAACAGAAAATACTCGGCCTCCTGGTAAGATATGACTGCTTAGTCATGTGTATTGAGTGTGCCAATGTGTTTGTATTTAGGTTGACACATTGGTCTAATGTGCTTACTTGTATGTCAGTCACATTGGAGCATGTACTCAATCCACTACAAATTCATAATTGTGAAGAAATGGTTATAAATACCTTTTCCTAATCTATTTACACACTCCTGTCATACAATTGAGTAGTACAACTTTGCCAACCATATTTAACATGTGTAGGTGTTGTCATGCTAGATGTGAATGATCTGGAATGACTGACTGTTTAGGTTCACCCACACTTTGCACACTTGTCACTCCTTCTTAGCCTGCTGAATGTTGGTATTGCAGTGGTCAAATAATTAATCCTCTCCCCTTGAGATGTAGGCAGTTTAGAGGAAACATTCTTCTTGGTTGTATGACTTCAGGCACATTTTGCGATGTTGTGAGCAGAAAGGAGGAAGCCTTTGTGTGAACTTTGAATGACTATGCATCTGTTGCTGGTGCAAGATTGAAAAGTGGGCTTACCTCTTTCAGTTTTCAAAGCTGTTTGAAACCCCTGTGACGACAATCTAAAGGGTTGTTTTAGGTTATAAGTTCTCCTTCTTTTGATGATTGTTATGTACTTATTGCCTTTACTGTCTAGCATCTTTTTTTTGTAAGCTTGATGTTTTGTGTGATCCCCAACTTCTTTACTGTCCAGTCACTGATCGTATTATATTCAATATTAGCATCTTTACTATATTGATGAACAGTAAATGTTGCCAATGTCAACACTTTTTGAAAGAGAAATCTCTTTTCGGAAAACGTTTTGTAATAACTTTAGAAAGTTAACTATTCTACTCTTAACTGCAAGGCAGTTCCCTTTCATTTTGCCATACCACTAAAGTGTTTATAATGAACCCAGGAAGCTCTACAAGTACTCTGATTACTTCAGCAGCACTTCAAATGTAATGGAAATGACCAGTTATGCACCCAAACCCTTGAGCTAAAAAAATAGAAAAGCTGTGCTGCACCTTTAAGAATGCAGGATTACCTAGGAGTCTCACATTGCACAGGCCCATGTAGCTGAACTATGGTTCACCTTTCTGCTGTGTGCTGAGAGGATCTATAAATCTGGGCTCTGCCCTTAAAGGTTTGTATTGATTTCAGTCCAAGTTGAATTTATAACAGAAGCAGTGTGCTCTGTGATGTTTTCAGTTTTTCTTTGGCAGTTTGCACATGCTTTGAAGCTTTGTTTTTCTTTTTTTTTCTACCTGTTAGGAAGTGTCTTCATTCTGGAGGAAATGTGAAAAGGACCCACATGACCTTTACATCTTGTGCCTGTTTGTTAGCCATTGTGTCACACTGTGTTCTCTCGGTCTATAGGAGAGTATGAGGGGATAAATGTGGGAGGTAGGGTGCATTTCATACAGCATCTGAGTCTTCTTCAATTGAACAACAAGTTCAAGAGCCTATGAGAGCATCTGATTTTACCTCTGTGCTTTCTCTGCTTCCATCCGATCCTTCACACAAGATTTAAAAAGAAGAATCATAACCCTAGTCATAAAAGACAAAGGATTAAACAGTGCTCCTGTATACTGTAGAGATGATGGGCACCCAGGGCACTAGTTTCATACTGCCCTTAAAGATTGGCAGCCAGGTAGCTGACATCGATTTCACCTTGAGGGACTTTGGCAAGGTGGCTATAGTACCAGTTTACTGACTAATGCCCACTGTCTCTACAAACATTAGGATTGAATCCCCAGATTTTTTAACGGATGCATTCTACGAGGTTACCAGAGTGTGTAAAGTATGTATATATGCATGAATGTGTGCATGCTAAGCCATTATTACTATAAATCCTAAATCCCAGCTGAATTCATAGAAACGTCATAGGGATCTTTCTGGTCCTGATGAAGGCCATTGACCTATGAGGCAAAAACACACCCGCAGCATGCACACCAACCTTGAGACGCAGCTCCCCACATCCTCTTAGTATATTTTGTTCTCATTTTTAATCTTACCAAGGAAACACGTGAATAAATATACCTGATGGGTTTCTTTTCCTAAATATTTTTTTTTATCCATACTCGATCATATCCACCCTTGATCAATACCACTGTCAAGAGCTCCCACAGAAAAGTCGAACAGTTCCAAATGTACTATCACTCTGGATGAGGTACTTTATGATGAAGCATGCCACAGCTGATCTGTGAATGAGGCAGTCCTTTAAACCCCTATTGGGGTGTTGTCAGAAGCGTACCTTTGAGCCTGTAGGGATTGTCTTCTTGATTTCTTTTGTGTCTCAGATTTCATGACACAAGGCTGCCATTTTAAACAACACTGAGCTATTGGATATTGCACCATTCAGCATCAAGGCAAACTCCATCGATACATTAGGGCCCCCTTTTAAGATCTGTAAAATCTCACTCAATTCCTGGGATTTCTGATGGATACATCTACCTGTGGGTTCCTCACCTTTTTTAATATCCCAAAGCACCACTATTGCAAGGAAACATTTCTTCATAGCTGTCCACATTGACTGGGACGTCTCAGTACCGCAGCTTTGCACGTGACTCAGTGTGGCATCATCGGAGCCATAAGAAGTCCTTGTTGCGTACTGATGTTCGTTCCCTTTTTTTTGCACGTTCAACGTGTAACGTTTTTTCATCTCTCCTTAGTATGCAGTTGGCGACAGTGTTTCAGGTTTGAAAACAGTAGAAAGCTGTTTTTCTGCATCAATGTCACCTCCAAGAAAGTCTGGATTCAAGCCCTGTCAAGGCTTTGAAAGAAAGAAGCGCAGATCTTCATGGCAAAGGAAAGGAATTATAAAATAAGCATTCGGAAATCTAGACCTCGTTCGAAGTCGCTGTCTTCTCACTCCTCGAAGTCATCCAAGAGGAAGCATAAGAAGAACTGGCATTTCATTTCCAGATGTCTGTCTTCAAGAGATGTTTCTCCGATGTCGGTCTCTCCATGTTCCGGGTCAAGGGCAGGCTTTTCGGCTCCATCTCCTGCAGCTAGTCCAGCATCACCTTCCAGTCCTGTGAGGTCTCAGATGTCGCCAGTGTGTCCTGATCCGGAGCCAGAGGTAGTTCCTCCAATTCCAGAGCCTCGACAAGAACACATGTATCCATCCTTCCCTGCTCCTAGGACAGACCCTTTCAGCTTCCTAAATGCAATGTACTGCATTTAGCAGTGCTGTGACTCCATCTGGTGTGTCCTGCGGCCCCATGGGTCCTATGTCTTATTTGCTGGGAAGCTTCCCTGCACAATATCAGCAAGCGCCATTCCTGCCATTCATGCCGATGGTCCAAGTACCCGGCCTTCTTACGCACTGAAGAAGGTGAATCCTTCACCAGTTGACTCAGCAGGAGTCACTGGTGCCGATTGCACCCTCACCGACGTCGGATGGCTAAATGCCGGCGTTGCATCTTCTGACTCTAATTTCAGTGGGTTCTGCGGCTCCAGTATCAAAGTCTCAGGCACCGCTAATGATGTTGCCTGTGCCGATTCAGTCTTATGTGGTGCCGCGGCTGGAGTAAAGTCATAGATCCTGTAGGGAAGCTTGGCGTCTTAAAGAGGAGGAACAATATTTGTGTACCCAGCAAGATCCTGATCTGGAAGAGGATGAGATTCTTTCGAATGATCCAGATTTTGAGGGACTGGACGTTGGAAGTTGCTTAGATTAATTCTGGACATTCAGGCTATGATTCTGAGTGGAATGGTTCCAGTCCTGAAGGCCTTGCGCCTGCTCTGTCTGATAGCCTCTTGCATTCTGTTGGTCACCCATGCATGCTGGCACGAGGGCCCTCCAGTGGTCCCTCAGCAGGCAGTGGTTTCAACACAATGGAGATTTCAGGGATTCTGTCAAAATTTGTAGAGACACCGCAGTGGATCTTTGATGGTAGAATGTGAACAGTGGTCTATCTCAGGGGAAGCTGCCTTGTCCCCCACCTCCAGTGGCCATGTGATTAAGGATGCTTCCACTCTAGGTTGGGGAGCATATCGGAGGGATCTGGAGATCAAAGGACTTTGGTCTCCAGAAGAGAGACTGTTTCATATCAGTCAATTGTGGGTGATACATCTGGCGCTCAAGGCCTTCATGCTTTCCATTTGCGGTCAGTCAGTGCAGGTCTTGACAGACAATAGTACCACAGTATGGTTTGTCTACAAACAGGGAGGTGTAGGGTTGTATCTTTACTGCAGAGAGGCTTTAAAACTCTGACCCTGAGCTCAGGACCATTGGATTTGCATAGTGGCAAATCACTTGGATGGATTTCCGAACATACTTGCAGACCGTCTCAGTCGGCATTTTTCAGCCGATCACAAGTGTTGTCTCCTCCGGAGGTGTACTTCACATCTTCTGGATATGGAGGACTCTTCAGATAGACCTGTTTACGACTCACAAGACCATGCAGTGCCTGTCGTTCTGCAGCCTCCACCATCTGATGCAGGGGGAGCTGGGGGGATGTGTTTCAATTGGACTGGGGCTCCCAGTTTCTTTGATTCCTTGGGCTCTGAGGAAGATTTAACAAGAGCAGGCCCAGGTCATATTAATAGCCCCGGATTGGTCGAGAAGGGTGTGGTACACAGACCTTCATCTCTCACTATGCCCTTCTCTCCGTCATTCTCACAGGGAAGATGACCTTTCGCAGTTGCAGGGGCAGGTTCTACACCCCCACTGCCAGAGCCGCGCCTACATGCCTGGAGATTGTTAAGAGCAACCAGAGTTCTTTTTCTCCTCCCCCTGATGTGGTGGATGTTTTTTTATCGGCCAGACAAAACTCCATCAAATAGGTTTATGCTGACAGATGGGCTAGGTTTCTAAAGTGGTGTGAAGAGAATTCAAATGACCCTTTAAATGCCCATTGGTGTGATATTTTACGTTTTGCGCTTTCCCTGGCGCAGCAAGGTCGTGCAGTTGCTTCAGTTAAAGGATAATTGTCTGCCCTTTTGGCATTCCTTTGTTTTCCTGACCAACCTTCTCTGTTGAAGTCTCGTTTAGTGCTAAGGTTTATTAAGGGACTTCCTAATAGATCTTCCCACTCTGCTTATCGTGCCTCAGTGGGACCTTCATCTGGTGTCAACTTACCTTATGGGTACTATATTAGAACTCTTACATAGTTATCCTTTGAGGTTACTTACTTTGAAAACTGTTTTATGGTTGCCATAAAGTCAACTAGACATTGTAGTGAATTACAGGCATTATGTGTGAAAGCCCCTTTCACAACTTTTTATGCAGATAAGTTGGTGTTGAGACCCAGGGCTGCTTTCCTGCCAAAGTTGGTTACTCCCTTCCATTTGAGCCGGTCCATAACCCTTGCTACTTTCAGACTTCCAAACGAGAATGCCGGAAAACTGAGAAAGCCTGTCGCCAAGAACAATCAGTGAGCAAATTCACCGCCCACAAATCAGCCATGCGCAAACACAACCAGCTCATCTGGACTACCAAAAGATCCTTCTACAAAGACTGAATAGACAACAACGCACACAACATCAAGGAACTATTTATCATCATCAAGGAACTCACCAAACCCAAATCCTGCGCCATCGACCCTCCACACTCCACACTCCCAAGACCTCTGCATCTCCCTCTCCAGCTACTTCCACCGCAAAATTGCAGACATACGTGAAAGCTTCATAACGCTGTCCCCCATCACCACCACTGACACGGCCAACCCCACCGCACCCTGCCGCACCAACGTACTGAGCACCTGGACCCCGACAACGATGAAGAAACCACCAAAACCATGAGCACCATCCACTCAGGCTCTCCAACAGACCCCTACCCCACCACATCTTCAACAAGGCCAGCCAAATCATCACTCCCCAGCTCCGGTCCGTCATCAACAGCTCCTTCAAGACCGCCACCTTTCCAGATATTTGGAAACACGCCAAAGTCAACGCCTTGCTCCAAAAACCCAAAGCAGACCCCGAAGACATCACAAACTACCATCCTATCTCTCTACTCCCCTTCCCCGCAAAGGTCATAGAGAAGATAGTCAACAAACAACTCGCCCACTTCCTGGAGGACAACAACATACTCAACGTCTCCCAGTCTGGATTCCGCAAAAACCACAGCACCGAGACCGCCCTCACCGCCTGCACCCACGACATCAGGACCAGACTTGACAAGGGTGAAACAGTTGCCCTCATCCTTCTCGACCTTTCCGCAGCCTTCAACACCGTATGCCACAAAACCCTTCGCACACGCCTCTTCGCTGGAATTCGCCACAAACTCCTGGACTGGCTAACCTCCTTACTGTCTGAAAGAACCCAAAGAGTTTGCCTCCCCATTCCGGTCTAAAGCCACCAAGACCATATGTGGGGTCCCCCAGGGATCCTCACTCAGCCCCACCCTCTTCAATATCTACATGGCTCCGCTCGCCAGCATCGTCTGACCCCACGGCCTCAAAATCATTTCCTATGCCGACGACACCCAGCTCACCCTCTCGAGGAACCCCTCTACCGCCAAGAACAACCTCCACACCGGACTTCTTGCCATCGCTAATTGGATGACAACAAGCCACCTCAAGCTGAACACAGGAAAAACCGAGATCATCATCTTCGGACCCAACAAGTCAGCATGGAACGACTCATGGTGGCCGGCCACCCTAGGACCACCCCGACACCCACCACCCATGCATGCAATCTCGGCTTCATACTAGACTTGTCTCTCTCCATGACCCAGCAAGTCAACGCCATATCGTCCTCTTGCTTCAACACCCTCCGTATGCTCCACAAGACCTTCAAGTGGATTCCAGTAGAAACCAGAAGAACGGTCACCCACGCCCTCGTCAGCAGCAGACTGGACTACGGCAACACCCTCTACGCGGGGACCACAGCCAAGCTCCAGCGAAAACTCCAGCGCATCCAGAACGCCTCAGCACGTCTAATCCTCAACCTCCATCGCCATGAGCACATCTCCTCCCACCTCAGAACCCTACACTGGCTACCCATCAACAAAAGGATCATCTTCAAAATCCTAATCCACGCTCACAAAGCAATCCACGACACCGGACCGGCCTACCTCAACGAACGACTTAACTTCCACAACCCGACACGCCAGCTCAGCTCCGCCGACCTCACAACAGTCCCTCGCATCCAGTGCACCACATCCGGCGGCAGGTCTTTCTCCCCCCTCGCTGCCAAAACCTGGAACTCCCTACCCACTAACCCATGCAAGACCCAGGACCTCCTAGCCTTCGGAAAGCGCTTCAAAACATGGCTCTTCAAGCAGTAGCAACCCTCCTCCCCACAGCGCCTTGAGACCCTAACGGGTGAGTAGCGCGCTTAACAAACTATTGATTGACCCAAAGCAGCGACCAACTAGAGGACTCTCAGGCCTCGCTTATGAGTAGAATGTTACATTTAGCACACATAAAAACCCTTGCTTGCCTGAGTGTTGAAATTCGGAGAGGGTGATATTTTTCAGCCTCCTTGGAGTTTTCTGAAGATAAATATTGGCGGGTTAAGCCCGCCAATATTCACCAGAGGAAAAGGCCAGGTAAAAGCAGTGACCTGCAAATTTTGGTGCACTAAACAACACAGTCGGCATGTTATTCCCCACTATTGCATAGAAACTCATAGTTCTTGCTATTTTTCACATTCGATAAACAATGATCTGCTAAGGTAAAGTAAGAGAGAATAATCCCAAACTATTTAAATAATTTGTTAAAAGATATTTGAAATGTGAAAAATAAACGAGACACATTTTTTAACCAAAATATAGGCTTGTTATCTGGAAGTGCGACATTGTTTGTTTTACACAATGCTGCATTCAAGATCATCAGTATAGGATTTTGACTTCTTAGACCTGAAAGGTTGCTTGCCCACTGGATGATGCCCTTCCCATCCCCCCTAGCGCCTGGAGACCCTCAAGGGTGTGTAGCCGCGCTTTACAAAAACTGATTGATTTCAAACGGATTGATCGCCCTCCACATTCATCTAAAGAGGAGGAAAGGCTTCATCGTTTGGACCCTTTTATGTGGACAGAACTCATAATCTCCGGCTAGACAATCAGGCTGTTTGGATAAGATGAAGGGAAAAGCGGTGTATAAGAGGACATTGTCCAGATGGATCATCCTTTGCATTAAGATCTGCTATGCCATGGCTAACAAAGAACCACCTTAAGGTATTGGAGCACATTCTATTAGAGCGAAGTCTCTACTTCTGCTTTAGTTAGAGGTATCCCTGATGTTGACATTTGTAAAGCAACAACGTGGGCCTCCTTCCACACTTTTGCGAAGCACTATTGCTTAGACTCCGAGGGAGGAGAGGCGGTCACTTTGCCTGTTCTATTTACAAGAATATTTGGTATGGGCAGACAGGCACCTACCTCAGAGTGCCGGACTGCTAGGGGATTCTGTTCAAAAGGTGAGGAATCCACAAGAAGAACAACAAAGAACAAATTACTCACTTAGTAATGCTTTTTCTTGTGGATACAGTATCTACCTGATTCCTCACTGATCCACCCGCCTTCTTTTATGGCTCTGATGACATCACTCGGAATTGCGTGCAGAGCCGTGGCATTGTGACATCCTGATCGACAAGGAGAGTTATGAAGAAAAGTTAACATCGAATGCTGGCACATTTGGCTATTCAAAAGGTGAAAACAGAGAAACAGAAAAAGCAAATATTTAAGGAGAACAACCTTTTGCCCCATGAAGAAAGCATGGTAAGCCACCAAACATTAGCACTCTTTCTCCAATACATATGAAATAGGGTCAAACCATTGTTAATGACGGGTGACTGCTTTCTTTTGTGAAAAATAGTTAAGCTCTTGGGCTTAAGCCTTTTACCCTAGTGGTAGTACTGGTGAAAGATATCAGAACCTGCAATGCCCTAATATTAAGTCAGAACCCGCCAAACTAAAACCAGTGTGAAGACGTCCAAAGTATACACAAGCTGTGTACTAGAGGTACATTCTAATCAGGAAAAGAGGAGCAAAGAAGGAATACAGTCCTGTTGTTGATCTAAAAGTGATAAATGTGTGAAGAAAGAAAGATACAGAATGTTGGTAGTACACTATAAATCTCCTCTAATATGTTGACGAGATTCGTTGTGCTCTATAGGCTTCCAGGTTGTATACTTTTATGTGCCTGATGTTCATAAGCATAGGTGAGTTGTAAGATTAGTGGTTGAGAAGGAATGTTGCAGTTCAGGATGCTGCTATTCGGCTTAAAACTGCCCGCAAGAGTGTTTTGAGAAAGAATTGCAGTTGTTGACATTCATCTTGGAAAGAAATTAATTGTATATTTATATGTGGACGACAGGCTCTTGAAGGCCAGTTCACATTGGAAAATACTTCAGAGTTTCTCTTCTAACAAACTCCACATGAGCAGACAGTTCCCAAATACCTGTCCTAGGTTGCAGATAACAATAAATCTTTTTCTCAAAATTCATTTATTTTTCATTTGAGAGTGCAAGAGAATACACTTGGGGATCAACACAATACAGAACTGCTAAAACAATTCCGACATTCCACTAGGTAATGGAACATACTAGCATCTGGGCCCTGGGTAGCGCAAGACAGCCAGAGCAGCAGCAGCCTTAAAGGGCCCTATCACTCTCCAGGAACGAGCAATGGGAGGAGTCTGTAAAACCACTGTAGAAAATATGAGAAGAAAGTACTACGGAAGAGGGAGAAGAGGAGCGGATTGCAGGAAGCAGAGATACTTGGGGGTTGCTAAGGGTTGCTATACAAGGGAGAAGGCAATATGCCAGGCAGCTAAGAAAAGCAATGCTTAATACCTCAGCATTGGAGCTAGTCAGCGCACCTCAGTGTTTCAATACCTCAGGGGTGGCAGTGAAAAACGAGGGATGTCACTGGTGGTGCAGTATCACTTGTGAGGAAGAGATCTCACTCTACCTTCAAAGTGTGTAATTTAGCATTGAATTTGTATGTGATTCGCTCATGACCAGCTATGCAGTAGAATTCAAGCTGCCATTCTTTTGGGGGACGGCAGGGTCGGTGGACGCCAATTGTGAACTATACACAGCTTGGTTGTGGCTAACGAAGTAGCCAACCATCGATGTTCATGCAGTGACCTATCAGGAAGGTCTAAGTTGATATGGAAGATGTCATGCTTGGGGCAGGGCAAGATCAGCATAAGACTACATTGTCTGAGTCACACCCAAAAGACACAATGGTATAATGTAGAAGAGGTCACAATGATCAGCATTACACCTCCAGCAGAAGTCGTGGGGCAAGAGGTTTTCCCGTTTGAGTTTCCAAAGGGACTGGTCCCAGTCATTCAGTATCTTAAAATCCAAAATTTTCAGTCGGGAGTCCCCGAGAACTCTGTGTGTCAGCTTCCACAGGAACAACTGCCACTGGAGTCCAGTACCTGTTAGGGCTGGAAAGGAGTCAAGGACTTTTATAAGGAGATAACAGTCAAAACCATGGTCTCAGGCTGTGAAGTCTTATCACATCAACATTCCACCTTGATTTGAAGTTGTTCCTTCTTTTGCATAACACAATCCTGATTTAAAACAATAACATATTTACTATAGATTAAGTGATCATGAGGCTGAAACAAGACAACCTGAATGAGATTGATAGCCCCAGGATGGCCAAACCAAATGGTGAATCATAGAACTTGTCCATCTGTGAGACTCCAGTGCATACCTGCATTCATAAGAGCCAGGGCAAAAATATGTTCCCACAGTCCAACGTTGCTGAATTTAACTGCTTTACTTCTGACAACAGCCTTACTTTGAACATTCCAGCTGTAAAGAAGCCATATGTAGGTCAGTACACAGTTTTCCAAAGTGCCATTGTTTCAGATTATCCCAAATGCCACAGTGCCAATTTTATCCAGCTCACTGAAGAGCTGTGTTCTTGTATAGAAATTGTCTACATAAATGGTATTGGCGAAAGGTGGAATTACAGGGTGGAATAGTTTAAAGGTGTTGCCACATGAACAGTTGCTGTGCTCTGCATGGGACCTCTAGACACTCTAGGTTGTGCTTATGCCACTGTCTCAGTGGCACAAGTCGTACTTGGGAATTGACATTAGACATAACTGCCTTTCTGTGCAGCATGGCCGTGCTTTTCAGATTCACTTGAAGTCTCCATCTGATGGAACTCCTGCAGTGAAAAAATCACCTCCAGATTCTGATCCAGGATTCTCACCCTCAGATTTAGTCTCTGTTTCTCAGGCATCTCTATTATTTGACTAAAGGCCCTGCAAGCTGTCAGATTATGCGGCCACATCTCTCTTCTACTGTAAAAAGAAAAAAAACAAATACTGTGTGTGGGGTGCAGAGGTACTCAGTAATGTGTGTATACTGTGAATGATACGTTTTGAGTGAATGATGTGAGCGGAAAGTGAGAATGCACTGCAGTGTAAGGTGAGCATGGGATACAAAATGTGAATAAGAAAAAATAGTGCAAAATCAAAACATCCAAAAGGCATTGGTAATAATAAATAATATTGAATAATTAATTAAGCAATACATATCTGCATAAATAAAACAAACAAAAGTGCAGAAACAGTTGCAGTCGTGCTTTCGAAACAGGATTACAATTAAGGGACAAATTAAACCCTGCAGAGGAATTGGAACCCACAATTTGTGGTAGGATTTTTTTTTTGCAAATGTGGGAGAAAATTATGCAACATTGTGCATCCAGTGATAAAAATAATTTTGCGCACATTGCATGTGATTCCCTCTTCTTGGACGTACAAATCATAATCCGCTACAAAAGGAACACCTACTATTATTTGCATCCCAAGCTTTTTGCAAAGTTATGGGTGTGAAATTTGCATCATGTTCTTGACAGCTGACAATCTATGTCTGTTGGCACGTTTATAATGAACGTTTTAATGCCATACTCTCATTGAATTAGTTTTTGCTTCGCTCTTCGCTATATCTTGTGTTTAGCTTTGCTTTGTATTTGTTAAAGCTTGACGATGTGTTCTTTTGGAAAAGGACAAAAAACTGCAAGGTGCTCTGCCACAATTCCTGTGCAGGAATCCATTCAGGAGGGCCCCCCCAATGAAACAGGAAGAGACTCAATTTGCTAACAGTGTCCCTCCCGTTTCTAATTGTGTCTCCCCTCAGGCACAGACCACATTTGAGACACAAGCATTTCCAATGCAATGAGTCTTGTGTTTGCTCGAGTTAGAGGTATTAGTGTTGTAAATTCCTAACTGGACTTTTCTTGCCACATAATTTGAAAATGAAAAGTAAAACAGTTGACATAAGCAAGCTGATTCAAGTCGCCACGGCTGCCATGAGTGCGAAGAAGAGGCACAAAAGGAAAAAGAAGTTCGCTCACAGTCAAACTTATCGGCAAACGTGCAATTTATCTATGTAACAGGATGGATGGCCAAGACTGTAACCAAACTGTCCCAAGGAGGGACAAACGTAAAACATTTACCAATGATGATAAAGTATTTTTGAAAGTCAAGCCCGTGAACGAGTGATGGGCATGCAATGGGCATGGTTAAAGCCCACAGATAGATTACCACAGGCCAGAGTGCTTGCCCACTTGACCTAAAAGAATGGCTGTCATTTTCTCTGATGTTCATGGCACTGTTCGTTTCCTGATAGGAGGTGATAAAGGTAACCAGGGCCCAATCAAGCTCCACATGGAAGGTAAACGCTTCAAATGCTGTTTTACCAACTCATGTTGGTCATTATGCCAGAGGTTCTGCCACCTGAACAAAGCAGTCCCTGGTGCTTTAATGAAGGATTGCTGTTTGGGATTTGCAGTCATGAGTGCTATCCACTAGCAGAAGTTATTTCACAAGAGGCACCATTTTTAAAGGATAGTCACTTTCCTTATCAGTGGTGCCTTTCTTTTGATGTATGTCCTTGGGGCAGTGCCAAGCTCACGGGTACAGACTAGAAGAAAAGAATTGGTGCTATTTGATTTTTTTCCCTTCCTTGGAGGGGTAATCACCCCCTGGAAAAAAGGTTCAAGAAATTGCATGTTATGGCAAAAGTAAAAGTATATGCCTTGCAGGTAAGATGGTCATACTTTAGTTTTTATAGTTATTAAACCACTTTTCAGAAGATAATTATTATCTTTTAAAAATGTGTTGCAGGATTTCACACTGATGCAGAGATACACAATATTGATGAATTCAGCAAGGATGCTAATGATGAAATACCATGATTATGAGTAAATGATTTAAATGGTTTATTTCTTTTTTTAGAACAACATTGCAGAAGTCAAAGAGCTTCATTCTGAGCTAATGTGGAAGGAATTTATAGACCACATAAGTAGGTTATTACACAGCGCTGAAGTGGAAGTCAGTTACTTTGCAGCAGGAATCATTGCTCATTTAATATCCAGGGGAGAAGAGGCCTGGACTCTTACTACCACTCTGAGGGACGACCTTCTTCAACAATTGGTAGGGTAATGGCTTACCTTTTAATTGTAGAAAGGTTTGTTTGTGATTGCTCTATCTATTGAGTGTATGTGCATTTCAAATAAAATATCACCATCTTCTTTTTTAGCATTCTACAATTTTGAGTTGGCCTACTCCAGAATGTGAAATGGTAGCCTACAGGTAACTTCTTACGATCTATAAACACTGTAGTTCTGAATAGCTCAATTTCCAAAGCAAAGATCCTGACATGAACTGTTCCCCAAATAAATGTTATATTCTGTCGCATTTCCAGCTGTAATATATTTTTTATTCTATGCAATCAAGTATATAGAAATACATGCAATCAAACATTCCTTCTTATGCACCTGCTGTATGCTGGTGCCCTTATAAGCTGGGCCACCCAGCAGGTCAGGGGTAGCAGTTTATCACTAGGTGACAACATAGGAAGAGGCAGATTAATTTTTTTTAATGTTTGTTGACTGAAATTCTTTAATTGGCATTCATCTTCTCTGTAACACATTCCATCATTTGTCTATTGTACGTCAAGAGGGTGTAGTGGGGTTCTTCCAGGAGTAAGCACTCATACTTGTGGCTTGAAACATGTTTGTGATAAGTACCAATATGCAATCTAAGGAACGTATGATGTTGGGGGTCATAAGATAACACATAAACCATTAGCAAATGTGAGAAACATCTTGTGTGTACTAGGACTGCTCCACAGACTTTGTGTCACATTACTATTGATGTGTACGGCATACATATATGGTGCTAGAAAACACAATGCCAAGCTTAGTGGACTTGCATTACAGTTTGGGCCAAATCTTCTATGAGTAGTTTTTGTAGGCAAATTAATGATCAATCTGTTCCACCCAAGATTTGAAACCTGGAATCCTCTGGAATGTCCATTTCCATGTTTTTATATAGCTTATATTATAGGAGAAGTTTTGTAGCTCCAGGGGTTAGTACAAACCTGACATAAAATGGCAGTTCATTCGTTGCAGTTATTTGTCTTGACATGCTCCCTTTCCCGCGTACACATATCGTTTTATCCACTAGAGGATCTGCATACTGTTATCATTTTTCATTGTTGGCAGTACATCATTTACTTATGCTCTACCTTGCTTTCATAGGCATAATTAAGTTGTGAATAATTTCATAGATTTCAGTTTCACATTTTATGTTAAATAATTTTTCCTGTTGATGAAGGAGGTATTTGCGCGACATAAACCTCTAACTCCATCTGGTAAAACTAAACCACTTTTCTTGTAGACTACAAAAACTGGCTGTTTTTGGTCTTTGCATATATATAATAGCAATAGCTTGCTCTCAGCCTTTTATAATAGGTTTGCCAGAGTTTGGGTTGTGCTGGTCTGTCAAATAAATAACCTGGAATGAAAATAATCTTTGTGGTAGAGAGCCTACCAAACAAAGATAGTACCAGTTTATTCCGCCTTGCTAGTTTAAGAAAACAATTCTGGAAGCATCCTAAATATTTAGTTATAGAGAATGGAAGAAACAGGTAATACAATCATGAGTCCTCCATTCTAGACTAATTCCAATTAAGTCGATGGATGGGGTTAGATTGGTACAGTTTTCTTAGGCACCAAGTGTATTGAGTTCCGCTGATTTACACTGGTAAATCAAATACCATTGCGGGTAGATCCTCATGCAGGTCCTGATGTAACGGAATTCAGATACATAAAAGGCAATCCTTTTCTAATGCACATTTAATAATAGGAGCTTAATTATTTTTTTATTTTTTTATTTTTTATAACCAGTGCACCACAGGTTTGACTGATAGTAAGAATATTAAGGGCACGAAGGGACAACATAGTTATAACCTTCTCTTAAAAACCCTTTTGTAGACCCTGTTTTGGGAGCTAAAAACTTAGCAAGTATAAATATTTGGAATATGGGGTTACATTTCAGTTTCCTCGAATAAAAGTTTGATATAAATATAGTGTGAATGGTTAAAGAGATTTTGACATTTAACAGAAGGCCAGAATGGGGAGAGCTTACTATTACATTGTTGTTGTTCTTATGTGTCTGAAGTTTGACTAACCATTAAAAATAACTGGACGTTTTGAGTTTGTAGCTGGAGACACTGCTTTAGTCTGGCCTGATGAACTTTGAGTTTATTGCAACATATTAATTTGATGTCTCTACACGATTCTCCCTATTTGGTAAAGAGTTTGTGGGAATAGCGTGGGTAAACAAGAGATGCCTACGTGTTTAACTTCTTTGGTTGCACGTTTCTTTAGGTCTGGCTATGCAACAGCTTTGTGTTGAAAGGCAATAGTGCGTTATCTTTACACCAGTGAAAGTCATAGTTTTCTGTGGTGAGCATTAAAGTCAAAAGTTGTCATAATACAATCATCAACAGTGTTTGTGTTTTTTAGATTAATATTTCTATAGTGAGCAAATAGCTGCTTTGCTTAGGAAGAAAATGATTATTGCACTATCTACCGGGCACAACCTATTGCAGGGATGTGGAATTCCTATCGCCCGACGCCCGGGACATCTTGTTTGGGGTCAAGGGCAACAAGTTTTTATGTTTACTTTGTCCTTGGGACAAGTAGGCCCAACCCTCTGCAGCACAAACCCTTTGGCTGCCTGTTTACAGAGAGTGGAACTCTCTGCAGTTGAGGTAATGTGTTTCCAAAAGATAATGCTGTTCGAACTTGTATTTATGGTTCATTATTTGAAAGCCTTCATTATTAGGGTGAGTGCTGTAAATAAATGTTTTAAGGTCACACTTCACTACTGACGTTGGTTCCAGTACAAAAAAAAAAAAACGTGTATACACATGTTTGAAAAGTTTAGGCTATGAGGCTAAGTATAATGCTCCCAGAATGCTCTCTGATTAGATGCAAATGAAGTGTCATTTAGTAAAATATGTTGATGCATGCTAGTATTTCCCAAAAATATTTCTAATGGAAAATCAGTGTAACCATTTTCAACACGATTATGGGAAGCATGAAAATAAACGAACACTGACAAAGCCAACTGATCTGACATATTTTTATAAGTCTTTTAGTTTCATCAATGCGTGTCTTGTTTTGACATGGCATTTGTAACACTTTTTATTGTTGTGGGAGCTACCAGGCCCTCAACATTGTAACAAACACTGGCAAAAAAAAAAAAAAAGTTTTTGAACTCTAAAAGCACACGTTGCCACCAGTGGCATAACAAAGACCCGCAGCTGCCCTCCAGGGTGTCCCTTCAGCACAGCCCCTGCCCTGAGTGAGTCTGGAGAGGGGGCTCCTCCATGTTCTTTGCAAAGGGGCACCCTCCAGTTTCGTTACGTCACTGATTGCCACTGTAGTTCCCGAGACTGAACAAAACTACTTTGTGTGCCAAAATGCTCCTTGTGGAAGAGCAGAATGCGATCACTAACAGTAAAGCCAGCCGAAAGAGAGAGAAATAGAAGTTTAATAAAAACAAAATGTCTTTGTTAACACCAGACCTAATTAGGGACCAAGACCCACATGTAGGTAGCTTTTTGCATGTCGCAAACAGCGACTTTCGCTGTTTGCGACGTGCAAAAAGCACATTGCGATGCACAAACCCAGTTTCGCGATTCGGTAACCTGGTTACTGAATCGCAAAACGGGTGTGCGACTCGGAATTAGGAAGGGGTGTTTCCTTCCTAATTGCGACTCGCAGTGCAATGTAAGATTGTTTTGTGACCGCGAACGTGGGCGCAAACCAATCGCAGTTTGTCCCCATTTCAAATGGGTGCTAACACTTTCGCAAAAGGGAAGGGGTCCCCATAGGACCCCTTCCCCATTGTGAATGTCACTGTAAAAAAAATTTCAGGGCAGGCAGTGGTCCTGCGTACCACTGCCTGCTCTGAAAAAATGAAACGAAAACGTTTCATTTTTCGTTTTTGTAATGCATCTCGTTTTCCTTTAAGGAAAACAGGCTGCATTACAAAAAAAAAAAAAACTGCTTTATTGAAAAGCAGTCAGAGACACGGTGGTCTGCTGTCTCCAGCAGGCCACCATCCCTGTGAGGGCCGCCATTCGCAAAGGGGTCGCAAATTGCGACACACCTTATGATTATTCATGAGGTGGGCATTTGCGAAGCCCTTGCGAATCACAGATGGTGTCAGGGACACCATCCTACATTCGGATTTGCGACTCGCAATTTGCGGGTCGCAAATCTGAACCTACCTACATGTGGCCCCAAATTCTTAAAGAAAGTCACAAAAGTACACCCATGGTATATGCCGTACCCCTATAAAATATTTGTGAACTGTATTTTAGCATGGGTAAATACGATGTGTAGATGTGCTCATGTGAAAATCTATTGAGCATTTGCAAGTTCATTTTCCCTCCAGCCACTTTCTTCCCAACCCTGGAAGAAGTTCTAATTCTGCCATTGTCAGGAGTAAATGTCCAACCTTTCTTATTATGGGAAAATATTAGAGAGAAGCTGGTGAAAATCTTTAAAACATGCAGGTTAGTAGGTTTGCAGACTCAAAGGCATTCCAGCCCTGGAACTATTGCTTACTGCTTCCTCCAGCCCCAGTATGCAGATCTGCAGAAAGGTGGCAAAATAGGGAAATTGCTACAGTAGGGATTGAAACTGCAAGTATTCAAGCCCTACTATGGTAGTAGCCCTGGCATAATCAGAGAGGCTATTATCAGAGCTCTTACATAATGAGATTGCTGCCATAATTTGTCGCCACACTACATGGCACCAAAAGGGACAAGTAGATCTTTTTACAGGACAAGTAGATTTGAAAAGCAACCTGTCCCCTGGACAAGTAGATATTTTAATAAATTCCACACCCCTGCTATTGGCTTAAGCAATGCTTGATTTGAATGTGGTGGAGTAGATTTCCTTGCACAAGTCTTGTTGCGGATCGATTTCCTTTCTTCTTTTGGGCAAAGGGCTGCTCATTTTGAAATTCATATCCCTACTGGAGATGCACTCCAAAAAATGGCAATTGGGTCCTTTTCCTCCAAAAAGGTCCTGTTTTGTTATATTGAAGTCAGGAGTTTGTAAGTCTGGAGATGGTATCGAAGGGTTCTTTTGTCCATTCACTGTCCATTGATTCATCTTTAAACGTCCAGGACCAACCTTGCTGCGCCATACACCCATTCATTACTTGAGACACCACTTCAATCGCTTAGCACAGTACTCTCTCTGACCCCTTGATTGTGACACTGTATCACATAGTTGGACCCAAGGCATGATACAATATCCGAGATGTCTCCTTCATAACTAGACCCAGTATGAAATGGTAGCTTTCAGATTGGGACCACAGTGTTGTAGAGGTAAATATTATTATATAAAAACTGTTTTCACAAATAGGATAGAATTGGGCTTGGGATACAAAATACAAAAAAAAGCTTCAGTCTCTCTCCATTAGACAAACTTTGAACGTGCAAGCCATGCATTTAGCAAGCTAACTGCACATAGCTTTATTCGAGCCAGAGAGCAATAATAGAGTAGTCTATTTTTTGCATATCATGTTTGTCTAAAAAAAAAATATATATGTTTTAGTTGAACTTTACGTAAATCCTCAAAAGATGCATAGGTATGAGTAAAATGCGCCAGGGCCTCCTTCTCTAACCACTGAAGGCTACAAGTAAGACTCATTAAAACTCTTACCATGTTCAATGTACACACATTTCTTCAGTGGGCATAACAAATTAATTAGTAACCGTAGGAAGGTTTGCATGATATGGGACTTTAAATGATTTTTTGCATACCACTGAGGGACTCAATAAGTGCAGCTAACACTTAAAGCTCAACCTATATTGTGATGAAACTAAATAATTGGTCTTGCTCTCCTTTAGTTTTTTTAAAATATTCAGTTTAGATACATTGTCACTATAAGTTACACAAGTTGTAAAGATAGTAGAGCCACATTAACCAGTCCGTAAAACTTAAATCAGTGTGCAAATAGGTCCTTATCACTTCTACCCAGAAAATGGTGTTTATGTAATCCGAAGTTCCAGTGACTTTCATTAGAAAGTGAAATTAGTATATAATGGTTGTATATCCCTGTACCACATCAGAAAAATGACCCAGCGTTTGCCTTAGAATAGACTATGGCTTAGTCATAATTTAAAAAATGCAACTCAGCATTTTAATCTTTATGGTGTTATGGTGAGCATTGAATTGGTCTCTGTAAACCAGTGAGCTGTAGCACTGCATAAGATATATTTTAATAACTTTACTGCACACATTGAAAGAAACAACCCAGCGTGAATTAAAATAATTTGTGACTACCCTCACTCACTGTCATATATTGTGAGTTTAGTTTATCCATCTTTGGCTTCCAACGTCATTTATCATCTTAAATAGCATCTAAACTGTCGCACTGTCTCACTTGTTCAATAACCCGTCTAGCAATATACCACTTGAACGTATCATCTCTACTCTAGCCCATGACGATAGTTTTCTTCGAAGTTATGAAAATATTTACTTTTGTTAGAGACATCAAGGATTGCAAAATTGCATATATGAAATTGGGTTTTTGATTGGAGGGGGTGAAAATCCTTCTCAAACAACAACCACAGTCCTCGTCGAGGTGAAACACAAAAGTATTTCAATAAATCTCTGAGCTTAATATGCTTAACTCTCTGGTTTATTGGCACAGAAGCAGTCAGGCTTAACTTAAAGACACTGTGTTAAGTATTTATGCAGCAAGCAAACAGTAATAAAGTGAAAATGCAAGAGATAGCTCACACTAATTTAGAAAAATAAAGTACATTTTAATAAATAAAATGAGAGTTAAACAACAAACATCCAATCAGGAGGACCAAAGATGTGTAGTTTTCAAAGTGGCAGAATGCATAACTGTGGGTTTCTGGTGGATCGGTCCAAAGTGACAACTTCAAGCCAACCCCAATGGAGTTCAGGACCTGAGTAGGCATGAATTGGGTATCTGGAGCCTACTCCATTAGAGCTCAGGCAGGGCCAGTTGCTGCAGGTCAGCTGGGCAATTACAAGGAGGCCTCTGGAGCTAGTTGTGTCCCCGTAGCTCAGAACAGGAGGTCAGCCAACTGACCCCTGGAGTCACACAGGTTAACCAATGAAGGGAACTCATCCGGTCTTCCTTCTCAGAGACCTCAAGCAGCAGGGCACAAGTCAGGTCTCAAGTAATAGGGCAGAGTTATGGGGAACAAGGCCGTCCTTATTCTGTAAAGTCCACTTTTCCAGGAGTGTTCCGATGCTCAAAGTCCACTAAACTTGGTGCAACCCTTTAAAGTGGGGAAAACGTATACCCCACCTCCACAGCTTGTTCTGAAAAATTCTTCATTCCCCTTTCTTCCCCTTCCCAGGCTAGAGTGACAAAAGGCTGTTGTTAAGTTACTGTGAAAGTATGCTGGAGGCAGAATCTTAAATGTTAATGAAGCAAGGAACAGCTCTACCCCTCACATCCTGACAAGGTATCACTCTCCCAGCTACTCTCAGGTCCTACTGCTCACTGTCTTGGCCCAATATGCATACCTGACACGGGAAGCAATTATCAGACTCTGATAGCTGGATACTCTTAGAAGGTCTTAGAAAGATTAGGGCCTCTGAAAATGCCAACTTTCCGAAGGAGGCATTTTCAAAATTGTAATCTAAAATCCAACTTTACCTTTAAAGAGTAGTTTGAATTGCAATTCATTTAAGCCCGGATATAACATTTCTACCTTTTCCCAATCAAAGGTTAGCACTTATTGTAAATGTAATAAGGTAACCTAATATTCTCTGTCACGGGATCTCCATTGATAGCCATAAGCTTTGAATAGTCCGGCCCACATGCGGGGATTCTGGAGCAGTTCGTTAAAATGTGTTCTCAAGTGTAAATGTTCGCCTTTCTAATGTAAGGCCAGGATATGCAATCAAGACATGAGTAGGGTGAAATGGCCAATTTCTTATATGTGTGTATGTATGTGTATATATATATATATATATATATATATATATATATATATATGTATGTATGTATACACACACACACATATATATTGAAATCAGATTGGCTGGAAAAAAGGTAATTTGACTAAATCTTTCACACACCCTCTTCTTTTTAATATAAAGATGAAGGAAGAGAGGATGGTGAAGCCCGATGGGATGCCCTAACTTAACTGTGAAAACAGCGTCTGCGCCTTTAAGGGCCAATAGACCACCAGTATCCTATCATGCAGAGCAATTGACAGTTGCTTCAGGTTTTTTTCGGCTCCTTATGACAGGAACTTGGAGCACTAAGCGTGGATTTTTATTACTTTGTTTCCTTCAAAAATCTAATTGAAAACCTTTGACAATTGCTTCACTTGACGGATTTCATCTGTAGTATTGTTTTTCTGTCTTTTTCGTCCAGAACAAAAATTGTCTTTAGTCAAATAAAATGACATCTTGTTTGATAAGTGTCTTGCCTGTGGAAGGAAGAAGGCTAAGTCAGACCCTCACGATGTCTTCATCACCTGCCTTCCTAACAGTCACATCCCTGACAAGTGCTCACACTGCAGGAACACTTCCAGGTGCACCCTGAGGGAAAGGGAAGGGCTGGCTTATCAAATCTTCGCCCTGACATGATGCCCAGCTATCACCCGACACTCAAGGTACTCCATCGACTAGGGCTGCATGTCAGTCACAGCAAGTCAACATCTTCTCCAGTCCAGGCTCTGCTTTACCTAGGGGCTACCATTAAAACACAACATGTAAGTGTGTATCATTTGGAGGAGAGACTGTTATCGATCTGTCTTAAGTGTCACTCTCATGAAAGTCTCCCATCCGGCAGTGAGAACAGTGTCATCTCTCATAGGCGCGAGGGCTTCGTGCATTTCTCTGGCCCCAAACACCCGTCTCCACATGAGACCACTTCAAGAGTGCCTTGATGATCAGTAGAGGCAAGGTTCAGGCAACTGGGAGGACAAGATCTCTGTCTCCCAAAGCAATGCAAACCCTGAAATGGTTGTGTTCGCCAACAAATCTCCTGCAAAGGATGCCTTTTCATCAAGAGGCTCCCTCTCAAACAAAAGTAACCGGTGCCTCTCTGTTTGGTTGGCAAGCGCACATGGATCATTTTCAGATTCAGGTAACATGGTCTCCAAGGGAAATTACTAACCATATCAGTCTGCTTGTGCTACGTGCGGTTCATCTGGTGCTGAAGGCATTTCGCCTGTCTTCAAAGATGAAATCCCTGCTTGTCCAGACAACATGACAACAATGTACTATTCAACAAGCAAGGGGGAACAAGATCCAGCCATTGTCTCACGAAGCCCAGTCTGGAAACCTCGGGTCGCTCCCCACGCCGCACGGCTCCTTCTGGGTGCCCGTGTCTCACTCCCACTGCTGCCGAGGGTTCGCCGCCCCCGGTGACTGTTGGTTGTACTGCTAATCTTTTTTTTCTCCCAAATTGTCTTGTAACTTGTTTATATTTTGGCATTCTGCTTTTGCTTTTTGTCTCTCATTTTTGTCTCTCTGCTAGGCGCTCCCTTCGTGCCACTGCCCTCTGTGCCCCCCCCACTTCCCGCTGCTGCTCCCCTGCGGCCCCGCCCCCTTTGACCTTCTTTCTCCCATGCCCTCGCCCATTGGCTGCCCCGCCTCCCAGCTGCTCCTCCCTCCCACTTCGCCTCTTATGGAGGTTGCCGCGCGGCAGTGAGTGCGACCTGACCTCTGGTCGCTCCCCATGCCGCACGGCTCCTCCTGGGTGCCCGTGTCTCACTCCCGCTGCTGCCGAGGGTTCGCCACCCCTGATGACTGTTGGTTGTACTGCTAATCTTTTTCTCCCAAATTGTCTTGTAACTTGTTGTTTATATTTTGGCATTCTGCTTTTGCTTTTTGTCTCTGATTTTTGTCTCTCTGCTAGGCGCTCCCTTTGCACCACTGCCCTCTGTGCCCCCCCACTTCCCGCCGCTGCTCCCCTTCTGTCTCCCGTGCCCTCGCCCATTGGCCGCCCCGCTCCCACCTGCTCTTCCCTCCCACTTCGCCTCTTATGGAGGTCGCCCTGGACCCCGCGCCCCCCGCAACGCCAGACTACACTACGATTCCAGCACCCTCCACGCACTCAACACTGGACGAGACCACCCCTGCTACCGTGCCACCCCGAAGCGCACCCAAGGGCCCTTCGCCTGCCGGAACTGCAGATTCACCAGCATCACCAAACCACCATCCAGAGAACCCAACCACCTCCACTGCATCCTCCTCAACACCCGCTCCGCTCCGTAAGCACGCCATCGAACTCTGGGACCTCCTAGACACAACCACCCCCGACGTCGCCTTCCTGACGGAGACCTAGCTGAATGCCACCTCAGCACCAGACATCACCATAGCCGTCCCACAGGGCTACAAGATCTCCCGCAGAGACCGCACCAACGGAGTGGGAGGGGGAATCGCCATCATCCACAAGGACACCCTCCAAGTCTCGACCAACACCGATGACACCCTCACCACCGCCGAGCACATGCACTTCCAGATCCACACCAACCCCAACACCACCCTCAGAGGAACACTCGTCTACAGACCACCCGGACCACGACCACAGTTCAGCAACACCATCGCCGACCTCGTCAGCACCCACGCCCTCGCCTCCACGGACTACATCCTCCTCGGGGACCTGAACTTCCACCTCGAGAACAACGACGCCGCCAACTCCACTGCCCTGATCAACAACCTCGCCAACCTCTGACTCAAACAGCTCGTGACAACATCCACCCACGCCACTGGACACACGCTGGACCCCATCTTCTCCACAAGCCCCCATGTGTCCTTCAGCCACACCACCGAACCCCACTGGACCGACCACAGATGCGTCCACTTCACCTTCAGGAAACCCACCACACACCACCGCTGCTGGGGCAAGATCACCAAAGACCAACTGACTACCACCCTCGCCCTGAGACCACCCACAGACCCAGACACCGCCGCGACTAACCTCAAACAGTGGATCAACAACTGCGCCAACACCCTCGCCCCTCAAGACCTCCACAACCAACCACACCAACAAGAAAGCCGCCTGGTTCACCGAAGCCCTCCGGGTCTCCAAGCGCACCTGTCAGAAACTGGAGAAGAAATGGCTTCACAACCGAGCACTAGACAGCCACACAGCCCACAAGAGCGCCACCCGCAGACACTCATCAGGACCGCCTTCAAGGACCGCTTAGACAACAACGCACACAACACCAAAGAGCTCTTCGGCATCGTGAAAGAACTCTCCAACCCCAGATCCACCACCGACGACATCCCACCATCACAAGATCTGTGCGACTCCCTAGCCACCTTCCTTCACCGCAAGATCACCGAAATCCATGACAGCTTCAACTCCGACACCCCCGCACCCACCACCGAGACCACCACCCCTGCGACCGCCAGCCGCCTGACAATCCTGGTCCTACGTCAGCAACGAAGACACCATCAAAACCATGAACTCCATCCACTCCAGATCCCCATCCGACCCCTGCCCTCACCACGTCTTCAACAAAGCCAGCACAACCATCGCGCCCCACCTCCGGAAAACAATCAACAGTTCCTTCGAGACAGTAACCTTCCCGGAAAGCTGGAAGCACGCCGAGATCAACGCCCTTCTGAAGAAGCCCAAGGCGGACCCCAAAGACCCCAAGAACTTCCGGCCCATCTCCCTGCTCCCGTTCCTGGCAAAAGTGACAGAGAATATTGTCAACAAACAGCTTACCCGCTACCTCGAAGACAACAACATCCTGGACCCTTCCCAATCCGGCTTTCGCAGCAACCACAGCACCGAAACAGCCGCCCTCATCCTCCTGGACCTATCAGCAGCCTTTGACACAGTCTGCCACCCGACCCTATCAGCACGCCTCCATGACGCCAGAATTCAAGAGAAGGCCTTGGCCTGGACCACATCCTTCCTCTCCGGCAGAACCCAGAGCGTCCGCCTCCCACCCTTCCGCTCAAAAACCACCAAGATCATCTGCAGCGTCCCACTGGGATCCTCCCTCAGCCCGACGCTGTTCAATATCTACATGGCACCGCTCGCCCACGTCGCACGACAACATAACCTCAACATCATCTCCTACACCGAAGACACCCAACTGATCATATCCCTCAACGAAGACCCCCACACCGCCAAAGCCAACCTCCACAGAGGAATGAAGGCCGTAGCTGACTGGATGAAGGACAGCAGACTGAAGCTGAACTCAGACAAAACGGAGGTCCTCATTCTCGGACCCACCTCATCAGCCTGGGATGACTCTTGGTGGCCCACATCGCTAGGCACAGCCTCGGAACCCACAGACCACGCTCGCAACCTGGGGGTCATCCTCGACTCCACCCTCTCCATGACCAGGCAAGTCAACGCCGTCTCCGTGTCCTGCTTCAACACCCTGCGGATGCTCCGCAGGATCTTCAGATGGATTCCCCCTGACACGAGGAAAACAGTCACCCAGGCCCTCGTGACCAGCAGACTCGACTACGGGAACGCCCTCTACTCAGGAACAACAACCAAGTTCCTGAGAAGACTACAACGAATGCAGAACGCCTCAGCACGACTAATCCTCGACGTCCCCCGATGTAGCCACATCACACCCCACCTAAGAGGCCTGCACTGGCTCCCCGTCGACAAGAGGATCACCTTCAAACTCCTCACCCACGCACACAAAGCACTATACAACACCGGACCTACATACCTCAACAACCGACTCAGCTTCCACACCCCCACCCGAAGCCTCCGCTCAGCCAACCTCGCCCTCGCCACAATTCCCCGTATCCGGAAAACCACCACCGGCGGCAGATCCTTCTCCTACCTCGCCGCCAATACCTGGAACACTCTCCCTACCAACCTACGACAGACTCAGGACCTGCTGGCCTTCAGAAGATTTTTCAAGACCTGTCTCTTCGATCAGTAGCGGCCCGCCCCCCGCAACCTTCCCCCCCCCCCCCCCCCAAAGCGCCTTGAGACCCTCACGGGTATGTAGCGTGCTTTAGAAATGCAGTGCTTGATTGATTGATTGAATTGCGAGAGTCCTGAGAATCACAGCAATTCATCTTCCAGAGGTTCAAAACGTTCAAGCAGACTCACTAAGCAGGGTTCTTCGGGAAAACCACAAGTGGGTTCTTCACAACGAGTTTGTACAAAGCAGATTACACATGTGGGGTTGTCCTCAAATAGACTTATTCACAACCGCAGAAAACAAGAAATGTTCTCGCCCAGCACAGTTTTCTCATCAATAATTTTATTGCAAATGTTGTAGTGATAAAAGCAATGATGCCGTAGATGGTGTCATCAATGACATATTATGTGGAGTAGTTAGCTGTGCATGGGGAAGGCAGGAGGTATAGTTACCTTAGGGTGCAAGTTATAGTTACTTGAAATAACTCTAACTATATCTACTGCATTTCAATGGTTTTGTACAAGTGAATTCAGAACCTAACTGTAACATCCCTGTAACCTTTGTTTTTTTCATTGAAGTTCTATGGTGTATTTTGTTTTAAATTCTATTTCCTAACTATAATGTCCCTGTAACCTTTGTTTTTTTTCATTGAAGTTCTATGGTGTATTTTGTTTTAAATTCTATTTCCTAACTATAATGTCCCTGTAACCTTTTTTTTTTTTTTTTTTTGTTCAGTGAATGCCTAGTTTTTTTAATTTTTTTTAACATAAAATAATTTGACTTGTACGTTCATCCAACTGCCGCCGCACAAGGCCTTTGGCCACGTGTGGCAGGGGTTGGCTGCAGAGTCTTGCCTGGTGCCAGACTCTCTAGTCAAGTCCCTATAACCACCCAGTCCTGCGCAGCAGGGGTTGACCACAAGGCCAGGCCCTGCAGCCAGCCCCCACAATCACCAAACCTCATGATGGGCACGCCCTTTGGTCATGCGTGGTGGGGATGGCTAAAGGGACTGCCTATGTGAATGTATCCGTGAGTAGGTGCGAGAGTGTTTGATTTGGTCTGAAAGTGGGTGTGAGAGTCTGAGTGGGTATGTTTGTGGATGCATTAGTCTCTGAGTGCATGTATGACTGAATGAATCAGTGTATGAAAGAGTCTGTGATAAAAAATAAAAAAAATTACTAATTTTTTGGCTCATTCGCATATTCGTTGTGGCTGATATTCATGGATTCGTAAAAGGGACAGGAACTCACTTCACATAACAAGCTAAGTTTTTTCTACTGAAGCATTACAAGCTCCGTGCAAGGACAGCAGTTTACAAATCATCAAATGGCTCACAGAAGTCTTACATTCACTTTCACTAAGAAAGACCTCCCTCATACCATTGAAACGTTTATACATAAAGTGTAGCTCCCACACCTCATGAATGTAACTATCTCCTAGCCAATCAAATCTGCCTACTGGAAAGTATTTCAGGCCCAAAGTAAACTGGAATGTTGAAATGGGCAGATTAACTAGTCTGTGTATTAACCACACTGCTGATGGAATTTCCACCACAGTAAAAGTCAACTTTTCTAACTTTTCCATGTTAAGCATGATGTAAGTTGCTTCTTTCTTAGCCATTGTCTTTTATTTGTCATCAAATAAAATGTTGCAAATTACTTACTAGAGTTAACATATTGCCAGGGCACGCACCCACTTCTAAGAACTTGTAATGTCCAACCAAACTGCAATAATGCACTTACTTTCACTATGTCCATGATGTAAAAAATGACATGTCGCTTTGAATGATGTCAGTTGCAGATGACACAATGTTTTTTAGGGTGTAAATGCGTTTAAACAATGTGCACATACCATTATCGACAATGGCTAGAACTTTCTGCAAATGTTCCTGTTCTGGTTACCTTAACTGGGTAGCAGCTTCCTTTTGGGAAAGCTTCCAAATTTTATTATGTATTGCATATAAGAAACACTTGTGCATGGTTTCTTCGGACCTAACAAAAAATCTTGCAAGTCTATATCTTCTGACAGGAGTCTAAGGTGTTCTTTAATAGCTGATAGTATGAAAGAATTTTAACCATTGTTGATATAGTTTGCCTGCGCTATATGTGGTGACAAACCAGAGTGTTGTGATGTAACAAGAGTCAGGCCAGCTTGCTCTAAAACCCCGTGTGATGTTCAAAGAACACGAATGACAACCATGTATGTCCACTGGCCACAATAACCACTCTTTGGGACCTGAAAGTGTTGAATTAAAGGTGCTGTCTGGAAACCACGCATCAAGCTGTTCTTCTGTGAATATTTCAAATCTTTTGCCATTTTTTTTAGATATGGCTGCTGAGGGAATACTGGCTGCGTTAAATTATTAATTTTTTTTGCCAGACCTAAGCAACCAGTTTGTTTTACTGTTTCATCTAGATATATAATTTGTAATGGCATAAGGCATGCTCTACATAGAGCTTTCTTACCCTGTATTTGCCAATCTCTAGTTCCTCACACTTTAAGTCGATCGACTTTAACCAATATTCATAGACTTCTATAGGCAACTGGGAAACAAAGGAATCAGAATAAATCAATTTTGTATCAGTTAACATGTTCTGTAATTTTGAAGGTGGCAGTTCAAAATAATTAGACTCAGCATTTTTTATATCCTGCCCAGTAAAATACAAGAACTTTTCTACATATGTTTTAAATCTCCCCACTGGCGGCGTCGGACAGTGTTCCCATTATAGAATTATAAACAGTTCTCAGGGTCCTGGCTGTGTGCAGAAAATAATGTTGATAACGGTGGTAGCAAAACATTTCCCCATAATTTACAGTTGTCTGATAAATATCTTCACTTTCAAATATAGTGTAATATTCAACCTCAGAAAGCACAGTCATCTGTTTTTACATCCCAGTCAGTAGAAACAACCCTTGGTGTTATAGTTCATTGAAACTTTGAATACATACAGAGCTTGAATCATTTCTGTTTTTCCCAAACAATCCTATCTCGAATCGAAAACATTTGAAATGTTCACTAGGGACACGTCTCTTCAGACCTTATGTGAGGACTTAAAACCACATCCACCAGTCCAATAGCAGAGCGTTCCGGAAGGTAGTGACTGTGTATCAGCAGAAAGAAAACCATGACAAAACCAATCCAAAACAGGAAGGCAAGCTAAGTCCGATATATCCACAGATAATGCCATGAATGAATCAAATAGTTGTTTTTCACGCAGTTGAAAAGCTTATGTGCTTTTGATACAGGTGGGAAAGAATTTCAATTGTTGATGTAGGCAAAATAACCAGAAGCAATTTGTGAAAATACTGGAGCCGATGCAGGTGAAGGAGAACTGACAGATGTATCCCTTGGTGGTTCATAGTAAACCATTCCATCCATTTGAGTTGAATTTGAGTAACATAATTCAGAATTTTTGATATTTCTTGTCGTTGCTGTGTTGACAGTCACTAATGAAAGATCATTTTCCACCTTCCCCTAGCACGGGGAGGTATCGTCATTGTTGTTTAATGTTTGTAGAGGGACATCCTGAATGGTAGTAAAAGGGGTACAGGAACTACACAGGAATCCTTGTGGTCCACTGTGCAGGACTGACCTCCTGGTGTAATTTGACATTATCAATTGAAATGAAGCGGTTTTCTTTAGAACCAGGCAGCGGTGGTAAAATACCTGCTATGGTACCGTGTATTCCCCGGACTGGAACTGGTGCACTGTATGATAGGCCAAATTCCTTCTTTACAGCAATCTTTTTCTTATACTAGATCACCAACTTTTGGAATCCAGCCGGTGGATGTTGTTGGTAAGTCCCTAATTTCCAAGGTGGTGGCTTGTGCAGATGAATTTTCATCACAACACTGTTGTAATTCCTGCAAGGCAGTGACATGTTCACTTATCAAAAGGTGTTTCTGCCACTACTGCGCCAGAGCCATCAATGTCTGGGACATACATAGGTATACCAAAGATGACTTTGTATGGAGCACATTCTCCCAAAGCCCTTCTGGGCAGATTATTTAGTGCTCTCTCGACTCCATACAAGTGGTGCTGCCTACTACTAGGTACGAGTCATAATCTTGCTGTAAAGGGTTGCTTTAAGTTTCATTTTTTTTGCTCCACGACCACACTTCCTTCGGGATGGTAGGGAGACGAGAAATGGAGTTGAACAGCCATCTTTGCCATTGTGGCCCTGAATGCCCTGGAGGCAAAGGCAGGGCCCTGGTCCGAGTGGAAAGCTGCAGCTCCATATGTGCCAATAAAGACTTTCAAATCTCTGAGCTTCAGACAAACTTTGTGGCCATACCTATAGAAATCTGGAGCATGAATCAACAGTGACTAAAATATATTTGTATGCACCATCAGGTTGTGAGGGACCACAATGGTTCAGGTGCACACGTTGAAGTGGTTTGTTAGAAACCAAGAGAGATGTCTGCGGTGGGCGTTTAGACGGTGGACCCTGTTATTTGTTGGCCGATGTCACAACAAAGAATTTACTGTTTGGTCTGTTTGTATAGAACTGGTCACCAGTAGCCTTTTTGAAGTAATGAAATAGTAGCCGCCACACCTTTATGGGCATAAGCAACCCCCTCATGCACTGCTCTAATGAGATTTAGTCTCTGGTCTTGGTCGGAAATCACACGATCACCCGCCCCTAGTATCCCTAGTAGCAAGTGATCATAGCAACAGAAGCCATGTCAACTGCTGATTTGGCTGCCTCATCGGCCAAAGTGTTTCCTACAACATGTACCCCAACACGTTGGTGATCCAATGTATGAACTACCTGGGCAGTTTGTAGCTTGTCTTTAAGATCTGCTACCCTCCCCAAATCTGTGTTTGATGGTGTTCCCTTTTGAATCGCTGAACCCATTTTGGCACCAAAAGTGCAGATATTCATTGAAGGACAGGACTCAGTAGTATGAATCATACTCAGTAAGTGTAGAAAGTCCAGGATCCACTTGTGCCAGTGCCAAGATTAAAGCCTTAAGCTCTGCAAGTTGTTCGGTGCTGTCCACTAGGGTCTGGGTGTGGGTATGTTGAGAGAGGAATGTACCAACGCATATCACCCCGCTCACGGCTGCACAAGCGGTGCAATATTGGTATTTGGTACCTACTTCTGGTTGAGCTGAGCCATCAGTATAAATGATGATCCAGTATTGTTCAAGAGGCACAATGTTTGTAGGCATTGGTTATTCAAGTTCATATTGAAGGAAATACTTGTTTTTGGAGTTTTGGATCAAAAACATAATCAACATCAGTGGCAGTCAGAAACTTTGCCCATTGCGTCCAAAGTGGATGTAATGCTTTTAAGTTTGGGCCGCTAGCCTTAGTTTCAGCCTTAAGGGCTGCTATTCAGGTAATGACAATTATGCGTTTCCCCTGGGCCAGAGGTCTCTCTTTCATGACAACCATCTGAACAGCAGTCAGAATTTGTTCAAGTGAGAGCTAAATGGTGTTCATTTTTGGAGTACAAATATGATTTGTAAGCTATTGGTACGATGTCACCCTCCTTGAATGTTACATAGGTGAACCCGATGGCACCAGGTATTATTACCCTGATGGCCAAGTTTGTTTTGTTGTCGTGTGTGTAAGTGCTTAGCTTCAAGCATGTCCTGTTGTAATGCTCTGAGAATGTGGGTATATTCAGAGGACCAATATTTGTTTGAAAAGTCTGGACATATTAAGCCATAAATTGGTTTTATGCATTGTGCCTAGCCTGGAATGTAAGTCCTGCCAAAGTTGAAAAAGTGCAGCAATGACTATAGCTTTTTGATGGTATTGGGAGCTTGTAACTGTGCTCACTTTTCTAGAACGTGAGGTGCCAAACCCTTTCCCTCATATGATAACTCATGTCCCAAAAACAGGACAATGAGAAAAGCAATTTTGGTTTTCTTAAGATTAAATTTGTAGCTCAGTTCGGCAAATCCCACAACAATGCGGTCCACCCATTTTAGGTTGTTCTGAGATCATCATCTGTGAAGTAATGATCATCGACATATGACAACAACATGGGGTCAATGTCATGTAAAATTGATGTTTCAAGAACTGAGAACAATCTTGGACTGTTCTTATACACCTGAGAGAGTTGGCAAAATTTCCTTTAGAGCCAAGTGCACTGAAGGCACTCAGATCACGATTTTCAGGCACTATGTTTTGGCAGAAAAAAACATTCGAAATATCCAAGGTTGTTTTGTATTTTTGAGCACTAAATTAAGTGCCGTGCTGTGTGCATTTTTAATTGCAACTGTGCATGTATGACTGTTGAGGTGTTTGTAATCTAAAACTATTCTGTACGAATGGTCCGGCTTAGCTATGGGAAACAAAGGGTTATACATTGTTGATGCTCATTGTTCAATTACTTCCTGGTACTTGAGTTGTGAGAGTATTTCTCTCACTGGTGCTTAAGCCTAATGTTTAATGGGGTATTGTGGTTGGATCTGTGGTGTTTACCTAATTGGTATAACATGGTAGGGAGAATCTCTATCCCTTCATACATGGTTGCGATAGAGCGCCGGAGCTTGCACCAATGCCAAATCTATGTTGTAGGCTTCTTTTAGTACACCTGGAACGAGGACTGAGAAAGATGGCAAAATGGCATCTTCCCCTCATGGGAGATTATGAACCAATTCAGGTGGCTAATCTTTCTGCTGGGAGAATATCGTAACTAAGGTGGTCATTCCGACCCCGGTTGTCCGAAGACCACCAGGGCCGCGGTGGCGGTCTCACTGCCGACAGGCCAGCGGTGAAGACTGCCAGCCAAACCGCCACTTCCCTCTGCTTACCGCCAAGGTGGTCGGACTGGCGGGCCGGAGATAAGCATCTCAGACCCGGCGGTCCAACTTATACCACTGGCAGTATCACAAGTCCCCTTTCTGCCAGGGATTTTGTGTTGGTAGCATGCCACGAAATCCCTGGTGGAAAGGCTACTGGTGACATGATTTGCGTTCTTGTCACTGGTAGACGACTCCCCTATCTGCCCAAGAGCCCCCCTTCCCTTACAACGTTCCCACCCCCCACAACCCTCCACCCCCGCTCCCAGTAGTGACCCCCCCCATTGCCCCCTTCATGCAGCCCTTACACTCACGCGCACACACAAACGCAACACCCCTAAAACCATACACACACAACACCCCCACTCCCTACATTTACCTCCATTGACATGCATACACACCCCATCCCCCTCCTTTCCTCAACATACATACACACACAACCCCCGCCCCTGCCTACATGCATGCACACACGGACCACAACCCTGCATTCACATTCACATTCACCCACACACATGCATCGCCATCACCACATTTACACACAGACACGCACGCACAAACACTGCCCCTCCCTCTCCCCCATTCATGACACGCACACACACACTCTCACACACATCCATTCACAACCCACCCCTTCTGGAGGACACTTACCTCATCTGACGACCGGTAGCGCCCCACCATCAGGACACTGCCAGGCCGTATTACAGGTCGTAATACGGCTGACGGAGTCCTTTAGACGGGGCTGGCGGTGGAACCGCCTCTGCGCCCCCGACCGCCAGCAGGACTGCTGGAGAATTTCTGCCCAAATTGTGGCAGAAATCCTTCAGTACTCGTAATATGGGGGTCAGAAGACTGCCAACACTGGCAGTCTTCTGGCACCCGTGGCTTCAGCAGTCTTAGGAAAAGACCGCCGCAGTCAGAATGACCACCTAAGTGTTATTCTTCCCCAAAATATAACTTTAATTGTGTGCTCTATGTCTCCCTCATTTTGTATTTTCTCTTTGTACACCCTGTTGGGAGTGGAGACGTGCTTGTCCGCAATTTCGGCTTCAAGAAAGTCGTTAGTTGCTTTCACATACAGAAGCTCTTGCAGATTCCGGTGAACTATTATGACTTCTGCCGCGTTCTCTAGCAGAGTCACTGCCCACGTACTGTTCTTCAGCAAAGTTCTCAGTGTGTCTGGCATTATTCACTGAGATTGCCACAACCTTTTTCTTTTTGAATTGGGGTTTCTGTTGTAGGAGTTTCTTTTTCTTTTTTATTGAAACTTCGGATGAGCGTTGTGAATCATTTCTTATTTTCACATACTCATTTCAGTGTTCAGAGCTCCCTCCTCTCTCACTGTGTTTTGTTGGGTGAGTCCTAGAAGGAACGAGATTGGTGAGTGTCAGTACATTGTTTTTTTTTGTTGTTGTTTTTTTCAAGTTTATCTATGTTCACTGGCCTGTATCGCTGTAGATACACATGCTGTGCATTAGTTCACCATCTAGTGTTGGGTTCGGAGTGGTACAACTTGTTTTTCTTCGAAGAATGTTTCAAGTCACAGGATCGAGTGCCTCCTCCTCTCGGTGATAGTGTGCATGGGCATCAAGTCCTTTGTTAGATTGTTTTCTCTCCCCCTTCTGGTTCGGACATATGTTCCTCTCGCTCCGAGTTCTCTGCTCTATACAGTCCCAAACGTTTTTCTCCCAGTCTTCCTTTCAGCGACGGTATTGTTTTTGATCACGTTTTCTCTCATAGCGTATTCTTGCTTCAAATTCTTATCCTGAAAGCAACTCCATGCCCTTCGGGGCATTTGCGCCCCTTTTTGAGCCTACATCCTCCACGTGGCATCCAACTATGCAAACCTGGTGGAAAGGACTCAATTTCACTTGCCCTCAGTGCCATTGCAAATTCCCTTACACCGATCAACCCCAGGTGTGTAACTCCACCAACCACAAAGAGCAAATCTTGCGATGCATGTTGATCCTTTCAGTCGAAGAGACGCTTAGAGACTGGTGCTCGTCAACTGGAAATGGTGTCTTGAACTCCAGACGACACACCAGATATCTTCAAGGGTGGAGCACGCACAAGAGACCATCACCACCTGAGGATTCCACCTTTATATCAGCAAGTCATAGCTAGGGCAGCAGCATTTCATAATGTACAGATGCACATTGATTCTATTGAGGCAGACTTTATATTTGACACCCTTGCCACAACACATAGTAAATTTCCTTCCCATGCTCCCAGGCATGCTCCGGCATACTGATGAGATCTTGAAGAGCCCACATTATCACTCCACAACTTGATAAAAAAATGTAAGGATGCACCCACAGACCCTCTGTTCATAAAGACTTGGGTTCCTCCCGACTCTATTGTGACGTCAACTGCCCACAAAAGGGCCAATAGTCTATCCACAGGTGACACTCCCCCTCCTAAGAAGGCAAGCAGGCAAAAGGGTTGCAGCTCGGGCAGCCAATCACTGGTGTATTGCTAACGCACAAGCCTTGCTAGCACGAAATGACAGGGTGCATTGGGATGACTTGGATGAGCTCCTTCAATATTTCCATTAAGAGCATCGCAAAAGTGGTTGCAAAATTGTTGCAGAAGGACAAAATATTACAAATAATTCCATTTGTTGTGCGCTCAATGCTGCTAATGCTGCACACAGCATTAACACCAGTGTCATTACAAGACATGCTTGGCTCAGGTGTTCAAGGTTCAAACCAGAGATACAACAGGCAGTGTTAAACATGCCTTTCCATAAGGAGCACATGCATGGCCCCCTTGTCGACACTACATTAGTAAAGTTGAAAAAAGATAATGAAACCGCCAAAGCTATGGGGGCACTCCAAGCCACTGCACATCGTGGTACTTTTTGTCGCCCAAGTTTCACAAGAGGTTTTAGGTCATCCTATACATACCAGTCTTCCACACAAAGCAAGGCCTCCTCTCAGTCCTGTACCAGAGGGCTTTATAGGGGTTCCTATAGCGTAAACAGAAAAGGCAGAGGAAAGCCATCCACTTCTAGAGGCTCGACCTCCACCTTTCACCGCCACACACCACTCCTGTAGGGGTAAAACTTCAGCATTGTTACCCACAGTGGTCAGATACCAAAACCGACCACTGGGTTCTTTTAATTATCAAAAATCGTTGTTACTGTCTGGAGCTCATTTCCACTCCACCAAACATACCCCCTCGCACTCAAAGCTCTCACAAGAACATCTCACTCTTGGCAAGGAGGAAGTGCAATCTCTTCTCAAAGGGGCAAGAGAGCCAGTTCCACTAAAACATCAAGATTCAGGAGTATATTCCCTGTACTTTCTTATAGCCAAAAAAGACGATTCACTTAGACCAATTCTTGAACTCAGACCATTAAACCAATGCACTCTATCAGAGCATTTCCACATGGTCACACTTCAAGATGTCATTCCCCTTCACAAACAAGGCGACTTTAGGACATCGTTAGATCTAAAAGACGCTTACTTTCACGTTCCAATCCATCCAGCACACTGCAAATATCTCAGATTCGTGGTGGCAGGAAAACATTACCAGTGCAAGGTTTTACCTTTTGGGGTCACAACCGCTCCCAGAGTATTCAACAAGTGTCTCACAGTAGTTGACACACACCTCAGAAGACAACACATTCATGTCTTCCCTTACTTGGACGACTAACTTATCAAATCCAGCACCCTACAACAATGTCAGCATCACACTCAAATCACAATCAGTATCCTACTCTAGGATTCACAACCACTTATCTCAAATCCCATCTCCAACAGCTTCAGATACAACTTTATCTCGACACAGTTCTCAATACACAATTGGTGCTAGCATTCCCCAGCCCAGTCTGTGTTCAGACTTTTCAATCATTGATTTTTCAGTTAACGGAAAATCATTCATACACAGTGAGGACTTTCATTCGTCTGTGAGGGATGATGGCATCCTGTATTGCCATTCTTCCTCATGCCAGACTTCACATGATTCCCCTTCAACATTGGCTCTCTCGTCAGTGGTCTCAGACAAAGGGTCAATTGGAAGATCTAGTGTTGTTGGACTGCCAAGCTCCTTCCTCTCTGCAGTGGTGGAATTCCACAAACCTTATGAAAGGGCGGCCCTTTTTAGACCCTGTTCTTCAGATCAATCTCACTACCAACGCATCACAGATCATTTTGGGAGCTTATATCCACAAACCTACTGTTCAAGGTCAATGGAATATTACACAACAGTCCTTACACATCAATTACCTCGAATTGCACGCAGTCTTCCTAGCAGAGAAGGCTTTCCTTCCACACTTGCAACACAAAGTAGTACTAGTACGTACAGACAACATGACTACCATGTACTATCTTCAAAAACAGTAGGGGGATACGTTTATCTCTGCTATCCCATTTTGCACAAATAATATGGAAATGGGCAATTCATCACCACATTCACATAGTGGCACAGTATCTCCCAGGAACAGACATTCTGTTTGAAGACCTACACAGTAGGATGCAGCAAAAAGTCCACGTATGGGAACTCCACCTTCAAGCCCTCCAACAGTACTTTCTAAAGTGGGTGGCACCTCAAATAGATCTATTCACCACCGCACAAAACTAAAAATGTAAAAACTTTGCATCCAGGTACCCTCACCCTCAGTCCAAGGACAATGCTCTATGGATGAGTTTGTCAGGGATATTTGCTTACGCTTTTCACCTCTCCCACTCATCCCTTTTCTCGTTCAGAAACTCAAACAATCTTCCCTCACCGTGATAACTTGTAGCTCCCACATGAGCATGTCAACCATGGTTCATAGCACTTCTGGATATCTCACTAGTGCCATACCACAAGTTCCCCCAACAAGCTGAACCTTCTAACACAGAATTGAGGACAAAAAAGACATCCAGACCCCAAGCCACTCAAACTAGCAGTATGGCTCCTGAGGTCATAGAATATGAATATTTACAACTATTGCAAGAATGTATGGACATGGGTTGTGTAAACTCACAACTAGACAACTAGGGTAGAAACATTTTCTGCTACTGCCAACCTCAAAACATTACCCCCTCTCAAGCCAGCTGTTCAAGAGATTGTTTGTTACTTACTGCATTTGCAAAAAGCTAATTTAGCTTACACATCCATTCAACTTCATTTAGCAGCTATATCTGCATACCTTCAAAACAGACAGCATAATTCTTTATTTAGGATTCCAGTCATTAAGGCATTCATGGAAGGACTTAAGAGTCATTCCACCAAGGCTCATGCACCCCCCTTTTGAGCCACTACATTTATGTCCATTACAGTTCCTATCATAGAAGGTGGCTTTCACTACCCTTAGATGTGTAGGTGAGATCCAGGTGTTAACCCTGGAAGAACCATTCTTCCAGGTTCACAAATATAAAGTAGTTCTTCAAACTAGTCCTAAATTCCTACCAAAGGCAAAACGTACCTCTCATACCTAGAGTACACTCTACTAGGAAGGAGGGTGCTTCAATGGCTTTCATAGGGAACATTCATAAAGCAGACATTTGTGAAGTAGCTACATGGTCTACACCACATACCTTCACAAAACACTATTGTGTAGATGTACTTGTAAGTCAACAAGTCTGTGTTGGCCAAGCAGTACTTGGGATGCTTTTCCAAACAATTGCAACTCCTGCACTCTAGCCACTGCATTATGGAGGGACTGCTTTTCAATCTATGCACAGCATGTGTATCTACAGACACACATGCCATTGAACCGAAAATGTTACCTACCAGTAGACATCTGTTCATTGCATGTAGTGCTGTAGATTCACAAGACTGGAGAACATTTCGACATAACAGAAGTAGAACTACTGCAGACAACTGTCTCGGTCTGAGATACAGAGTCAGAGCAGGAATCTTAGGAAGACAGACTCGTCACAGCCGGCCAGCATGTGAGTACGTCTGCCCCTGCACCCCCACATAAGAAAAAACAGAAGGCCATGGCTCGGCCTGAAAAAAGACCGTCGGTGACTGACCCTTGAGTTCAGCACCGAAAAAGGCCACCCCTCCGAAAACCTCGGAGTCGACAAAAAGCTCCATTTCAGACTCCAGTAGACAACAATTTTCAGAGTCGAAAATAAGAAAAACAGTTTCAGAGCCGAGACCTTCCTCATCATTTTCGATCCTGAAAAAACATCACATTTTGGAGCCAAAAAAGACAGCATATACAGAGAAACACAGACTTTCAAAAAGACTTAAAGAAAGCCATAAAACCTCTGAGGAGGAGTCAGAGATTGAACCAATCCTTCAAATTATGGATGAGAGGAAGTCCAGGATCCACATCTATAAAGAAACAGGGAGAATCATCGCAGCACCTCCTTTAAAAACAAAGAGAAAGCTGGCATTTCAGGAGGAATTGGCAGCCCCCAGCTAAAGTCTCAAAACAGAAAGAGATGCCAGCACCTCCTCAGTCTTCTCCTCCTCATTATCCTCCTCATTCTCCACACCTACCTACCTCGCCTCAGATAAGACCTACACCAATGCATTCTCCAACGCATTCGTATGACTCACAACAAGGTACTGTTGATCCATGAGATATTTACGACCCTGATCCCATCCCAAGCAACGACCCAGGTAGCTACCCCTCTAAACCATCTTCATCTGAAGATACTACAGTATATAATCAGGTGATAGCTAGGGCTGCAGCCTATCATGGGGTTACAATGCACACAGAACCACTAGAGGAAGATTTAGTATTCAATACATTATCCTCAACTCATTCTAGGTCCCAATGCTACCAGGCATGGTAAAACATGCAGACCAAATTTTTTATGAGCCTGTGAAAGCACAAATTATAACACCTAGAATAGAAAAAAGTACAAACCCTCACCTTCTGACCCTGATTATATCACCCATCAGGTACCACCTGATTCAGTAGTGGTTAGTGCTGCCAGGAAGAGAGCAAATAGTCAGTCCTCAGGGGTTGCATCCCAAGCAGCAAACCAATGGAGAACAGCAAATTCACAAGCACTACTAGATCGTTATGATAGAGCCCATTGGGACGAAATGCAGGAAATAATACAGCATCTGCACAAAGAGCACTAAAAAAAGGCTCAACAGTTAGTAGAAGAAGGGCAAGCTATTACAAATAACCAAATAAGATCTGCACTTGATACAATTCTGTTACAAAAAGAGGTCCAATCTCTACTACTCAAACAAGCAGTAGAGTTAGTTCCACAGTCTCTGCTAGGAACAGGAGTTTATTCACTATACTTTCTAATTCCCAAAAAGGATAGCACCCTCAGGCCAATATTAGACCTCAGGCCCCTCAATCTTTACATCCTATCAGAACATTTTCACATGGTAACTTTACAGGATGTTATCCCACTGCTACAAAACCAAGATTTTATGACAGCCTTTGACCTCCATGATGCGTATTTCCACATAGCCATCCATCCTGCTCACAGATAGTACCTCAGGTTTGCCATTCAAGGTAAACACTACCAGTTCAAAGTGTTACCCTTTGGAATAACAACAGCTCCAAGGGTATTCACAAAGTGCTTGGCAGTAGTAGCAGCCTACCTAAGAAGACAACATATACATGTCTTTCCATATCTAGACGATTGGCTAATAAAATCAAGCAGTCGTACACAATGCCAAAATCATACGTTATGTAATACAAACCTTACACACACTAGGTTTCTCCATAAACTACCAAAAGTCACACCTTCAACCAGCACAACTACAACCGTATTTGGGTGCAATCCTAAATACTCAACAAGCTCTAGAGTATCCAAATACACAAAGGATACAAGCTTTCCAAAATCTAATTCCACAAATACAACCAAATCGACAATACGCTGTAAGATTTGTCATGAAAATCCTAGGAATGATGGCATCTTGCATTGCGATTGTTCCACACGGAAGATTAAACATGCGGCCCTTACAACAGTGCCTTGCACAACAATAGTCACAGGGTCACGGTCAACTCCAAGATCTAGTGTTGATAGACCACCAAACATATATGTACCTTCAATGGTGGAATTGCACCAATTTAATCAAGGGACGGTCATTTCAAGACCCTGTGCCTCAGACCATAATTACAACAGATGCATCAATGATTGGTTGGAGAACTTACCTAAACAATCACAACATTCAAGGACAATGGGATGTCAAACAGAAAGAGCTACACATAAACCACTTGGAGTTATTAGCTGTGTTTATGGCCCTCAAGGCCTTTCAACCTCTTCTCACACAGAAGAATGTTCTTATCAAAACAGGCAACATGACAACCATGTATTATCTCTATAAACAGGGAAGGACACATTCATCCCAACTGTCCCTTCTAGCCCAAAAAATTTGGAAACTGGCAATCCACAACCAAATTCATCTATTAGCACAGTACATCCCAGGGACACACAATCAGTTGGCAGATATCCTCTGCAGAAATCACCACCAAACTCACGAATGGGAGATTCATCCTCAGGTAGTTCAAGAGTACTTTCAAAAGTGGGGAACACCGAACATCCCTCGATCTCGCAACAAGCAAAAACACAACATGCCAAAACTTTGCATCCAGACACCCACATCTGCTATCCAAGAGCAATGCTCTATGGATCAATTGGTCAGGGATATTTGCGTACGCTTTTCCCCCTCTCCCACTCCTTCCATTTCTAGTCAACAAGTTGCGTCAAACTTCACTCAACATGATACTCATAGCACTAACATGGGCACGTCCGCCATGGTACACAACATTACTAGATCTATCTGTAGTACAATGGGACACTCAGCAAAGACAGTTTCACATAAATCACTTAGAACTACTGGCAGTATTTCTAGCGTTAAAAGCATTTCAACCCATAATAAGCCACAAACACCTCCTTGTCAAAACAGACAACATGACAACAATGTATTATCTGAACAAACAGGGAGGAACACACTCAACACAGTTGTGTCTCCTGGCACAGAGAATATGGCATTGGGCGATTCACAACCACATTCGCCTAATAGCACAGTTTATTCCAGGGATTCAGAATCAGTTAGCAGACAATCTTTCTCGGGATCACCAACAGATCCACGAATGGGAGATTCACCCCCAAATACTAAACACTTACTTCCAAAGATGGGGAACACCACAAATAGACCTATTTGCAACAAAAGAAAACGCAAAATGCCAAAACTTCGCATCCAGATACCCACAGGATCAGTCTAAGGGCAATGCGTTATGGATGAGTTGGTCAGGGATATTTGCATACGCTTTTCCCCCTCTCCAACTCCTTCCATATCTGGTAAACAAATTGAGTCAAAACAAACTCAAACTCATACTAATAGCACCAACTTGGGGAAGACAACCTTGGTACACAACACTACTAGACCTCTCAGTAGTGCCTCATGTCAAACTACCAAATAAACCAGATCTGTTAACTCAACACAAACAACAGTTCAAACACCCAAATCCAGCATCGCTAAATCTAGCAATTTGACTCCTGAAATCTTAGAATTCGGACACTTAGACCTTACACAGGAATTTATGGAGGTCATAAAACAAGCTAGGAAACCAACCACTAGACATTGCTCTGCAAATAAGTGGAAAAGATTTGTTTATTGTTGCCATAATAATCAAATCCAGCCATTACACGCATCTGCTAAAGACATTGTAAGCTACTTACTACATTTGCAAAAGTCAAAGCTAGCTTTTTCATCCATTAAAATACATCTTACCGCAATTTCAGCTTATCTGCAAATTACGCACTCAACTTCATTATTTAGGATACCAGTCATAAAAGCGTTTATGGAAGGCCTAAAGAGAATTATACCACCAAGAACACCACCAGTTCCTTCGTGGAACCTCAACATTGTCTTAACTCGACTCATGGGTCCACCTTTCGAACCTATGCACTCATGTGAAATGCAATACTTAACATGGAAAGTTGCATTTCTAATTGCTATCACATCTCTAAGAAGAGTAAGTGAGATACAAGCATTTACCATACAAGAACCATTTATTCAGATACACAAGCATAAAGTAGTCTTACGAACAAATCCTAAATTCTTACCAAAAGTCATATCACCGTTCCACTTGAATCAAACAGTAGAACTACCAGTGTTCTTCCCACAGCCAGATTCGGTAGCTGAAAGAGCACTACATACATTAGACATCAAAAGAGCGTTAATGTACTACATTGACAGAACAAAACAAATTGGGAAAACAAAACATTTATTGCTTTCCAAAAACCTCATACAGGAAATTCAATTTCAAAACAAGGCATTGCTAGATGGATAGTTAAGTGCATTCAAACTTGTTATCTCAAAGCAAAAAGAGAACTGCCTATTACACCAAAGGCACACTCGACTAGAAAGAAAGGTGCTACCATGGCCTTTCTAGGAAATATTCCAATGACTGAAATATGTAAGGCAGCCACATGGTCTACGCCTCATACGTTTACCAAACACTACTGCGTGGATGTGTTAGTGGCACAACAAGCCACAGTAGGCCAAGCAGTACTACGAACATTGTTTCAAACAACTTCAACTCCTACAGGCTGAACCACCGCTTTTGGGGAGATAAATGCTTACTAGTCTATGCAAAGCATGTGTATCTGCAGCTACACATGCCATCGAACGGAAAATGTCACTTACCCAGTGTACATCTGTTCATGGCATGAGTCGCTGCAGATTCACATGTGCCCACCCGCCTCCCCGGGAGCCTGTAGCTGTTTCAAAGTTGATCTTGAACATTTGTAAATTTGTAAATATATCACTTTAAACTACATTATGTACATACATATTCACTCCATTGCATGGGCACTATTACTATAATACACAACTCCCACCTCACCCTCTGCGGGGAAAACAATCTAAGATGGAGTCGACGCCCATGCGCAATGGAGCCGAAATGGGAGGAGTCCCTCGATCTCGTGACTCGAAAAGACTTCTTCGAAGAAAAACAACTTGTAACACTCCGAGCCCAACACTAGATGGCGGGATGTGCAAAGCATGTGAATCTGCAGCGACTCATGCCACGAACAGATGTACACTGGGTAAGTGACATTTTCAATACATGTAGTGCTATAGATTCACATGCTGTGCATAGGCTTTCCATCTAATGTTGGGTTCGGAGTGGTACATGCAGTGTGTACACACACACTCTCACACTCTGCATGGCCATCTTTCTCTTTCCAAACTACTTCACTCTCCCGCCTGCTAATCTAACAAAGGGTTCAAGGCAAATGAGCACTATCAGTGAGAGGAGTTGTACCACTCCGAAGCCAACATTAGATGGAGAGCCTATGCACAGCATGTGACTCTATAGCACTACATACCGCGGACAGATGTCTACTGGTAAGTACAATTTTCCTTTCTAAGGTTGTAGTGTTTCTCAGAGGTCCCAGATATTCTCCTCTTCCTTTTTTATTATCTTTATTAGGCTTTTGTGTACCCTAGCATTTTTTTAGAACCCTCATGTGCTTGTTTGGTAGAATCCTTATTGTATTTCCCTTGTAGTTGTGGGTTACCTGGTCTGGCTGCAAGACTATCACGACCTATACTGGTATGGGTTTCGGCAATCATTTTTGGCAGCTCACATTCTTGGTTCTCTGCCAGAACATCCTTTAGCTGCTGGTGTACTGCCAATTCTACTGCTTCCCTTTTAGGATTAACTAATATTTTTGAGGATACTGTGGCAAAATTACCCATTAATTGCATTCCCATTCCCATGTCCAGGGCCGGGGTATCCCTGTTTTCATCTTGAATCTGCTTTAACACTTTTGGAGGATTCGCAAGTGTTGGTGTAGCGTGTGTGGTAGTGTAGAGTGCAGCAAAAACTGCACCCCAGGTGGCTAAATTGTCCACTATTGGGAACCATCCCAAGTGGCAAGCAAATTTCTAGAATTCTTTGGTTCCCCTGGTGTCCTCTATGGAGGAACACTGCTTCCAAAACCCTTATTTTTTGTGCTAGCCAAAACGTAATTCCTTCACGTTTGGCGGGCACCTTGCCCATTACTGAATGCACAGTTGTAGGATTTACTGTTGTAGCCAAATCTGGTTGCGCTGGAGGAGCCCTTGCTGGGCAAGTGTTTAAGGTTTGTGTTACAAATTGTATTAACCATCTGTATATTACTACTAAATGATTGTAAGTGGCATACGTCCACTACTTGTAAGTTTCCTACATTAGGGTGTGGTGTATATGTGGCCAATTCTTGCCATTAGGACCTTCATTACTTATAGTACCTAGTCTAAGGTTTTGTTGCCTGTTGGACCTGGCCCTTTTTACAGAGTCATCTTCAAACTTTTTGACTTCCTCCTCCTATTTTATTTCTGACCCTTTTTGTTTACGTTAAGACTCTGGGCACTTTACCACTGCTGATCAGTGCTAAAGTGCATGTGCCCTCCCTTCTAAACTTGGTATGAATGGCTTACACCTAATTGGCACATTTAATTTAGCTGTAAATCCCTTGTACAGTGGTACCTCTATACCCAGGGTCACACCTGCCTCTGTGAAGGCTGTCCTCTGGCCTCACACCAACAGCTAATTTACACCCCTTGTGATGTCTGGGGCCAGTGCTGGAGGAGAAAGGAAGCACTCCTGTAACCAGTTGGTGCTGGTTGGAAACCCTTCTCCCCCTTTATGGAGCCTGCTCAAAATGTGTATAAGTGCAGGGGATTGTCCTCCACATTTTAAGAGGAATTTTGGAACTGGGACAGAACCTCTGTCAGAAGGACTACTGCACGGCAAAGGACTCATCTGTACTGCTCTTCTGTTTGTTACCCTGCTGTCTGCTGGGTGGCACAAAGGACTCATCAAGTTTGTTCTTCTGCTTGTTTCCCTGCTACCAGTATTCTCTGACCCAGACTTCCCTGGCACTGCTGGACTGCCAGGAGGAACCGCCCCCTACCTGCCATTAGGGTGTGGGCTTGCCTGGTCCTGTGAGCCCCAGTGTTTCTCCCAGGAATCCGGGTGCGTGGAGGGCACTGGTTTTTGTTCCTGGTCTCACCACAAGTCTAGCACCTGAAGAGCGCTACAGTTCTCTTTACTGAATGTTACTTGGTGCAGGGAGGTCGCTTTATCATTTGTTCTCCCAGATCGAGGGGAGCACTGTGCTCAATCGCTCTAGAGCATGGAGAGTGCTCCATTCCATCACCAGAGTGCAGGGCCGGGCACTTGTGATCGACAGAGAAGAGGAGCGCTCTAACTGCTGTGGGTTCTGGTGGCGCATCAAAGCTCTTGTGGCATCTTAATTATGCCTTCCCCCATGCTGGAGGACTAGAGCAGATCTGCTAACTGCTGTGCTAGCCTAACCGAAGCTCGCCCCCCCTCCTCCCCTGCAGTTCCCCCATGGCACTGGCAAGCACCGTCTTTTGTGGATCCACATCCGCAACCCAGTGGCTGACACCGGAGCCTGCCCTGGGGAGAGAGGTGATAGCCCAGGAGGCCCTGGAGGGTTCCTGATGTGCTGATCCAGGGAAGCAGTGCTTGGGGGCAGAGCACAGCCGTGCTGTATGCACCCTGGCGGCTGTTGTGTGATTTCTTTTCCTTCTTGGGTGTGGGGGAAATGGAGCCAGCTGGAACCACCCCTCCCTACAGCTATGGCACCTGTTGAAATGCGGGGACCAATTGCAACCTCCCTTAAGGAGGCGGAGGGGAGAACCTCCTTACAGGGCATTAACAGGCCTCCCGAGGAGGCAGAGGGTTGCCCCTCTCCCCCTCCCGATGATACAGTAACTAGGATGGGGTGGCGACCCTTGACTGAGGTCCCCGATCCATTTCAGGTTTTATATTTTATTTTTGTTGTGGAAATTAACGTCCCTGATCTAGAAGGAGCGCAGGAGCTCCTGGGAGGACTGTGGGCTGTGTTAGTTACTGCCCTGATACAGTAGATACGCAGGAGACTTATGTTGAGGATTTTCATTTACTGTATCATTCCTATCAGAAGTGCTGCAACCTTTGGGTTGAAGGTGGGGCTGGTAATTATATTAGGACCTGCCTTCCACAAGTGTATTTCTGTCCCCTTTGTAGGCTGCATACTTCTGTGATCTGACGCATGTTGCAGGTGGTCCTTGCCATGTTGGGGTGACACCCAGGTATTCAGGGTCTACTTTCTATGCAGGGGGGTGGAGTGTATATAATGCCATGCCCTATTGTAGCATTAATGATGACGTGTTTATTAGGATGTGCGTTTTTGGTGATACTGATGACCTGACTACTGTTTGTGTTGCAGAATACCAGTAACCTATATATTTATCTGGCTACTGCTTATTTTCGCAGAGTACTAATAACCTGTGTAATGTTCTGACAACTGCTTATGTAGCAGGGTGTAACTGATACATGTTGTGTTTGGTCTAATCATGTTTTATGCAATACAGTTTATTTTTATTTAACTTGTTATGTTTCCTTTGTAGTGTATTCATTGTGTCAAGTGTGTTGTGCAAACGCTTTACACATTGCCCCTGGGATAAGCATGACTGCTCATGCCAAGCTACCAAGGGGATGAGCCGGGGTTATCTTGGGTGTGTAACTCTCTCGCCCTGACTAGAGTGATGGGTTCTGCCTGGCTTAGGTGCATAACCTAGCCAACCAGCAACCCCATTTCTAACAGCGTCAACAATAAAAATTGGTGGTCTTTTAAAGCTAGTGTTGTTTTTAAATATGCATGTGGTCTGTATCGTGCAGGTGTATTTACTATTGTGTAATGGTGAAATGTGTGTGTGTTTGTCATCTGCTACTGGACAAGTGACCCAAGAATAGAAAATTTCACTTATGCATGCTTTGTGTGCCTCAACTACGAACATAACTTCTCCTCCCTCTTCAGTGAGGCTATTATTTATTAAATGTATTGTAAGAGGGAGTCTCATGTTTGCTGCGATTGCTCCCATTGAGGGACTGCCATATTTAAAAACGGTCAGGTCAGAGATTGAAACACCAAATGTGGGGAAATCCTTTTTTAAGGTTCAATTTTGAACAACCTATGGTCTACAATAGGTACCTGATATTGATCTGAGGAGGATATTGCCCTACTACCACAGAAGTCTCCCTATAAGTTGATGTCTTTAGCACATAAGGAGACAGAGATACTCGGGAGATCCATAAAATTAGTACCTAACCAAAGTTGGTGGCCCCATGTTGTAGGACTCTCGTCATGGAGACGAGACTGCTGGTTCGGGCGGCAGCACCACTGCAGGTGGGGGACTGTGGCTATCCCACACCATCTGGTAGATGTCAGCCTAACCCTTTCAGCTAGCTAGGATCTCCACTCCCAAACCCAAAAGTAAAGGTGACTTGAGGCAGCCTAATGCATGACACTCGGACTCCTCAAGGAAGTTGTGGTAGAACAGATCTTACCCCTTTCTCTCAGTCACAAAAGTTTCAGACAAACAGAAGCAGGATTTGGTTCAATGCATTTATTGAAGCAACTGCGTTCCATGTAGAAAGGCATGACTTGGGATTATTAGGAAACACAGCACAATCATTATTGTGACCAGGAACGTGAAACAGATAAAAAGTCACAATATCCTGTCACACTAATGAATTTAAATCCCTACCTGCACACCTAAAAATCTACAGGAGAGCAGCAGCAATGTTAGCCCTAATCTGCCCATGCTAGTCTCTGCAAGAAAGCCCCATCCCCAGACTAAATAATGAGGGTCTTGTCTGTTGGTCTGCTGGCAGTTCTCCCAAGTGGATGGAGCAACAAGGCCATGTTCAGCAGAGCTGCAACAACATTGTACAGCGGGAGCTGGCTGGCTGGAATGTCCCCTCTAACCTGGCTTGGGGCAGCATGTTTTTTAACAGAACGTGTTGTTCTGAGAACTGCCCTGACATGGCAATGCGCCTTTTCTGTATAAGGTTGACATTGCACTCATAGACAGGCAGTATTCAGTAAATATGATGTACAGCCTTGGGCAGAGGACAAGATGAAATGTCGTACAAAAGAACTAATACATTCTCTGTGGAATGCCAGCTGATAAAAATAGTAAGACATCTCTGCTAATATGAAGTCATGCTCAAATAATAAAAAGGAATAAATGAAATGAACTAGGTAAAAGGGCGCAGGCCCAGAGCTGAAGTGAGTGTGCCCAAACAAAGTGCTAAATTAACCCCACAAGGGAGGCACCAGATGTCTGCATTCTCATGTAATAGGGGCTGGCTAACCAGTTCCTTCTCCAAATAAGTGTAGATGATGGTTTATTTATGGTATTTAGGAAATAATTACTGTCAGTCAAAACTTCCTGATGTTTCAGCTTTCCACTTTTACAAAACGTATTTATATGTCGCTTTTGCATAAATTATTTTATTTCTAATGTGCATGCCAACCTTAAGGGCTTTGTGGCATGGAGACCAAAAGGTAGCTGCATTACACTACGAAAAGAACTGAAGAAGCAAATGTTTTTAAGGCCCTTCTAAAGGACATATGGTCGACGAACAGTTTGTTCCAAAGCTTGGGTGAAGGGCTGGCTTTAGGACGGCACGAGTGGTGCGACCGCACCAGGTGCTGACCTTAGGGGGGCTCTGCGTTTAGCAATGACTTAAAAACTTGTGATTTAAAAGCACCTGCTAAAAAGTTCCTTGTGCATCCAGCCTTCATGAAACAATCAAAATGTCAAGGTACCTCTTGTGAGTAATGTTCCTGCTAGGGAGAGAGATGGGAGTTTTGTCCAGCGGCAGTATCGTAGAGGGTTAATATGCCTAATGCAAAGAAAGGAAATATATTTTATCTGGATAGCTGAGTGGGTTAGTAAAGCCAGCCTTTATAAGCGCTTTAAAACAAATGAAATATATGTGAGAGGTGAGGGGCACATTTGCCAGGTGGTAGTGAGTGAATCCGAGGAGGTGGTCATGGGGTGTGGTGTGCCAAAAAAGACCATTACACAGGGTGCCACTAGCGCTAAAGCCGGCCCTGCTTGGGTGGCCATGAGTCAAAAGGAAAGCCTTCCTGCACAGGCCCTCATGACCCATAGATTAAACACTAGACACCGTTTTTATAGCAAAATGGGGGGTAGGAGGTATGACTGGAAAATGTGAAAAGGTTTAACTTATGTAGAAGATCCTGTGGGAGGATCTGCAGGGATTCGAAATGGGCCCTTTTGATCTACAGCCAGTACTGATGTGTGTCTCCGCAACGTGATCACATTTATGTAAGTTACAGACCATCCTGCCCACAAACGTATGCTTCCATTATGGGACTATCAATAAAGACTGATCCAGGTACAGGTGGCTGCTGTTGTCAATTTAGCAGAGAACGGAAACTGCAACAGTAGATGCCAAATTGGTGTTGGGATGGAATGAGAACATTTTCCTCAAGAGCTCAAGCTTATGGAACCAAGAGTTAGCCACAACACCTGTGCCTATGATATGGAGCTCATAGTGCTTCTGCCTCTGCCCTAAAATTGGGAGATGTGTGGAGGCCATCTACCAATGGATAGGACACAACTTTCTAAATAGAATAATGAGATCGGGTACAGGTTGGACTTAAATGTTAAAATGTGTAGATGGCAAGGAGAAGCCCTTGCAGAAAATCCAAATGAATCCCTGACTTATTTCCTTGCAGATCTTTTCGCTCACTTCTTTTCAAGGTAAATGATTGAGACATTTATATACTGTGCAGCTAAGCCTTTCTTCATTAGTCTCTGTCATTAAACCGCATGGTGTCATGAGGTGGAGTGATCTAAGAGGATAACTACAACTGCATTCCCATCAAGTCCAATGCATTATGCAGGATTTGTTCTGCATTATCCTTGCTGACAGCCATTTTTGGTCCCTGTACTGCAGTGTCTAATTAAATAAGCTGCAGATGTACACAGTGAAATACCCGTCAGCAGGGTTGGAAAGAGATCAGTCACCACAGGGCAAACACAGACCTTGAGAGTACGTTGATGTTTGCCTTGCAGTGAAATGTCTGCAAATGGTCCAGGACTGTGAGAATGCCAACCTTCCTTTTCTGTCCCAGGTGAAAGCCCATTCGGCAAGAATCCTGGTCCGTGAGTATCTTATTTGGAGCAATACTTCCAGTTAGACAACATGACCACAATTTACTATTCCTGACAGGACCTCATGAACATGAGGTAATACCCCGGTTTCCTGGTTCCAGAGAGCACAACAATTTTTTTTACTGCAGTTGTGTAGCGCAAACTCAGCCCAAGGTCATAAGAGTGCTTTTCATGAGCACCAGATTTCATTACACAGGGTGAGATTTTTATTTTTTTAGGCATAGGAAATAATGCGACATCCCCAGAATCAAAGGATGTTGAGCAGATGCGGAGACTTGAAACCTGGTTCCAAAGTTGGCAGCTCTGGCTGTCAGGTCACATACCCTCTTATGGCCAAATCTCGTAGAAATGACCCTTGAAAGCAGCTACAGCATCATGAAAGGGCAAGAGATCTACTCGGTATTCCATATGAGCTCTTCAGGGCTATATACAGTCCTTGATGACGGCTTATTGATGACGTGCACAATTTATAGTTTACTATCCAGGCCTGCTAGTTTAAATATCTGGACCTCTATACTTCAGCATTCCTTTTGCCTTTCCTTCAAGCATCTAATCTTTTGCTCACTTTCAGGCCAGAATGGGATCACAAGACGACCTAGGGAGCATTACACAACACAAATCTTCTACTGTCTACTAATCTGGATTGAAAAGGTTCTTGTATTCGGTGCAGCTTGTTTCACTGTCTTATTTATCTGGGACACATTTGAAATGTGATACTGCCTGAGCTTTGTTTGTGGTAACTCACCTGCTTAGATATAAAAGGGCCTTTTCTTGTAATTGGCCTGTCCACTAAGATATTGGGTTTTGGTGCTCAACTACTTTGGCGATGTATCAGCATTCGAAAAATCCGATTTTTTTATTAGAATAATACTTAGAAGGTCAAACGTTACATCATTTGCACTATTTGATTAATTATTTCATAATGATTTTGAGAATGGCTGTATTAGAAGAGTTTAGTAAATCAGTCAAATAAAACATGTTATCTTTAGTAATGCTTATTACCACACAAAGAAAAGATCGTTATGTAGTTTTAAGATTAATTCTGACTGTGGTGGACATATTCGTTGTAATCGTCTTTTGTTTTTTTTCACTTGCGTGCTAAAAGTAAAATTTAAGCCTTGGTGTGATGCTGTATTAAAATAATACCTTATAAGGTCATTTCCTTCACAAACATGTTTTATTGTGTTATTGTGCAATGGCACTTTCTAATCATTACTGTCTAAACCCTAGGAAGCCCTGCCAGTCAGTTATAAAGTAATTGGTAAGCAAAGAGGTCAAAAACTGCAGCTAAGTGAAGTGACATTAGTAGCACTTTGATATCTAATAATTATAGTAAGGTATGCTACACATACAATAACTGAGGTCTTATCTGCAAATATGAAAATGTATGCAAAATGTTCTTCATTTTAGGTCCTTTAATCCATTTTTCCCACTACTTGGCTGCTTCAGTACTCCGGGTGTCCAACTGTGGGCAGTCTGGGCCTTGCAGCACGTGTGCAGCAAAAATTGTAAGTATTTGTCTTTTCCATCATCTTTTGAAATGTATGTTGTGCGTCAAACATAAATGCACACTGACTGATTTTTAACTTCTGAAGTGGGAAACATTTTCATTATGCACTTTTAGAATATCTTCAAGTCTGTTTGCTTAGCTTTTTATTATGTAGGTATTTTATGTCTGTGTTTAGGTTTACTCTTTCATCTACAGTCAGCTCCTCAAAATGTTTTACCCTTGCTGTTCTCCCACTCCCCCCTAGTTTCAGTATCTCTGTGGAACCTTCCCAAGGATGTTGAACAGTGCTCAAATGAAATTCAGTTAAGAGAGGGTGAAGATACACGGACACCTTTGATCATGTTAATTACAATGAAACAAATCTTACTTTATAAAACCTCAATCATTTTCCACTTATACATTGGAGAGCACATCACTGGATGACGAGGATGATCATTGCTGTATTGGGGGTGACTGTGGACATCACCTCAGATTGTTGCTGCTGTTAGTTCTGAGAGGATCCTTCATATTCCCCTGACAAAATGTCCACCTCTGTGGACACAGTTTATACCCAAGGTACCGCAACCTACCACTTCACATTGCTGGTGAAAGCTGTTCTGAGCGTCTTTATTTACGTGCACTCTTCTGAATTGTGTGCTTCAAAGTGTGCGTCTGTCAGTGAGACACCTGGTGCTCACATTGTTTGATAGTATTCTGGTGTGATTTGGCATTCTTCCCTGCACCTCTCCTTAGGCAGTGACTTTAGCTGTGGTGTTAGCATTGGATAACAGTCATCACGGAGAGTTTCTTCACCACTTCTGTCATCATTTTACCATTGACGGGCCTGATTCAGGCAGTGTTCCTAACAGCAGATCCCATGCTCACACAGCTGCTTCGCTATCCTTCTTAGAGTAATCGTCATTGTTGGCTTTTTTTCACTCTTCACTCAAATGAACAAGGTACACCCACCCAATGGTGTAATTAAAATAAAAGCAGTGCTGATGTGCTTTGGTTTCTGCACTGTTGCTCCCAGTGGCACTCCGATACTCTCAATTTTCTCTCGAGCTGGTTAACAGTTGGCTTGTTCGGTTCTTTACTGCTAAAACCGGAGGATCAGCCCACAAAATAATCAAAATAAAAGTAGAATATTTTGAGTCTTCCCAAAATCGTTCTCACCCTGTGGTGATGGGTTTCAGAATTCCCAGTATAAATCAGAATGTCATCTTGGAAGAACATAATCCCTTCCAAATCCCCACAAACATGACTCATTCTTTAAGCTGCCGACCCAAGATCAAACCGCATTCTGATAAAGCGACACATGACAAAAATGCAATCAGTATAATAAGGTTTTTGGAATAGTCTTGACATTTGATTTGATGATATACAGAGGTAAGATCAAGCATGATAAAAACTTTGGAGACCATCTCAGATGTTGGTAAAGTGAGAAAGATCAACTGCAACACATGGCTTAAGGCCTCTGAGGCATACACATAGTGACTCTTACCAGACTGCCTGTGCACTTTACTACTGGAGCAACCCATTTGTTTCCTTGCACTGCTTCAATAACGCCATTGACCCACATAACCTATTCAGTTTGACATGTGCAGAGTCCCTGCCACAGAAACATTCCTCGCGTTCTACCAATTGGAGTAAAAGGCTAAAAAACGTTTTCAGTTTTATGCAGAGTACATCCCACACATAGAGACTCTAAAGTATCCAAGAACACTTTATCATTGTACCTGTGACCCTGGAATGGATTCAGTGTCAGACAAACTATATATTAACTCCTCCTGTGTTCAAGTCTGTGTTACTTCTTAGCCTGACAAAGGGAACAGCACTGGGGGTCAAGTAAAACATTCAGAGCGATTTGGTGAAGTCAGCAAGGAACACCACCCCTATTCACAGAAACATACACCTTTCATCTTGCCATCTACACTCTGAATGTTATGTCTGTTTCAAAGTAACCTCTAGGGTCAATGGTCTTGCCACCATAGCTCCTGGAGCTACATCATGTTCATTCAAATGAACTTTTCCCAAATGTTTTGATTGAACACCTCACCAGAGATTAATGGGGGGCAGGTACTTATCAACCAGATTGAGTAAAGGTTGCAGGCTGTTGAAATCTTTGATGCTGAAAATGCAACTTTAGAATATGGCAAAAGGATCCTATATTTGCTGGAAAGTGCTTTGAACTCACAATGCAGAAGCAAGAGTGAAAGGATTGACAAGCCAGAAAACAAAGCACGAGGGCTGAATGCTGACCATTAAAATAACACAAAGTAATACAAAGAAATATAGTTTGAGAGCCCAGAGGAAGCGGGTGACCAGATGTTAGCTGTTTGGAATAATCTTGCAGATTACGTTTCTAAAGACTGTCAAAAAAGAAATATTTTAATGATTAAGAAAGTCTGAAACAAATCAAGAAGGTACTGGAGTTGTGTGGAAAATTATGGATTTGAGCAATTTTGAAATCCTATGAATGACAAACTCTAAGAACATATATCTATAGTTTACACAAATTAAATGAATATGTACTATAAAAGACATAATTGGGGATTGATGTCTTGGGGGCATGGGCCCCGGGCCATTCTCGGATATCCGTTTCTTAATTATCGCCATGCACCTGAACCACCAACATTTCAATCTGTGTGTTATTGGTCTTAACTTCTTTGGGATGCCCCCTGGAATTAGCCTCAGAGACCAAAAGAATATATTCTTAACACATTATCTGCCCTTCATTGAAAATTTCACAGGTTTCAGCCACCCCCTTATAAACTTGACAGCACACAGCAAAGAGACATTTGTTGCTTGAAAAACATTCCCACAGGTGGACATTTTTGTGCTAATTGACCATAAGGCACAAACACTGCACCTGTAACAGTGTTCTGCTCAAGTTCTTTCGGAGAAAGTCCTAACTTACTAATTGATGTTTAAGCCCAGTCATTCCTTTTCAGTTCATCCTTGCAAGCTAATGAATGTTTCACTTAGATAGCAATATTTATAACAGACCTTATATTGGATCATCTTATAGCCAAACGTCTTGTCTAGCTTCATTCTCACATTAACTGATCTCTCAACTTCACTTTAAGAGAAGTGCCGAACTTGCATTAAGTTGCTAATTTTTTTAGAGCAGTTATGTAGTCTTCCTTACATTCACCCAGTCTTTATCTTTTGCCAAAATGGTAATGTTCTAAAACTATGCTAGAGATGGAAATACAAGTGTACCTAAGTAAGCACCACAGAAAAACAAACATTTTCAGAGAAAGTATATATATATATATTTGAGGAGTATGGCAAAAAGTAACATACAAGATCAGTATTGGTGGCCAGGGTTGGACTTCTTGGTAGAACAAAAGGTGAAACTTTGTCACAGTTGTGTGACTAATGACAGAACCAAGTTAATAAGGGAAGTCCTCCTTTGCCATTTTGAAAATCCTCTCAAACCATAATTTAATTGTCATACAACATAATTGAAGCATTGAGCCATGCTTGACTCCACAGAAAATAGATTAGACTGTTTGTTGATTAATGCTGTATGTGGATTGTAACTCGGATTGTACAGAGTGTCACACGTGGCTCCTTACCTTTCTGAAAGACTCCATTGATGTGGGCATACCTGAGATCTTAATTATTTACAGGAGGTGCTATTCCTCGTCCTTGGATTATATTAAATAAATCTTATTTAAGGTGTCTGGCTCACATCAAAATATTCCCGTGCTTTGTTCCAGAGCAAAACGCCTTGCAGAAAGGGTGTCCGTGATCAAGGAGTGTATTCAGAGGGATTGTGTGACAGATTTTCCAATGTAAAAAGCCCTCCATGGTATGTTGTAGTCTTACTGCATTTCCCCAAACAGAATAACTTGAGTGTCTCCTTTTGTTTCACTCCTGTAGACAGCCAAGAACTACATTTCCACCCATCTTGCTTTGTGGTTTATAGTTTGTATGGGTTGAGAGGGGAGGTAGTTGGTAATGTCATTTCACACCAAGAAGAGATTTGGTGCATGGAGTTAAAGAGCAGAATTGGTGTATTGGGTTCTGATCCAGAGGCAGTATCTTCAAGGGGAATGAAGGCAGTTTGTTATCACGCTCTTTGAGAATAGCATGAGTGAAATATAATGTTATTGTGTTAGAAAATGGGCAAACATGATACATTTGGACAGGCTTTCCATACACCAAGTCCAGCATTGATGATGTGAATTCACACTTCCAAGGGAGTTCAAAGCCGTCCTCTAAGGCACAGAGACTGTGATTGGATAGTCTCACTTCACTGGACTATGGTGGTGTTCTGCATTTAAGAAAGTTCCTTACTTCCCTAGGAAGGGAGATGTGTTGTTGATATATACATTTCATGACTTTCTTTAGATTTACTCTTTCATCTGTATCCTGTCTCCAAATGATTCGCCTATACTGTCCTCTGTCCTCCTTCCCTTTCTATGTCTTTGGAGCCTTCCTTAGACTATGGATCGATGGTCAAATGGAATTCAATTAGGAGTGGGTGAAGACATGCTGACTTTAGCAATGTTCATTGTTATAAAATAGTGTTTAAATTGTTTTCAATTCAATTATTGATGAAAACATGTTGAAGTAAAACAGTTATCAGGGGTGTTGAATTTACAAAATATCTACTTGTTCATGGAACAGATTGCTTCGAAATTCTACTTGTCCCTTTGCGCCATGTATTGCGGCGACAAATTATGGCTGCAATCTCATTATATAAGAGCTCTTATAAGACTCTTATGCCATAGCTCATACTATAGTAGGGTGTGAATCCTAGCATTTTCCTTATTATGGCACCTTTCAGCAGATCTACATCCTGAGGCTGGAGATAGCGGTAAGCAATAGTTATAGGGTTGAAATGCCCCTTTGAGTGTGTGCAAACCTACTTACTTTCATGTTTTAGGGGTTTTCACCAGCTGTTCTCTAATCTTTTCCCATACAGAGAATGGTTGGAAATTTACTCCTGACAACGGCAGAAAAAAACTTCCTCCAGGGTTGGGAAAAAATGGTTGGACGGAAAGTAAACTTGTAAACGCTCAACAGAATTTCGCATGAGCAAACCTACACATGCATAATTGCTTGTGCTAAATTACAGTTCCCAAATATTTTTCAGGAGTACAATTTCCTGGCCTACTGCTGTAAATTATTGTGAATTAATGAAAGGCGTAAATCTTCACTAATGCAAGGACATATACTATGTGTGCACTTTTGTGATTTTCTTTAAGAATTGGGCCCCTAATTGGTTACCCAAGACCTTTTGTGTGTATTAAAAATTCTAGCTCTCTCTCTATCTATCACTGTTTCACAAGAAGCATATTTGCACATTAAATAGTTTTGCTCAATGCACTGAACTAGACTGGCAAGGTGTGTTTTTTGAGACAAAAAATATTTTTGCTTTTTGCCAATGTTTGTTATGAGGGACCAGCAGCTCCCACAACAATAACGTTTTACAAAAACCATGCTAAAACAAGACATTTGTTGACACAACCAAAAAGCTGACCATCAATGTCAGACCTATTGGCTTTGCCAATGCTTGTTTACCTTCATGTTTACCATAATCTTGCTGGAACTGGTTACACTGATTTTTCTATTTTGAATATTTTCTTGGAAACACCAGTATGCATCAACACATTTTACCTACATTTCAGAGTAGTTTAGCAAAATGTTTTTCCCTACCTATATTATTTGTGAACATTTTATTCAGAGAGCAAAGAATCACAAATCTTTGTTTCAAGCTTCTGCAAATATTTGCATCAAACCAGAGGGCATACTAAGAGCATTTTCCATAGGCATAGCTGCATATTGTTAAACTTTGAAAATGTATTTACACATTTTTATACTGAAACCAGTCAGTATTGCATTCCGAGCTTACATTTGCCTAAAGTGCTTGCCCTAATACTAGACATTAATGAACCATAAATACATGTTCAAACAGCATTAACATATGGACACAAATGTTACCTTAACTGCAGACAATGCCCTTCCCTGATCCATAATGTGGTACTGTAAACTGCCCGCAAAGGGTTTGTGCTGCAGGGGGCTAGGCCCACTTCTCCCAGGGACAAAATGAACATGAAAGTTGTTGCCTTTGACCCTAAACAATATGTCCTGGGCTATAGGAATTCTACAGCCCTGAGCTATACACTATCAGTTCAGTCTGGACAAATGAGCTATAGACAAACTGCACTTATTGTGGAAGTATCAAATATGCCCGTGGTAGAGGAGCCTACTGTTGTCTTGACTTTTCATTGTGACGGTTGTAATCTACACTAACCAGTACTGATGTATGCCATGTATTCTTAATTACACATTAGCTTCAAGGGCTATCTGTGCTAAATTGCAAAATTAATGCAAAGTCTAAGGGCGGCATGTAATCCAGAGGCTACATCAGAGCTTATATAGATAAGTTTAAGGTTTGCAGGATCTTCATATGGCCTATAAACTCTTCCGATTTTTTCTAATATAAATATCTCTGTTTCTGTCCACTCTTCCAAATCTTTCTACTAGAAAACAATGCCTGGTTCTTTTGAACTTAAACAATTTATTGCTATTCAGCAGTTGCTAGCACCAGACCTAGTTTCTGCTTCTTTTCCTCATCTTGTTTTCATTTTGAATAATAATATGCCCTGAAGGATGCTTTATGGCCCAGTTTGAGGGGAACGCCCGGCAAAACACTACAATTTTCAACTGAAAGAAATGCTGTTTGCCCAAACGTGAAGAACTTGGTTTTACTTCTTCCTCCTTATACCCTTGGTAGTTTGCAACTTATTTTATGCTGTTGAGATCATGTGCTCAAACTCCACTTTCGCCTCTACAACAAAGCACATGATAGCTGGGAAAGGAAGCCACTATTACCTATATCATCCTCTCAGTACCACCTACCACTTCTCCACAGAATAGTCACCCTCTCCCAACAGATAATGTGCACCTTCCTGTCAGATTAGTAGGTTAGTATTTAAAACAGCAGAGTCTGCTCTGTGATGCTGCCTATTATACCCAGCCCCACTGTGTGTACAGGCACCTTTTCCTTCTCATACGGCCAGGGATCAGGTCTTCCCCGGATATTTCCTTCACTATCCAAGGTGAGGTGAAATCATTGTAAAATTGTACCGACAAGGAATAGGTGTGGAGTAGCTTGCAATAAGTCCATAGTAGTAGGCAGCGGGGGTGGTGAAGGCAGCATGTTTGGCGGTCCGTGGTCGGGCAAAGGAGTAGGGATGTCTGAAAGGGGATTGTTGTCAGTTTAAAGGTTGGATTTAATCGGAGTTATCCTTGACGCTTTTAATGGCTGTGTACCTTCTTGGAGGAGGTGTGAGGGAGGTACTGAGTTAATGTTCACTCCGTGCTTAGTTACCCTTACAGGTTTCCTGCTCGTTTTGTAAGCATTGCAGATGGTCATCATGTAGCAAGTGGCCTTGGTTCTGTGTTGACCTACCTTTGTTTGAAGTGTGGTTTTAGGGTCAGCACTTCACTTTAAAGTACCATGCCATTCTAGAGGAAGCCAGATCTCCTTGTTTTCCTACCTTCCCTCCCAGGCACTTGGCTGTTACATGTCGGCTGTTTATTTGGGACTCGTTCTACCAGTAAGGCTCTCCGAATTCTTTCCCGGTTTTATTTACATTTTGTAACTACTGTTTCAAACCCCCTTTACATTCCGAAATATTGATTAATGCTTTCTCTAAGCATAGCAGCTTCCAAATATCATACTTATGCTGATCTAAATATAGGTTGCACATGCTCATCCTATGATTAACTAACTTCAGTATCTTGACCAGGGTCACACAATCTGCGAAAATGTTGGCCACGTTCTAAAAAAATAATCCACTGAAGAGACTGGCCCTGCACCTGTACCATGATCTCGTGGGAAACAGCTCTGAAGAGTGATCCTCACTACAAAAGTTGCGCTTTTCTGTTTACTAATTTCAGTTAGTATGGAAGTGTTATGTCGGCAGTTACACAGTGTTTGTATTATTATTATTTTTTGGGTTACTGTACTTTTAACAGTTGACAATAATCCTCATATTGTATTCTGAAATAATTTGAAGAAACATAGAGTTCCACGCAAGTATAATTTAAAAAAGTTTCTGCATATTTTATTATTGGAGACATAAGTTTGACTATTAGTGATGCAAATTATAACCAGCCTCTTGTCCTTTCCTTTCAGCGACCAGATATTGCAGTATGTTAATTGAAGAAGAAGGATTGCACCACCTCTATCGAATTAAGGAAAATCCGCATACTGATCCTGATGTTCAACGAATAGTTATATCTATTTTGGACAGTTTAGAAAAACATATTACGCGCCATGGAAGACCTTCCACTAAAAAGTTGCAACATGAAAAATAATCAATTGTGGCATAAGGAAATATCTGGGAGATAGTCAGTGTTACAATTTACGACATTGTAGTTGGAATGTTTTATGTGAAATGATCACTATGTGAACGTCAATATTGATGCAGAGGCAAAGTTGCACAAGTGAATAAAACCTCTGACACAGGAAAAACGCTTTTCATTGTTTAGCAAATGAACACTTTTGCTTTTTAAGTTTTGCACACATGGGACAACACTTTCAAGATTTTAGAAAGAAACAGCTTTCCAATATGAAAATGTAACCCAGGCAGTTGGGCACTTTCAATGAAATATATTGAGCTTTTTCAGCATAACCTAGCCTCTTCATGGACCCCTGTAATGTATTTTCAAATTATTTAAATTAAGTTTTATGATCCTAATTTTCCATTGTCTTGCACCAGTCTCTTGATCTAGTCTGTGTACATTTCAACTTTCACAGTTGTCATATAAGTCACTGAGTGATTTCACTGAAAAAAATAGAACAAAAATAGAACATAAGGAAAAATACCAAAGAAACAGGAAGCAAAGTAGATCTTACAGAGTAATTTCTCCAGCTTTCTAACATCAAAATGTAATGCAAGTTTTGTTTAGTTTGGAATGTTCCAGTATGAAGAACAGACTGGTTCTTGTGTGTTTTTCTGCCTGGGTGAAAAAGACCCATCTTTGATGAAGGTAAGTCTTGTTTGTCTTGTAAGCCCTGGGAATAAAATAGAAAGACATTACCTGACTGGTAATCCAATTTGGTTAGTAAATAAGGGATTTCAAAGTAATGTATGTGCCAACTCCTAAATGTTGTTATCTTTAGAATGGAGAGCACGCAGTGCTGGAATCAAAGCTCATTAATAATAAAAGGCCTGAAAATGTTTTAAGTAATACTTCTTATTTGCTGCACCTTAGTAACATTTGAATGCTATAAATCGAAACCGATGTTTTCTGCTAAGTAGTCATAATTGTTTGGTAGTGTGGCCATTCTAATTATCCCAATTAATTTTTTTCATATTGCATCTTCTTTGTAGATTTCCACCACAGTTATTTTCTTAGCTGCAGATATTTCTTTATATGATTCCTGAGATCATGTATTTTTATTTGACAGCTTCTGCGCTTTTTTAGTTCATGATACATGAATGTGCTTCATCAAGACAGTTTATTGTTATTGTGCAAATTATTTAGGGTAAATAGCTATGTAGTTCACATCTGGTACCTTTCTAATAAGGCTGCAGTGTATCAAACGGAAATGCTTAACTTGATTGCACATGTGGAGCCATGCCATGGTAACACTTCAGCCACTACTGTTTGTTCTGATAAATTCATTCTTGTAAGAGTTTCACGCTGCACCTTCGGATGCTAATTGGTTTGCCCTTGGACATTTTTTTGTTTCATGAGGTGAATGTTACCTAACAGAATATCAAGAATCTTTTTTTTTTTTTACGTTACAGTTGCAACATTGTCCCATGAAACAGCTTTTTGGAGAGGTTGAGAGTTAAAGTTAGTTCTCTGGACACACGATCCTGCTGCCTCATCCCAACAAAGGTGATGAACAGTTGAGGGCTCTCAGATGGGAATTCTTCAAAGATGATCTATATTGCTTAAATGCCACTAGTTGTTACCACTTACCTCTACATGTAGAAGTGGTGTATCTGTCACCGCCTTCCTCTGACTTTAATGGTAGAATTGTAAACCATTATCAAGCTACAAACGTACTCATCTACTACAGCATGGTGTAGCAAAGAGAAGGTCACCTGTTCTACATGGTCAAGGAAGACTTTGCTTAATTGCCTCGCATCTATCTTCGAGGAGGTGGAGGAAATAATTCCAGGAGAAGAATGTATAAGATTTACTAAAGGTTTGACTAGTTTAAAACAGCTAAAGAACCACAGCCCGTTCTGGATTTGAGGTGCCTACACAGATTGTCACCCACCAAACGTCCCTTATCTTTGCCTTGTGACTTAAACCATGCCAAAGTGGCAGTCGAGGGCAGTCAAATCAAGCCACTGACACATATCATTGTATCAGAGTTTTTGCTAGTATATCACTAGATCCCTGCGAACTCACTACAAGACCAGGACACACACAAGCCTGCAAGCTACAGTAGAACTGATTCACTTTCTTAGAAGCTTACTTTGTTCCACAGAATACCAACAACCAAGAGTGAAAAATAATCAATTTCCTCAGGAACAGTACCCCTCCCTCCAAATGCAAAACAGAATCCCAAAATAACTAATATCTAGATCTCAGATGTTTCAGTCTCTAGTGTCTACTGTAGGATCCGGTCATCATTTGGATTGTTTGACCATTTCCAAATTCACCATTCTACAAAATAAAAAGCAACAAAACGTACAAGCCACATGATGTAATAAATCTTTACAATGCATAAGGCACACTCTAGATAGTGTTAATGTCTGTTAATACATAATGAACATTCTTTGAAAGATCAACTGTGTGTGCCCATAAAAGGTTTGTACTTATATCCAATATCGTTCATACAGTATCATTGTACTGTAGCGTGCATTGTATACTAGGTACACTGGTATTACATTATGGCAAATATTAATATCTGTACATTACACATACATCGATCATGGTTAAGTCACCCTGGTTTGTAATGACAAATTTTAGCGGGCTAGAAGACGTCCTTGAAAACACGGGATAAAGAATATACAAAGTGACCATGAGAAATGTATACAGAAAGTTACCAGGCAAATTGAATCAAAAACAGGAAACACCGGTCATGCACTCATTGGCATATGTGCCAAAAAGTGGTGAGACTGGGTGCCAGTTTGATTAGGGAGTATTTTGAAAAAATATTTCGAAAACACTGTTATGAAAAAGTCAATTTATTGAGTGAAACTGGAAAAAGTAGTTAGAAAAATAGAAATAATGGATATAATAGGGCCAGTGGCATGGGTATGCCACTTCATTTAGTCCCTTTCAATGAAAGTCTCGCTAACAAGCCTTCTGCAGGAGACTGTGATCCATTATAAAGACTCCACACTATTGATGATTGGACCTTTTCTACATAGCATCTGTGTTCTCCCAGCAGACTGCCATCTATACATAACTGACTTTGTCCTATACTTTTTATATTATTAATAGATGATTCTAGGTGTGTTCCCTCATGGCAGAACTCCCAATGATTGCTCACAATGGTATATTGTGTACTTCTCTATGTTTCATATTCAGAAACTCGTGAAGGCCGAAGAATGTACCCAGCCCAAGTTTGTACCCACCTGACTGGTGTTTCCTGCTGTTTTAGCAGTTCACCCAGTCACTTTTTGTATTCCCATTGCAAGGTCACTTTGTGTATCTGCAAGTCGCCCTCCTACAAGACCATAGTCTTGAGCAAATGAGTCTTGTTCTTTCACCACAAAGAAGCAGTCGATTTGAGAAGATCTGAGAAAAACAGATTTGGCAACACTAAGCAACAGTATCCATGCACATTTCCTAATTTACCCAAGTATAAATGCTGTTAGGTAGTGCTCATACACTAATGCACATCGTTGCCCTGATGTGCTTTCCGGTTTTTCAAAGAAAAGACCGTAACAATAGAACCAAACAAAATGTACCAGCGGAGCACAACAATTTTTTTCCTTTCTTTCTTTTTTCTAAAGTATTGAAAATATTTTCATTATATAAAATTATGAGAACCTACATTGCTTGAGGTTAATAATATATGAATGTATAAGGATTGTGTACAGTCTATCACAATTTACTAATTATATAGTCATATCTGACTTTTTGACTTTTTGATTATCAATACTTTAGAAGAAAGAAAGGAAAAAAATTGTTGTGCTCCGCTAGTACATTTTGTTTGGTTCTATTGATTTGAGAAGATATACCCTGTCAGCCGGAGAAAGGAGGGATTGGGTAGTCTTCACCTTCTCTTCAGTGGGCTTGAACTCTGGGAGCAACACCAACTCTGTATTGTATCACTGTAAAGCATGTCTCCATTGCAAGCACCTAACGAATTCAGATTTGTGGGAGTGGGACTCACAAGAGCCCTGCCATAGGGAAGACACTTGTTGGTTTGACCTCCGAGCTCATCAATTCCACTTTTCGGACATTTGTAAGGATAGGTCTGGAGGACATAAAGAAGCCTTGGCAGTGCAATCATTTTGCTTGGGGCTACTTTGAATTTGATACAAGGGGAAAGTCTGTCCTATTCCTTTATGTTTTCATTCAGAACATTGAGTAGTAGAGTGATAGTAAGAACCAAGCATATTTTAGGGTCCGTTGTGATATAAAAACCCCTGTATTTGTAGCTGTGAATCTGCACACTTATCTGGGACTGCTAATCCCTTGTGCTTTCCCCTCCAGATGCAGGGACCTTTGTTGACTTATCCCAGTTTACTACCTGGACAGAGGCATTGCCATACATGTCCAACGTGTTCATCAATCTCAGACCTGTCCATCATGGGTAGCAGAGAAATAAGGAACATATCACTCATGTATAACAAACTCTTCTCCTCAATCCCTCCCTCTGACTAGAATCCCTGCAGCAGGCCGACATTCTGTATTCTCTATATCCATGGAGACAGTGGCTCAATTGCTAGATGGGGAAATGACAAAGGAATTTGAAGACAACCCTGTCTATTGTCCTTTTCAATCGGGAAAACCTTGGAGCACACCCAGACCTGAGCCCAAAACATCCAGAACTTGGATGTAGGGTATGAATCTTGTGCCAAAGTTTGTAATTTCGAGGATCTGATAAATGGAACTCCCATCTAAACAAATTGAATGCCTTCTTGAAGTTGGTAAGCATCAGAGCACTGAGACCACAAAATTCATGAACTCTGGCCCAGGAGGTCTGCACCCTTCTTAGGTGGGGCAGATTCTGTTCCACTATGAAACTGTTTGGATCTGAATGGAATAGGGATAAGATCACCTTAATCCTATTTGCCAGAGTTTTTGCCGAGATCTTGGTCTCTGCATTCACTAACGATACAGATTGGTTTCATGTACATTGTTCAGACAGTTGTCCTGGTATCAGAATGACCCAGATGATGGTGCCTTGTGCATCCTTGGTAAGAGACTGGCAGTTCCTCTCACAAAGGACCAGTGACTTAACCAGGAGCTAAGGTTGCACCACCTAGAGATCTTAGTAGTATTGTGTAAAAGCAGAGGCGCCAGTTACATCGTTCTGATGGAGTCTTGTACCTGAACGACAGTTCTAAAGGCCAACTGTATTAGCAAGTTACTGGAAAAGTTTGCCTGACTTATTACCTGCTTAGTGAATACATGACTGTAGTGTCATTCAACTCATCTTGGCCAAGTCAAGCTGTGTTCTTAAGCTCCATCTTGGCCACCTCAGTTCAAGGAAGCAGCTGTGGCACATTGAAGGTGCAAAATTTCTGATCTAGATCTGCTTCTCTGGTGCAACTGTGATACTTCCTCTGCTATTCACTGCCTCCTTCATGCACCAGGCTTTCAATTGAAGTACAGTTTTATAGGCTTCCCATAGTGAACTTGCATAAGAGACCGTACAGATGAAAGTATTCATAAGTTGTCTCTCAAAAAAGGTAATACATTAATCATCTAACAGCTACAAAGCTACAGGCATCAGCCTCTGGGTGCTTTCATACATCCAGAACTGACTGGACCTTCCATAGGGGGATAATGGAGATGCCTAGAGGAGGAATACAAGATCCGGTGATCCACGACCGGTCAGTAACCACAGCAAAGAAATATTCAAGTCTTGAGAGAGACTGTTGAGCAACCAAATAAAACTTAAAGGCTTTTTAGTGTTTGATTGGCTTCATGTATCACACAGGCTAAGTGAAGGCGCCCAATCTGAGAGCATAGAGATTCTGAGAATTCTGTTAGGCTGGGAGTGACAGACATGAAGTCTTACCTCTGTAATTGCTGGGAAGCCTCCCAGCAAGGGGCTGATTTTGATGAGGCCATTCACCCCGTGAAGTGTCATTGGTAAGAGCAAGGAGAACATAGACGCTCATTATTGTGGTATTTTCCTCTCTTAAAAGGTCATGGACACAATGAGATGCAGCTAGTGTGACAAAAAATATAGAGTTTTGAACTTACTCGTGCATATGCGACCTGTGGTTGTGGTGATCTGTGCAACTCATGGAATAGTTTATTTATGGGTATATCTGTTAAGCAGTGTGTAGCTTCTCTATACTACCTTTTATCTACATAAGAGATATCATGGACAAAAACATATCAAAGAAGGTAACACAGAACACAAGAAAATTGCAAAATAGCTAATGCTATGTTATTTTTTTGTGTTGGGGTAAGGTAAAAGGGCAGGCGTGTTCTGTGTGAGAGCACATTGGGCCATATGTATTAAAACATTTTCTCATAGATAGAGAATGGGTAGAACAGTTTGATACATCTGGTGCATTGTGTGTAAGTTCCTATTTTGAAAAGGAATGTTTCAGTCGTTTTTCTAACATTGTGTTAATTTTATGGTGTCTTTGTTTGTGGTTGTCTCAGGTGCACTAACCAACCTTCATGTTGGCTTGATATGCATTTTGATTGAGATTGACTTCATTGCAGACATCAGACTGGGCAGTCGGCAATTAGTTGTGGCTGTAGATGGCCATTGCCCATTTGCTATAAGCTTTTGGCAGACCACAAAGATGAGACATTTGATCCGATAGAAACTAGTGTTTGGTCCTTACTTTAGGTTTGTTGTGTGCATGTTTGTTAATGTTGACATGTTGAGGCTTATTCTGTTGAGTTAGTTTTTGTAATCTTTTGTATGTATCATATATTGCTCAAGCCGACTCAGTATGTGATAACAGCATGGGTCATTTCAGGATAGTCTCCTCCATATTATAGTCATTAGATGGTGCACATTTTAGCTACTCAATTCACTTGTGGTATCATGAGATGTTAGTATGAAATATGCCTCAGAGGTTCTTTACTTTATAAACGTTGGTCCTGCCCGAGTAATATGGGCAGATTGAATAATCAAATATTTTTGGATGTGTTTTTATAAATGGAAACGCTGAAAAAACAATTGACCCATGCAAATGTAGAAAAACACCTTTTATCTATCAGATAATGTAGTGACACTCAACCATTTTGGCCCTGTTCTCTGTATTGTGTGGTACACCAGTTGTGGACTACCCGTGGTGTTATGACCCAATGGTGTTTTTGTTGAATGTGGGTCAGAAGGATGGCCTTAATTTATTAAATTATTTGCCTGAAATTTCTATCAAGTCATCCAGCCTCTACAAGAGGATTGCTTTGTTTACTTTGAATTGTTTATTGCACATAAATCTTCGAAGTATTGCAAGAATTTTGGTGTCCGTGCCCAAGTTATTTCTTCGTTTTAGCTACAGGTTTGCTTTCAGTTTCTCCTAAGCAGCTTACACATTATTAGCGAATAGTGCATTCATTTTTGTACGCTATATTTGTCTGGTTACTTTTTGCATAACGGATGTTTTTTGTATAAGGCTGCAGTTGACTACTGAATGGATTTGATGATTGCTGTTTTTTCACATCAGGGATAGAATTGCCATTTCCAGATGGGCTGGAGCTGATTTTTGTTCTAATGGTTGCTTCAAATATTTATTTGGTGGAGCTAGTATCTTAATTTATTAATTGATGCTCGCTTATGGGCAGCGATCTGACTTTAGTTTGAAATCTTCTCTTTTTGTGATAGAACACTTTCATTTATGAAGTGTGCACAAAAGGAAAATGGGTGTTTATTTTTGGGTGGTGATTTGGGTTGGAAGGGTGTTGTTCATTGTTCAAATATTTTAGGTTTTGTGGTTGTATTCCAAGAGTTCTTCACTGAGATGTTCTGATATGTCTGGTTAGGCAATTGATCAGAGAGTGATCAACTTTCCTGTACCTGTACTTTTAATTTTTAAGAGACAACTCTGTCTTATCAATAGGTAACGTTTGTGGGAGGGTTCTTGTATTTTCCCAAACTGTATTCCTTGCTGGAAATGTTCTAATTTCATGGAAAATTCAGTGAAGTGCTGTTGGATTAATTTTGTCGGTTGGACTTGCATCAATAGGTTTGAGTGTGCTGTTGATTTTGGTGGTGGATTTCAATTTGCAGTTGAGTAGGCTGTATTTAACTAGTGATCTGTCTGCCCATGACATGTGTTGTGCTTTAACAGTGCTCTACCATCTATGAACATTAGGTTCAGTGACTGGATGAACGGATGGCTGTCTTAAAGTGCTCTTGGGGGCAATACAAAGTCTAGATTGAGCCTTTTCTGTGTGTGTTGTCTCAGTTGGGTAACCAGAGAATCATTCTCCTGTGAGAGGTAATTGAAAGTGTGCGAGTTGGAGATGTACTAGGTTGAATACTTACTGAAAGATTTAGGTTTCATGGTTTGTGACATTCTGAAACAGCAGCGACAAAAGATTTGTTATTTATACGTTTGGTAGTTAGGTGTGTGAGTATAGAGAATAAGGTGGTTTATAAATGCAATTTGGGGTGGATGCTACAGATATCTATGTTGGAAATCCAGGGTCTACTTTGTTTCATTTGGAATGTGGTGGACCAGGAATTGCTTCTCTTAATGTGTCTAAGTTAATCAGACTACTTTGTAGTGATAAGGAAATATGTAAAATGAATCTGGAGAAATTATTTTCTATCTCTGCTGTGGAGCTTTGCTACTAGTGGGGGAAAAAAAGGGTTGGTGAAGAAAAGGGTTGGGGTATTTTGATTTGTAATACTAGGTCAAACAGGTGATTTCTAGGCTTTCATTTTGGGCTTTTCTATCAGCTTAAGAAAGTTAGAGGTATCTCTCTTATCCCATGTCAACCCTTAACTCACTAAAGGTTGAGGCACTTTCTTGCTGTGCGTTAGCAATACTGCTGGGAACCAACTAAATCAGCAATGTAGCCCATTGTATTCCATTTTGGTCAACTGGTCTTCGGTGCCTTAATTACTTCTGTACAATGCATAAAAGCACCTGATAAAAATACACCGACATTGTTTATTTTTATGCTACTTGCTCTTTTCAAATATTTGTTTTTAAATGTTTTTAAAACTTGAGGTTGAGTACTAAGAGCACATTATCTTTCGGGCAAATAAACCTAATTTTTTATTTATTTCATTCTTAATTCATTACATTCTTGTTATTTTAATGGGGTTTAAAATACACCTCTATAACACTGAAAACCAGTGAGCAATCTGCTTATTTTACAATGTCAGTATCAATGAAAAATGAAATTTCCACATAGTAGTGCGGAAACAAATTGGTGCAGGTAATACCTGCAAATGTGTGTAGAACTGTCAAAAGGCAGGCGGTGTATCACGTACATTCTTTCACTCCTCCTCTTTGAGTGTGTTCCTTGGAAATATTTACTGTGAAACTACAGGTTGTCCTTCTTAAAAGGAAAGCTATAAAATTGTTATGATGTGTAATATGTATACTTTTCTTCCTTGGCGGATAGTCTTTATTTCTGATGTAACTGAGCCATACCACTTTCATATCTTTTGTGAAGTTTGTGGGGAAGGGGTTCTGTTTGGCTTCAAAATCCGTTTGCTGATCATTACGTTTATAAATCATTTATTCAAAGGAAGCCCATCACTTTGGCCCAGTTGGCTGTGTTTGGAAAGGTTTTTGATTTCCATCCTTCAGAACACATCATTTTGCTGCTGCCAAGGAAGATGCCAACCATCTAATATCATGAATGGATTGTCCGTCTACCTTGTCAAAATTATGTCAAATCGCTGAATCCATAGATGGCTGGTAGTAGACACTTCCCACCTGCTGTAAAGAGTGGCATTCCTCACTGTAGAAGGGAGGGATAGCAGGGCAGACCAGAAAGTCTGTATACTGTCACCTCCCTCCTGTTTGCATTGCCAGTAGCGTGAGGTTGGAGAGTGTGTGGCTTGATGTCATTCAAAGGTGGCCAGTGCCAGACATCCAGCGCCAGGTGGCCAGCGCCATATCAGGCTTATAAAATACCAATTTCAAACATGCTTGATGCAGGTACTTATGCGTCAGTAAGAGATCTGACCATTCTTCGTCACCAAAGTCCTTTTGTCTTTTCCTAGCCAAGTAGTCCTGTAAGTATTTTTTGTCTGTTTGGAACACAGCTCACCATATTATCAAATTATGTATGTCAGAGATCAGTTTTTTATATGTTCCCCATTTTGTTAGGTAATCGTGTACAGTGGATGTCACAAGTGGCAATAATTTGTCAAGTTTCTTGGAGAGACAACTTTTCAGTTGTTGGAATTTGCAAGATTGCTCTGCAGGAAGGGCATATTCTTTTTGCTGGTTGGTTATTGTCTTCATGGTTTCCTCTCCAAAGAGGTGGCAGATGGGAGGATACCCTTGGAAGAGTTTTTAGATTTTTCAACTGTTATACATCACAATCAGCCATCCTCTGAAGAATATTCAGATATCTGAACCCCACCTGCTTTATAGGAGAGGATAGTAGAAAGAAAGCAGAAACATATGCAACAATCTAATCTTAGTGCCCCTTTTTACCTCCATGTGGGTATTTTAATTGAGTGAGACTGCCTAAAGAATCCCCAGTTAGACCACTATTGAAATGGACCTTAAATGTGGATCATCGTTTAAGTGACTCAATCTTTTATTCTGAAAATCATGAGCAAGTTCAACTCTCAATAACATTTGTTTCGCCATTGAATTGTTCCTTCAGTCTTTTGGCTACTCGTAATTTTATACTGCCCAATTATGGCATATAAATGAAACCTTACAAATGAAGACTTACAAGTGATTTTCTCAAGTTATAGCCATTTGTTGAAAAATGGGAGCTCATTTAATAAGAAACGTAGTGTATGACTAGAAGTATAGCAACAATAGTTATATATAACATATTAATTGGCAACATGGTATAGAACTCCTTATCTGTGTTAAGACCAGTCTCAGCAATTTTCATGGTTCCTGACCACTAGTTTGTTTTCTTTGTATGTGCCTTATTACCACTTCTGGAGTATGAGGTTAAGTGTTAGGTGTCCAAACCCTGCACATTCTTCAAGCATGATGGATGTGGTGCACTCGCAAAATGAGCTGCTAGCAGTTGTTTAATATTTTTTATTTCACTTGAGTGCACCAACATTTTTTTTTGTTAGAAGTTAGTTGAAGCTAACATATTCAGTGCTGCAACTGTGGATAAGAAACACGTGCAGAAGGAAGTGCTGCAGTTAATAAATACATGTATAGGAAAGGTTCTGGATTTGTTACTATTCATGGACGTTTTGGTTTTATCTGGAACGTATTTGCAGCACACACATATTAATTGCATCCACAATGCCGTAAGGCAAGTTTTTGATTTCTGTTTTGTAATTTTATAGTGATGCTTGGAATTAGCATTTGTTTGTACCTCTACTTTTATAAAGGTTACTTTTTGAACTGCTAGATTATGGTTACTCAAAGCTTTGTTTTCTTGAAGAGTATTCCTTTGTGTTGCAAGAGCATTAATATAAAGCTGGCGTTATGAACCTTCTTCTTAATATATTTGTTTGGGTCTATTGTAATCTTTATTATATTGTTGTTTATATGACTCTTTTGTGAAAATGATGTTATTTATTGTTTCCCACTGCCCAAATCTTGTACTTACAAACAATATGCTAGGAGAGTTTCTGGTTCAGATGGATGATAGCAGTGTAGAGCTCCCTGCTCCAAGAAAACCACATTGTTTAGTAATACATTTAACTTATGTTGTATATGTGTAAATACCATCACAATGTGTGTGTAAGATAACATTATTGAAATGGTAAATCAGAGTTTTCCCGTTTAAAGGTAAACCAGATGAAAACAATGTAAACAAACCCAAGATTGGGATTGATTTATTGTCATAGACTTAGATTATGCACGTTTATTAGTCCTTCTTGAAGTGTTGGCATCGCTACTGAAAACACCTTCAGGGAAAAGTAGTGTTTTTCAGTAGTCCGGCGGAGTTTGGAATACTTATGATGTGGTGTTTTTCTAAAGATAATGGAGTATTTTGTTTCTCACATGTATCATTCCCAGAAAGTGAACTCCTGCCTTGGGTTCCTAAATTTATACGCTAAACCTAACAATCACAATTTAGGCGAGTGTCTGGCAGAAGCTTTCTTCTGGTGAGTATAGTAGAATAAAGGCTGCATAACGCTGCTCTTTTCTTCGCATACGCCACTGTTTGAGCTGTGTCAAAACGATTTTGAGGCAAGAAGTTAAAAAAAAAAAATCTTTCTCCCATAAGCATTGCATCTGTTTTGAATTTTGTATTTGAGAAAAAATCGTCTATATTTTTAGTTGTTTCCTGCTGTATATTTGTTAGTAATTTTAACCCATACAATATAAGAATAATGCAACATGACCCTCTACGTTTCATTTAGCAGTTCACTTATGCTCACCACAGAATGGTTGAAATAACTCATTTGCTGATTGTACAAGTGTGGTTATGGCATTCTTTCTGTTTTTGAAAATACTTTTGGGTGCTTCCTTCATTGTAGAAAATGTACCATGCAAAAACGACTGTAATATCATGGCTTCCACAGTTATGCGGTTTAGATGATTTGTAATAATCGATGTTTGGTTGTAACATGTCAAAGGTGAATACTGCAACTGTGCAAAATACTTTGGATTCCTCTTTTAACTAGGAATATTTATGACTGGGTCTTGGGCAAGAGCAAATTACTCATTTGTTTGCTAGTCCCTTTTCTCTGTGATTTTATTAAGTGGAGATCACTGCACGGCGTTACTTTATTTGCTATTTGGATGCCTTTATTGTGCAGTTAGGAGTGCAAGATAAACTACCTGTTCTGTGTGAAGTAATTTCTAGAAATCTAAACATATCCACCAACTTAAGTGCCATTTTATACTGCACATCACTCGCTTGTTCAGCCAGTGTGCAGGCATTCAGACATGACCATTGCAGGGAGACTTTAAATAGACACGTTGAAAAGGGTATTGCCTGTGTTATTCATTGTATAATTTTTATAATGGTGTGTAAAACAAGACCTTCCTTGGGAAAAGGTATGTTTAAAAATGCCATTAAATTGCTCAGCCTGTATAAATGTTTCAGAATTTTGCAAATGTTGTAAACACTAGTTTGCTAAAATGCGTACTGTTTACTTTAAGACATTACCATCTGTTCTTTAAACCCATATTGCTGCTGCATACTTAGGCTTTAAAATGTGGATTGTTGCAATACTTCTTGTAATGTGGTGTTCGCTGTTTCCATTAAATAGATGACAGTTGGCCTAAATGTTCGTTTCCTGTTAATTCCAGAATGCAGTAACACCTGTTCCTAGAGTGCTATGTATTTAAAAACAATATGTTCTAGTTTCCAGAAGAAGCATTCACAAGTTCTGGAAATGGCCGCAGCAGTAAATGTGATCCAGTGGCCATTGGGCACTTCCTGGGTCATGCTGTATTACTATAGTGTTGCGGGTCACCCCTGTAGTCCACTTACACTGCCAGAATGGGCTGATGAATATATTTTGAATTGATAACTGGCTTTCGGGATCACTAGGCTGAGAAGCTCACATTGGCACATTCTACACACTGTTAGCATGATTAGTCATTATAGCTGCACAGAGCCACACCCGCAAAATGAACTATACCCAGAAGGTTTGTACTTGCTAGCATTTCAAAAGTTTGCCCTAAACATCTAGGTTTTTTTGGTTTCTCCTGACTCTCTTAAGTGCTAACAGTTACATTCATACACAGACAAACAAAACAGAAGGTAGTGTTTGATGGCGAACATTTTCCTGAAACTGAGGGTATTAACAGTGGTTTGCAGTTACCGTCCATGAAGGGTTGTTTCTGAGGCACATAGTATTAAATCAATAATTATCCAATAATGGGCAAGTGGGACACTAGTTCTACAGTGGTTTCAGGTGGTGAAAGAGAGGTTATACTTGTTTATGAAACTGCCTCATTCCGGGATGGGATTGAGTCCATTGCAATTGTTCAAAGGCAGACCTTCAGTGCTGAGATCCCAGGCTGCCCTATATGTGTGTTGATATGTTAATGGTGTTCGGACTTGTATTTATGGTTCATTATTGAGAAGCCTTTATTATTAGGGTGAGTGCTGTAAAAAGCGTTTTAAGGTTACCTTGCACTACTGACAGTGGTTTCAAAAATAAAAAAAAGTGTACACACATTTGAAAAGTTTGACAATATAAGGCTAAGTTTAATGCTCCCAGAATGCTCTCTGATTATATGCAAATGTTTGCAGAAGCCTGTAAGCAAAAGTGATGATTCTTTGCTTTCAAAATAAAATGTTCAGAAAAAAACTCAGGGAGTAAACGAAAACCTATTGCTACTAAGAAATTTTAGGTGCTATTTCTTTGAAGTGTCATTTAGTAAAATGTGTTGATGCATGCTGGTATTATCAAAAAATATTCCTAATGGAAAATCAGTGTAACATTTTCAACAAGATTATGGAAAGCATGAAAATAAACAAGCACTGGAAAAGCCAACCAATCCAACATTTGTCTTTTGGTTTCGTCAATGCAAGTCTTGTTTTGATGTTTCTTTTCTAACACTTTATTGTTGTGGGAGCTGCCAGGCCCTCATCATTGTAACGAACACTTGCAAAAAAAAAACGTTTTGGTCTCGAAAAGCACACATTGCCACTCGTGGTGTAACAAAGTTTCCGCAGTCCATGCGGTGCCAGGAGACCCTGCCAGGGGAGCCCCTCAGCACAGCACCTGCCCTGTGTGGGTCTGGATGGGGGGGGGGGGCCTCCATGTTCTTTGCAGAGGATCCTCCGACAGTTACGTTGTGCCACTGATTGCCACAGTAGTCCCTGGCACTGAACAAAACTACTTTTTGTGCCAATATTCTCCTTGCGGGACAGCAGAATGCGATCACTCACAGTAAAGCCAGCAGATAGATGGATAGATGGATAGATGGATAGATGGATGGATGGATAGATGGATAGATGGATAGATGGATAGATGGATAGATGGATAGATGGATAGATAGATAGAGAAAGAAATAGAATATTAATAAAAACTAAATGTCTTGGTCAACGTCAGACCTAATTAGGGACACAATTCTTAAAGAAAGTCACAAAAGTGCACCCATGCTATAGGTCTTTGAATTAGTGGCTTTCATTAATTCACAAGAACTTACAGAAGTAGACAAGGAAATCGTACTCTTAGAAAATATCTGTGAACTGTATTTTAGCACAAGCACTTATGCATGTGTAGATTTGCTCATGTGAAAAATCTTTTGAGCGTTAACAAGTTCATGTTGACTCCTACCACTTTTTTTTTCCCAATTCTGGAAGAACTTCTACCATTGTCAGGAGTCAATTTTCGACCTTTCTCAGTATGGGGAAAGATTAGAGAAGAGCTAGTGAACATCCTTCAAACATGCAAGTTAGTAGGTTTGCAGACTCAAAGGCATTCCAGCCCTGGAACTATTGCTTACTGTTTCCTTCAGCCATGGTACGTTGATCTGCGGAAAGGTCACAAAATAAAGAAATTGCTATAGTAGGAATTGAAATTGCAGTTACTCAAGCCCTACTATAGTATTTGCCCGGGCATGATCAGAGATGCTATTATCAGAGCTCTTACAGAATCAGGTTCCTGCCATAGTTTGTTGGCGCACTACATGACACCTAAGGGACAAGAAGATTTTTTTTTTTACAGGACAAGTAGATTTAAGAAGCAACCTGTCCCCTGGACAAGTAGATATTTTATTAAATTCTTCACCCCTGACTATTATGGGAGTTTAATTTGATAGTGTTGTGAATTGCGGTGGAAGCAAAAGGAGAACGAAAATGCTCTTGAAGTTGGACGGTGAGCACAATGATTATAGTTTGTGTGATTAATTTGTTGTCTGGTCATTTTAGGCTTCTTTTCCAACAGAAACGTCAAAGATAAGTGACTGAGGGAGCCAACATAATGTGGAGGGGAATAGTGAGGATTGCAGAGTGGATTTGTATAGTTTGGAAGCTGCTAAGAGGTGTGGTACAGCAATGAACTGAACCTGAGTTTGTGAATGAAAGAGATAAACAGATTGTTAGGATCATGAAGCCTTAGTTGGAGTTGATTGATTAGTTTAATGGAGCTTTGCTTTAGAATCTTGGAATTAGAATAGTTGTATGTGTTATAACCCAAGATTCTGTTTCTGGTATTTGTAGGCAGCGATCATTTTCAATAAACCCATTTGTCATCACATCACATTATTCATCCAGAAACCAGCTACCTCTTGTATCACTCTGTAACTTTGTTTGCTTTGACCCTGCACAGTACTTCGGTGCTTCTTGCATAGGTTTGTGCTATAGAAACACCACATAAAATACAATACAGTACATATCACAATTTATCTTTCTGTATAAAAAAGGGCCCCCAAATAACTGAAAATGTATTTACACCACACATGCCAAGTTGGAAGGGTCATTCTTCTTATAGAGGGTGACAGTGTGTACAAATATAGTAGTTAGCAGAACAGCAATATGTTTTCCAGTGTGCTAGGCTAAGGAATTAATTACGATTGAGCCTGGGGGTGGAGACAAACCTATGGGTCTTAAGTAAAAATATAAATAAAATTGATCATGCTATAGGAGGTGAAGGATGAAGAGTGGCTGGGAGATAAAACGAGAGATGCAACAGAAGCTTGATGATAGAGAATGGAGTAGAGTAAGGGACAAATAAGAATATAGAAAATGAACGAGAGAGATGAGAACCACGGAGGGAGACAATGGGACTCTTCCACCCTTGTAAATAGCGTAAAAAACACTACAGTTATATAAAGCACTAATGTATCTAGTTTCTTTCAACAACCTAGAAAATACCTTTTAAAGTAGCACAGGTAAAACATAATGGTCTCACTTTAATGTGTTAGTACTTGCAACCAGCATTTGAACATATTTGAGGTAGCACTGTGCATTTGCCAGTTTCATCATGGCCTCCTTTCTGATGTGTATACTTATAATATCAGGTTCTTTACCTTGTGAATTTTCTCCAGGCATCTGACTGGATCCGGCCACTTTACAGAAGTACTCCTGCGTTCTGGTTGGTGGCATTTTGTGGCTCCGCGTCAACTACTTTCTGCTCCGGAAGCAATTATTGGATCCACATTTAAGCGCCACCCTTGCACGCCAACATCAGCACATTTCTTTCTGTGCCATCAGGCTAGATCTGGAACTACTGTTTGATCTTTTCTAGAACAGTTTGAGCAAAATTGTACCAGTGTGCAAAGGAAAATATCACCCCCTAATACAGCAGCTTTCAAGGCATGTAGGGACAGTTACAAACAGATATCTGTGACAGACCCTCATGAAGTATGCCTATGGTGGCCTGGAGCTGGAGCACGATGGACGTGTAAGACACAGCGCCCAGATGAATCCGTAAGCCATAAGATACCATGAAGCAAAGCTGTATGTCGGCAAACAGAAGAACACACCATGACTGGTCAAAGTGGAAATGAAGGTCCAGTTCCTGTGGCAGCTAATCATTGTGGTTGAAGTCCAAGCAGGAATCTGCCCCTTCCTACCACTCTGAAGTCCCATAGAGGGTGTGAGGTCCTCAGTTTGCCGCCCAGTCTCGCTCCTGAACTCAATCTGAGCCAGTCTCAGCCTAGTCTCCCTGCAACCAGCGTTTCTGGGTCTGTAGGCCTTCAAGGAAGCTTGGTTGGACATTTTTATAATGTATATATACATAAACTTGTCACAATTGTTCACATGGCACTCATTTAAACATCTATGAAAGATGAGCCAGGTAAATCCAGTGTTGTTAATCAATATGCCAAAATGTCAAGTTCTACAGAATCATTCTGTTATGATCAAGTCCATACATGAATAACTTAAGTAATCAATCAGTATGTATAATTATTCATCAAAATATAATTTATTACACAAACTCAGAGCAATAGATCTCCACATTCTAGTGAATAGTGAAGTTGCTCAACAGAGCCCCAAGTGAAAGAAACCAAAACCAAGAGATGTAAACAGAAGTGACAAATTGTGAAGCAAAGGTGAGCTTGCTATAGACAGCCACCCTTTATTATCACCCCATGAGTTTGGCCTTGTATTGCAGTCTTCTTGGGCCCTTCACAGATCCTGATCAGTATGTATACACATATCCCATATTCACCAATTCAGCACTTAGGAGAGCCTTGGTTAGATTTGTTTGCCTCTGCAGAGAACTCGCAATGTCAGTTGCTTTGCACGTTGGAGTTTCCTAGGCAGCACTTGCTCGGCAATGCTTTGCGTGTCAAGTGCAACTCAGGCCTCCTTTCCGTCCAAACCACTTCTGCCCAGATTTCTCAAGAAAATCAAGAATAGCCCGGCCCAAGTAATTCTTGTGGCTCCAGACTGGGCAGGAAGAGTTTGGTATTCCGAGCTCTTGAGCATGACCATCGATCCTCCAATCAGACTGCCCTTTTGGGAGGATCTTCTGTTGCAGCAGCAGGGGACGGTTCTCCAACCTAACCTGTTCAGTCTCCACCTTTTTGCGTTGAGATTGTGCAGCTGTAGTTGACAGGTTTTGACCTTCCTTCTGAAGACTGTCAAGTTATCTTGCCAGCCAGGCATCCCTCCATCAAAACTGTATATGCCTGTAGTTGGAACAAATTTGTGGCATGGTACACAGACAAGTCTGTTGACCCCCTCTCTGCCCCTTTATCAGAAGTTCTCTTTATTGTTCTTTCTCTAGCCCATCAGGGCTATGCTTTGGGCACCCTAAAGTGCTACTTGTCTGCTATCTCTGTGTTCCTGAAATTACCTGACTAACCCTCCTTGTTTAAACCTCCTATTGTGGATAGATTCCTGAAGGGTCTTACCCATATGTTTCCTCCTTCACCATTCATAATGCCCCAATGAGTTTTGTACTTGGTTCTTACTTATCAGATGTGTGCTCCTTTCAAGGCACTTCATAACTGTCCCCTTAGGCTTCTTACTCTAAAGACAGCCTTCCTTGTTGTCACGTAGGCTCTCATTATTCTAATGAGACTACTGGATTTTGAGCAGCAAGATCATCCACAGTGTGGGGGACTGAGTCTGACTCACGGTGGGTGACACCTGTCGCTCCAAATCCAGGCTTTGCTCCTGCTAACTAGCAGTGCCTCATCTCTCCCGAAAAATAGGGATGATTGGGCAGCCGAGCGCATGACATAACATCTCAGGGAAGTCGTGGTCACTCAGGTCGCATCCGGTTCTTTCATTCACAATTCGGTCTCATATATAAAATGACAATAAAAGCAGTATAAGTTTTAAAGATTGGTTTAATAAAACAACTGCATTTTGGATAGCAAAGCATGAGCTGCAACAACCAGAACGACACAACACAACAATATTAAAATGATGACGATGAGAGTGAAGCATAAGAATAATGCTATCATATTGCCACTAGAATCGATGGACTATTTCCGATCTAAATCATATTTTGAGCATGGCATGTTAAGCTCTAATCCTGCCTTTCAGGTTCCCTTGGGAGGACATGAACCCTCATACCTGAGCAAAGACCTGTAAACGGCGTCAGCATCTTCAGCGAAGCATTCAGCATTCAGCATACAGTTGTGGTTCCCTGGCTGGAATCTCCCTCTCGATGTGTAATGGGACTAGTAAGTGTTTTTATAATTAACACAGCAGATGTTCTAAGAAAATGTCCCTACGTAAGGATGTGGATTTTCTACGAATGTTGGAGACTAAACTTCTACCACGTTTACCGGCAATGTACCAGACTGTAGCCTTGACTGAAGCACAGAGTGATCAAGAATGTGTTGTTTGAGAACACAATTCTGAACTAAGCAAAACAGTTAGATAGAAGAAAGTAAAACAGGACCGTAAAACTGGTTATTGTAAAAATAACAATGCAAAGCTGAATAAAATATTTCTGATGGATACACCTACCTGTGGATTCTCCCCCTCGCGCCAGCTTCGACAGAACTTTTCTTCTAGCTCTGCACGTCAACGATGACGTCACAATTGCCCGACTCCACGCGACGCCGTATGACGTCATCCAGGCAATAAGAAGCCCTCGTCGACGTGCAGACGTGAGTTCCCTTTTTTCCGTGCCTTTGAGTAACGGTTTTTCTTCGAGGCTAACAGGGAGCTACAGTTGCACTTCGGTGTTACTATGTCGCAGCCAAGAAAATCTGGCTTTAAGCCTTGTAACCAGTGTGGGGGACGGATGTCGGTCACTGCCCCCCATGAAAATTGTTTATGGTGCCTTAGTTCCGACCATGAGGTCGAGTCATGCAGTTCGTGTCAACGCATGAACCCTAAGGCACTTAAGGAGAGACAGGCGAAATTATTCTTAGCCCGTTCTAAGAAAAGGAAGGAAAGGCGTCATCGTAGAGTCTTCTTCGAAATCTTCGAAGATTCATCGTCGCCATGGGGACTCTCAGCGTCGTCACGACTCGGCGCCGATCGAGCAGGGGCCGATCCAGATCTCCATCAGCTCAGCGCCGTCCGACGTGGGAGGTTAGCCAGACCATCACTCCTCCGCCTCCAACGACTCCGGCTTCTCCGACGTCATCCTTGTCGGTGTTTGAAGTAGATCCTCATCAGGAACCTGCAGCTTTTCCGGAGCTCTATGCCGGCGCCAGCTCCGCAAGCTTATCCGGCTTTCCCGGCGCCGGGTATGGATCCTGCTGCATTTTTAAATGCAATGTTCAATATCTTTTCCACCATGGCACCTGGTGGAGGACATGCGGGTCCGTCAGGCCCTTTGGCTTTTAACTTGGGTGCTCCGGCTCCTTACAAGCCGACACCCTTCATGCCATTTCTGCCTTCTGGAGCAGCTTCAGCGCCGATGCCCTTGGTGTCGCCCAGGAGGCCTGTGACACCTACAATGTCTGCTACCCCAGCACCAGTGGATTCACCACGGATCCTGTCTACAGTTAAGTTGCCTGTGGCGCCGTAGGGTCCGGCGTCGGATGGATCCGAAGAGCGGTGCCGGCAAAGATCTTCGGCGTCGGCCGACGCCTTATCGACGCCGGGACTCAAATCCAGGCTCCGATCCAGGAGTTTAGCATTACGCCTCCTGGAGGAAGAGGAGTACAGCAGATAGCATTTGGAGGAAGGCGAGATCTTGGAGCCTTCAGGTGATTTACAAGGCTTGGACACAGCAAGTGCCATTGACACTTCCCCTGAATGGGATTTAGCTTCCCCAGGGGAGTATATGGAAAAAGCTGCATCTTTTCATGCGGTAATAAGGAAGGCTGCAGACTTTTTGGATCTTCCTATTCCTGCTGCAGAGATGAAAAGAAACCTTCTGACTGAAGTGCTGCATCCGGCTTCGGTAGTGGCGGAGCCTCTGTTGCCCTTCAATGAGGCTCTCTTGGACCCCATTAAAGATATTTGGAGGAAGCCAGTGACTTCTACAGCTGTCAACAGGGCGGTAGCGAGACGCTATTGTGCGGCTCCAGGTGACCCGGACTTTCTCTCCAAACATCCATCTCCGGAGAGTTTGGTTGTTCAGGCATCGTGCTCCTTCCGGTCAGCTCCTAGTTCGTTCTCCGGGACCCCTGCGGACAAGGAGTCTAAGAAAATGGACGAGGCAGCAAAGAAGGCCTTTTCTTCGTGCAGCATGACCTTGAAATCGACCAATGCAACTTGCATTTTGGGGCGTTACATTCATGCCCTTATGGAGGAGGCAATGGGTCATCCTGAATTGCCACAAGAGGTGTTGCATCTATTAACGGACGCTCAGGCGGCGGCACCCCAGGTGATTCAGTCTTGGTTGGACACCTCGGACTCCGTGGCAAGAGCTATGGGTACATCCATAGTGGTGAGGCGTCATGCTTGGCTGCGTTCATCAGTTTTCTCCTCGGATGAGCAAGCTACTCTCCTGGACCTGCCTTTTGATGGAGAAAAACTCTTTGGGACAAAAGCAGATTCTGCCCTTGAGCGTTTCAAAGAGAGCAGAGCCACAGCGAGGCCGTTGGGACTTCAGGCAGCCACTTCCTCTACCTTTAGATACTATAGGAAGTTTAGAGGTTTTGGACGTGGCTCCTCCTTTTGTGGCAGGTTCCAGGCGCCACAGCAATCTGCAGGATCCCTGCCTTACAGATCCTTCAGAGGCAGGGGTAGAGTACGTACCAAAGGAGCCACCCAGCAGCACGCTGGCTCTTCCTCAGAAGGGGTGCAGCAAGGAAAGCAGCCTTAGTCCTCCACCACTCCCTGTTCACGTGTCTCCGGTAGGGGGGAGACGCCCAATTTCTTCCCATGTGGGAGTTTATAACATCAGACTCCTGGGTCATCGACATCGTGAAGAAGGGGTAGGCTCTTCCCTTTCGGCAGTTCCCTCCTCCCTTCCCTCCCCACCCATCCTTCTGTTCGGAAGACCATCTTCAGTTACTGCAACAGGAGGTGTTATCCCTATTGTCAAAGGGCGCAGTGGAGTTGGTTCAGGGCTGTTATTCAAGATACTTCCTGAACCCCAAAAAAGATGGTCGGTTGAGACCAATCCTGGACCTGAGGATTTTGAATTGGTTCCTCAAGCAGGAAAAGTTCAAGATGCTGACCCTATCGCAGGTTCTTTTGGCATTGAACGAAGGGGATTGGATGGTGTCTGTCGATTTGCAGGATGCGTACTTCCATATTCCGATCCTCAAATCGCACAGGAAGTATCTCCAGTTTGTGGTCCTCCCGTTTGGTCTTACTTCAGCACCTCGAGTCTTCACAAAGGTGATGGCGGTGGTTGCGGCAGAGCTCAGAAGAAGAGGAATAGCGGTGTTTCCCTATCTGGACGATTGGTTGATCAAAGCCAAGACTCCAGGGCTCGTGGGGTGTCACCTGCAGTCGACAACTCAGTTTGTTGTTCGACCTGGGTTTTTCGATCAATTTGCCCAAATCTCACCTGGAGCCCTCGCAACGCCTCCTGTTCATAGGGGCAGTACTGGACACAACATTGAATCGGGCTTTCCTCCGCCCCAGCGGGTTCAGGACATTCAGGCGTTGATTCCAATGTTTCGAAATGGAGCAGTAGTTCCAGTCCTCAAGGTCCTACGTCTGTTCGGTCTTTTTGCTTCTTGCATACTGCTGGTTACTCATGCACGCTGGCACATGAGGGCTCTTCAGTGGTGCGTCCTCAGGCAGTGGTTTCAGCACAAAGGAGATCTCGAGGATTCGATCAGGATCTCCAGAGACACTGCTGTGGATCTTCAGTGGTGGGCTGCGGTCGGCAACCTGTCGCAAGGAAGGCCGTTCTCGCTGCCTCCGCCAGTGGCCATGGTTGTAACGGATGCTTCCACTCTAGGGTGGGGAGCTCATCTGGGGGACCTGGAGATCAAAGGCCTTTGGTCTCCAGTAGAACTGAGGTTCCACATCAATCTGTTGGAATTGCGGGCTGTACGTCTGGCTCTCAAGGCCTTTCTCCCTTCCCTTTGCGGTCCGTCAGTCCAGGTTCTGACGGACAACACTACCGCGATGTGGTATATAAACAAGCAGGGAGGAGTGAGGTCATATCTTCTCTGCAAAGAAGCTCTTCGACTCTGGTCCTGGCTTCAGGATCACCAGATTTGCTTGGTAGCAAGTCATTTGGCCGGGGTTCTGAATGTACGTGCGGATGTTCTCAGTCGACGCATCTCGGTCGACCACGAGTGGTGTCTTCATCCGGATCTGGTTCTTTACATATTCCAGATATGGGGGTGTCCGAGGATAGATCTGTTTGCTACTCAGGAGAACGCGCAGTGCCCGTTGTTCTGCAGCCTCCAGTATCCGGTGCAAGGCGCTTTGGGGGACGCGTTTCAGGTGTCCTGGAAGGGTCAGTTGCTTTACGCGTTTCCTCCCATACCCCTAATTCCTCGAGTTCTGAGGAAGATCTGACAAGACGGGGCTCAGGTCATCTTGATAGCCCCGGATTGGGCGAGAAGGGTGTGGTATTCGGACCTTCTCCAACTCTCTCTGTGCCCTCCGCTCCGTCTCCCTTACAGGGTAGGCCTCCTCTCGCAGGGGCAGATTCTACACCCCACCTCCAGAGTCTGCACCTTCATGCCTGGAGATTGAACGGGGCAACCTGAGTGCTTTTTCTCTCCCGTCGGAAGTGGTGGATGTTATTTTATCAGCCAGGCGACACTCCACCAAATCGATCTATGCAAGTAGGTGGGCTAGATTTGTACGTTGGTGTGGAGAGAACCAAATTATCCCTCAAAGGCTCACTTGTCTGACATATTATTATTTGCTCTTTCCTTGGCACAGAAGGGTTGTGCAGTTGCCACAGTTAAGGGCTATTTATCAGCACTGTCGGCTTTTCTGTGCCTCCCAGATCAACCCTTCTTGTTTAAATCTCCACTTGTTTTGAGGTTCGTTAAGGGTCTCACTAATAGGTTTCTGCCCACTCCGTTTGTTATGCCACAGTGGGATCTTAACTTGGTATTAACATTTCTAATGGGATCGCCAGTTGAGCCAATGCACTCTTGTTCTTTGCGTTTGCTGGTTGTAGGAAGTTGGCTCTCTATGTACTATTCCACAGTAAGAAATAGCATGCACAGAGTCCAAGGGTTCCCCTTAGAGGTAAGATAGTGGCAAAAAGAGATCATTCTAATGCTCTATTTTGTGATAGTGTGGTCGAGCAGTAGGCTTATCAGAGGGTAGTGTTAAGCATTTGTTGTACACACACAGGCAATAAATGAGGAACACACACTCAAAGACAATTCCAGGCCAATAGGTTTTTGTATAGAAAAATATATTTTCTTAGTTTATTTTAAGAACCACAGGTTCAAGATTTACAATCAATACTTCAAATGAAAGGTACTTCACTTAGGTATCATACGAACTTTGAATCAGCAAAATAGCATGTACAGTTTTAGCAAAAATGGCAATAAGCTATTTTAAAACTAGACAGTGCAATTTTCAACAGTTCCTGGGGGAGGTAAGTATTTGTTAGTTTTGCAGGTAAGTAAACCACCTACAGGGTTCAAAGTTGGGTCCAAGGTAGCCCACCATTGGGGGTTCAGGGCAACCACAAAGTTACCACACCAGCAGCTCAGGGCCGGTCAGGTGCAGAGGTCAATGTGGTGCCCAAAACGCATAGGCTTCAATGGAGAAGGGGGTGCCCCGGTTCCAGTCTGCCAGCAGGTAGGTACCCGTGACGACTTCGGAGGGCAGACCAGGGGGGTTTTGTAGGGCACCGGGGGGGGGGGGGGGGACACAAGTCAGCACAAAAAGTTACACCCTCAGCGGCGCGGGGGCGGCCGGGTGCAGAGTGCAAACAGGCGTTGGGTTTGCAATGGAGTTCAATGGGAGACCTAGGGGTCTCTTCAGCGAAGCAGGCAGGCAAGGGGGGGGCTCCTGGGTAGCCACCACCTGGGCAAGGGAGAGGGACACCTGGGGGTCGCTTCTGCACTGGAGGTCGGATCCTTCAGGTCCTGGGGGCTGTGGGTGCAGTGTCTTTACCAGGCGTCGGGTTCTTAGAAGCAGGCAGTCGCGGTCAGGGGGAGCCTCTGGATTCCCTCTGCAGGCGTCGCTGGCGGGGCATAGGGGGGTTAACTCTGGCTACTCACAGGGTCTCAGTAGCCGGGGGGTCCTCCCTGTAGTGTTGTTTCTCCGCAGGTCGAGCCGGGGCGTCTGGTGCAGAGTGGAAAGTCTCACGCTTCCGGCGGGAAACGTGCACTCCTTTAAAGTTTGTTTCTTTATTACAAAGTTGTTTCTTCTTTGGAGCAGAGCCGCTGTCCTCGGGAATTCTTGGTCCTTTTAGATGCAGGGTAGTCCTCTGAGGCTTCAGAGGCCGCTGGACCCTGGGGACGCGTCGCTGTTGCAGTTTTTCTTGAAGTGGGGCCAAAGCAGATGGCCGGTAGGGCTGGGGCCAAAGCAGTTGGTGTCTCCATCTTCTCTGCAGGGCTTTCAGGTCAGCAGTCCTTCTTTGTCTTCAGGTTGCAGGAATCTGTTTTCCTAGGTTCTGGGGGCCCCTAAATACTCAATTTAGGGGTGTGTTTAGGTCTGGGGGGTTAGTAGCCAATGGCTACTAGCCCTGAGGGTGGCTACACCCTCTTTGTGCCTCCTCCCTGGGGGGAGGGGGGCTCATCCCTAATCCTATTGTGGGAATTGTCCATCTGCAAGATGGAGGATTTCTAAAAGTCAGAGTCACCTCAGCTCAGGACACCTTAGGGGCTGTCCTGACTAGCCAGTGACTCCTCCTTGTTTTTCTCATTATCTCCTCCGGTCTTGCCGCCAAAAGTGGGGCCGTGGCCGGAGGGGGCGGGCATCTCCACTAGCTGGAATGCCCTGGGGCGCTGTAACAAATGGGGTGAGCCTTTGAGGCTCACCACCAGGTTTTACAGTTCCTGCAGGGGGAGGTGAGAAGCACCTCCACCCAGTACAGGCTTTGTTACTAGCCACTCTCCCCATGTGGCCAACAACATGTCTGGTGTGTGGCAGGCTGGTAAAACTAGTCAGCCCACACTGGAAGTCGGGCATGTTTTCAGGGGGCATCTCTTAGATGCCCTCTGGGGTGTATTTCACAATAAAATGTACACTGGCATCAGTGTGCATTTATTGTGCTGAGAAGTTTGATACCAAACTTCCCAGTTTTCAGTGTAGCCATTATGGTGCTGTGGAGTTCGTGTTTGACAGACTCCCAGACCATATACTCTTATGGCTATCCTACACTTACAATGTCTAAGGTTTTGCTTAGACACTGTAGGGGCATAGTGCTCATGCACCTATGCCCTCACCTATGGTATAGTGCACCCTGCCTTAGGGCTGTAAGGCATGCTAGAGGGGTGACTTATCTATGCCATAGTCAGTGTGAGGTTGGCATGGCACTCTGAGGGGAGTGCCATGTTGACTTAGTCATTTTCTCCCCACCAGCACACACAAGCTGGCAAGCAGTGTGTCTGTGCTGAGTGAGGGGTCCCCAGGGTGGCATAAGACATGCTGCAGCCCTTAGAGACCTTCCCTGACATCAGGGCCCTTGGTACCAAGGGTACCAGTTACAAGGGACTTACCTGGATGCCAGGGTGTGCCAATTGTGAAAACAAAGGTACAGGTTAGGGAAAGAACGCTGGGGCCTGGTTAGCAGGCCTCAGCACACTTTCCAATCATAACTTGGCATCAGCAAAGGCAAAAAGTCAGGGGGTAACCATGCCAAGGAGGAGGCATTTCCTTACACTGGTCTTTAAGACTGTATTTCTGGTAGCCATAACATCGGCCAGAAGAGTGAGTGAGTTTCATGCTCTTAGTGTAGAGTCTCCATACCTTTCTTTCTTTAGAGACAAAGTGGTGTTAAGGACCAAGGTGGCTTTCTTCCCGAAGGCTGTTGCACCCTTTCACTTGGGGCAGTCTATTACTCTCTCTTCCTTTTACCCTCCGCCTCATCCATCCAAGGAGGAAGAGAGGCTCCACCGACTGGATCCACGAAGAGCATTGAGCTTCTTTGTCGACAGGACGAGGGAGTTCAGGCAAGACGATCAGCTCTTCTTTGGATACGTGGGGAAGAGGAAAGGCAGAGCAGTCCACAAGAGAACTCTATCCAGGTGGGTAATTCTCTGTATCAAGCTTTGTTATTCCTTAGCGAAGAACCACCTGTGGGGCCTCATGCTCATTCCACCAGAGCTAAGACTGCTTCTTCGGCTTTAGCTAGGGGTGTTCCTGTGGTTGACATCTGCAAGGCGGCAAGTTGGGCATCCCTCCATACTTTTGTCAAACATTATTGTTTGGATTCTGAGGTTTGGAGGGATGGCCATTTTGCACGCTCAGTGCTGCAGGATTTCTTGGTTTGACCTTTCAGGCACCCACCTCCGGAGGTAGTACTGCTTTGGGACTCTATTCTTTAGGTGAGGAATCCACAGGTAGGTGTATCCATCAGAAGAATAAGTTACTTACCTTCGGTAACGCTTTTTCTGGTTGATACATTAACTACCTGTGGATTCCTCACGGTCCCACCAGCCTCCCCGTTGCCTGACTGGTCCTACCACGAAATCCGTGGGTGAGCACCGTTGTCTTGTATATATGTATATGCTTGGATCATGTATATAGTTATGGCATGTATATATGTATTTCTTTCTCTGGTTTAGATAATTCAAGGAAACATGAACTTTACTTCCATATTTGTTTCCATATGGAACAGTTATTGCCGTTAGTTTCTTTTTATTTTTATTGTAATAAATGTTGCGTTTTCACTTCATTTGATGTGATTATGTTCTCTTCAAAGTCAATGTTCACCTGTTCTCCACAAAGGCACGTAAAAAATGGTGATAACTGACGTCTGCATGTCGACGAGGGCTTCGTATTGCCTGGATGACGTCATACGGCGTCGTGTGGAGTCGGGCAATTGTGATGTCATCGTCGACGTGCAGAGCTAGAAGAAAATTTCCGTAGATGCTGGCGCGAGGGGGAGAATTCTTTAGGTGAGTAATCCACAGGTGGTTAATGTATCCACCAGAAAAAGCGTTACCGAAGGTAAGTAACTTATTCATCTAGGTTAAGGTGCACAGCGGCCTAGTGTATTAAACTAACGTGCATGGAGCTATAACTAAAATGGCTACACAACATTGTAGCCATCACTTCTGCCCGCAAGGGCAGTGAGCTGCAGGCTCTTTCCTCAAAGCCACACTTCATTTCCATCCATCGTGACAAGGTGGTGCTTCGTACTAGGGCTTTCTTTTTACCAAAAGTGGTCACGCCCTTTCATGTAGGCCAATCCATCACTTTGCCTACTTTTACATGCCCCCTTCCCCCAACCTCATAAGAAAGAGGAGAAACTCCACTGCCTGGACCAAAAAAGAGTTTGGTATTCTATCTTGATCGTACCAAAGAGTTCGGGGTGGATGATCAACTCTTTGTTGGGTATGTGGGTACAAGGTAGGTTGGGCAGTGCAGAAGAGAACTATTTCTAGATGGGTTGTTCTCTACATTAAAATGTGCTACGCATTGGCTTAAAAGCAACCCCAAAGGGCTTTCACACTCACTCTACGACAGCAACAGCTTCAACCACTACGTTAGCACGCAGAGTTCCAGTCCTGGCCATCTGTCAGGCAGAACCTTGGGCAGCACTGCACACATTCACCCAGCAGCATTGCCTGAACAGTCAGGTCCGGAGGGGCGGGTACTTTGCCCGTTCGGTCCTCCAGGACTTCCTAGTATGATATTTGTTCGTAGACCCTATTCCGGGGACGGTATTGCTTGGGTATATATTCTAAGGTAAGTAATTTGCAATTAGAAGTCTATCAGATGAACAAGTTACTTACCTTTGGTAACAAATTATCTGGTAGAGACATTCTAGTTCCATATACCTTACCGACCCACTCATCCTCCCCGCTCTGCGAACTGATTTCTAGGGACAGGGACAGCCTTTCAGGGCCCTAGTTCTGACGCACCAGGGTCAATGTTGTTCATGGCTCTGCGCTTCTGGCGTGGAAAGTTGTGAAAAGAAACTGACACCAGCGTGCCAGGGTGGCGCCTACATAGACCGCAATGTCATATCTAGTAAACCTGATGACTGGAGCGGAGTCAGCCTACTTGTACTGCTTGAGAAAAAATTCCAGATCCAGATTGACGCCTGGGGGAAATTCTAAGGTAAGGGATCTGCAGCTAGAATATGTCTATTCCAGATACTTTGTAAAAGAAGTTAAGTAACTTGTTCTTTTGTACACCCAGGCAAAACTTTGTTAGCGACCGCCAATCAATAGGCAGGTCACTCTTTGCAATCGACCCTTTACCACGCAACCCTGTCTACCTTGCTCAACACCCCACGCCAGAGAGTTTGATGGTGCAAGCATATACAAGTAAGGTCAATTGCAACACTCCACCTGATTGCGAGTCTAACAAAATAGAGGCATTTGGCAAGCTCATATTTTCTTAAACTAATCTCAACGCCAGTTCCCTCTTGAGCCACTAGTCCCTCTCCTCCAGCGTTTTTAACAGAACCTCTCACCAAAGAAGGCCACTGCATCATCATGTTCATGCGGCAACAATCTTGGATGAAGGGATTCTTTTTACATGCCTATGGGGTTTGTCAGACAGTGGTTTTTCCTGTGCATTGCTAGTATGTGTGTTTAGGTCTGGGCTAAAGACAGCTGTAGGTGTACTGCCAGCCTCATGTTTTTCAAACAATATCTTACAAAAAATACATACATACATAGGGGCTCCTATTCATCATCCTTTTCACTATTGGTCTGTTGACATGCCGCTCAAATTAAAATCCCTTCCACCCCAACAGAAGATATATATCAACAAACCAGTTGCTCCAGCCATTGGATGTTTTCACTTTGAGTGAGTGCATTTTTCCGTGTGCATGTATGCATACACCTAAAAAATAGTTCCCCAGAGAAAACAAATGTAAAACACTTAGATTTCCCAATGACTGTTAGTCCCTGTGTATAGTAGGGCTACAGCAACTATTTTCATACCTTTTAAGACCTTTGTTGTAAATTACAATGTTAATTCCTCACTATTAACCAGGTTTTGTACATGTATTTATCCTACCGAAAAATCAACCAACTTTGGCAAATAATCATATTGAAAACAAGCACAAATTATTGCAACAGAAGAAGTGTGCATGCACCTTTCTATACTAATGCCAAACCTCCATCAGCTTGGTGCAGGTCATTACAAGCCATTGCTTCTGTTTGGAGCTGGTCCTCTATTAACAAGTGGAACTGCAGCCTCGCATAAGAATTACATTTTTTTTTATGTCTGTCCTGATAGGGCCACTTCGTAATGACTAGTGGAATTCCAACTTCATGTAAGACTTTCACAGCTTTTGCATTTGACTAGAAAGCAACACCTAGTAACACCTTCATGAAAGGATTTCAGTGTTTTCATATTTTAATTTTGAGGGACATCTAGTTAATGCTTATGGAACTGCACTTTCACAAAATAATATATCAATGCATTTGCATTTGACTTGAGGTGCACCCAGTGGAAATGCAGGTTCAATTAAGAATTTCAGTGCTTTTGCATTTGACTTTTTAAGGACACTTGGGGCCTTATTACAACTTTGGAGGATGGTGTTAATCTGTCCCAAATGTGACGGATATACCACCTACCGTATTACGAGTTCCATAGGATATAATGGACTCGTAATACGGTAGGTGGTATATCCGTCACATTTGGGACGGATTAACACCGTTCTCTAAAGTTGTAATAAGGCCCTAAGTGACCACTAGTGGAACTGCACCTTAATAACTGAAGATTCCTGTTAGAATTTCGCTGGTTTTGCATTTAACTTGTGAGGGACACATAGAAAGCAGTTAGTGGGACTGCAACTTTTTGTAAGAATTTCAGTGCTTTTGCATCTGACTTAATAAGGACACTTAGTAATGAATTATGGAACTGCATCTTCATTAAAGACTATAAGTGCATTTACATTTGACTTGATAATGCCTTGAGGTACTGCAGCTCTGGGCAGAAACCTTGAAGGTTTAGCATTGGGCTTGAGAGGGTCCTCTAGTAACGACTTGAGGAATAGCAGGTTAGAATATTTATAATAGCTTCTTGTTCCTACCACAGCATAAGGCAATGGACATTTTACAGGGGCATAAATATAGTTCCATTTAAAAAAAACAGTTTCCCACAATGTTGTAGAAGTCACTTGCCTTAACCACTGGTTTCTAGTACCTATATGCACTAACTAGATTGTCTGTCTTTATTTCATAGTAATGAAGCCATTCAAGGAAAATTGCAATATTGATTCATCAGCATGTACCAGCATTGGCATATTTACATATTCTATTGAAATCAACCACATTTTATTAGAGTAGCAAAAGTGGATACCTACATTTTTATGTTTGGCGCCACAAACCTTAACTTTGTGAAGGACGTGAAGCAGTTTCATCTTAATCAAGAGGGACATTTAGTAACAACATGAGTTATTGCAGCTTTGTGACAGATTTGTTAAGTAGTTGCTTCTGATTTGATAGGGACATCTTGTAATGACTAGTCGAACTGTAGCTTCATATCGGAATTTCAATGCTTTTGTTTCTGACTCTATAAGGGCATCTAGTAATGACTTCATGTCAGAATTTCAAGGCTTTTACATTTAACTGAAAAAGATATCCAATGACCTTGTGGAACTGCAGCTTTGTGAAAGAATTTCAGTGCTTTTGCATTAGACTTTTGAGCGACAAACAGTGACAGATAGTAGAACTGTGGATTGATGTAAGATTTCAATGCTTTTGCATTTCACTTGTGAGGGACACCTAGTAACGACTTGTGGAACTGCACCTTCACAAAAGATTATTAATGCTTTTGCATTTTCTTTTTGAAGGACACCTAATAACAACAAGTGGAACTGCAGCTTTGTTTAAGAATGTCGATGCTCTAGCATTTGCCTTTTTAGACACCTAGTAGCAACTGGCAGAACTGCAGCCTCATGTAGGAATTTCAGCACTTTTGCATCTGACTCTATAAGGACACCTAGTAATGGCTAATGGAACCGCAGCTTCATGTACTTTCAATACTTATGCATGTGATTTATGAAGGACACATAATATTTTGTGGAACTGCACATTTACAAAATAATTTTCGTGCTTTTGCATTTGACTTGTGAGGGGCACCTAGTAACATCTTGCGGAACTGCATCTTCATGAAAGAATATGAAAGTTTTTGCATTTGACTAGAAAGATACCCAGTGGAAACTACTTTATGAAAGGGTATCAATGCTTTTGCATCTGCTTCAAGCGAGCTATAGAAATGGCTTGAGGAGCTGCAGCTCTTTTTTTGAAGATTTAGCTTTTGACTTGAGACTTTTAGTAACTACTTGAGGAATTCCCATCCATTTGCATAGGAAGTGACATCACTGGATTTCCCATTGCCATCTGCACACTCATCTGCTCTCCCACGGTCTACTTAATGGCTGCCAGTGTGGATGTGCAGCCAAGAGCAAGCCCGTTGGGGCCAGCATAAGGAACCCCCATCATCCCGCTGCTACAATGTTGTGACCCTCTGCGCCCTCAACCCCTGCCACTGCTCCACATGCTGCTGCCGCCTTCCCGCACCACACACAACCAAGGGAGCATTTTCCTGTACTTCCTGCACGTTTTCATGCATACTCACACCAAACACCCCACTCCTTGGCACTCACACAGTCCCTCAACCACCCACAGAACACTCCACCCTCGCAGACATGCTATTCAACACCTGCTGACTTACCAAAAACAACACCATAGTGATGTGGGACCTGCTGCACCACAATTTCTCTGACCTACTTTTTTTTTACACTGAAACCTGGCACAACCATCCCCCTGACTACAAGATTGCCACACATACAGACTTCGTAAGCCCAGAGGTGGAATTTTCAGCATTAACAAGAACACTATCAGCTGCACCCTATCCACAGATACATTCTTCTCTAACATGGAACACCTGTCATTCAAGCTACACATCACAGTCAACTTCACCCTACATGGCATTCTCATCTACAGACCACCATCACGGACTTAGGTGCACCACTTTCCCTCAATACTAGCAATTATATCCTACTCAGAAACCTGAACCTCCACTTTGAAGACCACGCCGAATCCAACTGAAGCCTGAGCCTCACCCAATGAATAAAGGGGCCTGTCCACATTGCTTGACACCTGAACACTATTTTCACTAACTTCTGCAACATACAAGTTGACGAGCCCACAGTTCCCTGAACAGACCACACCCTTGTCAAGTTCAGGTTGGTAAAAAGAAGTTTATTGGGACACTTGTCCTTAAAACGTTTTAAGGCAATAAAACAGCTACATTATAACATCAACTTAAAAACCCACTGAGCCCCTAAGAGTAGCACAACTTATTCAAACCCATCCTTATAACTCTGCTTAACAGTAACTTAAAATGTGCAATTCCTATCACAACATCAACATACCACACTTCAGATAGAAGCCCGTTGCCTCCAACCTTGAAAGTGTTTGGTATTGTGAAAATAGAGGCCTTAAAAACTTGATGTGGACGGGAATTTAAAAGACACAGTCCATAAGCACGAGACAAGGAGCATTTTACATTTAACAAGCAAATGCAAAAACCATAACTATTCAGGACAGCATTCCACCATTTAGGGCTCTAAGATTGGGTTACACCAGTCTCGCTTCTAAAATTTCATTCCATAGCCTGGGGTTAGGTAACTGGGCCAAATAGTTAAAAACTGTGTGCTGAGCAAGAGTGTTTAATGAGAAGCTGTTGGAAGATTCTCTCAATGCTTGTTAACTGATGAAGGGAGACAATTGCTCCCCCAAGAGAATGTAATTTTTTTTAAATCTTATCCTGACCCTAGCTTCCCTGGCCCACCTCGTTTGGCTGCCAAGAAGCTCTTCCTGACAATATCTAGAGACCTTTGGAGCTTCACTATCAACCAATAGCTTATTGAGATGTCTCAGAACACAGGAGTTTGCCAGCACATTCTAAGAAACCAGATTCAATTCCATCCTTATACCCTGAACCATGGTTCCAGGTGTAAGTGAAAATGGCCTCCTGAGGACGCCCCCATCCAGCAAATCCCAATTACAAGAGGGGTCAAGAGAAAGAACCCCTGCTCAAAAGCCCAAAAAGGCAGCACCTTATAGGCTGCTGCAAGTTTGTGAATACATATGACAGCAGAAGTAGCCCTTTTGTTACTTTAAAATCTGAATAGAGTCTAAACTGCCAGGCTGGAATGAATATATAATCAATACGGCCTTCCGTCCAACACTGCAGGAATGTTGCAGGAGCTGTGATATCGTTTTAAATGTCCATTTAGACATACCAGTCCATTGTTCACCAGCCATTGGTCCAATACCTTAACCTCCTGCCTTATTGAACCAGGTGGAGACGAGGCTGGAGGAATGTTTACAGCAGTCCAGTGCTTCCTCCATCTGAGCACCCTTTTGACCAAGATACAAACAGGTGTTAAAATCCCCTGCCATTGTTATAATTGGCTCCAGGATTTTTCCCAGGTTTTCCTGCAAGGATTGATCAAAAGGCTCTAGCCAGTTACTCATTATATGGTACTCTTCTCTATGGATATGTCTATCAATAGGGAACATTTACTGACCTTATTATTCAACCCAAGTTCTACCACAGATACCTGTACACCACTTTACAGATTAAAAACCTGCAAAGATGTTTTTAATTACCTTAGTAGATAGTTAATACACCTGCTGAAGCTCTACCCTTTACTTGTTTAAAATCTTTACTGTTTATGGTAACAAAGCCTTCTACTGTTTTATCATCTCTCAACCAAGACCCGTGAAGGAACACCACGTGGTAGGACTTTTTTCTTTGATCCAGATCATCAACCAATTAGTCTTAAATCATTGAAACAATGTATGTTCCTGCTCAGGATCTCAGATTGGGAGACGATGCCTCAGTATATGGACCATTAGGCCAAACACGCTGTGGGGTTTTGAGCTGGTCGCCATGGTCTTCTCTCTGATGTGGATCCTAACTTCTAAGCCAACCCTAACTAGGTATTTTTCTGGTTTTGCTACCAAGAGTACGATGCAGAGAGAGATGAAGTCCATTTTTGTTAGTTCCCTCCCTTGCTCCCCGACTTTGAACCCCACATAGGCTGACAGGTGAGGATATCCCAGAGAGCGAGGGGATTTGCTGGAATATGCTCAGAATTTTTTAGTAATTCAGGTGGCACAGTTTTCTGGCTTTTTTCCCCCCAGTGAATTATTTCCAGCATCAAGACATGGGAACAAGGTTCAAGTGTGAGCGATTTCTCAGCCAAAAATACTGTTTTCTTTACTCTTCTCTTTAGCTCCCGGGGGATTGGACCCCTTCCCCTTAACGCACACTGAGGTGCCCTTGCACGTGCATTAGCCCAATCTTTTATTGACTGAAGATTCCTAGCTGGCCAGTTTTTAACTTGGTGTGTTGCTTCGACCTGAGTGGGTGTATCTAATGCTGGAAGGCGGCAGGTGAGGGCTGCAGTCCTGTTTTAGCGTGAACCCCCTTTGTTGTGGGTGCACTGTTGTTACCTCCCTTCTTCCACTATTCCTTCACTATCTTTGCCCACCTTTAACTCTGATGGCCATGTTCCTCCTTTCATCTCTCCGTACCCCTGTGAGAAATAGCTCGCAGAGAAGTTATGGGGACCAAAAATATATTGCCTTTTTGTGACTAACATTGGGCATTTTGAGATATAAACTGTACCCTTTGTATTCTGCTGATTCCCCTCTGCCTACCCTTGCCCCAAAACTTCTCTGAAGTGGGCTATCTTGGCTTCTGTTCCCTCCCTTATACTGGCATGCTTTTGTTAGGTTTACATAGTGCAGCAAGGATATCTTTTGAATGCTTTGACTGAACAACTTGATTTGTACTAACAACCGCTAGTGTCTCCAAGAATCCCTGTAGTGTGCTTTGCATAAGTAAGATTACATTCAATCAATCAATCAATCAGTCAGTCTTTTTTAAAGCACAACACTATCACCCCTAGTGGTATCTGGGTGCTGAGGTTGCTGTGTCTGCATCAAAAAGCCAGGTCTTGAGTTGCTTTCTGAAGTCTGCCGGGTAGGGTGCCAATTCAGAGAGGGAGGTCATTCCAGGTTATGGCGGCGATGCAGGAGAAAGCATGGCCCTCGCTGTGGGTGCGATGGATGCTGGGGGCATGTGTGAGGGCGAGTAATGTGGAGCCCAGGTGTCTCAAGAAAAGATGGAAGCTCAGCCGGTGGTTGATGTAGGATGGTCCTTGTTAGTGGGGGTGGGGGGCTTTATAGGTGTGTGAGCATCTTGAACAGGCATCTCTTCTGGACAGGGAGCCAGTGGAGTTTCCTGGGGTGAGGAGTAATGTGGGTATACTTGGGGAGGTTCAGGATGAGTCTTGCTGCCTCATTCTATGTTGTCTGGAGTCTTCTGAGGAGCTGGAGGGCATACTGGTGTAGAGCATGTTACCGCAGTCGAGGCGGCTGGTGACGAGGGCTTGTGTGACGATCTTTCTTGTGTATAATGGGATCCATCTGAAGATCTTGCGGAGCATGGGGAGGGTGTTAAAACAGGAAGAGGTGACTTTGTTGACTTGTAGTTTCATGGTCAGTTGGTAGTCCAGGATTATGCAGAGGTTGCAAGCGTGTTTTGTCGGTGTGGGTCCGAGTTTTTCCAGCCACCAGTTATGGTCCCAGGCAGCGGTGTTCTTTCCCAAGATCAGTATGTCGGTTTTGTCAGAGTTCAATTTGAGGCAGCCGTCTCTCATCCAGCCAGGTACGTTGGTCATGGCGTTATGGAAGTTGGTTGTGGTGTTTAAGGGGGTCTTTGGTAAGCAAGAGGATGAGCTGAGTGGAAGATAATGTTGAGTCCATGGGGTCTGATGTCCGTGGGAGGGAGGGGGGTCATGTAGATGTTGAATAGTGTGTGGCTGAGGGATGATTATTGGGGTACACCGCATATGATGTTCTTGGGAGCGGAGGTGAAAGGAGGTAGACGAATGCTCTGGATGCGTCCTGAGAGGAATGAGATGATCCAGTTCAGGGCGTGTTGTTGAATAGCGATGTTGTGGAATCTGACAATGAGGATGTGGTGGGCGATGGTGTTAAAGTTTGCAGACAGGTCTAGGAGAATCAAAGCCACTGTTTCTCCTTGGTCGAGGCGGGTTCTGATGTCATCTGTTGCAGTGATGAACGCAGTCTTGGCGCTATGGTTGGCCCGGAAACCTGATGGTGATGCATCAAGTAGGTGGTGTCGTTCTAGGTAGTCTGTGAGCTGTCAGTTGATCGCCTTCTTGAGTACTTTGGCTGAGTATTAGAGCAGGGAGGTTGGTCAGTAGTTCTTGAGGTTGCTGGTCGGCTGAGGGCTTCTTTAGAAGGGGACTGATGCCTGCGTGCTTCCATCCATCTGGGACGGATGCTGTGGAGATGGAAGCCTTGAGGAGGTTAGTGAGTTCAGTGCTGATTATGTTGGATCCTAGGTCAAGGAACGGTGGGGGCAGAGGTCAGTGGGTGCCCCTGAGTGGATGGAGGCTATGAGAGTCGCAGTGGCCTGGGTGCCGAGTGAGGAACAGGTGGTTATGGCTGAGCTGGGGTTTGCTAGTTGGAAGAGGTTGTCAAGGCTGAGTGAGGTGGGTCGAGGGTTAAGGTTGTTGTAGATGTTGGCAATCTTGCTGTGGAAGTAGTTGGTTAGTGAGTCACAGAGTTGTTGGGAGGGGTGTACTTTGTTTTCTGTGGCAGTCGGGTTGGAGAATTCCTTGATGATTTTGAAGAGTTCCTTAGTGTGGTTGTCTGCGGCATCGATGCGGTTTGTGATGGCTGCTCTTTTGGCCGCCTTGATGTGCTGGTGGTAGTCATTGAGTGTTGTTTTGTGTGCAGCTGTCAGATGGATCTTTGGATATGTGCCATTGCTTCTCAAGTAGAAGACAGTTGCACTTAATGGTTCTGAGTTCTGGGGTGTACTAGCTGGCTTGTCTTGACATTCTGTTGGCTTTTGCCAGTTTCAGAGAGGTGACTTTGTCAATGCATTTGCTGATTCAGGCGGAGTAATTATGGACAGCCTTGTCAAGGTTGGCTGATGTGTCAGGTGGTGTGGTGCTGAGAGCCTGCATCCATTGGCACTCAGTTACTTTTCCCCAGCTGCACTGGGTGGCGCGTTGGTGTGTGTGTGATGGGTCTTAGAGATGATAAAATGTATGATTGTGTGATTGGTCCAAGAAAGTTCCGTGATGTGGGTGAATTTAATTCTGTCACAGGAGGAGAATATGGTGTTGAGGGTGTATCTGGCTCTGAGTGGGTTTGGAGGCTAGTTGGGTGAGTCTGCTGTTTTTGAGGTTCTCCAGTAGCGATGTGGAGTTGGCATCCTTGAGGTTCTCAAGGTGGAAGTTAAGGGCGCTGGGCAGCATGTAGTGGAGGGAGTCAAGGTGAGGGGAGTGATGATGTTGCTGATGGTGTTGCAGAATGCTGGGTGGGTTCCTGGTGGTTTGTATGCAAGGGTACAGACCATCGGGTCGTTCACGGCAGAGCATTGGATGGTTTACTTGAATATTATGGCCATTCCTCCGCTGTGCTTGCTTGGGTGGTCCCAGTGTATCATCTTGTATCCTTCGGGGGTGGCAGTGGTGATGGCGATGTCTGGGCTGGAGGTTGGTTTGAGCCATGTTTCGGTGATGAAAGCAACTTCTAGAGTGAGGGTGGTAGCATGTTTGCTGAGGGAGTGGGCATTGAGCAGGATGCAGAGAAGTGGTTCCGGGTTGTTGGTGGTGGTCTTCTGGGAGGCAGTGGTGTTGAGTCCTGTGTGGGTAGGCGGTTCTGTGAGGCAGAAGAATCTGCAATAGCAGCAGGTCCATTGGTGGAGCGCGGGGAGGGCGTGCAGCAGCAGGTGTCTTGGCACCCTGTACTGAGAGCCAGGAGCTCATCTACAGAGTATCAGTGGCTGGTGGGAGGACCAGAGATCCTGGGGCTAGGCGCGGTCCATGCCCCAACAAGCGTAGATGGGCTTGCCTTTGGCATGCCTACAGCACGCTGGAGACGTGTCGTGGGTGCATTAAGTATGCCTGAGAGGGGTGGCAAATGGCAAGTAGGTGCCCTGGGTTCAGGAGCCTAGTGGTGGGCAGCAGGAGCCAGCAAAGCTGGCCGTGAGGCTGTCAGGCAGTGGGAGAGCAGGAAGGTCTGCTGACTGGGGCCGTGCTGCGATCGGCATTAAGTATGCCTGGGAGAGACAGAAGCACGGGAAGGCGGGGCACAGCAAGGAGGTGTCCCTGGGGACAGGCGGCCCTGGGGTCAGAAGTTTGATGGTGGGCAGCAGGAGCAAGGCTGGCAGGCAGCAGCAAATTGCAGGTGGAAAAACATGAAGTGCAGGATCTGTGATAGGTCAAAAACGGCAAATTAACCACAGGAGTGCCAGTAGGAGTTTATAAAGTAGAGAGACAACAGGTAAAATCACTTACCTTCTTCTTTGCTGCTTCGCCAAAAGCACACTGTCACCAGCACACCTTAATCAGCTGGACACTTCTTTAAATGGCAGTTGGAACAATGAGGCTGTTTTCTACCATATAAATGAGTTCCTGAATGGTTGTAAACCAAAGGCTGGGGTTACCAGACCTAGGGAGAACAAATAAGCTGAATATGGACTCTGGACAGGAGACCCAGTGGTGCAGCCTAGCCCTCCACCCCACCCCACCCCGCCACACATCGCCACACATCCAAACCTCCCTCTCCCGGCTCTCCAAGGGGCTGGAACACAGTGGTGGAGAGGTGCCTACACCACCTCCAGGCCCCTGTGCCCCCATCACCAATGCAGCAGGAGTGCTCAGTTAAGTGTCCCAAGGCAGCTCTGCAATTTAACCCCTTGCCCTGCTCCTCAAACCTTGTAATTGTGCTGTCACCCTGTAGGATGCTTGCCCCTTCAACAGCATCTGACAGTAGTGCGCTGTAGCAAGGCAGCAGAACCGTACACTGAGTACAAGAGCACATGTAGGCACAAGTGAGTGGGTAGGCATGGCAACAAGCCTGCATCAGAGGAGAAAGCATAGACAGCTCAGATCAATGGTTGTCAAGTTTAGCATCCCCATCCCAGACAACAGCAACCAACCACGAGCCCCCACCCCATTGGTACACAGAAAATCTCAGACTCATTAAACGCATCACCAACAAGTGGAGCGCAAATCGAGAATGAATCAGGGCATTGCAAACAGGAGCACGTTCAATTATGCCCTGAGATGCTCCAAATAATCTAGACTTCCAAACATGCCACTCTTGTAGAATGCATCAATGCCAGTACCAACAGAAGCAAAAAAGAAAATACTCTTCGCTATTGTGAAAAACTTCACCTTGCTACCTGCTACCTCCAACTCAATTGCTCCATCACACGACCTCTGCAACATTTGTCCTCAGTTCTTCAGCAACAAAATCACTACCACTTACAACAACTTCAGTCTGCAACCAGACCCGGCAGACCCTTGCTAAATGCCTCTAATCTTGCTAACCACATGGCCTGTCATCACCATAGAAGAAACAGCCGCCACCATGATGTCCATCCACTCTGGGGCACCATCGGACCTCTTCCCCCACCATGCCTACTCCAAAGGACTACAACCCATCAACACCATGCTCATGCCCATTCTGGGTGCCTCCACCTCTTCTGTGACTTTCCCACATTCTTAAGAACACACACCTACCCTCCTATTGCTGAAGAAACTATGCACCCTTCAACACTCTCCAACTACAGCCCGATTTACCTGCCACCATTTCTGGCCAAGGTCTTAGAGAAAATTGTCAAAAGATACCTTACCAAATACCTCAATGACCACCAACTCCTCAACAACACTTAATCTGGTTTCAGACCCAACCACAGCACAAAAACTGCCCTCTTCGCTGCCACAGAGAACATCGGCATGATGCTGACAGAAAAGACACAACTGCCCTCATCCTCCTGGATCTCTCCTCAGCATTTGACAGTCTCCCACCCCATTCTCATCCAACATATAAACAACATTGGAATCCAAAATGCACTCCAATGGATCTGCTCCTTTCTGACTGGGTCCCAGTCAGTCAGCCCAGCACCTTACACCTCGGATGCCTACAACCTCATCTGCTGAGTTCTGCAAGGATCCTCCCTGAGCCTGACCCCCTTCAACTTGTACATGGCCCCTCTAGGCAGCATCATCCATTCTCACAATATTGCCCTTCCCACACCAATGACACAACTCATTCTATCCCTTGTGAAAAAAGAAGCCTTGTACCCTAATCATGTTCAATGCCTGCATTACTGAAATCAGCCACTGGATGAAGATCAACTTTCTAAAGCTAAACATGCAGCTCCCTGTCTGTGAGAGCAATAGCCTGCTCTGTTTCCCTGCCCGCTTGTCTGCAGAAAGGGAAACAGAGGGAACCTCTGGTTCTTGCTTGCTGGAACCAGAGTGTTTGCTGTGACTTGGCGGGAACAGTCAAAGCTCCTGCCAAGTCACAGCAAGCAGCTATGTCTCAGGGGTGGGCACCCGGGGTCATAGCTGGAGTTGGCCCTGTGGGGTGTGGGGGTCCCCAGGGCCATAACTGACTCCTCAATGGGGGCTGCGTGTCCCCTCTACAACATTTGAATGTGCCCCAGGGAGGTGGTGGTCCCTTTGGTTGGGTGTCTGTGATGGACCCCCTTCATTATTTCAGTTCAGCCTCGAGGAGTTGGTGGTCCCCGGGGCTGCATGGGGGGCTGCGTGGCCCCACCTTGTTTTGAAACAGTTGCCCCAGGGTGGTGGCAGTCCCCAGTGCTCCTCCCCTTAATTGTAACACATTGCCCTGGGGATGTGGCAGTCCCTGAGGCTGTTGAGGGGCTGTGCAGCCCCCCTCACATGTTTCAGGTTTAGCCCCGGGGAGGTGGCAATCTCCGGGCTGTGTTTGAGACCTTACGGGCCTACCCCATTTTACACAATGATTTTCTCCCAGGGAGGCGGTGGTCCACCGCACATTTGAGCATGATAACCCTGGGAGGTGGTGGTTCCCAAAGCTAATAAAAGCCGTGGTGGGGGGCTGTGAGCCCTCTCCCCTTTCAATCCCCCAATGCCCCCAGAACCTGGCCCACACAGGGGCAAAATAAATAAAGAAATAAAAAAGGAGGGAGACAACCCTTGTTTGTTTTTTCTTTTTAAATGTCAGAAAAATCTGCGGAAATGCTTTTGTTTTGTTTTTGGTTATTTTTTTTAAGCCCTGGCGGGGTCTGTAAGGAACCTCTAGCCCAAGGCTAGGGGCTCAAGGTGACCCTACCCTGGCCCCTTTTCTTTGTTCACTTTTTTTTGTGGGACTCGGCTGAAGCAGAGTCCTAAACTGGCTGCCAACACTTCCTTGTTGAAATGTTGGCAGCCGATCAGATATCAGCACAGGGACATTTGGATCCACAAAGCATCTGCGTCCCTGAATATCTATATATCTGATAGAGACTTCTAGCGCAGATTCCTTACCTTTGAATTCCCTTGCATTAGCTTCGAATCTGGAAGCTTTTTGTTGAGCAATACCTTGCATGCGCCGTCAGGGGCATTGTCTGGTTCCACGTGCGTTGTCCGTCTCCATGTGGTTTCGTCAGTGTCGTTGGAGCTGTCTATGATGTCACGGTTGTCTATATAGACACCACCTCAGTGAGCGTACGTCAGTTCTTTTCCTTCCGCGCTGGTTAAGCGCAGGTCCGGGATTGAGCTACCCTTTGCATTTTTTGGCAAGCCTTTTTTCAATATTTTTTTTGAAGATTTTTTTGTTGTCTTTGCAAGGATGTCCTCTAGGAAGACGGGCATCAAACTGTGTGGCGCATGTCACCGCGCAATGTCTGTTACGGACCCCCATGAGGTATGTCTCTGGTTCCTCGATAGGGACCATGACTTGAAGGTGCGACTCCTCGGAGGTCACGGTCCCGCTCAAGGAGGAGGTCGAGGAACTGCTCCAGGATCTCCAAGTCCTCTTTGTCCCATTTGCGGTCCTTGGAGCACTCGGTGAAGAGGCACAAAAAGAAGTCCAAGTGGACTTCGACTTCGCCATGCCTGTTGGCTGACGAGGCGCCTCGGGAACGTCGACATTCCCAGCACAGTATTGCAGAGCCGTTGCCTGGGCCGACTCTGCGTCTTCCCCCCCCTTTCCGAGAGCCAGAGCGACCCCCCCCCCCCTCAATTAAGAGAATTCTACAGGGCCATGCGCCTTGTATTTGAGCAGGCTGCACCCTCGGTGGGTCTTTGGGCCCCGCGGTGTCACCAAAGGCCCCATCTGATTCTATGCCGGTGGCTTCAGTGCCGTTGGGGACTCCAGGATCCGAAAGCGGATCCAGACAGGCGCCTTGTTCTCAGTCGGCCTCCTCCGGCGCCGGACCCGACGTCGACGCTCCCTCTACCACCTGCGCCCACTGGTGTGTTGGTAGCTCCATCCTCATTCCGGATTACCCGGATCCGGAACGACGTCATACAACGCTGATTCCAACTTTAACTGCGCCGATTAGGTCCAGATCAATGCTTGAGGCTTATTTTGAACAGCCAGGCACAGGTGAGGAGTGGGAGGGGTCTGAGGATGATTTAGACCATGAACAGGACTGGCATGAGGATCTAGAGGAAGCCAGTGGACTGGATGGAGCATCTTATGCATGGTGGTATGTAGGGCAGCTGAGGTCTTGGACCTAGAATTGCCTATGGTGCCAGTAAGGACTAATCTCCTGACGGAGGTGCTTCAGCCAGGGGTTGTTACATCAGAGCCGATGTTACCCTTCAATGAAGCTCTCACAGAAGTCCTTCTGAGAACGTGGTACAAACCCAGCACAGGGGCTCCTGTGAATAGGACAATCGGCCGCCACCATAGACCAGTTCCAACCAACCCTAGTTTCCTTACCCAACACCCCACCCTGGAGAGCTTGGTGGTCCAAGCCTCCACTTCACGTTGTGCCTTCCCTTCCGCTCCCCCCGGATAGGGCATCCAAGTGGCTGGATCGACTTGGTAAGAAGATGTTTTCTTTCTCCAGCCTGGCATTGAGGTCGGTAAACACCTCGTGCTTATTGGGCTGTTTTTCCCATACTTTAAGGGATACGGTGGCACAAGTGCTGCCCCAGGTCCCGGAGGGCGAACAGGACACTCTCACCCAGGGTGTCAGGGATGGGAGAGATGCAGCCAAGTTTACCGTCCGGTGTGGCTTGGACATGACCGACTAGCTGGGCAGAGCAATTTCTTTGACAATGGCCCTCCGACACCACGCCTGGCTGCGTACCACTGGCTTTTCGGGGGATGTCCAGTTGAACTTGATGGACATGCTTTTCAGTGGCACACGCCTTTTTGGTGAATAGGCAGACTCTGTGCTTGAGGGATCCAAGGATTCTCCTGTACGTCCAGTTGGAGGGAGGATTCAATTTCATCTCCCTCACTGTCGGTCCATAACATCAGTCAAATGGGTATTGCAGATCCAGTCTTTCCCTCCCTCTATGCCTCTGGTAAAAGAACGGCTGAGTATCATTTGATCTTACTCTGAGAGGAAGTTACTGTTCTCTTGGCCAAGGGAGCCATAGAAAGGGTCCCGATATCAGAAAAAGGCAGTGGTTGTTATTCCCGCTACCTTCTGATTCCCAAAATCGCTCTATTCTGAAATTAAAAGGGAAGTCAATCTCTTCCTCAAAAGGAGAAATTCAAGATGCTCACTCTTGCTCAGGTCTTGTCTGCCCTAGATCAAGGAGACTAGCTAGTAGCATTGGACTTGCAGGATGCTTATTTTCACATCCCCATCCTGTCCGCCCACAGGTGTTACTTATGGTTCAAGGTGGGCCACGAGCACTTTGTTTACCGTGCTCGTCTTCGGTCTCACCAGTGCCCCTCAGGTGTTCACCAAAGTGATGGTGGTGGTGGCAGCTCATCTGCGCAGCTTAGGGATCTCAGTCTTCCCCTACATCGGCGACTGGCTGTTGAAGGCTCCTACGCCCAAGGCTCTCGTCACCCACCTTCAGACTATGGCAGACCTCCTGCATTCACTAGGGTTCACAGTAAACATGCCAAAGTCACACCTGACTCCCTCTCAGAAGCTCTCTTTCATGGGAGCTGTTCTGGACACTGCAGTTTCAGGGCGATCCTCCTGATCAGCGAATCCAGGATATTCAGGTTATGACACCGATGTTTCAGCCTCTATCCTGGATTTCGGTTGGACAGACTCTGAGGCTGTTGGGGCTCATGGCTTCCTGCACCCTGTTAGTCAAACATGCCAGATGTGAAGTTCCAATGGGCACAGCATCAGGGAAATCCTACAGACTCGGTTCAGTTCTCAGAGGGAAATGCAAAAGACCTGCAGTGGTGGTTAGTGAACTGCGATTGGGTCAAAGGCAGACTGCTCTCCCGTCCCCAACCAGATCTCACAGTAGTGACAGATGCTTCACTTCTGGGATGGGGGGGGTCATCTGGGAGAGGCGAAGATCAGGGACCTCTTGTTTCCGGCGGAGTCTGGGCTCCATATCAACTTACTGGGGATCTAAGCGATCCCACCAGCATTAAAAGCATTTCTTCCTGTTGTGAAAGGGAAGGTAGTGCAGGTGTTCAGGGACAACACTACTGCAATGTGGTACTGCAACAAGCAGGGCAGTGTGGACTTTTTGTCAAGAGGCTCTGTGTCTCTGGACATGGCTGGAACAGCAGGGCATAACCTTGGTGGTTCAACACCTGGCAGGTTCTCTGAATGCTAGAGCGTACGACTCAGCCATCGATGCCTAGGGAATCACAAATGGTATCTCCAACCGGAGGTGGTGCAAGGACTCTTTCAGCAGTGAGGAGAGCATTGGTTAGATCTGTTCGCCTCCACAGAGAACGTACAATGTCAGCAGTATTATGCGTTGGAGTTTCCAAGGTGGCAATCGCTTGGCGACACTTTTTGCTTAGAGTGGAATTCAGGCCTCCTATACGCATTTCCGCCCATTCCACTTCTGCCCAGAGTTCTCAAGAAGATCCAGAACAACCGGGGCCCAAGTCATCTTAGCGGCTCTGGATTGGGAACGGAGAGCTACTCAAAATAAGCATCGATCCTCCGTTCAGGCTGCCTCCTCGAGAGGATCTTCTGTCGCAGAAGCAGGGGAGGGCTCTCCATCCGAACCTGCAACTCCGCATATTCATGCGTGGAGATTGAGCAGTGGCAGTTGATGGCATTTGACCTTCTTCATGAAGTCTGTAAGGTTATTTTGGCAGCCAGGTGTCACTCCACTAAGACAGTATTCACTTGCCTTTGGAAACGCTTTGTATTATATTGTACGGAGAGGTCTATCGACCCTCTTTCTGCTTCTTTTTCTGACATTCTTTTCATTCTGTCTCTAGCCCAGCAGGGTTCTACCTTAGGGACTCTGAAGGGCTATCTTTCTGCCTTATCGGCATTTGTTCGGCTGTCTGACCAGCCTTCCTTGTTCAAATCTCCCATTGTAAATAGATTCATCAACTGCACCCGTCGCACCCCTGCTGTTGCAGGGCCTTTCCCGCTGGGCCGGCGGGCGCTCCTTTGGCGGCCGCCCGCCGTCCCAGCGGGAAAGCCAGAATGGCCTCCGTGGTCTTCTGACCGCGGAGCGGACAAATGGCAGTGACCGCATGGCGGGCGGCTACCGCCGCCCGCCGCGGTCAGATTGACCGCCAGAGGCTGAACTGACCAAGGTATATGTTTTGAACATTTAGTGAAGATTGGTCTCAATATGACATTAACCAAAAAAGTTATAAATCATTTGAGAGGAGACATCATCATAGAGGACCGGATAACCTGCAATACTGAATATGTAGTTTGTTTTGAGGTGTGAGCGCAGTAAGCTTTATGTCGGAAGTACAATTAACAAACTGAAACTAAAGATCTTGCAACACATTTGAGCCATAAAGAATGGTGACAGGAATTATCCTATGGCCGAAATTTTGCCAATGGCATGGACGTTCATTGGCGAGCCTGAAATACTTCGGGGTGAAACATGTGAAGGCTCATCCTCGGGGAGGGAATAGGGAGAGAGAACTGAGGCAAGAGAAAACAAGGTTTTATTATAATGGGCACGGAAGCCCCTTGGGGGCACAATTCCAATGCTGAATTACATGTCCAATTGTGAGGAATATGATGTGGATATGATTGGTGACAACTGGAAATGTGTTTAATAATTGTGGGTATCTTAAGTATCAGTGTTTGGCCTCTTAGTGACTGTGCTCATGCTACGAAATAAGTATGTGATTATCATGTGGTGGAGTTATCTACACAGGTCTCAGTTACCATCAACTCTCCCTCCCGCCTTATTTTAGGTTTTTGTCTTAAATCCATGCAATTAATTCCTTAAAGCTGTTAGATGACTGGTTATTTTATTACAGTGAATTAGGCTCCAGGGTAATGTGTATGTTGAATTATGAGGAAACACTTTCGCTTCATGTACCAGTAACCTTGAGGAGGAATACGTCTGAATTAGAAAGGATTGGGGTCCCTCATGTATTTATTATTTGATTTAATCATTTTAGTTAGTGACATCTTTTTGTGATTGTATTTGATACTTCCCTTTGGAGGCATGCTTCTAGGTATGATCTAATACGTTTGTATATGATGCACCAGTCACCTTAAAGAGCATCACACTTGAAATATGGGGTCAACCCACAGGTTCATTCATTGAACCTAGCACTCCCAAGGATCGGTGTTTTTAATATGGCTTTTGAATATCTTCATCAAGTTTAGTTTTGGAGTGTGATGCTATAATTTTCATATTTTCATATTATGCATGGATTGCCCTGGGGGGTTACACACTTGAATGGAAAGGTTTGAGATAGTTTATAGATGAAGTGATTCCATCATTCTTAGGATTGGCACTTTTGTACATGGCACCCAACACTTTATAACTACAAGACACTTTTGTGTCAGTATACAGTGGATCTGGATTGACATTTTTTGCACTTGCACCCGGCACTTTATTACTTAAAGGCACTTTTTGTATCAGGATGTATTGGATCAAGATCCCGATCATAGAGACTCCAGCCCCCACCAGGGACGCCCCCCCTTTTTTGTATTTCCACTTGAAACTTTAGGGAATTATGGCAATCTTTATCTGTATTTGTTTTTAGTGTGCACTGAATGTGGGCCCAAATCATGATCAGATGCGGGCCATTGAATAAGAATTGCAATGAGCTCGCACATGTCACTTTTACATATTAGGATGGAAGTGGCTTGAAATGCATTACCGCGCCACTGAATCAGTGGGAGGCACATTGTGCGTATGGTAAATACACTTCTTATATCTCTCTCATTATGCTGTTCATAATTTCATCTTCCTGAAATTATCTGTTTACACCTGGCAGGATGTTTTTCTAGTACACACATCGATAATGGAAAATAGGTTTTGAGAAAACTAGGTGATATAAGAAAACTTGGACAGAACAAATTGAGGAAAAATGTATGTACATATGGGGGAAGTGAAAAAAAAAATCACATTTTGAAAAATAATATCAAATATTGAGATACGTTATATATTTTGAATGACATGAAAGAAAAAGTTATTTGCCTATCGTATAATCATGTTAAAATTGGGTGATATGAACACGTTTAAGCAAGATGAAAGCTTTGTAATGGTGGCTAATTTGTGTCTAAATATATTATGATGAATTATGTTGATTTCCGTTTTAGTTCTCTTGGGGCAATGCTGATGGTGAAGGCACTATGTATGTTTTTTAAAGGTGACCGCCATAATGGAATGAGAGACCCAGTAGAAGGCGTTAAGCTGAAATGTGTTGGCCTTTCGTTTTATCCTTTGTTTTGCTCACTGTAGGAGGCTGGCCTGGTTTGTAGTGGGTACCTATGGCACTTACACATTATACCAGGTCCAGTTATCGCTTATTAGTGAAATGTAAGCAGTGTCTAGAAGCCAGGCTCTCTAGGGTCAGCTGTAGCTGAGCAGCCAGGGCTTATCTAGGAGACATGCAAAGCTCATGCATTACCACTGTAGTCACAGAGTACTCACACACATGAAAGAAAATTCTCAGTGTTACAAAAATAAATGTACTTTATTTTAGTGACACAAATGCCAAAAATACCATAGAGACTATACTCCCTTATGAGGTAAGTAATACACAAATGATAAACAATAGTATGCGGATATAGCTGTAAAAACAGTTAGAAAACAATGCAAATAGTGAAAATCACAATAGTTAGAAATGGGCCTGGGGGAACACAAACATATAATAAGAAAGTGGAATGCGAATGTCGGTTTCCCACTTAGGTGTATTGTGTAGAGGGGCGCTGGGAGTATTAGAAAACACCAAAGGTAAGTAATATAACCCACCCCAGAGCCCAGGAAAGCAGGAGTAAATCACTAACTTTCCTAGAACACACAAGAACATGAGAAAGAAGATAATGCAAGAACAAAAAGAGACTGCTAGACACCAACAGTGGATCACCGGACCTGATGACCGGTGGAAGAAGGGAACCAAGTCCAAGAAGCACAGAAGAGTCCAGGGAGAACATAAGCCCCTGCTAACCCGGAAGAAGGTGCAAAAGACGAACCACTGGTGAGGAACAACAGTCAGTACTGTACCCAAGAAGACCGATGCGGGTTCCTGGTTGGTGCAGATGATGTCCAATGCTGGATGGAAGATTACAGTCTGGTTTGCGGTGCTGGATTGATCGCCAGCAAGCCTTGGCAAACGCAAAGCTTGCAGTTAGTGGAAAATGGCCCTGCTGGGACCAGGAGGGATCTGGTGGACTCTACCCAGGAGGGAGAGCCAGAGGGGGCTTTCAGCAACTCAGAGAGCCCACAGAAGTCCAGGCGGTGCGCATAGGAGTCCCACAGCACATGGACAAAGAAGGTTGAAAAGGAGGCCCACGCAGCACTACAACAAAGGATCCCACACCGGCGGAGTACCACTCAGGAAGCTGTGCATCGCAGGATAGCGTGCTGGGGACTGGAGCTGCACGGTGCAAGAAGAATGTCAACAAGCCTTGGCAACTGCAAAACACATGGTGCATGGGGGTACTGTCTTGTGTGGGGAGGCAAGCTCTTACCTCCACCAAAGCTAGACAGTAGGATGTCAGGACTGTTGGGACCACTTCAGTCCACCACTCGTGAGGCAGGATTCAAGCAGCATGTCAGAAGAGGAGACCCACGCTGCTGGTCGTCGTTGCAGAGAGATGCCTGCTGAAGCAGGGGAGTGACTCCTTCACTCCAAGGGAGATTCCTTTGTTCTTCTGGTGCAGGTTGAAGGCAGGCTGTCCTCTGAGGATGCACGTCTGGGAAACAGTTGCAGTTGCTGGCAGGAGCTGAAAATACAATGTTGCAGAAGTTGTCTTTGCTTCTTTGTTGCAGTTTGTAGAGTTCCTGGAGGGTCCAGAAGCAGTTTCTGCGGTGAGAAGGTGAAGTAAAGGATGCAGAGGATTCCTGCTGGAATCTTGCAATCCGAATCTGAAGAACTACCCAAGAGAGAGACCCTAAATAGCCCTGAAATGGGGATTGGTCAGCTACACAGGTAAGCACCTATCAGAGGAGGGCTCTGACGTCACCTGCTGGCACTGGCCACTCAGATGCTCCCAGAGTTCCCTGCCAACTTGGAATCCAAGATAGCAAAACCTAGGGACCCTCTGGAGGAGCTCTGAGCTCCACCCCTTGGGTGGTGATGGACAGGGGAATGGTCACTCACCTTTTCTTTGTCCAGTTTCGCGCCAGAGCAGGGACTGGCGGTCCCTGAACTAGTGTAGACAGGATTATGCATGGAGGGCACCAAATGTGCCCTTCAAAGCTTTTCCAGTGGCTTGGTGGGTCTTTCAGTGGAAATGGCAATGAAAGGGTGCAAGGACCTTTTCACGCAAGCTGCAATGGCAGTCCTGCAGAAGGCTTTGCATGGGCTCCCTATCGGTGGCAAAAGAAATGATGCAGCCCATAGTGATCACCTGGAACCCAAATGCCCTGGGTACCTAGGTACCATAAACTAGGGACTTATAAGGGAGCACCAGTATGCCAATTTTGGGTGAAATATTGGGTGTCCAGTATGCAACAACAACATTTAGAGGAGAGGGAGCATAATCACTGGGGTCCTGGTTAGCGGGATCCCAGTGAACACCGTCAAGCACACTGACATCAGGCAGAAAATGGGGGTAACCATGGCAAACAGAGGGTACTTTCCTACATTCACATTTCATTTGGGAGCACCTTTAATAAAATTGACTTTTAAATTTCCTATACTGGTGCTAATCACCTATTCCTCTGTGTGCTGCTATACCACGAGTACTGGAGGAGGCTACATGAGAGGGTGAATATATTATATTTATACATCTATATGTGTGTGTATGTATGTAAATAATATTGGAATATTGGAAACTGATATATATGCATAAGCCCTTCACCAAAGATATTTATCTATTGGCTTACATTTTGCCTCCCTCTCGCTCTCTCTCCCCCCCCCCCTCTCTCCCTCTTTCAATGGCATTTATTGAAAGTTGCAATATTGATTTACCAGTATATTCCAGCATTGACATAGTTAACAGATCCTATTGAAATACAAGCACAATTCATTAGAGTAGCAAAAGTAGGTATGTCAATGTGTATGTAAATTTTTATGTTGAAGCCACACACCCTCAGCATTGTAAAGGACATTTGAAGCAGTTGCATCTTACTCGGGGAACATATATTAACATGAGGTATTGCAGCTTTGTAAGAGATTTGTTAAGTAGTTGCATCTGACTTGAAAGGAACATCTAGTAAAGTTCTGAAGGGCTGCAGTCTTGTTAAAGAGTTCTCACTGGTTCTTCTGACTCGAAATGGACATCAAGTAATTACCTGAGTGTAGCTATGAAAAAGGTCAGACCGATTGGCTTTGCCAGCGTTTGTTTATCTTTGTATACTGTCCATTTTCTTGATTGAATTGCATTATTATAAAGCAATGGCTGAAGTGACCTTGTGACAAAACAATGTTAACATGTCACCACCTTGAATGTTATTAATGCTAAACATTTAGACAAAAACAGTGAAATTATTATCTTGACCATATTGTAAGGCAACAATTAGTTTTGCTTAACCCTCTGGTAGCTTGGCACACAAGCATTCAAGCTTAAATTAGAGACAATGTGTAAAGTATTTATGCAACAAACAAAGAGTAATAAAGTGAAAAAAACAACACATGAAAAATCCCACACCAATTCTTACAAAAAGAAACTTATTTTAAAAAAAAGTTTGACATCAAAACAACGAAAATCCAGTCAGTAGAACTGGAGATATGCAAGGTTTTAGGTAAAAACAGTGGCTAGAGGCACCAAACACCAACTCTGGTTATTTGGTCATGTCGGACTGGAACAAAGTAACAAAATCAGGCCAACTGTGATGGAATAGCGCTGGCTACAGGGACCAGGTTAGGCCCTAGGATCAAAAGTAACTTAATTCCTTGTTGTGGAGCGATGCGAAGTCTTGAATGAAGGAAGCGTCACTCAGCAGAGGCGATGCATTATGCAGTGATGGTTCTGAGGGAGATGCAGTGCCTTTTTAATACTTCTTTGAAGTAGGAGAAATTTCTTGAAAACTCCCTTTGAAGTACTTGAAGTTTCCTGACTACCCTGCCCTGACTCAAAGCTGGCTGCAGGAACAATGCAGTGGGGACAAGTTGTTTGTGTGAAGGCAGACCACAGCCTATTCAGTTTCAAGTGGGCCTGTGCCCAACTCTGCCTCCGATCCTGCCAGTTGATGGTCCAGTCAGGCACACCCAAACCCTCTATTGTGTGACTGTCTGGGAGGAGTTAATAAAGTCCAACTGCCAACTACACCCAGTCATGTGACCTAGGACATTTAAAATCTGACTTTACAATTAAAGAAGATTTTTAATTACAATTTTATAGATACCAAACATGAAATGTTCACCTGTTCCCAATCAAAATTTAGCACTTATTAAATGTAATAATGCAACCCGATGTTATCCAAGGGCACCGGTATCAAGACATGTGAAACCTAAAAGTATTTATTCAACCTTTTAATTACAAGGCACCCTGCCTTATGGGCTGCCTAGGGCTTACCTTAGGGGAGACTTATGTGTACGAAAAGGGGAGTTTAGGGCCAGGCAATGGGGTTATATTGCCTAGTCGAGTTGACAGTTAAAAACTGCATTCAGATGGCAATGGCATGCCTTGGACATATTTAAAGGGCTATTTAAGTGAGTGGCACAGTAGGTGCTACAGGCCCACTAGTAGTATTTAATTTACAGGCCCTGAGTATATAGTAGATTACTCTACAAGGGACTTATAAATACATTAAATAAGCCAATAAGGTGTGAGCCAATATTAACATGTGTAGGGGAGTGAGCACAAACACTTTAGCACTGGTTAGCAGTGGTAACTTGCATAGTCTTAAGGTGAACAAAAAGAAGTTTCAGCAAAAGTGGAGGGCAAATCATTTGGGGGAGGATCACCCTAAGGCTGACAGGGCCTACATGTTCCCCCCCAGCTGAAAGTGGGGAGAACTACCCAACCACCTGGGTGTTCTAATCACTAAGCAGAAGAACCTGAACAAACCATCAGCACTGGATTGTCTGACCCAGGGCAGTGTTCCTTTGTGAAGTCCATTCCCTGTTGGATGATCTACCACCTCAACAGTTTCGATTCTCACCTCTCAGATGAATGAGCCATCTGAGCCACCTGTCCTCTGTCTGAACACGGAAGTAAGTCCCAAACAAGTGTGGTGGTGGTTTTTTTTTTTAGTGCCTGGACCACAGTAAAGGCTTTACTCTCACTAACACTCCAACTCTGTTCCCTGGGAATTATCCTAGATGAACGCTGGTCTAGGCCCTCCTTATTGAGATGTGGTAAGACTGCCACTATGTCATGCTCTGATGCATCTGTTTGTACAATACATTCCTGGAAAAAGTCAGAGGCCTTGAGCACGGGGCTGTGCACATGGCTTGTTTGGAAGAACCAAACGTATTCTGACCAGATCACATTCTTGGACAGCCTCTTGGAAGTCAGCTCAGTCAAGGGGGCAACACTGGTATCACATGCCTTGAAAAATCTCCTGTTGCAGCCAGTGGGGACCAGGAAGACCCTCACTTCTGCCTGGGTTTTGAATGGCTCCTCAGCCAAGATAGTCTCTATTTTGTCCTGCACGGGCTGCACCTTATCTTGTCCACAAGATGTACAAACTACACCACAGAATCCTGCCCTATCTGGCACTTTCTGGTCTTGATAGGCCTGCCTGTTGCAGAGTCTGAAGCACTTCCCACAGGTGAAAAGGGCAGTCCTCTCAACTGCTACTGAAGACAGTTATTTCATCTAGGGAAGCAGCCCTGAAGGCGTCCATCCAAGCCAAGGCCTTGTTCACCAGCTTCTGGAAGGCAGCAGGGGCGTTCTTTAAACTAAAACTAAAGGGCATTCCTAAATTGGAAGTGGCCTTCTGGGGTGAAAAATGATGACCTGTCTTTAACCCCCTCAGATAGGGCAATCTACCAGTACCCAGAAGTCAAGTGAAAAGTACTCAAGAGCTTAGCAGTCCCTAATCTGTCTATGAGCTCATCAGCTCTGGGGTGGGGGTGAGCATCAGTCTTGATAACTGAGTTGCATCCCTTGAAGTCCACGAAGAACCTGAGTTTGGGGGCGGTGCCTGTTGAAGCAGTGTTGGGTCCCAACACCACTGGGCTGGATCAGGGATTAGTGGAGTGCTCATTTCCAGCATCTTAGAGATTACCTCCTTGATGCTGGCCTTCACGTTGTCAGGCAGCCTGTATATGTTGTTTTTGACAGGCAGCCTGTCTCCAGTATTTGTATCATGGGTAGACAAATGTGCAAACCCACAAGTGAGGAAAACAGTGAGGCAGTCTGTTCCAGCATCTGGTGACGGTCCCTTAGCTATCCTGGGGTATGGGTAGGGGAGGGGTTGATACCCTCCTCTGACCCATCTTTCTCTTTTGCTGAGAGGAGATCAGGGTAAGTTTAATTCTCCTCTTCCTCCCCATCACTTCGTATCAGTAGCATGGTGACCTCAGACCTCTCATAATGGGGTTCAAGGCAATTGAGATGAAGTACAGTTAAAGGGTTTCTGGTGGTCTTGAAGTCCACCAGGTAGTTGACCTTTGCCTATTTTTCAATCACCTCTTAGGGCCCAGTCCAACAGTTTTGGAGAGCTCTGAGCTCTACTGGTTCCATCATACACAATTTCTGGTCAGGTTGAAACTTCACCAGGGTAGCTGTCTGGTCATACCACTCCTTCATGGCTTCCTAGCTGGCCTCCAAGTTCTCAGTAGCTTTCTTCCAGAACTTGGCCATCTGGTTCTTGAGGACTAGCATATTGCTAACCACACCTTGGAGGAGCATCTTAGGAACTTGCTCACACCCCTCTTTTATCAGACTGAGAGGTCACTGGACAGGCTGACCATACAGAACTAAACCAAATTACCTTCTGTGGCACCTCCCTGTAGGCAAAAAGTAGGCATGGCAAGAGAACATTCTACATCTATCTCACAGGCTCAGGCAGGCCCATAATCATTTTATATGAATTAGGTATGCAGTTCCGATAAACATGGGAAGCTTGATCCACACTGAGGGTCCATGTGCATCTCACTGGCCACAATACATATTTATGCATTGTCCACTGGGTATAAAATATAGGCTTGACTGAACCCCTATGTACAATCTGATGTTCTTACGCTTCATATGTGAGACTCTTGTTCCTTTACAAATACATATATTGGGGTCCCTCTATACTCATGGGGTTCACTTGTGTTATATACACTCACTGGTCACAGAGCATCGTTTTTAGGATGCACAAGCCCTCACCCACCAAGGTGGCATGCTTCATTACAGGGCTGTGCTCCTCATTGGGCCGGTTCTGCAATGTCAAAATGGCCCCTCAAAGGAAGCTTTTTGCTGGAGATCATTTCTCATGTCCGATATGAAGCAGAAAACTTCAAATGACAGACACATGCCCTCAGTAATTCTTTTCAGTATGGGTGATAGTAGATTGGGGAGAAAAGATCATAGTTAGTTAATCTATCACATCAAGTTGGAGGTTACCAACCAAAGCAGGTCACTTCCCTTGGGCCAACTGAAATATCTGTAGTTTGACAATTAGAGCAAGGGAGATGGACTTTGGGCTGCATAAAAAATGGATCATATAGGGACATGCAAACTGCAATACAAGGAATTGTATATACATCATATGGTGACCTTTGGGGGCCGCAAACAGTATTTTTAATTAATTCTGTGCCGAAGATCTGCAAGTGACTCTGCAGTGCCAATTAAAAGGAAACAAACAAAATTAAATGTGTCCCTCTGCACTGAGCCTCATAGAGGTCCCGGTGGTCCCCATTGTCTGGGGCTGATAAATACATTTTGGGGAGAGGGCATGAACTCCCCCTGCGCTCCCTGAGCCTTCATGGGGCCCCAGGGACCCCATTCCCTAGGTCTTGTATGTTTCAGAATGGGGAGGAGGGGCATGCAACCAGCCTTTCCAAGCCTCAAAAAAGCACTGGGGCACCATCCCCTGGGGCTAGCGTTTTATTTTGGGGAGAAGGTGTGTGTGGGACCTCCCTCTCTGAAGATTAGCCTCAAGGACCCCATTCCCCTGAGGTTGATTGCAGTGTCCAGGAAGCCCCATCCCCCAGGACACAGCCATTTTCTGCCTGGGAGAATGTGGGCAATATTAGAATAGAAATTGTTTAACTGGCCCCAACCCTGGGCAGGGAACACAACTTTGCTCTGTTTTGCTTTCCTTATCTTATGACCGAGCTGGCAAAACTTCTCTGGAATGCACTTCTTAGTTTAAAGAAGACATTTATTATTATTACTTCACCACGAGGTTCCTGAGAGACGAGATTAGTAGGTTGGAAGCACACGTTTAAAAGTAGTCGCAGCAATGAAAGCAAAATATATCAAAGTACTTCTCAATTGCAATGTACAGAGCAAATACATGTGATTACATTATAGCATAACTTCAAAGCAAAGAATAAAAGTCAAAATGTCATCACCGTAGGGCCTATCACTCCTTGTCATCTTTCTCATGCCAGCAAGTTGATGATTCCTGTTCAACTGCAAGAAAGAGATTTTCCACCCAAACGGGAGGTCAGGCAGTTGACGTCCGCTCCTGACTGAAGTCCTAGAAAATTCCCCTCGCTGCTGCCCAGGGTCACCGTAAAAAGCCTGCTAACAGGCCCCTTCCTCTCAGAGTTGGGAAATAAACAAGCCATTGGAGATTGGCCAGATCTCCTAAACCTCTCTTCTTCCCAAGGCTGAGTAGAAAGGAAAAAACAAAATAAACGCTCTCTTATCACGTTAGGGTTTGTGTGAATTCAATACGAAAAACACAGCTTGGTCAACCATGTGGAAAAACACAGCTCATCTGCAATGTCGAACTCCACGATAAAGCCAATAGGCAGCTAACCTGAATACAAAATGTAATGTCTAATGCCACGTTAAAGCCAATAGGCAGCTAAACTGAATACAGAATGTAATGTGCTACTGATGAACATTGAACAACTAATATGCGCAGTGGTGAAACACAGTCATTGATCAAACACAATTAATGGCATAACATGCTCGTGCCTGGGTGGGAGCAAAGTAACGGAGCCCGCTTCTGCCAGCACCCAACATGGGTACTGGCTGGGGAGCTGGTGGGAGCCTTAGGACTCCCCTGCAGCCTCCAACTAAAGTGGTGTTGCGGTTGCCCTGAGTGAGACCTAGGGCATTCAAAATATTAATTGAAAATAATAAAAAATGATCTGCAGGAACTGCTCATTTTTTATTCACTACTCCGGCAAGGAATGTCCTATAGTGCCCTAGGGTTCAAATAATTTTTCTGAATGGTGGAGGGGCACCCCCAAACATTTTCTAATGTTGTAGTGGCCTGCAGGGTGTGCATCAGCCCCTAACAAATTTAAGTCACACAATAAGGCCAATATTTATATTTTTTTAGCGCCGCATTTGCTCCGCTTTGTGACGCAAAAGAGGTGCAAACTTACAAAACACCATTGTATTTTGTAAGTTTGCACTGCTTTTGCGTAAAAAAATGACTCAAATGCGGTGCTAAAAAAGTATAAATGTGGGCCTAAGTGTCCTGGGTCATTTAGTCCATGAGGTATAGAAAATGTTCGGAACAAAAAAACTAAGCCATGCTAATGTTTTTTTTAAAAAGGCTATATTGTAAGTATTTTAGCACTATTATTACACATTGCAATGTGTGAATTTATTAAATATATATTTGATTATGGTTATTGTGACATTTTGAGAAAGCCAATATTATGGCCACTTTTATTTTGGTAGTTTGAGCCTTTGACACAGCCAGTAGGCCTGCCTTATTTATAATGACACCTGTTATATTGTTACCTGACATAACCAGCTATTCTGAGGGGGGTTTGGGCGCAGGGCCAGGCCAACCCCCACCTGCGTCCAACCCCACACTGTGCACAGCTAATGAAAAGGTGATGGGTATTTTATCTATGTTAAAAGAAAAAATAGAAATTCACTAAAAACCAAAGGTTAAAGGGACGTTATAGTTAGATGGAAATGACGGTTAAAACATACTTTTTTAAACATACAAAACCACTGAGATTCAGCAGTCATAGTTATCTCGAGTAAATATAACTCATGCCCCGAAGTTACTAGAACTCATGCTGTCGCCATGCACTGCAAACATGAGCTTCAGGACTCACTCCCTGTGTCAGCTACAACAAATAATAATAAGGAATAAAGGGGCAGAGAAGGGAAACCAGAGTGGGATTTCAGAGCGACACTCCCATGGGTGAAAATTATATAAATTTTTTTGTAGCGTGGCAGTACCGCAGTACTACAGAGACGTATCCCCCCATGCAGTTTTTGCAGTAAAACTGCACTGCAGCAAAAAAAAGGCAAGGCCTTGGGGCTCCGCAAGACAATGGGGATTGGCCAGTAACAGTAACGGCCTGGGGTAGACTTAGTTAGGTATGGTAATAAAATATTACTTTACATTTAAAAACCCTAGAAATTCACTGAAAAAAAAAAAAAAGAATAAATTGACTTTATCGTTCGGTAGAAAAATCTGTTAAAACGTTCCATTTTAAACTTCAAAAATACCAGTTCTAGTTTACTGAAGTAACTATAACGTGTGCCATGTTTACTTTTAGATTTTGTCTGTGGGGCTAGCTAAATAAGATACAGGGTTTGACAGCAGTTGCTGAAAAGTGGCCTCCCGACGTGGTTGTGAATGAAGGTGGGAAAGCTTTTAGCAGGTGAAGTACAAAGTCTGTGTCCAGGAAGGTCTTGATCCTGATGGGTTGCTTCTCGGCGCCAGTCTTGATGAAGCCCTCTGCATTCAGGCTTAGGAACTTTTCTTGAAATCCGATCTCCTTCAGTAAGGCAACCTAGCAAGTTGAATCTAACTGGCATTTCAACACTTTGCCTCGACTTGACGGTGGTCCAGTTTTCCTGCTGGTTCTTTGAGTAAAACTTGGCAAAAAGTTTCTAAGTCTCAGCTTTTGAGTTCTGGACAGGAGGAGTACACTTTACCACCTACCAAGGGTCCAGGATCTGAGTGGCACTACTTGGGTGTTAGGACTCACTCCACCAGAGGCAAGCAGCAGGGTCCAGGGCAGGTAGTGTTGGAACTAGTCAGCTGGGCAGCTCAAGGAAAAGGACTCTGAAAGCTTGTTGTGTCCCTGATGCTCAAGTAGGTCAACCAACTGAACATTGGAGTCATTTCTGGGGTATTGAGTTAAATGCAAGGAGGACTGTTGCATTGCCATTTTAGTGATGTCGAACATGAACGTTATTTTAGCAATTAGGCCTGCTGCTTGGGCCTTTCAGCCCAGTTACATTTTATTCTGCTTCATTTTTATTATTTCAGAATCTGCCACATTTGTGGTGATGTTTTATTTACTCTATCTAGTTATTCTTTCGCCTAGGAAAGCATTGTGTTTCTCAGCAAGACATTCTTTTCACTTTGTGCTTTCCTCAAGGCTGCAGCGAGACAGGGTTGCTGGCAAAGTAGTACACTGTGTTGCCAACATTCACAGAAACACACATCCTTACGTGGGGACATTTTCCCAGAACATTAGTTGTTTTATTATAAAAACACATCTCTGTCTCATGCACGTTAGAGGGAGATTCCAGCCAGATGACCACAACCGCATGCTGATTTACTGTGCTACAGCTGCTTGCTGACACAACCAGTTCCCTAGCCTACATGGGGATGGTATCTCTATAAACAACAGGCTTTCTTGCTCAGGTATGGGGGATAATGTCTTCCCAGGGGGATTCTGAAGGGTGGATTAGGGCTTATCATGCAGTGCTCTAACACAGCTTCGGTAGGATCAGCATATATTACGCATAGTGATATTGTGGTTGGACTCTTACTGTGTTTCTCTTTTCTTGTCACCATTTTGCTTCTAGCATGTTTCATCATTCTAATTATTGCAATTCATGCCATTTTTATCTTCGACGCAGCTGATTCAATAAATCATATTAAACCATTTTCTGCCTCTGTTTGTTTTTGCCCGTCTGAGACCAATGTAACTCAGAGAAAAGGATGAGATCTGATAAACCACAATTTCCATGAGAAGTCATTAGGTCATGCACCCAGTTCCCACAATCATCTTTGCTCTTGGGCAAAGATGAGGTGCTTCTAGTTGGCTGGAAACAGATTAGGCTGATAGTTGTCACATGGTGTGGGACTGGACTCAGTTCCCTACAATTCAGGTGATGCTGCCGTCCAAATCCAGCAGCCTCATTAGGATAATAAGAGCCCATGCAACATGGCACCACCAACGTTTGGTCAGGCACTGATTTTCGGTCCTCCTAAGCATTTCAGTCTCACTACGTGCTAAAGGCACCTCAATACTATATACGGAGACGTCCATGGTATTGAGGATTTCCTCCTCAGCTAGGTAGGAAGTACCTATCCAACACTGTAGATTATTCAAGCTTGAACCTTAAAAGGATCAACTCTATTTGGTGTCCTTAGCTCTGAACAGGTATATCCACCATGGCAAACTCACATTGGGTGGTAATTGCAGTAAACATGCGACCTCCCTTCACTACCCATTTGCTATCAAATGGCCTTACAGCCTGGGGAGGTCCTGTAACATTTGTAGTTCAGGCTCATCAAGCCTACAGAACAGAAATATTCTACTCTTGTATAACCTTTGCAGCAGTTGATGGGAACACTAATACATTTCATCACTACACACCTGCAAACATACCTGCACAATACAGAGCTTATGCATACTTAGAGATACCTCTATCTTTTCAAGACCATAATAAGTGGCTTGATGGCACCCTAAACCACACAATATTACACATTAGGCTAGGTCCTCTGAGCAATGATGGTCCTACATGGCCTTTATTGGCCACATATACACTGCATCCTGATGCAGCCACCTTGATGGTAGCTGAGGTTCACCGATTATATGTTGAGCTTACAGCAATATACAGATGGTTAGTACAGTTCGTAATGTAAACATTAAACACTAACCCAGCACGTGCTGCCCCAGCGCACTCACATGCAGTCAAGCCAGGCATTAATCCTGCGACTGTACATTCGATCATGGGTAAAGTACCCACCTAACGGGAGGAGATTCCATTTTGATTAGCTCAAAAAATAAATGCACTGGAAGCAGGATAAGCATAGAATTCTTTATATGTGCTTGATATTTTGGATGGTTCCCACAGTAAATAACTTCAGTACTTGGGGCACGGTATTTGCCCCTCTCTATACTACCACACATGTAAGTCCAATACTTGCCAGAGTGTTAGAACAAATTCAAGATTAATACGCGGGCTGCCCCGGCCCTGGATTTGGGGTTGCAATTAATGGGAAATTTTGCCACTGTACCTTCAATAATATTAAGTAACCTTAAAGGGGAAGCAATTGCACTAGCAGTTCACATGCGGCTGCGGGACGTTCCTGTATAGATCAAGAGCATGAGCTTCCCAAGATTATCGCTGAGACCTACTCTAGCATTGGTCAAAATAGTCTGGGAGCCAGACCCATTAAACCACAATTACAGGCTAAATCCAATAAAGATTCTACCAAGCAAGCACGTGAGGGTTCTAAAAACTCTTGGATAAACAAAATCAAACACCTAAAAAAGAAAGGGGATAATCTCCGCATTCGGAGACCCCTCAAAATCCCTATAATCTTAGAAATAGAGATAATATAAAAATGCCTGATAGATATCAATATACTGATAAATGCCAATCTCGTTCTTTTCAGGACTCACTGGATGAACGCAGTGAGAGAGGTGGACTGTCAGAGCAACAAAGTGAGTTTGTGAAACCGAGAAAGGACTCACAACACTTGTCAGAAGTTTCTGTTAAAAAAGAAGAGAAACTTCCCCAACAAAAACTCCAATTCAAAAAGAAATAAAGTGATAGGGATTGCTTTACGAAATGCCACTCTGGGTGAGAGCTTTACTGAAGAACAGGAAGTGGGCACTGGTACTCTTATACAGCGCGGCAGAGGTCATAATAGTTCGCTGGAATCTTCAAGAGCATCTGGAGGTGAAAGCAACTGATGACTTCTCACAAGTCCCTATACCTGATAGGGTGCATAAAACGAAAAAAAATAATTAGAAGGAAACATTGAGCACACCATACACTCCATCTTTTAGGATTGCATTGTTACTGTTTATGATATCTTATTTGCTGAAAAAGATTGGGCACCAGAATTTGTCCGTAATCTCCCATATGGGAAGAGGAAATTGAACCCTCTTTCTTGCCTCTTGTTCCCAGAGAGCTCAGGGAAGCTTATGCCATTAATTGGGCAAAGGCACAGTCACCTGTGTTATATCACAACCATGTAGGGTGGGATAAAGAGTCTCCCTACCACATGATACCAATTAGATCTCACCCCAATACCCAATAAAGCATGAAGCTAGAATACCCGTGAGGAAAATCCTCACACAACTAGAGTACCAGGCTGTAATTAAACCCTGTGTCTCACCAATGAACAACCCATTGTTTCCCATAGCCAAGCCGGAACATTCATATAGAACAGTCTTAGACAACAGACATTTAAACAGTCATACATGAACATTTGCCATACAAAAAAACCACAGTACAGCACTTATAAACAATATAGTGCGAGCAAAAAAATACAAAACAACCTTGGATATTTCCAGTGGTTTTTCTGCCAAAACACAGCACCTGAAAAAATAGAGACTTAATACATTTTAGCACCTTAAGCTCTCAGAAAAAATGTTGCCGTCTCCCACAAGGGTATAAACACAGTCCATGATTCTTTTCACCTTCTGTTACTTCAATTTTACACAACATTGACACTGAGGCATTGTCCTACGTAAATCAAATCTACCTTACGGATGATGGTCTCATACAATATGTAAGGCAGGTGCCCGCATTGTTGTGGGATTTGCCAAATTAGGCTACAAATTTAATTTTAAAAAAAATAAAAAATAGCCTTTCTTATAGTCCTACTTTTGGGATAGAAATTATGGAAAAAAATGGAGGCAAGAACCTAGCACCCCAATTTTTATTAAAATATGTACAACTACAACCACCAAACACTATCACAAAGCTCCAGTCACTGTTGAGCATTTGAAACTTTGGCAGAATATATATATTCCAGATTATGCACAACGCATCAAACCATTAAATGACTTAATATGTCCTGACTTTCCAAGCAAATATTGGACAGTCGAACACACACACATTCTCAGAGCATTGCAATAAGACATGCTTGCAGCTAAACACCTACACACAAAGGACAACAAAACTCATTTGGTCATCAAAGTAATTGCTGGTGCCATTGTTTTAACCCATGTAATGTGGTGAAACCGTCCCGATTGCATACAAGTCACATCTATATTCCAGAGCTGAACAACGATTTGCTCTCACAGAAAAAATACTGACGGCTGTTCAGATGGCTTTCATCAAAGAGAGACCGCTGGCCCAGGAGAAACGCTTCATTGCCATATTTCCAATCCCAGCCCTTGAGGAGGGATATTACCAAAGCCAGCATTCCTAATGCTAAAGCACTACATCCACGTTGGATACAATGGGCAGTGTCTCTGATGGCCACTAATGTTGACTATGTTTTGGACCCAAAATTAGAAACTCAAAAATGTTTACAATATGAACTTGAATACCCTGTACCTGCAAACACATTGCCTATTGAACAATATCAAATAATGATGTACACTGATGGCTCAGCCCAGCCTGCAGTAGGCACTAAACATCAATACTCTGCCACCTGTGCGATTGTGAATTCCATCCACAGCACACCTACTTGCAGACCTTAGGGGACTACACTGCACAAATAGCAGAGCTCAAGGCTCTGTTGATGGCACTGGAACACTCTGATCCAGGACAGATAATATTATTTGCCTGTGATTCGTACTACTGTGTCCAGTCCTTAAATGAATATCTGCATTAATGGCGCCAGAATGGATTCAGAGATTCAAAAGGCAACACCATTAAACACAAACTCCTCTCGATGAAAACAGCAGATCTGGAAGAAACTCTACCCATTGTGCATGTAGTACATACATTGGGACATGAATGTGTTGGGATACATGTTACTAGCAATATTTTGGCGGATGAAGCAGCCAAGTCAGCAGTAGCTATGGCTTCTGTTTCTGCAATAACTTGTTCACGGATGAGGTTGGATGATGAAACACCAGCTGCTGTGAAAGCTTCGACTGAAGGCAAGCCCATGCCAAAGGCAAACCCTGCTAAGTATTCCTACAGCATATCTAGCCTCAATACTGCCCGAGTAACAATACCAGGGGTGGGTGATCGTTTGATCCCCAACCAAGATCAAAGGCCAGAGTTCATTAAAGCAGTGCATGAGAGAGTTGCTTCTTCCCATTCTGGTGTGGCGGCTACGATTTCATTGTTATAAGCATGCTACTGGTGGCCAGGTCTATGCAAACAGACCAAGCAGTATGTCCTTTGTTGTGACATCTGTTGACGAATAAAATGGTCCACCACCAAATGCCAACCTCAGACACCCCTCTTAATTTTCAACAAACCTTTACAGTGTGTGTACCTAGACAACTGTGGTCCCCTGACACCTGATGGTGCATACAAATACATCTTATTAACTGTTGACTCATGCTCCAGATTTCTATTGGTATGGCTACAATGCTCAGCTTTATCAGCACATATGCAGTTGCTCCTTTCCACTCGGACCAGGTCCCTGTTTTTACCTCAAGGCCATTCAGGGACACCATGGCTTTGTTAGGGGTCCAACTGTATTATTCGTCTCCATATCATCCAAAGGCAAATAGTGTTGTGAAGTGAAGAAATTGAGATTTAAAGCAATCCTCAACAGGTAGAGTATTAGGCACGGGTCGTAGTTGGCTTAATCACCTGTATGGAGCCCAGAGAGCACTTAATAATCTTCCCAAAAGGTCTCTGGGAGGGCGTGCCCCATATGAATGCCTGTTCAGAACTCAAATGTATGTTCCAGATCTTGATGATCCTGGTGCAGAGGCGGCAGAAACACGTAAATGAACGTGTCACTGTCTTGCAGAACTTAAAACAGTTCAGTGATGACAATGCATCCGCCAGTGCCGACTCCTTGGGAATAGGGAACGTCCAAATACCACCTACTGGCTGGATTCTTAAAGTTGGGGATCTAGTGTGTGAAATGATTGCTGTGAAAAAGGAGTTTGGTCTTTCCTATCGTGCACCAGTTCCAGTCTTGGGAATACACAGTACCAGAACTGTCATTCAAAATCACTTTGTCTCCATTAACAATGTCAAACTACACCATATGGCCAGTCCTGCACAACAGACCTAGAGGACTCCTGGGTAGTACCCAAATCCCTCTCACTACAGACCAGGATGTCCCTCTTTCCGAATCTCTCTCACTACAGACCAGGATTTTCCTTTACCAGTTTTGAGCAGCAATGCTGACACCTCTCTGAGCTTGGGGAGGGTGGAAAATGATCTTTCATTAGTCCCATTAACTTCTTCTGCAACAAATAATGTCAACAATATTGAGCGGTTCTACTCGAATTCTACACAAACGGATGGAATAGTCTACTATGAACCACCAAGGGGAGACTTCTGCTAGCTCTCCTCTCCTAAACACGGCTCTAGTTTTTTCACGAACTGCTTCTGGATACTTTGCCAACGTCAATGACACTTGTACCGACTCATTTGCCACTTCTGCAACATAAATATGCAAAGCACATAAGCTGAAAATTTCGCTCAAAATTAACTATTTTATTCTTCCATTGAACTATCTGTGACTCTTATTGACTGTACTTGCCCTCCTTCTTTGGATTACATTTGTCATTGTATTTTTGTTATTAATACATGGTCATTACCTTCCTGAACGCTCTACAGTTGAACTGGTGGATGAGGTCCTAAAACCATATTTGTCCTCCCATACGGTCCGCAGAGAATATTTCAGCTATACCAATTCCTGATGGGATTGTTTGGGATTGAGTACCCTTTGATATACGGCACGACTGAGGTTATTCAAATTCCTTATGTATTTAAACTTTCCATGAATGATGTAATAACACATGCAGTTGTTTATGATGATTGGGATGTAAAAACAGTTGATTCTATAATGTCTGAAGTAGAAAAAGTATTTGAAAGCGAAGATGTTTGTCAATCAAAAGAAAATTATAGAGATATGTTCTGTTATGATTATTATTGACATCATTACATTCATAGAGCAAGTACACCAAAAACTATTTTTAATTACACACAATTGGAACATTGACCAACTCCACCAATAGGGAGTTCGAAAACATATTCTGAAGAGTTTCCATATTTTTGTGGGCACAATGTTAAAAATGCTGAGTCGTATTATTTTAAATTGCCAGTGATGGAAATGCAACATATCTTATTAACTGAAAGCAAATTGATCTATTCTGATTCCTTTGTTTCCTGGTTAGATATACAAGGTATGAGTATTGGCTGATGTCGATTGACTTAAAAAATGTATGGGGAACTAAAAATTGGCAAATCAGGGGAAAATAAGTCTTATTTAGAGCATGCCTGATACCTGTTCAAATTATATTTTTGAATGAAACTGTACAACAGACAAGTTGTCTAGGCTTCGCAAAAATTAAGGACTTGAATGCACCCAGTATCCCTACCCCTGCTACATTTTACAAGTTATAGTGCCCAGTAGACACAAATGGTTGTCATGCATGTTTTATCAATTCCACAGGGGTTTTAGAACAAATAGGCCAGACCCTCACCATGTGTCATCAGAACATTCAGGTATAGTAACAACATACAATGTAGGGAAATTATGTCAGCATTGGTAAAACAGTCCTCACTAGATACTGTTAAAGAACACCTCAGTCTCCTGTCCAATGATACAGGTTTGCAGGTTTTCCTGTTAGGCCCCAGAAGACAACAGAAGACAACATAAAAAGGCATTCTTATATGCAGTCTACAATGAAATTTGAAAACTTTCTCAACAAGAAGCTGCTGCCGGGTAAGGCAAATAGATCAGGAAAACTTACAGAACGCATTAGCCATTGTAGATAATGGGATTAACACCTTGTCCGACCGCATATACACAACATAATTTCTTCTGCAATAGACACTGTGCAAAGCGACATGTCATTCTTACAACATGGACATAGCGAGCTAATGTCCATTATGCAGTGGGGTTGGACACTACAAACACTGAAATCAGGTTGCGTTCCCTGACAACACGTTAGAACAAGGGATATAGTTTCAACGTTTAATTTGACGCGACAGCAACAAATAATGGCTAAGAAGGAAGTGACTTATGTTATGCTAAACGTCGAGAAATTAGAAAAGTTGTCTTTTACAGTGGCTGAAATACTGTCCACTAAATGGTTAATACACTGGGTTATTAATCTGCCTTTTTCAATACTGCAATTCACATCCTGCTCGAAACACATTCCATTTGGCAGATATGAAAGGCTAGGAGTTATTTACATCCATGAAGTGTGGGAGCTTTCCTTTTTGCATAAAAGTTTCAATGGCATGAAAGAGGTCCTAGCAGCAGTGAATGTGAGACTTCTGTGAGCCATTCAATGGTTTGTAAGCAGCTGTCCTTGCACGGGGCATGTAAGGCATCGGCAGCAAACTTAGGTTGCTATCTGAATGGAGTTCTAGTCCCCTTGATTAGACCTACATTCCAGGCGCTCTATAATGGAAGCAATGTGCTTCTTAACAGTGAGAGCTGTTATGGGATGTGACCCGGAATAGCCTACGTTGTTTCAGTCTCGGAAATTGTCACCTGTCGCGGGAATGTTCTTTTTCCTCCTACACAACAGCAAGTAGCAGAAAAAAGTAGCAGATATTTGGCCTCACATTGCTACTTCAAATGTGGATTTTGACAAGTTGAGCAGACTAAGGGCCATATTTATACTTTTTGACGCACAACTGCGCCAACGCAGTTGTGCGTCAAAAATTTTAACGCCATTCCAAAGCGCCATGCGGGCGCCTTATTTATGGAAAGACGTTAGCCGGCTGACTGGTGTGCGTAAAAAAAAATGACCCACACCAGGCTGCGCCGGCGTAGGGGAAAATGGAGCTTGGGCATAAATAAATGGGGCAAGTCAGGTCTGAGGCAAAATATTGGCCTCAACCCGATTTGCGCCATTTTTTTTTACTCCCAACCCCCATTGAAATGACTCCTGTCTTAGCACAGACAGGAGTCATGCCCCCTTGCCCAATGGCCATGCCCAGGTGACTTATGTCCCCTGGGCATGGTCATTGGGCATAGTGGCATGTAGGGGGGCACAAATCAGGCCCCCCTATGCCACAAAAAAAAAAAAAATATACTTACCTGAACTTACCTTAAGTTCCCTGGGATGGGTCCCTCCATCCTTGGGCGTCCTCCTGGGGTGGGCAAGGGTTGCAGGGGGTGTCCCTGGGGGCATGGGAGGGCACCTCTGGGCTCCTTCCGAGCCCACAGGTCCCTTAACGCCTGCCCTGACCAGGCGTTAAAAAATGACGCAAATGCGTCTGGACGTAATTTTTTTTTGACCCGCCCACTCCTGTGCGTCATTTTTGCACGGGAGTTTAAATAAGGCGCGCATGCCTTGGAGTCATTTTTTAGACGGGAATGCCTACCTTGCATATCATTAACGCAAGGTAGGTGTCCACGCTAAAAAATGACGCAAACTCCAAGATCTTTGGCGCTAGACGGGTCTAACGCCAAAGTATAAATATGGAGTTAGCTTTGCGTCGGATTTGCGTAAAAAAAAACGACGCAATTCTGGCGCAAACAGAGTAGAAATATACCCCTAAAAGCTTTATTGTCAGAAAAGTATGTGGTGCTGACATCTGCACGCAAGACCTATGTGCTTAAAGATGCCCGGTCATCTGCAGAAATACAGTCCCTTTTAAATACAAACTTTCCAAGACACTTCGGTGAACTTGTGGGATGAATATTTAGCACGTCTAATCCTACTGGTATTGTACATTTCTTTAAGGCTGTTGGTTATGGTTTCATTTCCACCTTCTCCTCTGGCTTAATACCTTCAGCCATACACTCAATATTTTTGAGTATTTTCAGGGGATTTCTGCTTGCTTTGACTATAATAGGTGGCATCTTGCTGTTGCTATTTTTCATTCGCAATGGCTGTCCGTTCACAACGAGGAGGACTGAAAGCGCTTCCACCAGCGCAACTGTGTCATGAACGCATGATGCAGTATTTTGGAGCACAACTCCTGGAAGAACAGGAGTGTAACTGGTCTCTGTCATTCAGACCAGTTTTGGATTGTGTCCAGCCCGTGTTTCGATGCCTCTGGGGCCTTTTCGCAAGTGCACTGAAAGTTTGTCTTTCTACACAGCGCTTACTTTCATTGGATGTTTGCTACGGGAAGCTGTCTATGAGTTGCCCTTTGTGGATCATGCAGCTCTTGATTTGGCAATGGGCCCAACATGGAATGCTGCTGCCTCAGCTGGAGATTAGGCTTTGGAACATGAGTGCTATTTGTTTTTTCTTGGCAAAGATTTGTTCACGTTACCAGCTGCAGAAGTGGAACACTTCCTTGCTTCAATTGTCCCTGGAGTAATTGGAGATTTTAAAAATGACTGCCATTTGAATTTGGTTTTATTGGTGCCTCTGCTGATATTTTAAATTTACCCCTTCCAAATGTTTACATGCTCAAGTGTCTTTGACATTTATGTATATGTTTTGGAAAATAGCTTTTAATTGGTTTTATATTTTTTTATATTAGGCTTTTTTACCACCTTTCAACCAGCAAGGGGAGGGTGTTGTATAACCATTTTAGTGATGTTGAATAGGCATGTTATTTTAGCAACTAGGCCTGCCGGTTGTGCCCTTTAGCCCAGTTACATTTTATTCAACTTCATTTTTATTATTTCAGAATCTACCACATTCATGGTGATGTTTTCTTTTCTTTATCTAGTTGTTCTTTCGCCTAGGAAAGCATAGGTTTCTTAGCAAGACATTCTTTTCACTTTGTGCTTTCCTCAAGGCTGCGGCAAGATAGGGTTGGCAGCAAAGTGGTACCCTGCGTCGCCAACATTCACAGAAACACACACATCCTTACGTGGGGACATTTTCCCAGAACACTAGTTGTTTTATTATAAAAGCACTTCTCTGTCCCATGCACGTTAGAGGGAGATTCCAGTCAGACCACCACAACCGCATGCTGATTGACTTTGCTACAGCTGCTTGCTGGGACTACCGGTTTCCTGGCCTACATGGAGATGGTGTCTCTATAGACAGCAGGCTTCCTTGCTCAGGTATGGGGGATGATGTCTTCACACGGGGGTCCTGAAGGGCGGATTAGGGCTTATCATGTTGTGCTCTAACATAGCTTAGGCAGGATCTGCATATATTACGCATAGTGACAGTATGGTGGGACTCTTTCTGTGTTTTACTTTTCTTGTCACCATTTAGCTTCTAGCATGTTTCATCATTCTAATTATTGCAAATCATGCCATTTTATCTGTCGCAACTGATTCAATAAATCTTATTGACCTGTTTTCTGCCTCTGTTTGTCTTTACATGTCTGAAACTAATGCAACTGAGAGAAAAGGATAAGATCTGATGCACCACGATTTCCCTGAGAAGTCATTAGGTCATGCACCCGGTTGCCACAATCATCCCTGCTCTTGGGCAGAGATGAGGTGCTGCTAGTTGGCCAGAAACAGATTAGGCCGACAGTTGTCACATGGTGTAGGATAGGATTCAGTTCCCCACAATTCTGGTGATGCTGCCGCCTGAATCCAGCAGCCTCATTAGGATAATGAGAGCCCACGCAACAGGCCCCAGTCTTCCTTCAGTTTTCAAACAGTAGGATCGTCCTTCCTCAAGTCTTCACAGACCCAGTAGTGTTCTGAGAGGGTACTGGGGATGCCACTTTTATGCCAAGTGCCAGCCTGTAGGTTAGGGAAACTCCTGGCCACACCCTAACAAATGGAGCAAAGGTTCCCAGGGATTATCCTACTCACTTTTGCAGCACTTCCTGTGCTTTTTACTGTAAACTATCCCACAGTGCCCTGCTCCACCAAAATCCAACATTGCAGAACCCTTCTTCCCTAGTCAGAGCTCCCTGTGCCTATCCAGAGGTGTGAAAATGACAAAGTGTGACTAGGATAATGGGCAAATTCTCACTCAAAACCAATTCTGAGGCAGCTTCCATGTCCCACTAAATCTGAAGCCAAGCTAACTAGGAAGAGAGAGAGGCAGGCCTAGGTGGAAGCTATATCTGCCAGCTACCCATTGAAGCTAGGTCTGTTGACACCAGCAGAAAGGCACATATGTCTTAGGAAGGAAAATTGCAGCTTTTTAAATGAGACATTTTCATAAAATCCAAGTTTACCACTGAGTTCTATTTTTAATTACTATTAAACAAGTCCTTAACTCACTTTCCTAGGTGCCCCCAAACCAAAATAAAGTTTTATAAGTTGTTATTAGAACATTGGAATGTTGGCAGCTCCATTAAAAACAATGGAGTGCTCCGGGCTATTACTGGCCGGTAAAAGCCCGGAGCACCAACATTCCAATGTACTCTTTGTTCACAGCAACAGCTGTGAACAAAGACTCATGGAGCCCGAGGGGATTTTAATCCCCTCGGGCTTCGTGAGGAATTTGTTTTATTTGATAGAACATTCTGCCCCGAGTGGCAGAATGTTCGAATAGCCTTAGAACCCACCGTAGCGGGCTATACCGGCCATCAGAGGCCCTCTCCCTTGTTAAAGGCCCGGGCCTTTAACGGCTGGTGGAGCCCGCTACGGGGGGTTCTAAAGCTATGTAATGTAACCCAGTGTTTCCTACAGGAGAGTCAGCCTGGCTAAAGTGAAACACGAATTTGGAGGTTGTCCCCTACCAGAACAGGTAAAACTTTAAATATAGCTCTACTACGTTTTAAATACCATGCATCCTGCCCTACGGGTGTTTATGGCCAACCTTAGGGGTGACTTATAAGTATTGAAAAGGAAGGTTTAGGTCTAGTAAAAGATGTATTTTGACAGGTTGAAATGTCAGTTTTCAAGTGCTCACTTACGCTGCAAGGGCAGGCCCGAGACATGTTTTGCAGTGCTAACTTTAGTGGGTGGCACAATGAATGCTGCAGCCAAATGTAGCATTGAATTTAAAGGCCTTAAGCACATGTAGTACCATATACTACGGATTTATAAGTAAATGAATTGTTCCAATGAGGTACATTCAATTTGATCATGTTTAAATGGGAGGGCTTTACCATTGGCTAACAGAAGTAATGTTTGCAGAGTCCTATGGCCAACAAAAACAGGTTCAGCTAAAGACGTCAACAATCTTGGGGGAATACCATGCAGAAGATGATAATGTCCAACAGTCTTCTATAAGAGTGTTCATGTAGAACCTTCTTCTCATATTTTTTGTCTATGATTCATAATCCCTAATGAAAAGATCAATGTAACGACCAAGAGTTCCTAAGATCGAACCACAAATGTGTAGAAAAGGTCTGCCAAGGTTGATCATATCTTTATGCAAAATATAAACCTGTATGTTTCTCAGTACTTATTATAGAGGAACAAAAAAGTTTTTGGTTCAAGAAAGCTTCATCTTTTGCCAAAGTGGTAACTTCAAAGATAACTGCCCAAATTTCTAGCAGGGTGTTTTTTATACTAAATGTTGCCAGTGATTTTGATTGTTCCGTTGACAATATATTCTGCTTATTAGTATTTTGATCAACATTCTTTTTCAACCTTGATATACTTTGGCTCTCTTTAAGATTATTATAAACCTTACGTTGTATGACACAAGGAAGTGAGTTTCTTTTAAGATTTTGAGGTTCTTCAGAATGAAGTTCTCAAAAGTTAAAACCGTAGAGTGTGCCAGGAAATTTGAGGGATTGAATGTCCAAGCTGGTCTAAGGCTGGTGACATCTAACTGCAATTGATGTTGCCGGGATGAAAAATCAAAACATAGTCTAATCTTCCTAAAAATTTAAAAATGCCAGTTTACAATAGAACTAAATCGGTTTTTTTCAGTAGTGACAAATCCCCTATTATGAAGTGTAACTGAAAAATAGTCTGAGATCCAGTTGAAAATGAGAAACTTTATTGAAAATGGATGCATCCAAGAGGAACAGAAGACAGCAAGTGATGCAACTTTCAAGTCAACCACTGACACCCATTCACATGATGCGTCCCAACCGTATCCTTTACACTCCATGCACTAGACTGTATGAGGATCCCTCAAACCTCACTTTTGAACAAACACTAAAGGTATGCTTACCTCAAGGGACAACATATTCTACAATTAATAAAAGAGCTATGCTTCAAAATTGAATGTTTAAGTCTTGCTTATCTTCTAATGTACACACCTATTCATGCTGATACCTAATTCTCACAGATGTTCCCCTGCTAGACCCACTGTCACCAGCAATGTGCATGGCAGATTTCACTACCTCGCCATCTGTCACTTGTGTGCTGTGGCCTGTAACTGTGATTGAATCCCACACATCCAGTTCTCGAGGGTCTTGTAAATGTATTGAGTCTTTAAACACAATGATGTCATCTACTGCTACCCTAGTCAGACAAACTGCTTTCCATGAATCATACTTTGTCAGCTTTCTGTTTCTCAATTTCTCCTTCACTCCCCTCACCTTGAATACCTCTGTCACACAAACCTTTGTTCCAGGCCATCCCACTCGTGAGAGTTAAGCGTCCGGCCTCCTTCCCTTAAACAAATTGGGCCTGTGGAACTGTGGTGTGCAACTCTAAAGGTGTTCAATTGTTTAAATACTTATCTTTCTAAGTCAAACTATTGCACTTTGCCAGTTGAATTCCTGTCTGCAACTTGTGATTAAATCTCTGCATGTTAGTTTCAGGATGATATAGAGAATCTCTCTTCCTTTTTTAAAGGAAAAGTTTATTTAAATTTTGAAATTCACATTGGCATAATGTGTTATTTACGTTATATAACGTAACAGTATTTATGTATATCATAATGTAAATTTACACTTTGTCCACAGGTGTTAGCGAATGAAACCAAAAGGATAACAAGAAAGCAATCTTAACATTAACATAATCTCCCCCATCCCTTACTCGTCCATTCCCAACTGGCTAGTATCTGTTAGTCTTATGTAGAATTAGTTGCAAGTGGCATTATGCACGGCTAGAAACACCTCCTTTAAGACATATTTCAAAGCATCATGTCTGTACTACCATCTCATCACCCTATCTAAAAAGCATTATATGTATACGAACTGTCATCTGTTTGCCCTATCTAAAGAGCTGCCAGGCCCTTAATACTGGCGGTCAAACTATACTTGAATGGCCCGTGATAGAAACTTTACCATAAGACCCCAAGTTACCACTCTTACATTTCTCATATGACCATCCCAAGGTCAAGTATACCAATGAGAGGTCAAAGAGGCTCCTTTTTTCCCCACTACATGGCTTTTTCCATTTTGTTTTTTTACTGAAATCTGTTTGATGAATTTCGCAAAAGACACACTAGTTTTTCAATAGCATAAGTTAGCAACAGATGTGTGCGTAGGAATGTGAGATGCCTCTCTGAAGATTGCATATTTAGACAATTAAGCATGGAGAGAACGATGCAGTATGTATGTTGTAACAACAGCTTGAAGTCCTTATGCAATTCAGGTGCTTGTACTCCTGAGAGGGTGTGCACACGTTTGGAGCCAGGCTGATTCTATGTCAGGACCGGAGGCTCCGATTATGCTTTCTCTTTCTTTACTGAACTTAAACAGCAGCCAATCAAATACAAGTAACAGAAAAAACTACAACACCCAGGATACCTAACATCCTGTCACATGGTCCAATCACCATCCATGTCCTCTACTATGAGTCCTTTGACCTATGAAGTCACTTCCTCTTTGTTTGCTGCTTCGCTTTATTTTCTCTCCGACTTATTGTACTTTGCAATGTTTATTTAAATGTTAAAAAATTACCGAGCTAAGCGTCGCGATTCAGCGCGCTCTCGGTATATTTGTATAGGTGCTCTCGCGCTTCAATTTTATGGCATTTTGCCAAAATTTCAGCCCGGTTCCTTAAGTGGAGTGGAAGCGGGAGCGGAGCTGCTCTAGGGCAGTCTCTTTTCCATTTTTTATCGCGCACACGTGCGCGCACGCATTATCGAGCCAATCTACTTTCACTTTTGGAGAAGATCGGCTCGTATGTGCTGCTTGTCTGTGCCCCCTCATTTACCCAAGTAGTAATTCTTGCTCCCTGACGCCCAGCTAAGAATCTGACTGGGTTGTAAAATTATAAATTAGGCTGCTGCCTAGAGTGCCTTTCAGGCTGCTTCCTCCACACTTTAAAATTAAGGGCTCCTTTTTTTCTTGCCTGAAATTGGGGTTTTTTCACTCCCCCTGTTGGATCCCTGAGTAAAAAGTGTTTTTTCCTCAGTACTTTGATACATATTGTAGTCATGGCTCAATGGGATGAACAAGAAGCTGAGTACTATACCGAGGAGTTGGGCAATCAACTTGAAGTTGATCTGGTGGAAGCCCTTGATACCAGGGTACAACAGTCAGTAAATGATGCTCTAGTGAGAGCCTTGGGACCCTTTTCAGAGCAAATATTTGATTTCACTCGCTCACAGGGTTGGACTCAGGAACCTCCTCAACACGAACCTAAAAAGTCAAAGACAAAGCAAAAAAATCTGGAGACTGGAGCAGAGGTCAGTGGTGTCCACGCTGACGCTTTCGAGAAACTGCGTAAAAAATGCAGTGGCGAACATAATTACAGCTCAAAAAAGGGGACCCCCCTTTCTACCTCTTCCTCTGATAAAGATTCCTCTTCTGATGATTCAGATGACTCGGACGTTCCTATACCGAGTAAGAAAAGTAAGAAAACGCCACCTCCCTTTCAGGTTTTAGACTTTGATCCCACGGAAATCATTCATCCCAGATCCACCAATTGGGTTCCCCCTCCTGAAGTAGCGCAAGATGTCCAAGCCAATTTACGTAAAAGCTTTGATAAAGAGGTTAGGTCACGCTTGAAAGCGGAATGCCCCAGACCTGACTTGGAGGGCAAGGTTTCCGATACTCCAGAGATAGACCCCACTATGGTCACCTTTATGAAAATATTCGCTTGGACCGCTCCTGGCGTAGTTGTCAGGACAAACTGTTGGATCTTTCAGGACCTTTGACTAAGATCCTTGAGTTGGCATATGTAGCCAAAGAATCTAGCACTCCAGTGGACACCGATGTCCTTATCGGATGGGCACAAAGAGCTGTGTGCTTACTAGGGAACTCTAACTGTGCCATTTCGGCAGAACGCAGGAAGTCTGTGCTTATGCGCATAGATCCCAAATTATCGGATCTTGCGTCATCAGAAGCGGGTCCTTCAGCCGATGGCCTTCTATTTGGCTCATCATTTATCAAAGACTTAGCAAAGTTCTGTTCCACCTTTTCTTCTCTTGACAAAGCACAAATGTCACTCAAGAAGGTTTTTAAATGAGGCCTTTTTGTCAGGGCCGTTCGTTTCGGGGGACGTATGTCCAGCCGCAGCTCCTTTAACAGTCCCCAAAACTACTATCCGAGAGGGAGAGGTGGCTGGTACGGAGATCAGGACTCCACCTTTTACCCCACAAGGCAAAGAGGGGGTCGGCCCCGTTTCCGTAGGGGTCATCGCAGAGGACAACAAGGAGCCATTCAAGACTCCAGTTTCACAGGGGAGCATTATTCATTTTTCTCAGGTCAAACTAGGGGGCAGAGTGGCATCTTGCTTGGCAAATTGGAAACGGATATCCGGAGATCCTTGGGTTCTCCAAACAGTAGAATGATTTCGACTGGAGTTTGTCAGCACTCCCAAACAACTGTCCCCTCTGGTAATAATGTGTTTTTCCCAAGCAAATCAAGATTTTATAGACAAAGAAGTGCAAGCTCTCTTAGACAAAGGAGCCGTGCAATACGCTTACCCTCATCCTTGCGGTTTCCTCAGCCCAATTTTTGTAGTAGACAAGAAAGGGGGAGGTCACCGCTTAGTCTTGAACCTAAAGGATTTCAATCAGTGGATCCTATACAGACATTTTAAGATGGAGGGTATCCACATGCTAAGGGACATCCTGTTAGAAGGGAATTGGATGGTTCGGTTGGATCTAAAAGATGCCTACTTGTCGATTCCAATGTTTCCTCCCCACAGGAGATTTCTACAATTCCAGTGGAAGGGTCAGTGTCTGGAGTTCCGAGCACTCCCATTCGGTCTATCGTCAGCCCCTTGGTGCTTCACGAAGCTCTTGAGACCTGTGATGGAATGTCTCAGATCCTAGGGAGTCAGACTGATTATATATCTAGAGGACATTCTGCTGATGGCTCAGTCTCCTCAAGTCCTAATCTCGCACTTGGATTGGACCATCAGTCTCCTACAAGATTTAGGTTTCCTGATCAATGTACAGAAGTCATTGTTGAAACCTTCACAAGTGATAGATTTTCTGGGATTTCAGATAAATTCCATTTTATGTCAGCTTCTCCTTCCCTCCCAGAAGATACGCAACATCAAGAGGGAATTGAGATCGGTGTTAGCTTGCCAGACCGTCTCTTTGAGGAATATAGCCAGAGTAGTGGGCTTACTAGCCTCCTCTATTCAGGCGATATTCCCTGCACCCCTACATTATCGAGCACTTCAGAGGCTCAAAATCAGACATCTACAACAGGGTCTGAGTTACTCAGAACAAATCCCATTGACTTCCGATGTAAGATCAGAAGTTCAGTGGTGGCTTCATCACATGGAAGCTTGGAACGGCAGGGCGATTTTCGGATCTCACCCGGAGGTGGTGATAGAGTCTAATGCCAGCAGATGGCGTTGGGGAGCTTGTTGCAACTCCCTAGTGACGGGGGGCAGATGGTCAGAGTGGGAACAATCCCTTCACATCAATTGTCTGGAACTTCTAGCAGGATCATTTGCTATAAAGAGCCTCTCTCCGCAGAAAACAGATTGTTGCATACTATTACGGATGGACAATATATCGGCAGTGAGGTATGTCAACAAATTGGGAGGCACGAAGTCCAGAATTCTGGCGGAGATTGCCGAGGATTTCTGGCATTATTGCCTTACTCAGCATTTAGTGGTCATAGCGGAATATCTGCCTGGGGACCAGAATGTCATAAGCAGACTGGAACTCCAGATACCTATCAGACTCCAGCTACTGGAAGCTGGATCCTCTGATTTTTGCCCAGATAGTCCAGGAATGGGGCAATTGCGAAGTGGACCTATTTGCCTCTCGACTCAACTGCCAAATTCAAAAAAATTACAGCTGGCGTCCAGACCCTTATGCTTTAAAGACAGATGCCTTTCTTCAGGACTGGTCCCAGTTTCGAGGTTATGCGTTTCCTCCTTTTCTGATGATCGCCAGAAGTCTGGCTCAAGTGCGGAGACAGAAAACAGAGATTGTTCTGGTGACTCCGTTTTGGAGAGCACAGCCTTGGTTCCCCAGTGCTCTACATTTAGCCTGTGCCTCTCCTCTTCTGATTCCTCCTCGTCCGAATCTTCTTTTGAGTCCAGAGGGCCTTCAACATCCTCTGATCTTGTCAGGGAAGTTAACACTTCTAGTCTGGTTAATTTCAGGTCGAGATGGAATACCCCAGATGTTTCGCAGCAAGCTGCGGAATTCATTAAACAGGCCTGGGCCAGTAGGACCCATAAGAGATATGATTCAGCCTGGCGCAGATGGTCTAGTTGGTGTGATGGAAGGGGGGCCAATCCAGTGGAAGCGCATATTGGTTTGATTGGTAATTTTCTAGCAGAACTAGCCAGTTCGGATTTGGCTTATCGGACGGTCAATAATTTTAGATCTGCCATTTCAGCACGGCATTCACAGTTAGAAGGCAAGCCCATTGGAGAACATCCATTAATTTGCAAGCTTTTGAGGGGTATACGTCTTTCTAAGCCACCTCAAGCTAAATATACTGTTTTATGGGATGTTAATATTATATTAAAATTTCTTGATTCTTGGCCTACCAACAGATATTTGTCTCGCAAGCAGCTAAGTTAACCATGCTTTTGTGCCTTGTCTCTTGTAAAAGAGTATCAGACATCAGAGCCTTAGATTTAGCAGGTAGAACCTTTTCACCGGAAGGAGTATCCTTTTCGGTGACCAGGAGAACTAAAACAAATTGCAAGTCAGTATCATATCCAGTTTATACGGAAAATTCAAAATTATGTGTAGTTCAATGTTTAAAGGATTATGAAGTTGTCACAGAAGAATTTCGACAGGATGCTAAAGGTCAATTGTTAATTGCTTTGCAAAAACCTTTTAAACCAGTTTCCTCAGCTACTTTAGCTAGATGGATGAGATGGCTGATGAATGAAGCAGGTATTGATACCTCTGTTTTTGGGGCCCATTCTGCTAGAGGGCTATGGCTTCAAAATCATTTGCCTTAGGTTCTCGTTTAGAGAACATAATGAAAGCTGCAGATTGGTCTTCAGAAAATACTTTTCGTAAGTTTTATCATAAACCTGTATTGGATGTAGCTAGTGTGGTGATGGAACAGCTTTAAACTAGCATAATCGGAGCCTCTGGTCCTGACATAGAATAAAAAAATTCTAGCTATCGCGTCAAGAATTTTCAATTCTATTAAGGACACGGAGGCGAGGATTATCCCTCCCTTGTTATATTTATGGAATATTTATTATCAATTATTGTGTATATCTGATGAGATATTGTCATTTAACCCTCCCATTATTTGAAATTATAAAGTTTAAGATAAAGTATATTTTATGGGATATTACCTACCTGTTTATTGTTACAGCTTCTGATCAGAAGAACGCCTGAAAGTCATAACCTCAAGGAAAGATTGGGTTATAATGTTCTACCGGTTGTTTCTCCGGCATGGAGCCTCCAAGTTTCGGTTCTTCAGTATGGAGAAGAAGTTTATGACTCCGGATTCGGGATGGCGTAAGAAGTTTGCGTTTTCAAGTTGACATTATCTCTTTTGAACAAAGATAGAGGAAGTGACTTCATAGGTCAAAGGACTCATAGTAGAGGACATGGATGGTGATTGGACCATGTGACAGGATGTTAGGTATCCTGGGTGTTGTCGTTTTTTCTGTTACTTGTATTTGATTGCCTGCTGTTTAAGTTCAGTAAAGAAAGAGAAAGCATAATCCTCGCCTCCGTGTCCTTAATAGAATTGACAATTCTTGACGCGATAGCTAGAATTTTTTTTACTCACCACTGAGTCTCACTGTATTCTGCTATCTCCCTCCATCGTGGCCGAGAAGCAGGCAGCGCGAGAGGACCTGGCAAAGACGGCAGCCATGTAGGGTGCAAGGAGGACACCGGCTGCCATCGTCTGTCAGCTGCCTACCGGTCACTATTTCCCTAACGCCTATACTACCATTTTACAATTCGGCTACATACGTAGCAAAGATAGTCCCCGGTTGATATGAGGAGAAAATTCGGGCTCCCTGCTACCATTTTAGGGTAAAGTGGCTTAGCAACTGGTGACAGGGTGATATTTTTGACTTTTTTCCCGCCCTCCCTATACGTCATGCCTTTTCCGGTGTTTAGCCCACCTACACAGCACCGGTAAAGTAATAAAAACATACGAGGCTCGATGTTTTTAGCCTGGGGTCCGGACTACTTTATCTATTTATTTTCCACGCAGCGCAACTGCGTTGCGTCTTTTTTGCTTTACAACGCTAACAGCTCTAACTGGAAGAAATGCGAGACCCGTTGCATTGAAAATGCTCGGTTTGTTAGTTTTTTGGTAACTTTTTGGGTTGGGCTTCTTTTTGGGGTGTTGGTTCTTTTTAGACGTCTCATTATCGAAGCAGGTGTGTAAGGGGGTTTGTGTTTTGCTGTCGCTTGAGGCAGGTGCTTAGCGGTTACCTGGAAAGTTTTACACGAATTTACAGAAGTTTAATTTAATGTATCCAGTTAGCTAGGGCAGGTGGGTAAGAAAGCAGGTGGAAAATTCAGGTTTATGTAGAAGAAGTTTGTTTGATTAGAGGTTGTTTCATACAATCATATGCAGTAAGGAAAAAGTTAAAGTTTTAAACTGTTGAAATGCATTACAATTAAGATGAGGTATTTGAGGGGTGGGCGGGACCGTAGGGGAGGAGGAAGGAGATATGGTTAGTTCAATTCATGTTGAGTGAGGTGGTGGGTTTTTCCGGCGGTTTTATAATGTGCATTTGTTTAAATAAAGCAGCCTTTTTCGCATAATTTAAAGTGGTCAGTATTATGTGCTGCTCCACTTCCTTCTAAGCAGACTGATAAGCAGAAGCCAGTAGCAGGCAAAAAATGCAGAGCTGGCGAGTCAGAGAGGTGGTAAGGCAGGATGAGGTCACATAAAAAGACAAGAATTACTAACTGGTGAGCAGGGAGTTATTGTAGCAGTGAGTTGTTGCAGCGAGGCCTCACCAGTGAGTTAGTCACTGATGGATGCTGCGGAGGGTACACTATCGATGCACAGAGGCAGCCGGACAGGGTCTGCACCCCCCTTGTAGCGCGGTGCCCTGCGGGACTGTTAACCGCTTGCTACTGCTGCTGCTTCTTCATACTGTTGCATTACTACTGCTCACTGCTGCTCTCTGACTACTGACTATTGATTGGTGATACCAGAGACCTATGATACTGATGATATTGCTATCCGATGACTGCAAAAGTCTGCTATGGTCTGGTTTTTCTTCTTTTGCGCTTGTAATGTTATTAATTGAAAACAGATCTGGATTTTTCAACCGGGTGCCTGAGTGATTTGCTGGCCCCAAGCTTCTGTCACGTTTGAGTGGCAGGCCATGACACCAAGGAGGGTCCAAGAAGTGTTTAGTAAAGGAGCTCGGGGCAGTGTAGTGAATGGTAAGAGCAGGAGAGGCCCGTGACATTGGATTGGTGGGATCACTTGATAAATCTGGATATCCTCCCTCTCTTCTTCTCTCCTGTATAATATGGTCCTGGTTGGTGGGCATTGCTGGTCACTAATAAGACACTAGCTTGTACCTGGCGAGTATCTCCGCCATTACCTCTGCTCTATCCCAGTTAAAGCTGAAGCTGTTCAGTGTAGGGAGTGGGAAGGAGAGGCCCGGAGAGTGTTCAGCGGTCCTCTCCCCTCTGGACCACAGGCTACTTGTAGCTTCTTAAGGAGATACTTACAACCTATTCACATATTCATGTATTCCCTGAGAGCCTCTTGCTGCATATCCTGCATACCCAGGATAGCGAGTAACGATCCATTTAATGGATATTTGACTGCTGCAGTGTTATTGAGCCTCTAGGTACAGCCTGAAAACTTGTGTCAAATTTGTGCCAAGTACTTCGCCTGTACAGTCCCTTACAATGAGCAGAAATGGTTGTCGCTAGAAAATTGGGTTTACTGAAGAAGAATAAAGGTGAAGCTGATATATTAGAGTCCGGTACGTATACTGCAGTCTAGAGTGGTAACGAGAAAAGAACTGGGCATGAAGTCTGGCCCCATAAGATTATCAAAGAATTTAATCAGAAAATATATATACAACGATTTTGTGTAGTGGTTAGGTAGTGAATAAAAAGGTCTCTTTGGGAGTTCAAGGCATAAAAGCTCAGTATGTTCCAATGAAGGTGAATCAGTATCCCTTAAAGCCATAGAAGCCTTGGGTGCTGAAAATCATTTAAATTGCAGGCAATTGTCATAGACCAGGTTGACCAGACACCAGGAATGATGATAGACTCAAAGACACAGGCACAAGTACACTGTGATAGAAATAGTGATTCATCTTGGATGCATTCAAAGTGAAAGAGGCAAGCCCAGATTTTCTCTTCGTTTTCTGATCAACTTGTCTTCCAAGCAAGAGGATGAGGAACTTGGGATAGTAACCTAAGCAGAAAGGGAGAGAGATCAGGAGACCCAAGGCGGGAGGGGGAGTGGACTCACCACAAATTAAAGAACTGAAAGGGTGTGAGATGTCAATTAACATCAAATGGCTGCCTTCTGTGACTGGAATCCATTGCCATATTGCTGACAAGACTTGTTAATACCATTAACCACAGCAGAAATACAAATATGTTAACATTGTAACACCTAATGAATCTTGAAGCGAGACATCAAATGCCGAATGATAAAAAGTTTAAACCCCATGTAGAGCATCAGGGGCTCTGATGGACTAATTCACAAACCATTGAATTGTACGTAGGAGGTAATGACCCCAAATACCCTCAAAGCTGTGTTGATCAAGAGGGAGGGTTAGGGGATTGATGTTACCCCTCAGGGCATGCCTTAGTAGATGATGAAGCTATACTTGGATATGAGCCCCGAACTGTTGTTATTAACAAGGTCAATTTGTATATCATCATTGAGGGGGTTGTAGAAGCTCTCAAGTTTGAGGTTAAGGAGGGAGAAAAAAATAAGGGGCAGGAGAATGTTTTTTCAATCTTCCCAAAGAATAGCAGTAGGAAAAGAGACTATTAAAAGAACAATTGAAAAAGTCTAAGAAAACGAAAAATAGAATAATGAAAAAGGGCAGGAGAATTGTTAGGAGAATTGTTAGGATTGCATTCCAGTTAGAAAGCAGGATAATTACTTCCTGGGAAAAGTAAAGATGACTGAAGTAAAACCGGTCACCTGTGAGCCCATTTCCAAGCCAATGTTAATAGAAAGGCATGAGGAAATTAAACCCTGAGGCACTGCTGTAAAAGTCGGTCAAATCTTATAATAGTTGAAGAAACGTCAGAGGATATTATATCGGAAGCACAAGCAAAGCTATGGAAAAGTAATATTCCTTGCCCCTAGGCTCAGAATACTGTGGAAGAAGAGTCCCCTGGCAGTATACTGAAACGCCACATTAATGGTGTACTTAAATATTTAAGTAAAATGACAAATTGTGATAAACAGGACATCATAGATTAATGATGTTGGAGAACAAATTTGGGGATGGAGGTCAGGAATGGTTTTAAGCCGTTCAAGGATTTTGACAATTGTTAGCTTTCTCCCAAATATTTTGACAGTTTTTAGCTATCTCCCAAAGCTATCAAAGATATCCTCCAAATATATATCCTTGGTTAAATCACTTAAACAAAATAACCGGGGGTATAAAAGCCAATCTGCACTTTTATTCAAGATTAATGTCAGATGAGCTACGATGTTCTGGCTATGAAGTGCATGAAAACAATCAAGATATTGATTCCAATCTAAAAGATAAAAAGAGGTATAAGGAAGACTGAGGTCCATTTAGTCCAGTAGATAATACTTCAACTACGGACAGTGATTTGACTGACGTGAAACAAGCCTTTGGCAAAAGTGAGCAAATTGTGGTAACAAGAACTACTCAGGGTAGGCCAATACATAGGGATGTGAATGATAGTTCCATGCTGAAAACTGATGACTGGAATTAGATTGCGCCTGCAATAAATTCAGATAGCCATATCTCTAAATGCCCACCTTGGAAAAGAGGATGATGAACTGATATGTTACATGTCCTGGAATATTGATGGGTTAAGAAGGAACTGGTAGCCTCTTGTTCAGAAATTGAAGCACAGGGACATTACTGTTGTTAGATTACAGGAAACTTGGAAGTCAAATGATGCGGTGATGAATAATTATACTACTTATAATGTTAATGTAGAGAAAGGACAATTTTGTAGGGCATCAGGGGACTTTTAACATTAATATGCACAAGTATAGATGTAAGATCAAGGAGGATCTGTAAGGAATTTAAATATTTTCTAACAGTTCCTATTACAGTGTTTAATTAAAAGTCCCCTTTGAAAACTGCTGGAATTTATGATTTTATTGTTATAAATACATGTTTCCACCCACATAATTATCAAAACAAGCAAGTCAAGCAAGTCCAGCAATTGGCACTCTTCCTGATTAAGATAAATATATAATCTCCCCAGTGTGCAATAATACTATTTGGGGATTTATGGTAAAGTCCCTCACCTCGGTCTGTGTGATGAATTTTAAGCTGAAAGGGAGGCGAGTTTAATTATTCTGTCTCAATCATTAACTAATAAATCTAGCGATGCCAAAGGGAGAAATATTGCAGATATTTTAAATTAATTAAGTGTGAATGTTATTAATAGAAGATGTAAAGGGGATCAACTGAGTAAACCTACATTTGATAATGGTGAAACGTCCTTGCTGATTGATTATACAATAATATCTATTGAAAAATGTTGTCTAGTTGAGGGCTTGGTCATATGGGAATTAACTGGCAGTGATCATCGGCATCTTCTACTAAAACATGGCTGGGTGACCATAGAAAGAGAGATTTGGTGGAACACAGCTTATGTCCAGTGTAAGAATGGTCGAAGAACAACAAAAATGAAAATGAAGATCAAAGTAAAACAACTGGTCCAGTATCTCGTGACTCTACACAGTAGAACCTTAGATAATAATATAATGACAAAAAAATAAAGGTTGATTAATGACATACTCCAACTACCAGTTAAGTTGCAAAATACCTATAAAAAGGGAAAAACCAAACCAGGGTTTAAGAGCAAAAAAATGAAATCAAAGAAAGCTTTGAATAAGAAAATAAGGGAGGCATATAAATTAGATCCCAAAACCAGAAATAGGCAGATCAAGGTCTATAAGAGAGATTACAGAAAGGAAACAAAAACGATTGTATGGGAAGAGGAGTCATCATTATGGATGGAAAATATTTCAGCCTTCTGCTATGGTAGAGTTGTACCAATGTTGTATATTGGCACAGTTGCTTTTTTTCTTATACATCGCAAATATCTTGGTGAATTTATGTTTCAGTTGCACACATCTACCAAAATTAGGAGAGGAGCAAATCCCTGCGGTACAATATGCTGATGACACTATCCTATTGGATTGTACACCATTAGGCCTTCAAAAGCAGTTCGATGCTTTTACAACTTATTGCATAGCTAATGATTTAAAAATCAGTATCTAAAGTAACTAAAGTAATGATATTTTCAAAAGTATTATGAACATTTTATCGTAATTGAGGGATGGATTGTCAGGTTGACTATGTGGGGTTTGTTTCTTCTTTATGTAAAAGTAATTCTAATTTTTGTTTGCCTTAAATCAAACAATTTAAATACATAAATATAAATAAGCTTCCAGTGCACAGTGTCAAGTATTTGACTTCCCCCACCAAAGGAAAACATAAACATAAACATTAACATCAAGAAGGAACCAAGGAGGAAGAAGAGAAACGGCCCCTACCACACCTTCCCAACCTGTTGAAACTGTGCCACCAAGGTTGTGGGTACTCACTGCATGATGCTCTAATATTAATCAAAGAGCTGAAGGACACATAGGTGGGGTGGGGAGGAGCATAAGAATTCTCATGTGGACATTTAGTTGATGAGAGGGCATCAACGCCATGAATTGCTTTTCAGTGAGCCTTAGTGAGTGGGAGATTTGTTCCATTGTGATGGCACGGCATTGTCTATTGAACCACAGTGGTATTGCAGGGAACTCTTTTTTCCACCAAAAGAGAACAATAAGTTGTTTTGCCACTACTGTCATATAGCTAAAGGTTTGATTAGGAATTCAGCAGATGGTTTGAACTGTCCAGCAAACAGGGAGGTTGCCACCACACTGGCTACCTCCCCGCCAGACCCATTACGAGTTTCCCGCTGGGCTGGCGGATGGAAACCAAAGTTTCCACCCACCAGCCCAGCGGGAAACAGACAGTAGCATTGTTGCTGGCTCATAATTGAGCCGGAGGCAATGCTGCCACCGCAGGGTGCACCAGCACCCTTGCAGTGTTCACTGTCTGCACACTGCAAAAGCAGACAGTGAACACTGCAAGGGTGGACAGGGGGACCCCTCCACTGTCCATGCCAAGTGCATGGGCAGTGCAGGCCCCCCGTGGCCCCCTGCACCTTTTCTCCACCAGCCTTTTCATGGTGGTAAAACTGCCCTGAAAAGGCTGGCAGAGAACAAGGTCGTAATCAGCACAGCAGCGCTGCATGCAGTGCCGCTCTGGCTTATTCTGACCTCAACCCACCGTCAACCTGTCAGGATCACCGATGATGGCGGAACCTTGCCATTCTGACCACCAGGGTTTTAATCTGGTGGTCGGACCACCACAGCAGCGGTGGTCCTGACCACCACCACGAGGCTTGCAGTCTCAAAACCGCCAGCCTCGTGATGAGGCCCTAAGTGTCTTCCAATCAGAGGGTGTCATACCCTCCAGATGATTTGGCTGTAGATGTAAGCAGTATGGCACGATCTGCCCAAATGGCATAGCATAGCATGTTCTTTATGTGGCCCAAGATCTCTTTTCATATTGTTTGGATAACTATGCAGTACCACCAAATGTGCAAGAAGTCTCCCTCGCCTAGTCATGGCGCCAGCACAGGATAAAGGCAGTAGAGAACATTTTCTTGAGTCTGAGAGGTGTCCGGTACCACTGATACATAATCTTATATGTCTTTTCTCTGTATGGAGTGCTTCTATGGATTTTGGGAAGTGCCTTCATAATCCCTCCTACTGTTTGGATGTAACGGGGGTTCCCAGTGAATTTTGCCAGCATGTTTGGTACAAGTGTGTGTTGGACTGTTTGCAGTCTTGGAGTGTTCAATATGTGTTGAAGATGAGGCCTTTTGTGCAGTTGTACGACTGGATCATTTTCTCAAACAGTTTGAGGCTCCAAGTAGTGACTAGGAAATTTAAAGGGTGTAGCACTCAGTAGCACATTTAACAGTATTGGAGGCTGGAGGATTTTGATAAAATGGTAGTCAACTTTGCACTGTTCAAACTATTTAATGGTGTCCCCTATGAAAAGGTCGTTCAGCGTCCTACATTTTTCCATCTTCCATTCAGGAAATGAGGTTGGGCAAGTTCTGAGTAATCTGAGTGATGGGTGGAAGTAGTAAGACCCCTCTTCACAGCCATTTGTTCCCAGATATCAAGCCTGTCTAGGTTGGTGTGGCAATGTATGGGCTCTTGGGAGAGAGGCAATGCAGGTTCCAAGTTATCTTCCACATGGGGCAGCATTCCACTGCTCTGTTTATGTTGAATCAAGATTTCTATCTGTCCCTGACAACCTATTCCAATAAATATCATAAGTGTGCAGCTCTGTAATAGTCCACCAGATTGGGGCCAGCCACACCACCTTTATCCCTCATAGCATGACTTTTGAAAAGATACGGGGCTTCCTGCCTCCCCATATAAAAGAGTGGATTCTGGATTGAACTGATAAGATGTCAGAGATAGAGACGGATGTGGGAAGAAATTGGAAAAGGTATAGAAATATTGGTAAAATGTTCATCTTTACAATGTTAATGAAACTGAACTATGAAATAAGAGACGCTTCAGTCTTCTAACATCCATGAGGCTCTGCGGGCACGACTCAGGCCAGTTAGCTTTAGTCCAGCCCTCTAGTATAGGGGAGATGGTCTGAGGGACCAGTGAAAGGGGGTAAAACCTGCAAGGGGGGAAAGTCCTGGGGAACAATCATCAGGTAAGTATGTGTGACTATATTATGTTAATTTTAAACTTCAAGCACATTCGAAGTTCTCCAAGCCCACCACTAGTGCAGGAAATTATTATGAGGGGGAAAGGGAGAGTGAGCAGGAGGCCATCAGCGAAGAGGTTGATCTTATGGGGTCTACCTCCAAAGGTAACACCGCTAATCTGGGAGAATTGTCAGATCTTAATAGCGAGTGGCTCCCTTACCAGATCAAATAGCAGAGGTGAGAGGGAACACCCCTGTCTGATGCCCCTGGAGAGCATGATGGGCCGTGTGAGTCTGCTGTTGACCCTGATAACTGCAGATGGGGTTGAGTATGCCACCATTATTTTGTCTCTCGTCTTGGCGCCAAGGCAGATTTTCCCCAGGACAGCTTTGAGGAAGACTCAGCTCACCCGCTTAAATGCCTTCTCGGCGTTAAGTGAAAGGACCGCAGTTGATATGTTCAGTTTTTGCACTCTATCTACTAGGTGCACTAGCCATCTGATATTGTTGGCACCTTGGTGGTGTCGCACAAAGCAAATTTGGTCAGAGTTGACCAGGTCAAGGAACAGGGGTCTAATCTTAAGCCCAGTATTTTAGTGGAAAGTTTGTTATATGTATAGAGTGCTGTAGGACAAAATGATGTGCAGTCCATTAGGGGGTTTGCAGGGTTTGCGAATAAGCACAAATTTTGCCTCGCACAATATGAAAGTGAAGCTAGTGCTATATGTAAAAGAGTTGAATAGAATTAGTGGGTGATCTTGAAAGAGCGAGAGAAAACCCTTATAAAAGGATCGTTCTAGAAGTTCTCTGTGATGTTCAGTAATGGGTGGCCACTCCCATTCCCTGAGGTAAGATTGTATCACTGGGACATCTTCTGCTGCTCGTGTATAGAGCTCCTGGTAAAATTCTTGAAAGCCTTGTTGTTTGTCTTTTTCTGAGATGGCCCAAGTCACGGGGCTAGTGTGGATGCTAGCTGTATGGGATTTCAATGTTTGGAGGTGGAGTTTGTGCACCAATAACATGCCTATATTGTCATGCTTGTTATAGTACCTCTGTTTAAGGGCCATCAGTGCATGCTCCGCTCTGTTTGCTCTATGCATGCAGAGTTGGCCTTGTGAGATAGCCAATTGCCTATGGCTGCGTTTTGTAGGGGTTTGCTTATTGATTCCTCCTCATGATCTGATTTCAGAGGTAAAGGATTGTTCGTAGAGTTGTGGTTCTATCGCCCTGGCGATCACCATGGTTGACATCACCCCACATGTGGAGGCCTTAAATTTGTAACTGTTGCGATGTCCCCCTTTCAGGGCACCTTACCCTTGGCACACTACTGTATGTTTTTCAGCATATATAGTAATGTTTCATTGCGTTTAGTGATCACTTTTCAAAGGCAAGTTAAGTTTTCAACCTCTTTATTCTTCATCAAAAATGGATTGACTTCATCCTCAGATATAAGGTGTTGAAACATCCCATGTTAAATTGATGATATATACATAGCATCCAATAATCTGAATTTAATGATCTCGATGCCTTTTTGGGCTGAGACCTTCTTCAGGGGATGTGTTATCCTAAGAAACAATGAATAAACAAACAGAAATGGAGTGCATAGATCCAACCAGAAATGTTCAATGAACATAAACAGGACACCTCAACATGCGTGAAGTTTGTTGATAAACTGTCACCGCGGTGACAGACACCAGATACACGTAAGGGAATGAGTGAACAAACTTCTAAGATAAGGTGAACCATTCACATATTGTGCCTTCAAGTGCAGTCACCACTGCAGTGTTTTCTATGAGAACTAATAACATGCAAGGGTGTGTAGCCCATCACCAATTGTGTGAAAAAGTACTCATTTATTACGATGTGATCACTGCTGATACAATGTCTGTGACATAAATAGCATGTCATTAATGCATGCTGACGGTCTGGCTTAGTTCTGCATTCCCTACTGCTTTGGGTTTGATATATACTGTTAATAAATCTAAGGTGAACTGATATAAACTGCAAAATGATTATTCTCACTGTTCTATACATGCATAATGAACAGGGACAAAGGTTAAAACATGACAAAGGTCAAGCGAACAGGTAAACATTGGAAAAATTGGATAATGAAAAATAAATGTTGACATCATAACATATTCAATGTGAGTTAGTGACCCGAATAGCATATCACTCGTTAACTGGTGTAGTGAAAAACAATCGCCCGACAATCGTAAAATACATGAATATATAACATAAGTTCATTATTGTGCCCGATCCTGTGCATTCCCACACCGGGCATCTTGCTATCTGCCACCCCTGCCAACTGTGGCCATGCACTGAAGCTATGCCCCTGCGACCCCCCATTGGAGGGCCTCCACTAGGGCAACCCCCTCACTTATTTTTTTACAGCGGGGCACATGTGCCCCTGGTCAGACATGGGTATAGTGTCACTGGGTGACTGCTTCCAGCTGGATGTACTAATCCCCTTTAATGATCTGGTAGAGCAGGCTGGGCTCCCTCTGTGACAATTTCTCATGCACGAGGCACTTACTCAGCCCTGAGGGAACTGAGGGGTGACACTGACGCTGAACCACCAACAAACATGGTTCTTCAAACTATGTTGACGATGGGGGGCACTCACTTGGGTACATAGATATATATAGGGATCTGAATGGGATGGTGGGGAAGCCACAAGATGCCCTTAGGACCAGATCCTCAACTGACTCAGGCAGGGACTGATCAGAGATTGAATGGGGGAATGTACTCACATATCCATACAGGGTCTCCTGTAAGTCACGACTCAAATATATACAATTCAACTACATACATAGGACCTACCTCACCCCCCTTAGGATCAGAACTATTTATGGAGGGGACCCTAGGATTTTCCCCCGCTGCCCGGCACTAGACGCTGACTTTGGTCGTATGACGTGGGGATGCCCATGGCTTACGGGATTCTGGGGTGAGGTGGTTTTGAGAATAAATCGGACATTGAATAGAACGCTTAACAACAACTTTGCGGTTTGCCTGTTGGGCCTTTTTTGTAGGCATGTCCTCAAGAAGGTGGGGAATAGGTTTGTGGCCCTAGCCCTGGCCTAGCGACAGGTGGCCATGGCCTGGAAGTCACCCAGGGGGCCTAGATTGGAGACATGGGTGACCGATGTCACACAACAGGTGGGGGCAGAGGAGAGGGCACTGCAAAGGGAGGAGGCATGGGAAGTCCAACGCCAAGCCATAGCACCTATGTGGACAGAGGTAGTTGACGACTGGGAGTCCCATGGTAAGTCAGATGCTTTGATGGGTGACGAGAGAGCTGGGCTTGTGTAGGAGGTAGGGTTGACTAGCGATAACAACACACCAGATGGGACAAGGCAGGGCGAGGTGGCCCTGATATACGCTTAGAGCTGACCCCCAAGACATGGTGTGTCAGTACCTCGTCTATCAGGCCGGTCCACCTAGCCCCCGCTTCACAGGAACAATGATGCCTGTGTTTACAACATCCCTTTGAACGTGAACTCACATGATTATAGAAACTGCGAAATTTAAAGAGACAGTTATGAGTTTGTAGGCTAGCATGCTTTGTATTTTTATTACACTTATTTTACTCTGACATGCAGATGTCCAGAGAATGTACCCACACCTCTGTCCCTGTAGGGGGAATGTCACTACTGGACCAGAATATGAGGAACAAATGGATATGCTTCTTCTGTAGACACTTTAACCAAAATGTACTTATCATGAAACCCATGCATACTTACCATTGTACCGGCTCAGAAATTACCTGCCACCATATTGTTGGATACTTGTTTTATTTTCGAAATTCGAATAATTAAAAGTGTTAAAAAATGAATACAAATCTTGTTAGGTAAATACTGCCAATATGACGTTCAATAAGAGTTGGTAATCACATGCCACTTGTTAACTGATGTAGTGAGAAACAAGTGTTCGTGTGTGTTGGCTTTTTCCCCAATAGTTTTCTTAAATCAGCTGTAAAGACACGGGAAGACACGGACTCCAGGCCCAATATAGGGAGAAGATCCTGCTTGCATTTACTTGTGAAGAGGAAACAGTAATTTGGGTGACCTAAGGATCGTATGATTTCAGAATGAGGCTTATCATGGCCATCCCCTACAGATACCTGTACTGAAAAATGACAGAAAATTCATTCTGGTATAGAGAATACAGATTTTTCAAGATTTTATAGCTGTCTCTTTTATTCCGATTGGGGGAATATGTACCTTCCAATACGTATGAATACTATCGTCAAGAATTTTTGCCTAGAGAAAGTCTAGATGACGAAACACGTGTCGGCTGCATTTTGGAATGTACTGTTTCTTGAGAAGAATAAGCCTCAATCAACCACGAAAACATGTATGGGACTTTGATGTATACTGCATCACCTATATGAACATTGTGGTCTATACCACTGTGGCCTGGTATGTTAGATATTGGTGAAATGAATAAACCCAAATACATAGGACATTGAATAGGCTGATGGATAAACATCTTCGAGAGAGTAATGGAACAAATATCATGATTAGATAAATTGGTTTTGTGTAAATATTTGACTCCTGTGTATGTTATAGAACACAGGTACCGAACAAGCGTGCTTTAGCAATTACAAACTGCTTGGTAAAAATAGCTTGAGTACAATTTTAACTGCTGTGTATATTGTAACATTTACGAATAAGCAAATTCAGGATCGCATTCACGCTCATGATTCTGTACTCTGCTATGGTCCCTAATATCTTTCTTGTGTCACACATCAAAAGAAAGTAGTCAGACATACTCAGCATAAAACTCACCACTAATGCTTAGGTGTATAATGATGAACAAGTCTCCAGTGGCATTGATGGTGGCAGCCATGTTTTTCGATCTATAAATCCTCAATTAACCATAGAAAGAGGACTAGATTATCATTGAGAAAACATTTAGAACTAGAGGATAGGTCTCCACCGTGATAGAGCAATAGTCTATGGGCTGGGCGAGTGATAACTAGTTCTGGGTGTGGAATTTGGGCACTTCGCACTATGCAGACTAATGTGGAGTTTCCGAATTCCACACTCCAGCACAGAGCAGAGTTTGTTTGCACTCACAAGATTGGGTTTTGGTGCTCTCTTATGAGTGCAATGATACTCCCGGGCCGCTAGTGAGCGTGTGTGAGATTTCACATTCGCTTGTGTTGTTTCCAGCCATGCCAGCGACTAAAAAAAGGCAGCTTGCGAGCGCAAACTCACTTCTGAAGTAGATTTTCTACTCTAGAGCCACTAAATCTAGTCAAAAAGCGATTTTTACTAGATTTTCTTCTCCAATGGACCCTGCAATTTGTTTTTCACATTGAGAAGCCTTTTTTAATGTCAAACAGGAAAGAAGTGTGTCAGAGACTCCAGCTCCTGTTCCTGTCCAGCAGACACCTCCCAGTGCTTTGTCCATCTCCTGGTCACTTTTCACTTGGATTTTGAGGTGGAAGGATCACTCTTTTTGTCTCCTGGATATACCTTTGGATAAGGTCTTTGTTTTTGTTGAATCACAGAAATAAGTTAAAAAACTATTGTATACGGGTGTTGTTAGTTTGCTTGGGCATGCACTAATATTTCTTTGTACTTTAATTTGATATTTGATTTTAAACTTTTATAGTGTTGGTTTGGCTGGAGTTTAAGTATGGGCCTAGTTATTATTTAGTTTGCATTTCATTGATTTTTCACCTTTTGTCAAGGAGAATTGTTGTACAGCTCAGTACCTTTTCTATATGTTTGTAACATTTGCAATATTATTTTAGTATATGGCCTAGATTTCCAAAGGGCCATTTAGCCAGTAAGCCCAGAGTAGCCATCAGTGCATGAAATAAATGTTTCAGACGTATATGTTTTTAAAACTTCATTTAGGGCAGGGATGGCACTGGGTTAAATTTTAAATGTTGGCTACTGTTTGCATTTAATTTTTTTTGCAAAAAGTGTATGTATTGTGGGTTAATAATATTTGCTTGCATAGGAGGATGTTGTTTGGCCATGTGGCTGGCAGCCATTTTGTGCGTGCAGCCAGTGTCCTTTTGCCATAGACTTGCATGTGTTCTTCTTTGTTCTCAATGCTCCTTGTTTGGGCGTGTTGTTTGACCATGACCATGTGGCTGGGAGACATTTTGTGCATGCAGCCAGTGTCCCTTTGCCATAGGCTTGCATGTGTTCTTTATTTGCCATTCCTCCTTGCTTCTTGTTGTTGCTTGACCATGTGGTTGGTTGACTGCCATTTTGTCCATACAGCCAGTGTCTCTTGCAGTAGGCTTGCATATAAACAGCGTTAATTATTGATCATTTGTTTTTTGAGTTTAAATTAGATATTTTTATTTTTTTAAAAATTTACATTTTTAATGCCATTTGTATTTCATTCTTTAAATTTCTTTTTTATTTACATTTTTGTATTTTGATGTTTATATGTTTATTTATTTTTTACTTTTTATGTGCTATTTTTATTTTTTATTTTAATTGTTTTAATTTCTTTTTATTTTAATTTGCTTTTCCTGTAGCTAGTGCAACTGGTGTAGTTGTTACAGTGAGAAAGACCTGTCTCTCACCTCAAAATGTGCAGAGATTGACAATGATCAAAATGAACGAACATTTTATACTACCTGATTGCACCGTTTCCAAAACACCATTGGGGAAGAAGAGGATGACTGGTCAGAATCAAGCATGTTAGCTGACTAACATCTGGGAGAACCACCAGAGTTTGGGGACGGACTCTACTTCCCGGACTGAATATGCTAGTGCCACCATAGAACTTTTTAATTATTTCTCATTAATCTTTTTTTCTCTTTCTTTCTTTGAAAAAAATGCTAGTGCAACATTATGTATGTGTCAGATTTATGCTGCCCCACCATTGATTTTATAGTCACATATAAACCTGGAATGGAGTTGGACCTGTTTGCTGTGGAGAAACCCCCACACACCCTTCTGGACATTGGAGATGATGCCTGCCTCTCTTACATGCCATTGCCTATCCTATTTCTTTACATCACCTAGCAGGGCTGCCCTAGAAGGTCACTGATTAAAAGACTGTCTATGCCAATGCCTAATTTCAATGTGTGAATATCATCAAAGAGGAGATATCTTGTTCAACCACAGTGCTTGGATTGGAAGCGGTAACAACTAGGTAACTATTGCACCAATGAGTGGTGATATATTAATTGATTGTGAATTTGTGAGTGATCACTGCTGTATGTGATGGCTGACAGTGAGGGATGGAGTTCAACAAATTTGTAAACCTGTTTCTGATGATTTGCAATGTTTGGGGGCTGATGGTTGATCATTGTTTTCCCGAAAGTGATTGGACTTTCAAAGGTAGTGAAATTTACCTGCAGGGTCTACTCCTTTGTTCTGGTTCCTCATAACAAACCAGCCACTTTAGTTACCAAACACAAATCTACACAAAAAATACTCCAGTTCTGTTTCTCTATTTGTTCTTCAACAGCAGTGCACTTCACAGGCCTACCTTGCTCGGTTTGGGACTGGAACGGAGTTTCTCTGAATCTGGAGGAGGAAACTGAAAGGACTCTGGGCGGGACTACCTCAACAGCTAGAAAGGAGAAAGTTATTGACTTCAATGAGAACCCATGATGATGGCCAAGACTCTGAGGCCTAGTACTCACTCAGCTCTGTGAACTGGAAAGAGGTGCATTGACTTGGAAATGCTGCTTAGTTTGTATTTGCTACATTGTTAGCTCAAATGTGAAACACCTCTTATGTTCTTGCTCTGCCTCTGTGTCTTCTTCGTACACTCCTGATTACTCATGAAACTTACCTTGCTTTATTTTGTTCTTTTCCTTTACTCTGTAAAACAGCTACTGTTTTTTTTAATACACATGCCTTCTCCTAGTCTTCTTCTGCGCAAAAAAAACTCAAGACTCCAGCTTACCTACCTGACAGGTTCAGACAGGCACCAGAGTGACAGACATTCCAAGAAGAATGGAGATGCATCACCCAATTTGGCAATACAGTATCATTTTCCTATTAACACTCATAATTTTGAGAACTGGGTGGGTTACATTCAGTCTTCCATATTTCAAAACTAGAAGACAGAACACTTACTATTCCCTGCATTTCCTTCCATATCAGATTGATGATGATTTGCTGCTCAGCAACCCAACAAATATTGTTGTGGTTTAATCTGTGTAGTGTTTATCTCTGTTACACCTTTCCCCAAATACCCTTTCCCATCCATTTATTCATTGAGCCCCTAACCCTCTTCCCCTGTGCTTTGTGATTTACTGATGTGTGACCTAATTTTACACCATAAATGAATGACATACTTGCTGTGGCGGATGTGGTGAAAGCAACACCAACTCACTGCATGACCTTCTACTTTCTATTACTTATGCAATATTCCACTCCGGCCCCATCAACATCCTCATTTTGCCTTGTGTGTGTGTTCCTTAAACATCTAACCTTGTCCAAACACTCTTGAGTCTGAGCCCACTTCTCCTGACTCCATGATTTCATTTACTAAGTTTAGTTTTATAGCTCCCTGACATTTCTCAGAAGAAATCAATACTGCTAGATTTTATTATCATGGTGGGCCTGATCACGACCTTGGAGGAGGGGTTTCCACCATCACAAATGTGACGGATATCCCGTCCGCTACATTATGATCGCCATTGAATATAATGGGACCATAATACGATGGATGCGATATCCGCCACATTTGTGTTTGAGGAAACCCCTCCGTTAAGGTCGTAATAAGGCCCATAGTCTTCTTTGATGTGTGTCTAATGCTGTTATTGTGGTAGTCTGGTCTCAGTCTTCCCAAAGTTATGACATATGACCCACAAACTCGCTGTTTTCTTTTAATCTAGTTAGCAGTGATGGATAACCGTTTAATCCTGCAGTTACAGTTCGCATTGGTGGGAATGGCACCTTCTGTCTTCCCTTATAGCGCACTAGCCTGCTACTATTACCCCTACGTCCCCCTTAAGATGCCACCTTAGGAAAAACCCTGCCATAAGAAGACCCCCTCTACTCAGGTAAGAGAAGAACTATGGATTGAAGTGAACATGTTTAGTTAGTAATTACCTCCAACTGAAGAAGATGTTGTCTGTGTGTACAGGGTTTTTGTAGGCAAAAAAGGTAAGGGCAATCATCCCCTAGTGGTCAATATATAGTTGCAGAGGGCAATAGAGCAAGGGTCTAAGTAACTGGCAAACACTTTTTAGCAGATTAAATAACAAGCTGCACTAAAGGACAGCAGTGCAAACTAAAAGTCTAAAACACAAAATAAAGATTTGAGACGCTAATGAAGAAACAAAAATCCACTTTATTACTTACAAGTAGAAAACCCTCCCCCTTCACCCAAAACAGTCCTACCCCTGTCCCTGAACAAATAACCATGTCTTTAAAAAGTCCAATGAAAACTCCAAAGTCCAACCCAAATCCCTCCACACCCTCTCCACCCACAAGTCCCTCCCACCAAAAAATAAATAAAAAAAAGGGCTTAAAAGAGGGCACTGTCAATATCAGTCCGGAGCTGGTCAAGGCTCAGCTCAATACTGGCGAGCCGGCGCTCCATCCGGTCCATCTGCTGCAGGATGTGTCTGAGCCATGCCCTATTGGAGCGGGAGGGTGCAGCAGCAGGTGCAGTCAGGGACCCTGACTTCTGGCGGCAGTGCTGGTGATGCACTGGCCGGGATCCTGGGGGCTGGCATGCTGCTTTGCTTGGTCCTGGGTCCTAGGCAGCTGTTTTGGCCTCTTCCTCCTCCAGGATCACCAGGTGCTGATATTCTGCCCGAATGTTCCCCAGCCTATGCTGCCACATATGGGCTGCTATCTCCTGCCTGGTTGGTGGTGGTCATCGAGCAGGAGTGGATATAGCAAGAAAAAGAAGAATAAAAAAGACAGCTTGTAAACAATGGTCTGAAAAAACACTTCTTCAAATGATAGGGATGTTAGAATGTGATGTGATTATGATCAGGAGAATCACATGGCCAATATTTTATTTGTTTACCTACACATACCTCACATAAAAAACACTGACTCTCTGGTGGAAAAGAATTAAGGCAGAATATGACCAGATTAAAAAAATAGTGATTTCGTTTTTTAAAGGCTTTTCTACTAACTAAACAGTGGAAAAACAAAAAATGAATTTCCTCTCATTATAATGAGTAAGGCATTATGCACTATGGAGTATAAGTTGTTGTGCCAAATAATTGGAGGCATGCTAGCCAGCGCTTCAAGTATGTTGCTACTGTCTACAGCTCGGCATCTGTAGCGAGCAATTATCTACCTTTAGTTCCAATGGCCCTGTTCTCTCATACATGCCTTTCACTTAGTTTAGTTTCTACCGTGACTACAAATAGGAAGATGAATAAATGATACGTCACACATGTCATGTATAAAATGCAGATATATTTATCCTGTCTGCCGTAAGTAGAGGGGGGGAAAAGATGCACTGCACTACAAGGAAAGGAATGGGCTAAATAGATTATATTTGGCAGGTCCATCACAGAGTATCCCCTATACCAAGCTTTAAATCAAATTGGGCACTTACTAGTCCCACTTTAATCACCGGTCTTGCCCACCATCACAAATTCTTTTCAACAGATTGATTTGCTGGGCAGTAAGGAAAGTAAAGAAACTTGACTTACTCTACTTCAGAGGAAGGCAGATAGATTGGGAAGGTAGGTAGAGTTTTTACTATAGAAGAATAGAGATGAGTCAGTGATCTCTCTATGTACACCTATGGCCACCATGATTTAAGCTTTACTTTGTTTCATCCAGCCTTTCACCCAAATTCACAATCCTTTATCCATCCATTCAGTACCCACACTATCTACCCTTTCTTTCAATCATCCTTTCACCCATCCATCGATTTACCCAATACCAATACTCACCCAGGCATCCTTTCTTTTAACCTTCCATTCTTTCAGGTTCCCATCAAGTCATCATTTTTAGTGTACATTATGTGTGCTTTTGCTGAGTTGCAGATAGAAGAGGCCATAAGTAACCCAACCACCACTGTAGCCGTAATGCAGGAGGTTCAGGAATCCGATCTCGACAATGCCCTTGTAACTAGTGAGTAAGAGTCAATAAGAAAGCAATGTGACTTATCATTGCCTGTACCTGCCACCGCATCTCCCCCTGCTCCATCTGCTCCTGCAGCGGTAAAACTTGAGCGAGCTCCACTGGTTGGTGTGGCTATAAAAAACAGTATACCAAATTTAGATGCCAGGTAGAACCACATGGCAGGCAGCCACTGTTGCCCTGCTCTGCCATGGTGCTGGATGGGGTACGATGAGGAAAAGAAGAAAATAAAGAGGAGGGAAAGGAAGGAAGGAAGGAAGAAATAAGGGAAAATAAACAAAAATACAAAAGTCACAAAAAAATTAAAACAACATAAAAATAATCACACACGAAAAGACACACTAATACAATAAAAAAAGAAATAGGGGTAGATTAAGTGTAAGGGTGGAGGATTACAATGATTGAGGTCAGATGAAAAATGTAACGGCCAGCACCATAGACATAATGAAGAACAAGATGGCCACGTCCATGCAAACCATGTGGTGCCCTTTGCTCGTGATTTTGAATGTGAGTACGTACTTCATGTTGCGTTTGATGTCAAACGCAATGAGAATGGGCACAAGAGAGAACTCCGCCAGACAGAGGAACTCCATGTAGTGCGGCAGAGCTTTATAGCCACTTCCCGGAGTTCCATGTAGCATGACTCCATTCATTCCTCCCAGGCCTAGTGATAACTCTTGAGTCTACCATGTGTTGCGAGAAGAAACATCATCAGGCATATATCTTGTATGGAATCATGTTCAAAGCCATCAGAAAGGATTAAAAAAATCCCCAAAAACATGACCCGGAGTAATAAGAAACATGATATTTAGTGTATCCTTTATTAAAGCTAAGTGTTCAAAAAAGCGGAAAGAAAAAGATATGTCAATGTTAAAAAGAAAATAGCAAGCTCACTGATCTACTTGCCTATGTGATTCAAAAGTCAAAGACATTAGCATGGAAAACAAAAGCAATTAAAGCAAATATCAAACATTTTAAGCTGCTTAAAGTGACATATTTGTTAGCTCTGCTGTTCAATAGATTAATTGGCTGTCTAATATGTTGAATGTACTAAACAAATCGTATTGTTTACTCATTTACAACTATGTAAGAGAATGCTGTTTATGTTTTCAAATTATGAATGTGTGCGCAGGAGATACATTCATCTAAAGCAAGACATGCATGTGTGTTCTGTTATGTATGTTCATCAAAAAGTAAATTCTAGTCAAACCCCAATCATGAAAAATGAACAAATCTAATGGTAAATAGTGGCACTAAATCTAATTCAAAATCAACAAATGCACAAGATCAAATGATTATAAGTAGCAGTTGAACTCTAATCAATTGATTAAACCCTTAGGAATTAAGGTGTCAAGTCGGGTCATCCAATAGAGTTCCCTCAGTAGTAAATGCTGCTTGTTATCAATTTATTCTAGTAATTGAAAAGACTCCAATACAGCGAATCTTAATTGATTGACATTGTGTCCATGGGTATAAAAATGAACAGCTACTGCAGATTTGTCATTATTAGTGCGGATACTGCTTTTGTGTTCAGTTATTCTTCTCTTTATCTTACGTTTGGTTTTCCCTACATAGGCTAAGCCTCAAGGGCATTTTAACAGGTAAATAATGTTTTTTGAATCACAAATAGCTGTGGTGTACAATTTACTGTTAGTTCCTTTCAATGGATGGGATATGGTTGCTCCTTTTATAATATTGTTGCAATTGCAACAATTCCAACATGCTACTGTTTCATTTTTTGTGTTTGTATCCTTTCTGTTATCCTTGCTTTCGAGAAGTTCTTTGAGGTTTTTGGACCTTTCAGATGCAAAACGTGGAGGTGGCTGAAGATCCTGCAAAAGTTGTTTTCGGTTTGGAGCATCAGCCAATATTTTAATACAGATCTTCTGTGTCTTGTACTTCTGGTTGAATATTTTGAAACAAATACCAATCTTTTGGTGTTGTTGGTAATACTCTTGGGGGAATCTCAGGAGAACCTATGCTTATACAGATTGCTGGCAGTTACCACCTCGACTTCTTCCTTTATAGTTCATAAAGAATTGGCAGTCTCTTTTTTAGAGGACACCTTACAGATAAGTCCCATTCTAAGGTAGCATAACATCTGGAGTAAAGGCAGTACTAAATTTACTAGAGAAATAATAGAAAATTGCTTAGCTCTGGAGCATAGGTTAAAACCCCCTTGGCTAGCTTATGTGGATAGACTTTTAAAGGAAGTGGATTGGAATATGAGTATTGACGATCCTGCCAGTATACTGCAATATAACAAGAAAAACTCTGAGGATTTATAGATCAAAAAACATGGGGGCCACTGTCAACACCGCCGGAGGGTGTTCACCTAAGCTTCAGTTGTGAGTTTTATGATGAGTTTATCTGACTACTTTCTTTTGACATGTGGCACAAGAAAGATTTTAGGGGCCATAGTTGGGTGCAGAATCATGAGCATGAATGAGATACTGAATGTACGTATTTGAAAATGTGAATATGAACTTGCTCGGCACCTACGTTTTACAATATACACAGCAGTTAAAATTGTACTTGAGATATTTTTACCCAGCAGTTTGCAATTGTTAAAGCACACTTGTTTGGTACCTGTGTTCTATAAAATACACAGGCGTCAAATTTGTACAGAAGTCCTTTTCATCCAATCATATATTTGTTCCATCACAAGGACGTTTATGCATTTGTATATTCAACGTCCTGTATAGCTGGGTTTATGCATTTCACCATTATCGAACATTTGTTTCTTACTACACCAGTTAATGAGCGCCATGTGATTACCAACTTTTATTGAACATGTCATGTACCTCACGTCATATATTCATGCATTTTACCATTGTCAGACAATTGCTTTTCACCACAGCAGTTAATGAGTGATATGCGATTTGGGTCACTAACTCACATTGAATATGTTATGATGTCAATGTTTATTTTTCATTATCCATTTTTTTTCAATGTTTATCTGTGAACTTGAGTTTTGTCACATATTTACTTTTGTCCTTGTTCATTATACATGGGCACAACAACAAGAATAATCAGTGTGCAGTTTATAATCAGTTCACATTAGATACTCTAACAGTATACATCAAACCCAAAGCAGTTTGGAATGCAGATCTAACTCAGACCACCAGCACGCATTAATAACACGCATTTACTTCACGGACGTTGTGTCAGCAGTGATCACATGGTAAAAACTGATCACTTTTTCACGCAATTGGAAATGGGCCATACACCCTTGCATGTTATTATGTTCTCATAGAAAACACAGCAGTGGTGACTGCACTTGGAGAGACAATATGGGAATGATTCACCTTGTCTTAGAAGCTCATTAACTCATTCTCTTAAGAGTATCTGGTTTCAGTCACCCACAGTGACAGTTTATAAACCAAACTCAAACATGAGGACGAGACATCAGGAGGTTTATGTTCATTGAACATTTCTTGCTGGACCTGTGCACTCCATTTCTGTTTGTGTATTCATTGTTTCTTAGGATAACACATCCCCTGAAAAAGGGTTCGGCCTGAAATTAATCAGTATCATTAATTTGAGATTTTTGGCTGATATGTATACATTATCAGTTTGCCATGAGATGTTTCAAAACCTTGTATTCGAGGATGAAGTCAATCCATTTCTGATGAATAATAAAGAGGTTGAAATTTAAGAGTGATCATTAAGCTCAATGAAACCCTGCTATATACCTAGAGGAACACACAGAAGTGAGTCAAAGGAATGTTGCCACAGGAGGGGGACAACACAACTGTTTCAGTTGAGCTCACACCGAGGATCAGAAGGCGATTCCCTTGCACACTGCATTGAATTGATTACATCATTTATGTATCTTGGAACTTATTAAAAAGTTTATTGTTTACCCACCTCCAGGACTTAAATGTGTGCCAGAGTGTTTGGGGAGTGGTGTTAGGAAGGGCGTTGAGTTAGAAACACTCTATGATGGCTTTGGATATAGTGTGCCTGTACACCGGCCTCATGAGTATATAATGGGGGGGGTGCCAGCATGGGAGAATCCACATGATCCCCCTCACCAGGAGAGGGCCTTATCTGCACGGTCAGAGAAAGAGATATCTGAAAAGGAGATGGCAACTTTTGTGCTGAAGAGCATGGATGATAAAAACGTAATCAATACAGGGGTACAATGCATGGACATGGGAGTAGTTTGAGAAGTTTTTCAGACCTGGGTGTATGTAGTGACAGACATCTGCATATCCCAGCTAGGAAATTTCTTTTGTAAGTATAGATGGCATCACCCCTGCTCCCCAATAGGCGTTTTAGCTCCTATCCACATTGGGTTCCCAGACCATATTGAAGTCTGCCTGCTCCTTGTGCTTTGCCCAGAAGCTTCCTCAGTACCCTTCTAAGGAAGGTGCCATGCACTATTTTGGGGCGTATATATTAACGTGTGTCAGAGGTGATGTACCCCATTGCATGGTGAGTGTCATGTAGCTACTCTCAGTGTCTCTTGTGACTGGGAAAGGGTAGGTGCAGATGATGGCCTTGCATAGTTTGGCAACTTCAACTGTTTTACTGGTGGCTGTGGCCCAAAATTGATGTGGGTACTTACTGTGAATTTCCTGAATGAAAAGGCTTTTAGGATCATATTGGAGCACATATTTTCAGATCTGCTGGCATTTATTGGGCAGGTTAAGTCCTTGCACCCTGAAGGTATTAAAGTGCAAGTGTTAGAGTTCCCCATAATGCGGTTGAGGAAGCCAATAGTTAACGGGATGTGGGTAGGACATGGAGGTGAAGGTGAGAATGAGGAGGTTCCAGAGCCCCACCCAACAGATCCCATTTAAAGGAAGAAAAGATTAAAAAAACAACAACAAGTTAAGCAGCAGGTGGCCAACAAGGCCTAGTCTTACTCCTCTAATCATCCAAAAATTGGAGTGACAGAAAATTTTCTCACAAAGGGGTGCAACACTCTGCTAATAGAGGGAGAAGGGGATGAGAGGAAAAGTACAAAAGTATTGTGGAGGAGTGGAAAGGATATTAAATATCCACATATTCTTCTATTGAGGGTGGGGAGAGGAAATGTCTGGGCTTTCCTCCCGGCCCCTCTGCTAGGGCCCTGTTAGACCTGGCATCTTTGGCGTGTTTCCCCTGTCTTTTTGCCTTCTGACCTTCTATTGATCAGGGCTAAAGTGCAAGTGGTGATTTGGTTATCCATGATTGGCATATTTGATTTACTGGTAAGTCCCTAGTAAAGTGCAACAGGTGTTACTAGTGGGGCCACAGCATTGATTGTGCCCCCCACATGAGTAGCCCCTGTAAACATGTCTCAGACCTGCCACTGCAGTGTCTGTGTGTGCAAACTTGCCCTGCCAATTTGACCTGGCATGTGTACCCACTTGCCAGGCCCAAACTTTCCCTTTTATACATGTAAGGCACCCTAAAGGTAGGCCCTTGGTAACCCCATAGGCAGGGTGCAGTGTATGTTAAAGGTGGGACATGTACTGATGTGTTTTACATGTCCTAACAGTGAAATTCTGCCAAATTCATGTTTCACTGTTGCAAGGCCTGTAGGTTAAAATGGAGGGCTGCATTTAAATATCCTTATAGTGCAGTTTTCCTTGGACAGCAGATAGAAATATGGAGTTTGAGGTCTCTGAACTCACAATTTAAAAATACATCTTTTAGTGAAGTTGGTTTTTAGATTGTTAGTTTGAAAATGCCTCTTTTAGAAAGTGGGCATTTTCTTGCTTAAACCATTATGTGACTCTACCTGTTTGTGGATTCCCTGTCTGGTTCAGACTGACAGTTGGGGTGTTTGTGAATCTCCTCTAGACAGTGACACAAAGGGTGCGGGGTGTAGCTTGCATATCCTGATGAGCCATCTGGGCTAGAGTGGAGGGAGGAGTTTTCACTTACACCAGAATGGGCTGTGCCTGCCCTCACACGATGCACCCGTCCGCCCCCTGGGCAAGGCAGGATCTTGTCAACAACAGAGACTTTCCTTTGACGTTTCCCTACTTCAAAGGCAGAAAGGGGTATAAGTAGTGGACCCCCAAACTTTTAGAACACTTCTAGATCAAGAGGAACTTCTGCCAAAGTAAAGAGCTGGAGGAGTACTGCCCTTTTGCCTGTGACTGTGTTTTGCTGGGTTGGCCTGCAGTTGTTGCTTCTGCCTTAAAGAGGGCAGGGACTGGACTTTGCTGTGTACCCTGCTTGTGAGGTTTCTGCAAGGGCTTGGAGTAGAGCTTGCCTCCTGTTGGATGTCTCGGGGATATCAAATATTTCAGATTCATCTGCCTACAGCACTGGGAACTGTGGGCCGTATTTATACTTTTTGGCGCACAACTAAAAATTTAACGCCGGCTAATGCCATTCCAAAGCGCCATGCGGGCGCCGTATTTATGGAATGACGTTAGCCGGCGGAGCTGCCTGGTGTGCGTAAAAAAAAATGACTTACACCAGGCAGCGCCGGCGTAGGGGAAAATGGAGCTTGGGCGCCAAAAAATGGGGCAAGTCAGGCTGAGGCAAAATTTTCGCCTCAACCCGATTAGCGCCATTTTTTTTTACTCCCAACCCCCATTGAAATGACTCCTGTCTTAGCAAAGACAGGAGTCATGCCCCCTTGCCCAATGGCCATGCCCAGGGGACTTCTGTCCCCTGGGCATGGTCATTGGGCATAGTGGCATGTAGGGGGGCACAAATCTGGCCCCCCTATGCCACAAAAAAAATATAAAAAAAATACTTACCTGAACTTACCTTAAGTTCCCTGGGATGGGTCCCTCCATCCTTGGGTGTCCTCCTGGGGTGGGCAAGGGTGGCAGGGGGTGTCCCTGGGTGCATGGGAGGACACCTCTGGGCTCCTTCCGAGCCCACAGGTCCCTTAACGCCTGCCCTGACCAGGCGTTAAAAAATGCTGCTAAAACGGCTGGACGTCATTTTTTTTGACCCGCCCACTCCCGGGCGTCATTTTTGCCCGGGAGTGTAAATACGGCGCACATGCCTCGGAGTCATTTTTTAGACGGGAACGCCTACCTTGCATATCATTAACGCAAGGTAGGTGTCCACGCTAAAAAATGACGCAAACTCCAAGATCTTTGGCGCTAGACGGGTCTAACGCCAAAGTATAAATATGGAGTTAGTTTTGCGTCGGAATTGCGTCAAAAAAAGCGACGCAATTCCGGCGCAAACAGAGTACAAATATGCCCCTGTGTGTTTTGTGCTGCAACAGAAGAAGAACCACTGCGACACCATCAATGATGCAGCTGACTGCACCATGACCTGACAATGCCATGCTGAGCCATGTCCCACATCGCACCGCAACCCTAGTCTCACCGATGCAGCCACCTGATGCCATCACGAGCCGCTGATTGCACCGTGACCTGTGGGCCCTGCACTCCGTATCGCCCTGCTCACACCGCAGCTTTGGCATCCCCGTAGACTATGCTCCCTGTTGACACCGTGTTGGACCTGTCCCTTTTTTGCAGGGTCATCCCCAAACTTTTTGCCTCCTTCCTCCTATTTTTCCTGACCTGTTTTTGTTGGCTTTTGAACTCTGGGCACTTTACCACTGCTAACCAGTGCTAAAGTGCATATGCTCTCTGTGTAAAGTGTACTGTTAATTGGTTTGTCCATGATTGGCATATTTGATTTACTAGTAGGTCCTTAGTAAAGTGCACTAGAGGTGCCCAGGGCTTGTAAATCAAATGGGCCTGCAGCACTGATTGTGCACTGTAATCATGTCTCAGACCTGCCACTGCAGTGTCTGTGTGTGCAGTTTTAAACTGTAAATTCGACTTGGCAAGTGTCCCCACTTGCCAGGCCTAACTCTTCCCTTTTCCTACATATAAGACACCCCTAAGGTAGGCCCTAAGTAGCCCCGTGGGCAGGGTGCAGGGTATGGTTAAGGTAGGACATATACTATTGTGTTTTATATGTCCTAACAGTGAAATACTGCCAAATTCGGTTCTCACTGTTGCAAGGCCTATCTCTCTCATAGGTTAACCTGGGGGCTGCCTTGAAACATGATTAAAGTGTAGATTCCCTTTGGGAGCAGATAGACATTTGGAGTTTGGGACCTCTAAACTCACAATTTAAAAATAAATCTTTTAGTAAAGTTGATTTTAAGACTGTGTGTTTGAAAATGCTACTTTTAGAAAGTGGGCATTTTCTTGCTTGAACCACTTTTGTGACTCTGCCTTTTTGTGGATTCCCTGTCTGGGTTAGTTTGGCAGTTGGGTTGTTGGCACCTCTCTCCAGACAGTGACACAAAGGGGGCTGGGGTGTAGCCTGCATAGTCCAATGAGCCATCTGTGCTAGGAGGGAGGTGAGGAGTGGTCACTCGCGCCTGAAAGGGCTGTGCCTGCCCTCACACAATGCAGACTCCAAGCCCCTGGTGTGTGTCTGAGGCCCTGCCTGGGCAAGGTAGGATTTCACAATCGAGTGAGACTTTCCTTTGCAGTAAGCCTACTTCAAAGGCCAAAATGGGTATAATAAGAGGACCTAAAACCACAGACTTTATACACTTCTTGGGGTAGACACTCTACCTCACAGACACTTCTGGACAAGAAACCTGTCGGTGAAGAATCCCTGAAACAAACCTGCCAAGAGGAAGTGCCTGGTTGCCCAAAGGACTCACTGGGACTGCTTTTCTGACAAGGACTGTGCCTTGCTGTTGCCCTGCTGCCTTGTTGCTCCCTGGCTGTGCTGAGAAGTGCTCTCCAAGGGCTTGGATAGAGCTTGCTTCCTGTACCCTGAAGTCTCAGGACCAAAAAGACTGCACTCCTGCAACTGGACTCCTTGTGTGGTAAAAATTAGACACACAGCCTGCTGAAAACGACGCACAGCCTGCCCTGCGGTGAGAAATTCATCGCACGCCAAACTGGAACGACGCAGCCCAACTTCACAAGTAGAAGATCGATGCTGCGCCAGCGTTGTGACCGGAACTTCGACGCACAGCCCACCGGATCGACACACATCCGACTCGGGACGACACAGCCCGACTTCCAGAGAGGAATCGACGCAGCACCTGCCTTGCGGGAGAAATTTCCATGCAATGCCCACTGGATTGACTCATTGCTTGTGACTTTGCTCCGCAAGCCCAGGATTCCACGCACAGTCCCCGGGCGCCAGAAAGCCCCACAACACGAAGAGGAACCGAGTCTGCATGCCGGAATTTGACGCAAAGCCTTGACCTGCGTGGAAAATAATGACGCACACCTCCCCGTTTTCCACGCATCACCTCCTCTGCAGGCCCTTGCGGAGATTTTGAACGCAAACCAGGTGTTTTCACTGTATTAATGTGTGTTATGTGGAAATGCTTTATACATTGCTTCTGAGATAAGCCTCACTGTTCGTGCCAAGCTACCAAGAGGGTAAGCAGGAGTTATCTGAGCTGAGTATCTCCCTTATCGTGACTACAGTGAGGGTCGCTACTAAGAGAGGGTGCAAACCGACTGCCAAATAGAGACCCCTTTCTAACAGGCCCTCTTTAGGCATGTATCTCGAGTGCCAGGGTCTACGGATTTGTACATGTCAGAGTGTTCTGGCAGGAAAGTTAGCTTTTCATGTTCTGGAGGTGGCAGATAATGTCCTTCACAGCCCCAGTCGAGGATCTGTCCTTGGTTTTGCATACCAATCGAATGCTATTTAGGGTGCATTTCTTGCTGATTGGCAGTTTGGGAGTGGACAGGAGCCCCTTCTCCGATATCAGTGTCTGGTTCCAGTGTGAATTTTGCCTTGGCTAGGGAACTGGAAGAGCTGTATGGTTGAGCCTTCGTATACTAGCTACCGTCATAATGGGTTCCTTATCTGTTAAAAACTATGCCCTTGTGAGGATAGCCAAAACCCGTCCCTCCAGGATGCCGCAGTCAAGTTTCACTGAGCACGGTCGAGTTGCAGAGGTGGAGCTTCTGTGTCACCCCAAATTGACTGCATCAGATTCCTAGTAAAAGACATGATGCTGTCTCCCTCTGTGCCTCGAGGGACTCCATGAATCTGGATGTTGTGGCTGCTCCAATTTTCTAGGTCTTCCTGCTTTAACTGTAAACCTGTCTGCTGCTCCTCTATCACCTACACTCGGCATCCAAAGAATCTCCTCGTCCTCCATTCTGGTGCCTAATGAATGCTTCAACACGTTTCTAGGCAAGATTTGATGTCAGAAGGCTATTTCTTAACACATTTCCTTGAGAAAATGCTCTATCTAGTCTTGGGTTATGAGAAGTGTGGAGGCCTCTTTGGCATTTTTCAGGGGGTCACTGTGGTGGCCGTTCCCCTCTCCCTGGGTGGCCTGTTCAATAAGTCTGCCACTGAGAGCTCCCCCTAAGCTGTGCCCTTCACCAATTTTGATGGGCAAGTGGGTGAGGTAGAGCACTTCTTGGTAGTGGGATGAGGGGAGAACCAGAACGTTTCTCATGTTGGATCAGGCAATGCTGGTGGGGGAGTGCTAGGATGGAAGGCTGGGCTCTCTCACCTGAGGTTGTAATCAAGGGGCAATCTCCTCAGGTTGCCTATAGTGTCAGTTGTGGCGTTCATCTGTCTCTGTCCCTCTGCAATGGGAAAGCTAAAGAGAGCCTGGGAGTGTTCCAAGATTGCTCAGCGCTGAAGAAGCCCCTGTAGAGGTGCTGACATAAGAAAGGGGTCTCAGAGTTGGTTGCTCACAGAAACTGCAGGTGCAAAGCCCCCAATCATATTTTCATGAGTCAGAGGTCCTGGAGGACCTATGCCAATACAGGCACACAGTTCAGAGGTTCCACACTTTAAGTGGGGCGAGATGTGAAGGTGAATGGTGCAGGACTGCAATAGAAAAGCTGACTGAGCTCACAGGAGTCTCCAGGAAGTAGCGAGGCTGCCTAAATATATTGCAGCGAAGAAGCAGTATTTACGATGCAGTTGCACTCAGCTTCATCCATGCCCAAATTATCCATGGGCTGGAGTCTGTTTTGCACCAGACCCCACTGCAGGGAAATAGGCAGAGATGTTCTGGACCATTGGCATGCCAAGAGCCACATCAAAGGCTGTTGCGGAGTCCTGGGAGCAGGGGTCTAGCGCTAGAGTTTGGCTGGAGGTAGTGGGGCGTGGGGGCCTGGGAGGACTAGGAGCACCAGAACCCGTAGTCCAGAGCAGCAATGGGAGGAGTGGCCCCGAGATCGCAAGCAGTGGGGCTGCCGTGTATCCCCAGCGGACGGCTTCATAGAAAGTCTAGGCTGCCACTGCGGTGGCACACCTTAAAGGTGAGGGGGTGCGGAGGAAGCCCTCACAGATGGCGGGCACTCAGTTGCAGTATGGGCAAACACTGTGTGTCGGGTCTCCAAGCTCCACCAAGGGAGCCTCTCTGGTGGCTGCTGAAACTCTGGTCAGGCCACTGGGCCCCCAGCTAGCCTCTTGGCTGGCAAAGTGGTGTTTTAATAACGATAAGGGCCATGGCAGCATCTGCTTCCTTCTGCATTGCTGGCTTGGATACGCATGCCCCTATCCTCCCCCCACCCAGGTTTCGGCATTTAGATATTTAGATGCCCCTAGACAGTTCCACAGTGTTACCTATTGTCTGGTTGTTGTAAACCTCACAGAAACAGTTTGGGTAGGTGCTGCAGTAGAAACCCCAAATTCTCTTTAAGAGTTCATTGCTGTATGTGTGGGCACTCCAATTATATAAGAATCATTGAGCCTCTCTTCCCAGATTGCTGCCAACAGAAAGTGCTAACAGTTGGAAACATTCTATGCACTTGAGTAGGAGGGTAGTGCCGTCCATAGCACAACTTATAGTTATATTATTTTGTTTTCATGGAGAATATGTTTACATTTATTGATATTGCTCCACTGAGTTTCCCATTTTTTGTTTGTGTTTAATCTGCCATCCACCTTTTCCCAATCATTTTGGAAAGCCCATTTATATTTACATATGTATTAGCATGCTATCTTCTGCAATCATATCTTTGATATATGATTTTTCAATTTTCTCCCTCAGTACCCAGACAGGTGGGAGCCTATTTGGTCATTTAATGTGGCTGTAAGTTCAGCTTTGTTAGTTATTATGGCTGCAGTCACCCCTTAAAGGTTGTAATTATCCATAAAGGGGCCAGTAATAGCATATGATCACACTGCCGGGCTAGTGTTTGTAATTCTGTTTCCAGAGTTTGATTTTCTATGTCTCTGAGGCATCTAAAATTTGCCATAATGGATATAATCTTACCACGTAACACTGCCTTAAAGGCATCCCATGTCATAGCCACAAACATCACCTGAGTCTTGTTAATTAAGGGCAAGTACTGTTCCATGCATTCAACAATTTCTGGACTGAGTACTGGGTCCCATAGCAAAGCAGGATGTAGTTGTCATTCCTTGCATTAATGTAATGTGTTTTTTAGAGAGGGCCCTCAAAATCTACTAGGTGAGTTAGATCAGTCTAGGATTCTGTCCCACACCATATTCAGATCCCCTGTCAACACAATCTCACACTTGGAAAATTCTGCCAGCTGTCAAAGAAGTCTATTAAGAGTGAATCCTGGCCTTTTTGGGAGGATGGACTGTTGCGATTGTCGTACATGTCCCCTCCCATTTGCCCCTCATGATTATATGACTGTCTGCCTTATCAGCAATTGAATCTTCTATATGAAGGGAGAAATCTCTATGAATGAAGATCGCCACCCCAGGAAGTACACAATTATTGTGCAGCTGCATAGCATCCATGTCTCATTCTATGTTTTCTATGTTGATCTTGTTTCATTAAATATGTTTCTTGGAGGCAGATTATTGTTGGTGAGTCTCTGATAAGAAATTTCCATATTGAAATTCATTATTTCAGGGTATTCAGGCCCTTTACCTTAAAAGGAAATCATTGCTATTATAAAGTGTGGGTGAATATGTTTTTCTCACGGTGGGAGTAAGTAGGGGAAGTAGGGGAACATTCTTTCCCATCTGTTGAATAGAGATCCTCACAAACCATAATTTTTTATTGAATTAGTGTAACCAAAAATTCCTAGCTTAATATACAGTATTTAATACTGTGAGCAAAAATGAAAGCCCAGTTAACATGGTCAGCTCAAACTGTTAACTTTTTCCAACAAGTGGTGACTATCTGGAATAGATATGGAGCATGTATCCGCATCTCTCCTGTCACCTACGAAGTGAAGAGTTATACCAAATCCTTTTTTGGTTATACAGACACGTTGAAGGAGGGAGTGGCATTTACATAGGTACCCTGCCAACCTAGGTTTAACAGTTTCATTTTAGCTCTGAGACCATACTGTGAAAAAGCTCTATATCAGACCCATTAAGAGTAGCAGACCTCTTACTTCTACTAGAGAAACTGAGGATCTAAACCTAGATATCCAGAACCCAAGCCTCACAGAGACTGGGACCCCGGTGCTAATCTTCTCAGTCCAATGATCACTCTGGTTTCTTCTGCAGAGTATCCCAGCAAACAGTTTATTTATGAAAAGTGCTCTTAAGGAGCAGTTAGTTCACTGTTAATGCCTTTGTTGGGTAACTCGGCATTACTGTGCTCTGGTTGTGTTCCATTGTCACTCCTTGGTATATTGATATGAAGTAGTTTTGCTGGGCCTCAACAGGAGCGGAGATTCAGCAGGTTTACCCAGGAGATACAGTCCCAAAAATGTTGCAGCATCCTATTTGTTTGAAAAGTGGTTTATTTTTCAGATTCCATCACTTTTAAGTTTTTCCTTGGTGGTGCAGAAGAATTGTAATTTTTGTAGTGTTTCTGAGGACACATCACTTCATTATCTCTTCTTTCATAGTGAAATTATGAAGCTTGGACAATATGGCGGTCATTCTGACCGCGGCGGGCGGCGGGTGGCGGGCGGCGGTCGCCGCCCGCCATGCGGTTACCGCCGAATGACCGCACTGCGGTCAAAAGACCGCAGCGGTCATTCCAACTTTCCCGCTGGGCCGGCGGGCGACCGCCAAAAGGCCGCCCGCCGGCCCAGCGGGAAAGCCCCTGCAACGAGGAAGCCGGCTCGGAATGGAGCAGGCGGAGTTGCAGGGGTGCGACGGGTGCAGTGGCACCCGTCGCGATTTTCACTGCCTGCAAAGCAGACAGTGAAAATCTTTGTGGGGCCCTGTTAGGGGGCCCCTGCACTGCCCATGCCAGTGGCCAGTGGCATGGGCAGTGCAGGGGCCCCCAGGGGCCCCACGGCACCCGTTCCCGCCATCCTGGTTCTGGCGGTGGACACCGCCAGAAACAGGCTGGCGGGAAGGGGGTCAGAATCCCCATGGCGGTGCTGCAAGCAGCGCCGCCATGGCGGATTCCCTGGGCCAGGGGAAAACCGGCGGGAAACCGTTGGTTCCCCTTTTCTGACCACGGCTTTACCGCCGTGGTCAGAATAGCCCAGGAAGCACCGCCAGCCTGTTGGCGGTGCTTCCGCCGCCCTCCGCCATGGCGGTCATGGACCGCCAAGGTCAGAATGACCCCCTATGTCTTTAGGGCATTTGTCTTGCGGCACCCTCCTTGGTCTGATCCTATGGACTCTATCCATTTTGGATGGATTACTTGCTTCTTGTAGGAGGTGAATAGTCCTGTTACAAAAGTCTATAACTCTGGTTTACTCTGTTCCTTCTTGCAGGCCTTGATGCAGATTGTCTCCCTATGTGAGCAATGTTCCAATTCTTCACACCTGGCCAGTGCACTTCTGAGGCCCCTGCAAGTATTTCCAGTTCATGATCCATAGCTTGATAAGCTCAGCCTTTTAGTTTCTATGTCAAATGTCCTCATCCCCAAAGAATGTACACCCATTCTCAGGGTTTCAATTTTGGGGTTCAGGCAGTCCTTCAAAGCTTAAAGTCTTTTCTCCAATTCAATTTTCAGGTCGTCTTTAAGCTTTTTTTCCTGTATGGCCAGGCCATCAAGGATGTGCACTTTCCTGAGTGGCATGTGTCCTAGGGTTTTCGCTTGGAGGAGCTGGTTCTCCACTGAAATAAGTACAGATGAGGCTACTAGGAAACTCATCAAGCTTTACTGTGCAGCCTGCTTTGATGGTATCTAATCACCTGTCACCTTTTATGTGACAGCATATAGTGTAGATTGTGGTAACTGGTGTCTTCATAGGGGTTCTGGCCCTATATTCTACTTGTTTTAATTTTGATTTTATCATTTTACCCCCTCCTCCTGTGATCTAAACTCCAATCAAAAGAAGATGGTCTGATATTAAATGCATGGAGTGACTGCCCGTCTACTTGCAGTGGCCATGTCCTAGCATTGCGGTGTGGTCTCGGGTATAGTCAGGCCAATAGCATCTTTGGGTGAAATTCAGGCTAGCCCTGGCTCCTTTCTGGCATTGTTTCATGGCTGTGGTGTGTGTCATTGGGGCCTCCATTTCCATTTTGTAGTGGATAGTAGGAGGAGGGGGTCTTCTGTGAGTTCCCCTCTGTCTCTCGTCAGAGCCCACTGGGTTTTAAAAGAAGAAAAAAAAGGAGAAGAGTTTGTCACCTCACCATTCCCAATTTAAGGCAAGCATATCCCTCCCAGGGGATGATCCTCCAGCCTCAAGAAGCATAAGACCTAGTGTCTAGGCTGCCAATCAATCTCAGCGGGGTATTAGATTTCAGACTGCAGGTGTTTCTACTGTCATAATTACGGACTGGAGGCTCGCCAACTCTCAGCCTCCTTTGCCAGGCCTCCAGATGGCCACTAGCTCCCAGGGCCCAGAAGGCATGCTGCTTGGATCCTCAGTGTTTCAGTGGCAGTGGCGGTGGCTGGAAAGCGAGTTATATGTGTTCTGCTCAGGTTGCCAACTTGGATCCTCCCAGAGAATCTTTCTTATCCTTAACAGTCCTCTTTTTCAGATAGTCTTCTCATCCCCCTTGATGTCAGGTGTACTTCACTTCCTGTGATCTTGCTACATGGGAAGCCCTTCCTTAAGAATCCTGGGTTGAGGAACTTCATGACTCTACTTGAATTAAACTCTGGGACTGTGTCAAGCTCTGGCTATCTCAAGAACAAATCAACCAATACTGCCATATACTAGAGCTCGTTTACACCTGAAATGGGTTTAATAATGTTTACGCTCACCTCCTCTCAAGTACACTGTGAAGCCTTTCTACCCTCCACTGGAAGAGTTCTTGTTTTTTTTCCACCTTCCACTAACACTTGTCACCTGTAATATTCGCTTGCCTGAAAGATACTTAGGGGGTCATTACGAGTTTGGCGGCTCCATGACGCCATGTTGGCAGAAAAGGCCGGCAAATTATAACCATGGCGGTCTTCACAACAGAATACAGCCAATTCATCGCCGGCACCACCAGTGCATCAGCCCGCCATGGGCGGCGGGAGGCACCTTCAGTTCGGCAAAGACAGTGCTTCTGCCAGACAGATTACAAAGTTGCACACCGCCAAAGGTTTTTCACCACGGTCACACCACCACGGAAACCCCGGCGGAAACCAACAGTATAAATGGAGACACTCACCTTCAGGAAGCCATATCTGTCTGGAGCTGCCATTGAACCTGAACTAGATGTCTTCCCGCTGTTCCTGCTCGCCCGACTCCAGAACCAGTGACGACAACGACGGCAGCAACCGTGAGTACACACACTTACCTGCCTCTGTCACATAATGCCAAGATTGCGACGCGCACACAACATACACATCCGGTACGGGTGGCGATGGAGACACATACACGTACTCCTACACTGACACATCCATTCACACACAGCCACATACACACACGAAGAGACTCAGTACATATACCACGGCCAACACACACTACCAAAACACACACAGAGACACAGACACACAGCACCGGCACTGTCAAACACAACAACACACAACACCAGCAAAGTACACAACTACAAAACAACCACCACACCTCAGACATCCATCAACACTCCACAACACACACCCCCACCTGACAATACATACAAACAACACAAATTAACAACACCATTGTACCAATGCAGACAATCAAACAGCCATACAACAAGGCATACGTCACACCACATAAACACACCACACAGCATTCGAACATACCAATCACCACACACATGCACGCACACAGTACAACTACAAGGGCACACCACACTCCAAATAACAAATGCAAAGACTATTAATACACACAATATCAACATAAATGAATGCCCCAAACACATATACATGCCCAACACACCATACTCAGCCATTACTGTAGGACAAATGCACACACCCACACAAGCAGCCCAGACACAACTGGTAGTACAACCACCACACACAAAAGACACTCACACACAAAAAGAAAAAGCAGGCTAGACTATAACAGCCATGGGTAATGAAAGGCAGGACAAATATGTAACGCTGGGACCAAAAACTGGTCAGCCCGTATGTATGTATATAAATAAATAAATATATAAATAATGAACTATGTACAATACAAAATAGCCCTTAGGCCAGTCCAAAAAAGAAAGTGCACAATGCACAGATGGCATATCTTAGTGCACCTATTTGACTTCTGACTGCTAAATTACCTCCCCGGGTATGGGCATCAAGGGGTCCCACGGGCAGGCACCTCAGGGATGGGGTGGGTGGGTGGTTGGGCTTGGGAGGTGGGGCTTCGGAAGTGGCTTAGGGGAGGGCTGGGAACACTTTGGACGGGTTGACTTCTTGGTGGGGTAGGGGCATGGGTAGTGGCATGGGGACAGGGGAGGACTTGGAGGTGGTAGGGATGGACTCTGGGAGAGAAACTGATCTCTTGGGGGTCACACAAGGTGAGAGTGGAGTGGGGAAAAGGTTCCACTTTGAGAGGAAAAACTCTCGACACAAGGACAGTCATGGCAAAAGGGTTTAGGAGTGGAGAGAGAGGGAGTGCTTGTAGGAGGTGTCTTGATGGATGATTTGGGTGCATGTGTATGCGAGGAATGCTTGTGTGTGCTGGTTGTCTGTTGGGTGGGTGAGTGTAGGCATTTATGTGTCTTGGGAGGAAGGGTGGTGGAGGAGCTGGGAGTTGGTGTTCTGGATGGGTGACTGTTACGGTGGTGACTTCAGGTATGGTCGATGTGCTGCATGAGGGTGTGTCTGTGGTTTGGTGTCTGCGGATGTGGTGACTGGGGTGGATGTCTGCAGGTCTGCTATTGTGCAGACTGTGGGTAGTATTGGCTGCATTGGTGAATGTCGGTGTGGTGTCTGCAGGTGTGTCCAGTGTAGTGTCTGTGAAGGTAGGGATTGTGAGGGAGTCTGTGCAGGTAGTGGGTGTTAGTGTGTGTGCATGTGGGTGTTGTTTGTGTGCATGCCGGTGGTGGGTCTAGTGGTGTATGTGTTTGTCTGCGGAACCGTTGAATGTTGAGGTGGATGCATGCTTGTCTGTGTGCTCTGGCTGGGATGAGGAAGAAGTGTGTGGGATTGGGAAAAGGTAGGTGGAGGGGGGAACAGAAGAGAAAGGGTGACTGGCTGCCATCAATGTGGAGGCCAGAACCTGAAAGGATCTCTGTAGGCCAGCCAGTGCACCGTGAATGCCCTCCAGGAACGCATTGCTCTGTTGCACTTGAGTTGCAAGTCCCTGGATGGCATTCACAATGGTCGACTGACCCACAGAGATCGACTTCAGGAGGTCAATAGCCTCCTCAAACAGGGCAGCAGGGCTGACTGGGGCAGGGGCAGAGGTGCCTCTGACGAAGGAGATGCCCACCCTCCTGGGTGATCCGGCACAGACAACTGGGTGGAGAGATACAGAGAGGGCGGTGGTAGTAAGGGGGTGCCAGATAAAGATGGTGCTGGGGTGGTCTCAGATGGGTCTACCACCGCCAGGGAGTGTCCACTAGAGGAGGATTCTGAAGATGATGATGCAGAAGATCCGGTCTCCCCCATGGCACTCCCCTCACCCTCCGGCCACTGGGTCCTTCTATGTTAGTAGTCGCAGCACTCTGGGTCCCATGGCCAGCAGCATCCCCACTATCCTGTGCCCCGTCTCTTTCATCTGCCACTGCTGATGCACACAAATAGAGGGGGAGGGAGGGAGAGACAAAGAGGAAGAGAAAGGGTTATCACATTCCTTACACACACACAAGTAAACATGCACAACCGTAGGTAAACATCTCCAGGCTAGGCAATCTCTGTTGGCATTACACATATCCTACATCATGTAACCACATGTTACAACTATCCACCTCTTTATGTCATCCCTCACACCCACATCTGATTCTAAGTAAGTTAGCATGACTGGAGTAACCCAATTGAACACCTGTAAAGCCATGTCAGCATGCTACTCATGCACTGGCAGAAGTAGGTATATCAAGCATATTCCAGATCATATCTCTCCGTAGTCCTATCACATATCAGAAGAGCAGGTGATTGATCACAACACATTTAGCATGTCCTGAAACAACACCTGACCAGTCCATCTCAATTGCCCCTTGATAATGTGGACTACCCCATTCACTGACCACACAGCACCTGCTATGCATATCACATGGCTGGCTGATCCCCTATACATATATAGCAACTGATGAATCCAGAACAAGTGGGACTCCCTCACAGGTGACAACTGATGTGTAGAATAAATGCCTGGAGTACAGGCATGGCATGCCATTCACACATTCACAGAGGAATATCTGCAGACACAAAACACAGAAACACCACATCACTGCATAAATGCATGTGCAGCTACAATGCCCTACATAACAGACATAATACATTAATTGGCAATCACTGAGGGCAGAGTCACAGCAACTACACTTCAGGCATTCACAATTGACATCATATGGCACTTACCATTCCACCTGACATGCAGTTACAGTTCCAGGACTTGAACAACATGAGTAAACCAACATCACTCATCCATACCTGACATGTGATTACCTGTTCCTAACTCCAGACTACATGAATTGCAACCCGAAATGACATGTACAAATGGACCTGCACAGCTGCCAGTGCATATACAACATTTCCCATTACAACAAATACCTGCTTAAGAAATAGTGGTACAACATAGTCATTACATCATGCTCACATAAGTGATGTAATACTTAATCCTCACCAGACTGGACACATCAGCTGGGCTAAGGGTAGCAAAGACTGTCCCACTGCACATGTTGTGCCCCCAAGTAACCATTGAGACATGATGAAGGCAGCATATTACCAAGGATGCTAAGGAATTGGTAAGTCATTGCCATACATAGCACTGACATAGCATATTGTGAAAGGCTAGCTCTGCCAAGGCACTTACCTCCTCTAGAACCAGCCCATTGGGACAGAGTAGAAGTGCCCACATGTCAATCACATGGAAAAGCATGCAGAGTCTTAACCAAAAATCAGACACCCAAAGTAGAATGTACTTTCATTGCAACCTTCACATGCCCCATAGAATGGAGATGACCCGACAATGGGGGTACAACAACAAACACAAATATGTACTGTCCTACACAGGCAATGTCTGTGGTGTAAATGAGATGGCAGCCTCACATGGAGTCCATGCCTGTACCAGTACTAGTTATGTTTGGACCCTGTACCAAATAAGTGAGTCACCCAGTTGGTCAGCACAGATGGGAGTAGTCAGACACTTTAGGCCCACTAATGCTCATATGCAGATGGATAGACCAGGTTTGAGTCAATGGGTATGGTGAAACACCACCTCACATCCACAGGAATGGCAGAATGGGGCAAAACATGTGGCATTGACATTTGAGCATCTCCACATGCAGTCAGAATGATGTCTTGACACAGGAGTCCAAAACTTACACATAGCTAACCATGATGCCAGATCCACATCTCATACACTGGCAAGGGGGTACCAACTGATTACCACTAGTCTACAAACATTTGTCACCTACTACATTGTCCCAGAAGCTACAGTGAGACAGCAAATACCATACAACCAGATTCACGTACCAGGGAACAGTCAGTACCTACCCCCTTGTGGTTGCTGTGCTGCCCTCAAATGCCCATCCACCTCAGGGTAGGCCATTAGGGGGGTCAGGGTCCGATGGGCACCCCTCTCTCATTGGGAGGACATCCCCAGCTGGGCCTCTGTGGTCTTTTGGGCACAGCATCTCAGGTCCTCCCATTGCTTCCTACAATGGGGGGCTCCACCGGCTGTGGACCCCCAGGGTCTGCACTTGCGTGGCGATGGCCTGCAAGACCCTCTTCTTCTGATGGGCGTTCACCTGCATGGATGACACAGACAAAAGGAGAAAGTCATGTACACATGCCCCATACCAACAGGAGTTGACACTACACAACTGTAACAGCAAATGAGCACACATACCCATCCTCTCAGCAAACACGCCTGTACGGTATGCCACATGCATGCATTTACTCCAACTATAGTTCACATGGCCGAATCACCGTCACACACAACACCAATCACACATGGCTGGGGCACTGGACTCACCTGTTCCTCTACGACCCCATATAGCTGTTCATACAGGGGTAGGACCTCCTGCATCATCTTCTCCAGCTCTTCCTGTGTGAAGGCATGGGCCCTATCACCTGCAGGACGTGGCATGATGGCTCCCAGAGGCAGTACACAGCAGCTCACTTAGTGATGATCTTGCTCGCAACAGTGCCAGGAGTCAAGTGAGCAAGACTGAAGAAAATAGCTTTCACAGCTGCCATGTACAGTACCATCACCGCTGGTGGTCATCGCCATTGGCCCCAGACTTCAATAGACAGCAATGTTAACTTATAACAAGTTGCACGGCGGTTGTGACGCCTACCGCCATGACAACTTCCGACAGCAGACTTAGGTCGCTTCCAACCGTCCAGAACAGTAGGTCAGGAACCTGCCATTTTGGACACATGTTTTTGATGCATTTGCTTAAATAACTGCATTAGACACCTAATCGTCCAGATATCCGTGTCACTCAATGTTGTGACTTCATGGTTGTGCTACATAATGGGCCAAACATGAGAATATGATGTGTTGAGCCTGAATAAATGTGGATAGTTCTGTGTAGCTACTCTGAGGTACATAAGCATCTAATAACAATAGGTTGATTTCATGACATTAAGGTAGTCATTCCGAGGAAACCGCCAAAAGACCGCACCGCGGTCAAATGACCGCGGCGGTCATTCTAACTTTCCCGCTGGGCCGGAGGGCGATCTCCAAAAGATCGCCCACCGGCCCAGTGGGAAAGCCTCTGCAAAGAGGATTTGCAGGGGTGCGACAGGTGCAGTGGCACCGTCACGATTTTCAGTGTCTGCAAAGCAGACACTGAAAATCTTTGTGGGGCCCTGTTAGGGGGCCCCTGCACTGCCCATGCCAGTGGCATGGGCAGTGCAGGGCCCCCCAGGGGCCCCACGACACCCGTTCCCGCCAGCCTGGTTCTGGCGGTGTAAACCACCAGAAACAGGCTGGCGGGAAGGGGGTCGGAATCCCCATGGCGGCGCTGCAAGCAGCGCCGCCATGGAGGATTCCCTGGGCCAGGGGTAAACCGGCGGGAAACCGCTGGTTCCCCTTTTCTGACCGCGGCTTTACCGCTGCGGTCAGAATGGCCCGGGAAGCACCGCCAGCCTGTTGGCGGTGCTTCCTCTGCCCTCCACCCTGGCGGTTTCAAACCGCCAGGGTCGGAATGAGGGCCCATGTGAGCAGTGCAGGACTGCACAGTCTCCCATACTTTTTCTTACACATAAATGCCATATGTCCTATCCGACTTACATTTCAGCCAATGTGCTGCAATGACGGTGTATGATGTGCATTTATATGATCTGTAATGTTTATGTCAGCACTGCTACACATCACCTACACATTGTAGGTGTCTGCTACTATACCATGTGCTGCTGATGTGTGCCTATTGCATGACTGATTGTACATTCTCTCCTCTCAACGTAGATTTCCTTCCATGAGGGAAATGAGACAAGCACCAGTGTACCGTCCACTGGTTGACCTGAAAACCATGGAGGACAGACATGCCATCCTCACCTATCATCTGAATCACCAGATCACCATGGATCTATGTAGACAGTTGGAGCCAGATCTGATGCCAGGCACTCGCAATCCCTATTGCATACCTCCCATTGTTCAAGTATTGTCAGTGCTACACTTCCTGGCCACCGGGTCATTCCAGAATACCGTTGCCTTAACAGCAGGGACGTCTCAGCCCATGTTCAGTCTGATGTTGAAGGATGTAGTGTGTGCTTTCTTGAAACACCTGGACGGCTACATCAGGTTTCCCCAAAGAGCGGACATGGTCTATGTGAAGGCTGACTTTTATCAGATGGGAAAGATTCCTCATGTGGTACTGGCCATTGATGGCACCCATGTATCCCTTGTCCCTCCCAGTGTCAATGAACAGGTGTACAGGAACACGAAGAACTACCACTCTATCAATGTGCAGATGGTGTGTCTGGCAGACTAGTCCATCTCCCAAGTGACAGCCAAGTTTCCTGGATCAGTGAATGACTCCTACATTACGCGTAACAGCAATGTCCCACACATGATGGCACAACTACACACAGAGAGGGCCTTGCTGGTTGGTAAGTATGCACTGTAATGTGTTTGTATGTAATGTGACCTGTCATCCTTCCTTGGCTGTTGACACTTGTGAGGTACCCAGCCACGCTAGGGGAACTCTGTTTAAATTAGGCCCACAGGAGGACAAGGGTTGTAATCAAACAAACTTTCAGCCTCCTGAAGGCAAGATTCAGGTGTCTGGACCTATCTGGAGGTGCCCTCCTCTACTCGCCCCACAAGGTTTGCAAAACCATTGGTGCTTGCTGCATGCTCCACAATCTAGCCCTGAGGCATCAGATACCATTGCTAGCTGATGATGGTGAGGCAGCTGTACCTTTGACTGCACATGGAGATATGGAAAGTGATGAAGAGCCAGAGGAAGAAGAATCAGCTGCCTGTAAGACTGAACTGATCAATCAGTACTTCTGGTGACATACAGGTATGTGTGGTGGGCCTTTTCAAGTCTTGTCTGTGCACAATCAGAAGTGAATAGCTGGCATTACACCTCCTGACATTTGGCATATGTGTTGGTGCAATGATGTCCAATGCCTATGTGTGAGTTGTGGAAGCAGACAGATAAAACGTGTGTTGTAGCAACTGATTCCTACATTCACTTCTCTCATGGTATGACCAGTTTTGAGCTGGATTTCCTGAATTCTTCTATTCCCATCTCCTCTCACCCACTGGATGTGGATCATTTGCGGGTCTGCTACCTAAGGCTTGAGGTATACATTGTCAGTAGTCAATGGTGATTGAGTACAGTTCTGGGAGGTGTACATGGCAGATAGCCTGTTAAATGGATCTTGTGAATGGCCTGAGTATGGTGTTGTATAGGTCCAATCTGGGTGCCCATGAATTGGAGTTATACTACAATAGACACCCAGTCGATTACCTATATATATGTCTTCTATGTCATCATGCCTTCCATTCTGATGGTACTCTCTGTCTTGCTCTAATTGCAGATGGCTCAACTGACTATTCCCTGGTGTTACTGTGGATTTCAACCTCACTATCTGATGTCAATCCAGTGACATAACTGTTGTCATGTGTTTCCTGCTGTGGGAGCCTCCATTTGATTGAATTAGGGGAGCATTCCCAGACCACAGTTGGGTAGAAGGACAATTTTTGTTATATCATTAAACACACACATATTGCTGTGTCCATAAGTTATTTATTGTACATTTAAGATTTGTGACAAGTGAAATGAATGTGTACAACATAACAAACAGGTGACGAGTGGACTCATGATAGATGGATTGGCTGCTACAACATTTGGTCACAGAAGTCCAGTGTCCTTTTACCATGCGAAAATGGAGTTCTGTCTTAGAACATTCAACAGGGTATATCAGTGGCACACAAGGGTGACAAAGCAGGAAAGATTCACTTCCTGGCAGTGGGTTAGGTCTTGGCATCTGCTCCAGCCGGTTGTCTGGGTGGATATTCACGTTTGCGGTGGAGTTCTTCAGCTACAGAGGGAGAGGTGTCTGAGGCTTGGGGTTGCCCCGGCAGGGCCTCCATTCCACTAGCTGCCGCTGATTTAGAAGAGGCAGATGTCCCATTGCTAGTGAAAGGGGCCTGATGGTGGGTTGCTAAACCACTCAGTGTGCTGGTCATGTCCCTCAGCACCCCTATTATGGAGGCCATGGTGACATTGTGTCCCTGCTACTGCTGCATGACCTCCTGGTGGTATTCCCTCTGCAGGCTTTGATTTTCCCCAGACATGGTGATGATCTGGCCCACCCTGTCCTGGGAAGTTTGGTATGCTTCCAGGACTTGGGAGATGGTATCCTGGTCAGTGGAGTCGCTTGGGTGCCCCATCCTCTGGCCCACAGCATCCTTCCCACTCCCCTGCCCCCACACCCTTGTGCCCCTGGCATGGTGTGCCCACTCCCAGTGTTAGCAGAACCATCATTGTTTGGGGTGTGAAGGTCCGTCTCAGGTCCCTGTACTGTGGCGCACCCAACAGATTGAACAGTCCTTGGGACACAGGTTTGGAGGTGCCTGCTTGGCTATGATGTCAGAGCAACAGGGGTTGGGGGATTGATGTGGGCAGGGTGAGGCTGGGAGTTGTCGACTGACCAGGTGTCCCGGATGGGCCAGGTAGGTCCTCACTGTCCAGACATCCTGGTGTGTTGATCTCACTGGGGCCTTCATCCTGAGGAGGGCTGGCAGTGTCTAGTATCCTTTCCATGGTGGCAATGGCACGGTCACCTGTTAATGGAGTGAGACACAGAGTACAGTTAAAAAAGTGTGTTTGGTTCCCTCTCTGTGAGATGCAGACAGTGGCTTACCGTGATTCCCTGTACTGACAATGACAGATGCTGCACAGCATAGTTTGGTAGGACATACAAGTCTGTAACAGGAGTACCATACTCCAAGTTGGGTGCTGTCATCAAAGATTTGTACATATGGCACAGCTGATGGGTTCAGTTACTATCTGATACTTGACATGACTATTCGACTCTGCTACCTAGTGATTAGTCAGGCTTGGTAGTTGTCACACAATTTGGCTGCACATTGCACCATGAGGTCCCATTGGGAACACAGTATGTGGGCATGCAGGATGATACTGGCATCTTACTTTCCAACCCATGGTTACTCCATTTCAGGCTTGGGGATATGGCTCAGTGTCCATTTGGAATTGACACTGAAGTGTAGCTGTGTTTAGCCTTGCTTGCCATTGTAGTGTCCCATTCCATTACTGTAATTGCCATGTACTGGTCCTCAGTCGTACATTGTAGTAAGTGTAGGTAGTACAATAGTCATACATGCATTAAATGTGATGGGATGTGCACATTGCAGGTTTTCACATTAATGGGTTGGTGCATTGTAGGCGTCTTAGTGACAGGATTAGCCTGTGGTATCCGTGCCCTTGTCAAGGGCTGTGTGGGCAGTAGGGCTGTAAGGGGTGGTGGCATGCAGGAGAGGGGCATTGGGTGATTGGCAGGTAGGTGTGGTGGGACATTCAGTGAATTAGGGGGTATTTGGGTAGTGAGAAAGCATGCATGACACGACAATTGTGTGACATTGATGTTGTGGGTACTTACCAGACTCCAGTCCCCCAGGTATTCCAGCCAGGCTCTTAGGATGCAGTATATCCAAGACCTTCTCCTTCCAAGATGTGAACTGTGGGGGGAGAGGAAGGAGGGGCCCACCGCCAGTCTTGTGCACAGCTATCTGGTGTCTCTATGCCATGGAACGCACCTTCCCTCTAAAGTCGTTCCACCTCTTCCTCGTAACTCCTAATGAGGTCCTTAATCTCCAAATCAAACACTTCGAAAGATATAACCCATTTTGATATCCTTGATAAGATATTATTCAAACACTTTTTGCAAAACTCTTCTTTTAAAGGTTTCGATATATCTCCACTTTAATAATAGTTCCCCATAAGAAGTTCTTGAATTTCTTGACACCCCATGTAATAGCTAGGACCTCTTTTTCAATTACAGCCTTTTTTTGTTATTATATCTAAGTGCTCTGGAAACAAGCACTATGGTTTAATCCCCATTCAGCAAAACACCTTCCGACCTTTTCTCACTGTATCTTACAATTTCAGATGGCCTAGGTATTCTTACTTAGAACTAACAGCATGGCATGGCCTCCAGTATCATACTAGTCCTCTGAGGAATATCCAGCACTACTCTCATTCCACAATTTTGTTCCTCTGTCCTTTCTTACCACTATAAAGCACCCTAGAAATATGTGGCTTGTCCAATACCACCACACAAATGCTCCATGATTCTTTGCAATACCAAGGCTGCTGTTACTAATACAAAAGGTATTGGATAACCCTAAATGTGCTGAATGGTATAACAAAGTCTGTCAAGTCATGTGATCTTCAATGGATCATTACATGGAAATAAGCTCAAGTCAAATTGAGGGATCTGAAGACTTTGACCCCCTTCAAGAGAGTTACCATTGCTGTGATATTTGATAGAGGACATTTGTTTACCACAACATTTTTGTTTAGCTCAGAGTTCAATGAAGCGATGTAACTCACCCCCTGGTGTGAGTGCCACTACCACTAGGGCTAGCCATGCTGTGGCTTCAATTGGATCTCTTACAGCAAGCTCAAACAATCTGTCTATTTATACCATAACAATTACCCTAGCGCTTAAAGGAATGCTCATCTCCTTATTTACCACTGGCTTGGCTAACGTCTTTAACTTGATCTCATTTGTGTACCCCTTAATGCAATCTAATGTTTCATTGAAAAGCTGTGGAAACACCTTAAAGAAGTCCTTCTCTTCACCCTCTGTTAAGTTAATTTTTATTGGTGGTACTGGAATAGGACTAAGCGTCTTTCCCATCTAGGTTTGATGAGGCCAACTCAATAGACAGTGCCCTGTTCTGGATTGATCTCTCTTCACTGCACTGGCAAGCATAACGCTCTGCATAAGAGACACCATCTGGTGTAAGACTATTAACTCATCTTTATTACTTCCTTAACTCTTATACAAGGCCTACTGGTATGGAGCTACTCTACACACATCCTCTTCTCTCTGCTTCCCTCGATGTAGTAAGAGGGAAAACCAGTGCTTCCTGTCTCCTCTCAGGAAGTTCCTGTCCATGTCAGCTAGACTGCTGGCCAACCTTTTAAACAATTGTATTTATTTATTTTATAAGCATACAGTCAGCAATAAAGTATGTCAGGTAGCATGCACATTGTATATTGTTGCATAAAGGGAATGCAATAAAGTCAGCCTGACCTGACTTATGACGAAAGTTAGCTGATAACTTAAGCAGTTAAACCAAATAACAATAACAACCATTTAACCATTCCCACTCCCTCCCACTCCTCCTTCCATATAGGGTCCATTTATTTATAGTTGTCCCTATGTGATAGAGTTGTCTATCCTCAATGACTAAGGGTTGTAGTGACCATCCAGGGAATAGGGGCCAGCCGAAGCCTCCTTTCCCTCGACCTGAGTGATTATTTGTCCACCCAACTCACTTGGGATGCAAGTGCACCAGTTTTTGTGTCTGCATTAATGAGTAGTGCCCTGGTCATCTCCGCTCAAGCTAATATTGTTTCTTGTGCCTTGTCTCTCCTGGTCCTGCTGATGTGCACCTCTTCTGACCTTGCTCATTCTATCATATTTGAATTCCATGAACCTCTTGTTGGGGCCTTAGGACTAAGCCAATGAACAGCTATGCGTTGTTTCGCAACCATGAGGCCTAACATCGTATAGCGTCTGCTCAGTTTCTTAGCTGGGTAGACCTACTTATATAGCAATGTCCTTTCCTAGAGGACATGCCAGATAGTCCCCTCCATCTGCCACATACTCCCGCACTTGCAAAACCTTCTGTCAAAACTTAAGTAGTGCATCAAATTATCTCATCAATTTTATTGGTTTGCCACCATATTTAAACTGTGTTATTTTTGACAGTGAAGGTTTGGTCTTGACGTCAAAATTCCTCCAATACACATCATATGATATAAGTGTTAAACACAGCTCAGAATAAAGTTTCATTTCTCAGCTCACTTCATCCATGTCCACCACGCCCCACCGTACACACCTCTATCACAAGAGCTTCAGCAGTCTTGGATATTTCATTGTGATTTTTATCAGTTTTCCTACTTCTACAGCATGTTGAATAATTGCCTTTTTTCACACAATGTACATGTTGCTCCATTAGCTGAATACCCTTTCCATTTTGCCATATGTTCATTATCCCAAAACCTGTAACATATTCCATTAAACTTATTAACACTCTTAGCTATTTTCCCAATTCTCTCTCCAACCATCAGTTCTGTTTGACTATTATCTGCCCCTGTCAACCCAAAACCCACTTAGGCCCATATTTATACTTTTTTAGCACCGCATTTGCGTCATTTTCTGATGCAAAAATGGCGCAAACTTCCAAAATATAATTGTATTTTGTTAGTTTGCACTGCTTTTGTGTCAAAAAATGACGCAAATGCGGTGCTAAAAAAGTATAAATATGGGACTTATTTTGGTAGCAATGTTTTTTTCTAATTTAATTGATGCATGACTGTGAATGTTCAGTTATCTTAGCTGTCCCTAACACTTCACTTACGGGTGATGCCATCTGTTAACCATATCTCCTTCTGTTACTTCTGCATTTTACCATAAATTGGGCCATCATTCTGTCAGCCAAGATTGCATCAAATTTCAACTCACTGCTAGTTTCCGTAGGACTGTTACATGTTCTTCAACTATCTCTCCTTCTTTTTGAGCTCTAACCCGAAAGTGGTATCGCTTGAGAACTGTGCTCACTTTGGGCAGATGCTCTTTATCCAACTTTACCATGTAGATGTCAGTCTGATTTAAACCCTGAGACTCATTAGAGTCTGCTTCTAGTAAATTCAGAAATATGCCCGTTCCCTCAAATCCAAGACAGTGCATGAGCAAGGATGTCTTCCTTTCAACCGAAAGAGTTGTCCCACAAACTCTGCTTTAGTGCATCCATTTAGTACACCTGATATTGGGCTTCGCCGGCACTAATAGATAACTGGTGGAGGTGTAACATTTCGAATTATGGGAGTACCTTGTTGCCCTACACCCACAAGTTCTAAAAAATCTCATCACAATAGTTGCCCCATGTTTTCTTTCCTGTTCCTCTTTCACCTAAAAAAAGCAAATGCACCAAGGTAGTGCTTTCAAGCACTTAGGATTGGATCATTAACCCCCCTTAATTCCATTAACAGCTGCCTTTGATGATTACCCTTCATGCCTTATAGCATATAGACTATATAGAGCTATGATTCACAAATAATAAAATTCCAGAAGAAAATCTTAAATCTTTGAGACTGACCCAACTTACTTCTGCACAGTCTTTCTGATTTCGGATTCTGACAACTATGAGGAACCTTCACAGTGAGACACAGCTGCTGTGGTTCTTGGGGAGGCCCTGTGTTTCAGCTCTGAAGCAGCACAGTATGCTTGCAGGTGTGCACTTCCTGGTTGCCAAGGATGCAGCATGTTACAATCCCTAAGGCAAAGGAGAGCACTGTGCATTAAAATACTATTGACATTACACATTGAAACATTCAATACAAATATATCTAGTGCTTAAAGAGCCTGCAAACCAAGACATCAGAATTTCCAAAGGTAACACTTGGAAGAAGCCTATTTAGAAAAGGAATACATACAACCTTTTAAATAAAAGATGCTTCCAAATGAAGTTACGATCCAAAATAAAATCATACATTCCAATATGTTAAACGTTACCATTGTTTTATGTAAAATTAAATTAAAAGTTTTAAAAAGTTGAAAGAAACACTTTGTAGACTTGCAGTACTACAGAACACTCTCCAGTACATCTTCAAAACAATGTAACTCATCTTCAGTCACAAAGTGTCATGGCAGCAGAACATGGCACAAACTAATCCCTTTTACTTCAACATTCTACAGAAAACCATTTGTATTTTCAAACACTTTCTTCTACTCTTTCTGAGCTGGACACCTTGCCTTAAGTTGCAACTTGTCAATCCTGGGGAGCAGACATTCATTTGGATTTAAGTTTGGCATTGCTCAATGGCTAATGCTGGTTAAGGTGTGCAGGATTTGCAACTTGAAGAGGGTAACATTGGGAAATTTGTACCTGATCCACAGACCAAAGGAGAACCCATCTAAGTAGTATTGCCTGGTTGCCCTAGATGTCCTGATATGCCAGTACTTAGAACAGTACTTTGGAAGTTACAAGTCATCACAAACATGCAGAAAGTATAATCTATTATTAAGAATAAGATCATGTGCTTAAATGTTGTAAACATTACAGGTGGAACCTAGGTGCGACCACAGTGATAAGACATCTCCCAACATTCTGGTACAAAAGCATAGTTCTGATCTTTTGGGTACTGGTGAATCTACTTCAGAAGCACTGACAGTAGTTTAAATCTCAGATGCAGGTCCTTCCTCTGCAGCAGCAGCACAAAGTAGGTGGAGGTGATATCGGCACTCTAATCCTTCTTGTGATTGTGTTGGCGGTATCTATACTGTAAGGGACAATTAATTGAGGACTTCTGTTTCATCATTCATGAACATCGAGCTAATATTCCTAAAACTGTAGTCAGATGGCATTACCTTTAGTGGTTTTCACTTTTCAGAAATGCCATATTCTGAGAGTTTTCCTTTAACTCAGCCATTTCTAAGGTTCTCTTTTGGGCTGCCAATGTTAGAAAAGTAGAAGAAAATGTATTTTTGAAAAATATGCAGTATTCCTTTACTTCAACATAATATTTGCAAATATTGTAAATTAAAAAAGCAGGCCCAGAAAGAAATGGAAATGTAGCTCTTAGAAGAGACTGTGGCTTTGGTTGAGAGATGTAATTAGAGCAGAATTACTCACAACACTTTGCCTTTAATGCAAAAAAGCAGCATTGCGAAAATTAGCATGATGGTAAATGCGGCCAAAATGGTAATCTCCTAAATGTGTAATCTTAACATGAATGACAATGCAAAGGCACCCATCATTTTTTAGTTGAAGTTGGTTGTAAAGGATTACATTTGATCGACAGATTAATGACATGCAAGAGGTAGGCTCTTTCTTCATTGCAAAACAAAGATGTGAACCTGTGATATATCCAAGCTCATTATCTCTTACATGTAAAATAGATACAGTAGGATGAATGGGCATATCCTCTATTGTAGGAACCACTGCAGTTGATCTTGTAACATTAAATCCAGACCACTTTATCTTGACTCCTGTTCAACTTAAATGCATTGAAAACGTATCTTCTCTAGCATACTGCTTGCCAAGCACATCAAAGAATCTCCTGAAACTACGATTTCATGAGAATTGTGAGAGACCATTTTTCACAGCTCCAGAAACAAATAGATATTTATCCAAATCTCGTCTATCAAAGAGTTGAAATGCCCAATGAGAAAAACATTAATCATTGAGTCGATATGAAAATCATGTCACTGCCTTACAACACCATATTGCTAAACATCTGCCTATTACATGTAAACCTTTTTCTACTGGATAATACAAGTTGTGTTCTGTGATCTTATTCCACTCTTCATTAAAAATAACTGACCTATGTTAAACAAATATTGAGAAAACGCAACTGAATTTAACTGGTAAATATTTATGAACATTTTAAAAATGTACATTCAGATATAATATACCAACTAAAAAAGGATTCACACTAATAAACGTGTGATTTATAAATAAATATATTTTAAAAACAATCTGAACAACATTATTAACAAAACCAGATACAAATTAAGAGTTTTATTATAGTTGCAGTGTCATAATCCAAGATTTCCATTCAATGTTTGCAAAAAGTATATAAACACAAAAGTATATTTATAGTTTTTGTACATTATTTAAAAAATACTTACTTTACCAATTGAAATCAAACTTAGTACAAAGCAAGAAATAATTACATACCAAGTGAAAGGCGCAACCAATTACAATTCAGATTTATTTTCAAAATTAATAAAATTCTCTAATTACCATTAAAGAAAACCAGGTGCTAAAGAGCAAATGTTGTACTGGATGTGCTTCACTTAGTCTAACTAAATGTTTGGAGTTTTTAGTCTGTGTGACACACTTTCTCAAAGAGACAAAACAGATTCCTTACAAAATCTTCAATACAAAACAACAATTTCCTTACAATATCTTCACTACCAAACAAGAACAGCTTACAGATTGAAAGTAAGTGAATGTAAATGTATTCTTGAATTTGGAAATATAATCATAAAATACATTAAGCTATAAACATATACACAAATGCATACTTTCTGCTAATAGCACCCAATCAACATTAAACAAACATACAACTACCATTACATACTCAACTAGACACCACACACATACATTTACACTGCACCCCCTGCATTTTAAAACAGCACTATTGCTAATTCATATACCCTCCAGTGACTAACCCATTACCGTATAGTGACAAATGTACTATGAGACTACGTATCAGACTATGCAGCTGGTGACATCTGGAATACGCTGTTGTGGATTAAATTGCTGTGGGTTAGTCCACATAGTTTTAGTACTGTGTACTTATAGCAGTATAAAAGAACTTTACAACAAAAGACATTTAAAAGGTTTTGCCAGGTCTGGACGGTTCCATGGTACATTACCCAGAGTCCATGGTGCAATACATCACTGCCAGAAGGGCTTTTAAGGACTCAAAATCTCCAAAAGGAAAAGCTTTGTCTGCAATCCTTTACTGGTCAATCGGTTCTGCCTTCCTGTTTACGCATCCATTAGATTGAGATTGTGGTGTAACTTTGTCATGCTGCTATACTCTGTGCACTTCCAATTAGTTTTGCATGTATGTTATTTGAAGCTGCCATGCACCTAGTAATCTGTAGATACGGTTTTCTTTACAGTAGTTAGGTTCATAATTGTTTGAACATTGTTTGGCATGACTTTCTAAATTTTGGAGAAACCCTCTACTATATAAATGTATATATGAAGATGTATTTTTGGGACCACTTGGTGAAAATCACTAAGTTTCTTTTGGAAACATCAATTTTAAGCTGTGGAAGAAATATTTTTTCAATTAAACGTGGGTTGCAGATTTCTGAGCTTCCTATGTGTGGCATTCCAATACAATGTATTCCACTTGCATTAGACAAATTCATTTGGCTATTTGTATTGATTTTCTTTAATTATTAAATAGCCATTCAAAGCTAGATGTGCCTTTAGAGGATGCAATGTTTTAATTCAATGGCTGTGTTCAGCTTTGATGATAACATTTCTGGGAGAGTGAGTGTAGTTGTTGCTTTCAATGTGTCTAAAAATAATTCTTATTTTCACGGCACCCAATATAAAATAAAACTCTACACAAACTCATCAACATACTCACATCCCCAGGTCCTAAGTATAGAGTATATTTATTAATGTGCATGTATGTTGTAGGACCAGCTTTGAGAACAATATCATCATCAGCAACACATATAGCATTGAAACAGAGAACAAGATTAGACACGATTAGAGCTGCAAATGTAAAGTCATTCAAAATAATAGGAAGAAGGTACATAGGCGGTCATTCTGACCGCGGCGGGCGGCAGTCGCTGCCCGCCATGCGGTCACCGCCAAATGCCCGCTCCGCGGTCAGGTGACCGCGGATGCCATTCTGGCTTTCCCGCTGGGCCGGCGGGCGACCGCCAAAAGGCCGCCCGCCGGCCCAGCGGGAAAGCCCCTGCAACATAGAAGCCGGCTCCAAATAGAGCCGGCGGTGTTGCAGGGGTGCGACGGGTGCAGTAGCACCCGTCGCGATTTTCATTGTCTGCAAATGTGCAAGGTTTATGAGAATTAGGCAAATATTTATGACTTATAATATTGTTATATGAATTGTGCACTGGGTAGGTGATAGGGTTCTATAATTAGGATTTTAAATATTTTTTTGTATAATTATTCTAGATTTCTCAATGTTGGGATATTGATTAGAAAGTACATAGAATTTGATATCTGTATAACTGAAAATATATAAATAATTTAGTTTGAATAACGTTTTTAAAGAACGGGATGTCCCGGGCATGTTTTTTAAATATAGGTTGTTAGTGGTATGTGGTTTGTTGCTTTTTCTTTCTTTTATATATGTACACTTTTCATTTTTTTGTAGTTGTAATTTCTTTGTCTTGTTTCCATGAATAATAGGAAATTAACTTTTTTGCCTCTTTTTGCTTTTTGTATATGCACTTTCTGCTCTTCATAGCTGAAGTATTGCCTTGTAAGGTTCTTTTCACAACAGATTACTGAGCAAACCTTGTGGCTCTTTTAAGAAGATGTCTTTCTTTTTTTCAAAGTATGTGTATTTGTTAGATGTATTTTTTTGCTTTACTGTAAAGTGCTTTGATGTTATGTTTGTTGATATATATGTAAATGTGCACACTTAAAGGGAGTCAGATCAATTATATTGCAGCCCTGAAGAAGTCCTTTGTTAAGGACGAAACACTTTGGCTGTCTATGCTGTGAATGTGTGCTGTTTTAAGAAAAATGAATAAAGAGAAGATTAGAATGAAACTGCACTAAAGAATTGGACTTTTTAATATTGTTGACTGGTGCATTGCCAGTGTTTGAATTGCATTTAGTTCCTTGTTTAAGGAGTGCATCTTGGCAGCAGGTGTTGGTATTAGTGCACACATAAGAAAGATTTTTCTTCCATCTAAATTACGTTTAGATTTAGGGAACTTATGGGTCAGGTGGGTTGAGTTATAACCCGCTGCTATATGGTTTGAGTGTATTCACACTTAAAATGTCACTCTATTGCTAGTTTAATAAATCCTGACTGAAGCGTAATTTTACTTCACAACTGTGTAGCTGAAGCGCATCACACTGAAACTAGAAAATTAGTACGTCAAGTATACTGCATGAAGACCAAGGTTATACTTACAGAAAATCTATGCAGCATTATTTGGAAGCAAAGAAAGTAAAGCCAAGGAATTTGAAAAGGATATTGCAAACATTATCTTTGGTGGCAAACAGGATAGAACTACAAATATAAATAGGTACAGGAACATAAATCAACAAAAATACTGAAACATTAAAGAAAATTAAAAAGAAATTAATACATGTGTAATGACTTCACCCCTGATGAAATCCCAAGCAATGTGAGCATGTCTTGTCAAAGGACATTGTAGAAGTAAAGTATGTTTTTCTGATTAGCAAATCATTTGCAAATATTTCTAAACAACCTTAAAGGCAGCAAGATCACCATAAGAAGTGTCTTTAATGCTACAACAGTTTGGGATCAACCAAAAGCATTCCAAAAGCTAAGCTTATATGATTGCTTGAAAAGAGTGTATCAAGGACAACTTCAAGGAATATATGATGATGTTGAAATGTATCTTTAAATTTTGTGGGATAAAATAAAGCAGTGAAGAATCAAAGATTTTCTTGGAGACACTTATATGTACTGATCAATGTAGTTTCAACCTAAGACAGCAAAATCTGACTACAACCAGTAGATATTAAGAAATTGAAGATGCATTTATACCCCTAATAACTTATAACCACTTTTATGAAGATGAAAATGTGAACATTTAATTCACTCAATGTATAAACACCATACATAAAGAAAAGTGTGAAGGGCAATTACAAAAATACAGCAGCAAGACTTAGAACTGATTTATGATTGCTACTCGATACACCCATTATATTTTGAATATGTTATAAGAGAAGGTATGGATGAACATTGATGAAAGCAAGCACCATCAGATGCAATTAGCATTTAGGGAAAACAGTTAAAAGCACATTGTTTCTGTTTGCTTTTCACTAACAGAAGAGGAGCATGAATATACGATAGCCTTAGAAGTGCATCAGAATATTGTTCTTCTAGTATTTATTCAGAAGATTTAGACAAATTATTCACTGAATGTTTAAGGTGCTTTAGAAACCAGATATATCCTTTGTTATGGTGCTACACACACTTTAAGAGAAACAATGATTTGGTGGAACAGAAAGGAAAATGCAATTGACGAAAGGCCAAGTGACATACCTTATGTGCGCATGGAAGAAGCTTAATCAGTTGAGGCTAAGACAGTAGGCACCCTCCTTACCCTGTACAGCAGAATTGAAGTTTTGAACAATTTTAGGAGAGGCATCCACGTAATGGTGCTGGGATCCCAGCAGAGGTGCCTCACAAGTTCCTACAGACTGACCTTGGAACATGTTTGCTGAAATGCTGGGGTTGCAGCAAGTTGCACCCTTCTAGTGAAGGCATTCAGGTTTCCCCTCAATGGCAACTGACCTAAACAAGTCTTGGTGCTACTGTGGTGGTCAAAACAATGGATTTGGTAGGCCATGTTAGGAGGGTGGTAACGCAACAGAAAGATGTGAAATCGGGACCTGTGAAGTTGTTCCTGTTCCCAGTCTTGTCCTCACAGACTCTGGCATTGAAAAGGGTTCTGGGGAAGTTCACCACAAACTGTTAAACAGAGGTTTTTCCTTGTCATATATACTGGCCTCCTACTGCAATATTTTTCTAGTTGGATAAAACTAAGCATCAGTGTTTTGCAGATAAGACCACATATCTTTAGTAATGAACACAGATTAGAGTGAAACATACCTGTTAGCTTTTTTTGTTGCATGTGACAATGTTCTTTTTCATAATCCTCCAATTAGTGTACTGGGCCTCTTGTCAAAGTCCTGGCTACTCTGCTAGCTAGCAATACATCTATGGCTCACCACTTCCTGGCTGCCTGGATGTATTCCAGTAATGTCAATAGTGGCTAGGGTGTACGCTCATATTGAATAATCCTAAAGAGACAAGACCACAATGCCTTTACCAATGAGCAAATTCCTGGCATGGGCAGAATATCAACTTACAGATTGTGCCATTCTGCATTCTTGATTAATAGAAGAATCAAGCTTACACTACAGTAGAGGTTTATAATGTATGTGATGTAAAAACTTGAAGTGAAATAGTTTATGTTTATAGAAGCAGATGCTGTCTGGGCACAGTGGAACTCCCAACACCTTCCAGTAATTCCATCTTCCACATTTGTCTCACAAGCCCCTCTGGCCTTAAGTGCCATATTTATCCTTCATACCAGCTTCATCTCCTTAATTTTTGGGACACACCTCCTGGTATCTAGTGCAAATAGGATTTGGTCAGGGTTTCGACTTCCGCAAGTTCATCTGGATAGGATGGACGTACTGTGTGCATCATATGAATCCAACATTCTACCTGGGTGTTTCAAAAACCTCTACTTTTAAATCTGTCTTTTTCCCAAATGAGAAATTATGCTTACATCCACATAATACATCAGGTAGTATATTCAACTACAAAATGTGGAGAAAGTAGGACTATTATGCCTATGTTTGGCAAGTATGAAAATGTAATCTCTTAATCACATAAATCTTACATAAATGTTCTAGGAATGTGTAAACCACTTAATCATAAGAACCTTTGTATTTAAAAAAAAAAAACTTACAAAAATTAAAGTTGAATTAATTATGTTGTCTGAGATGACATCAGTATTATCAACACTGGTGTCATTTAAAAATCATCAGTGAGGTGATATGTTAGATCACAAGCAGTGCATGGCAAGGGTGCAGGCTATGACTGGCTCGGCAAACTACAACTGGTGAGTTTAACTTAGTTTTTGATTATTAAACATTCGTTTTTATGGTATTTCAACACCTAGGTATAACATCACTTTAACATTTGTTTTTTTTGTCCAGTGAAGTTTAGTTTTTTTCATGTAACCTAAGACCTTACTGACATACCTAACTATAAAACTATAACATCACTTTAATTTTTGTTTGTTTCACTGAATTTCTGTTTTTATAATCATATTCAAAGTTGAGCACTTGTCCAACTCCCAGGTCAAACTACAGCTGATGTCCCTGCTGCGCACAGACCAAACCCAATGGACATGCCCTTCAGCCAGCAGCCAACCCACTGCCCAAACCTCTGCATGCACCCAAGCCACATTCTCTTTACCGTTTTCTTTTTTCCCTTTTTCATTTAATTATTTTGTGGGTGCAGTGGGGGCCGCCGCACAAGATTCCATTGTGTGGTGCCACAGTAGCATGCAAGCATTTCACCTCATTGCACCACATTAAACTGCAAGCTTCATCAGGGGAAGGGGGGAAGCTTGCATACTACCACAGCATCAGTGCCTGAAAGCTTGTGCAGTGGCTCGTGTCGGAGTATCACAGTACCTTACACCTGGGGCCAGGAGGTCCCTCAAGCCCTTTTTAAAAAAAAAACATTTTCAAGACACAGGGATCTAGTGCCCGAATCTTTAATGGTGGTTGTTACATTTTATCAGGCAGTAAATCTGATTGTTTGGGACCTTGAAACCAGTCTCAGTGTTATGATGCTGAAATGGCTGGTGGGAGAAAAAGCTTCTGTGGTCAACCAGAAGGCCCTTTTTTTTTTTTTTTTTTAAGTAACCCTTGACTAGCACAAGACCAACCGTTCAGATATACATAACATTTTAACCCTGTCAAGCCCAGCCTCAGCCACTATGTAAATGCTAATTTCTCAAAAACGTCAAAATGGATTTACACTAAATCTCAACAAGCATTAGCAAAGCCAATCAGTTTGCCTTTTCACTACAGCACCTTAAGTAATTACAAGATGTCCTCTTCAAGTCAGAAGAAACAGAATGAAGCCTTCATCAAGACTGCAGCCCTTCAAAACTTTATTAGATGTCCCTCTCAAGACAGAGGCAACTGCTTAACAAGTCTGTTACAAAGCTGCAATAGCCACATTGTGACTAAGGTGGTCATTATGAACACAGTGTGAATCCCCGCCGTGTTCATGCTGGCGGTCTTATCACAGACCGCCAGCCCCCTTGAGAGCCCGCCGGACGAATATAAATAACATTCTGCTGGGCATGAGCGCGGAAACAGTATTTCCACCAGCCGGCTCAGCATTCTGGGCCGGGACATTGCCGACGGCTCTACATGGACCAAACGTAAATGCCTCTGTGCGGTGGGGGCAGCAGCACCCGTTGCGCAGATCACTGCCTGTAAATCGGGCAGCGACCTGCCTGACAGGGCACTGCACGGGGGCCCCTGCACTGCCCATGGCCCCCAGGGGGACCCCAGAGCACCCCTTCTGCCAGCCTTTCCTTGACGGGTGAACCCACCAGGGAATGGCTGGCAGAACAAGGGTTCTTTTTCCGCAGGGCAGCGCTTCTTCCAGCGCTGCCCTGTCAGATGAAGAATTCCGCCATCGTCAGGCTGCCTGTCAGCGGTAGCCTGGCGGTGGTGGAAGGCCACCTATGGCGGTCCCCACTGTCTTCATGATGTGGCGGTCGAGACCACCATGCCATTGGCGGTAAATTCCACCGCCACCGGGATGGCGGTCTTGACCACCAAGTTCATAATGAGGGCCGAAATGTCTCTCTTGAGTAAGATTCAACTGCCTCAAATGTCTTTCACAAAGTTGAGGGGATGTAGCTTCAACATACAAATGTTCACATCCACTTTTTGCTACTTTAACCCCTTCGCTGCCAGGCCTTTTCCCCCTCCTGTGCCAGGCCTTTTTTTGCCTATTTGGAATAGTTCTCTCTTAGGGCCTCATAACTTTTTGTCCACATAAGCTACCCACGCCAAATTTGCGTCCTTTTTTTCCAACAACCTAGGGATTCTAGAGGTATACAGACTTTGTGGGTTCCCCTGAAGGAGGCCAAGAAATTAGCCAAAATACAGTGAAAATGTCATTTTTTTTTTTAAATGGGAAAAAAAGGCTTGTGGTTTTTTTCCCTGAAAATGGCATCAACAAAGGGTTTGCAGTGCTAAAATCACCAGCTTCCCAGCTTTCAGGAACAGGCAGACTTGAATCCGAAAGCCCAATTTTTCAACACAATTTTGACATTTTACTGGGACATATCCCATTTTTACGATTGTTTGTGCTTTCAGCCTCCTTCCAGTCAGTGACAGAAATGGGTGTGAATCCAATGCTGGATCCCAGAAACCTAAACATTTCTGAAAAGTAGACAAAATTCTGAATTCAGCAATGGGTAATTTGTGTAGATCCTACAAGGCGTTCCTGCAGAAAATAACAACTGAAATAAAAATAAAATGAAATTGAGGTAAAAAACAGCCATTTTTCTCTACGTTTTACTCTGTAACTATTTCATGCAATGTCAGATTTTTGAAAGCTATATACTGTTACGTCCGCTGGACTCTTCTGGTTGCTGGGATATATAGGGCTTGTAGGTTCATCAAGAACCCTAGGTACCCAGAGCCAATAAATGAGCTGCACCTTGCAATGGGTTTTCATTCTCTACTGGGTATACTGTACAGCAATTCATTGCTGAAATATAAAGAGTCAAAAATAGGTATGAAGAAAACCTTTGTATTTGCAAAATGGGCACAAGATAAGGTGTTGAGCAGCAGTGGTTATTTGCACATCTCTGAATTCTGAGGTCCCCATACTAGCATGTGAATTACAGGGCATTTCTCAAACAGATGTCTTTTTTACACACTGTATTATATTTGGAAGGAAAAAATGAAGAGAAATACAAGGGGCAATAACACTTGTTTTACTATTCTGTGTTCCCCCACGTCACCCGATAAAAATGTTACCTCACTTGCGTTGGTAGGCCAAACTCCTGCAACAGGAAACGTAACATGGACAGATCACATTTTTAAATTGAAAACTAACGTGTTTTTTGGAAAGTGCCTAGCTGTGGATTTTGATCTCTAGCTCAGCCGGCACCTAGGAAAACCTACCAAACCAGTGCATTTTTAAAAATTACCCAGAATCCTTTGCAAACCTCAAAATTTGCCCAAAAAAACACTTTTTCCTCACATTTACAGAAAGTTCTGGAGTCTGAGAGGAGCCACAAATTTCCTTCCAACCAGCGTTCCCCCAAGTCTGCTGATAAAAATGGTACCTCACTTGTTGAGGCAGGCCTAGCTCCCACAACAGGAAATGCCTCAAAACACAACGTGGACACATCACATTTTCCCAAAGAAAACAGGGCTGTTTTTTTAAAAGTGCCAAGCTGTGGATTTTGGCCTCTAGCTCAGCCAGCACCTAGGGAAACCTACCAAACCTGTGCGTTTTTTAAAACTAGACACCTAGAGGAATCCGAGATGGGGTGACTTGTGGGGCTCTCACCATGTTCTGTTACCTATAATCCTTTGCAAACCTCACAATTTGGCCCAAAAAACACTTTTTCCTCACATTTCGGTGACAGAAGTTCTGGAATGAGAGAGGAGCCACAAATTTCTTTCCACCCAGCATTCCCCCTGGTCTCCCGATAAAATGGTACCTCACTTGTGTGGGTAGGCCTAGTGCCCGCGAGAGGAAATGCCCCCAAAACACATCACAATTATCAAATACTAAACTACCTGTTTTTGCGGGGGGAACCTTCGTTTTTGGTCCTGGGCTGAGCAGCCATATAGGGAAACCTACCAAACCCAAACATTTCTGAAAACAAGACACCTGAGGGAACGCAGGGAGGTGTGACTTGTGTGGATCCCATAGTGTTTTCTTACCCAGAATCCTCAGCAAACCTCAGATTTAGCTAAACAATCACCACACTGGACAAATTTCCTACCACCTAATGTTCCCCTCAGTCTCCTGGTAAAAATGATACCTCACTTATGTAGGTGGGCCAAGTGCCTGTGACAGGGAAGAGCCAAAAACATGTCGAAATTGAGGGGAAACCAAAGGGGGTCTAAAAGGGCAGTTTCAAACAAAATGCTTTTAGGCTGACAAGTGGGGCAGAATTTTTATCGGTACAGATGCAACAATGCTATGTGGTAGGAATTCTGTGGATTCCTGCAGATTCTGGAAGGTTCCATCACAAAAATGTGGGAGAAATGTGTAATTTCCAGCAAAGTTGGAGGTTCGGAGGGCATTGTGGGTAAGAAAATGGTGCGGGTGCCTGTGAAGCACACCACCCTGGACTCACCCAGATGGTTAGTTTTCAGATGTGTCTAGGTCTTGTGGATTTTTCTACATGGCAGCGTTCCAGAGTACAAAAAGTGCAGCCCTCACCATTCCAAGTGGGACGATTTTGAGAGTTAGCCAAGTTCTCATGGCCCAAATGTAAAACTAAAACCCAAAATAATCAAATGTCTTCTTGCTTGCCATGGGATGAGATGTTGTAGTGTGTTCGGGGAGAGCTGAAAGACTGTTACCCCCTCAGTTGGGGTGGGGGCATAACCAGGCCCATACTGGTTGGTAGCCACCTCCACACTATTTTTTTTTTTTTAATTCCCTGGCATCTAGTAGACTTTCTGCCACCCTGGGGTGTGCATCGGGGGTAATTGCCACCTCTGTCCACTGGTGGGCAGAACAACTCTGGCCCTATTTATGTGGGGTGGGGGTATGGCCATACCCCCATCCTCTCATTTTGAAAAACAAATCTTCCCTGGTCTATGGTGGGCTTTCTGCCCCCCTTGGGGGCAATTGGGCCTTCCAAAAATAGGCCGATCTGCCCCCAAGGGCAGATATGGCCAACAGTAATGTTCCCTCATGGGGAGTGACCCTTGCCCAGGGGGCTGCCTCCCCCAAACAAAACACACACATACACACACACAGTTTCTAGTTTTTTTTAACCTAAAGTAATACTTACTTTTTATACATAAATGCATACATCATGACTTCCTGGCCATCTTCAGCCCGGGGACCCCATCCCCCTGTGCAATTTTGAAGGGGGGCATGCGCCCACCGCCCCGGCTGTTTGCGCTCCTGGTTACCCTGTTACCCAGTGCAATTTTGAAGCGGAGACTGATTTCAGCCCTGGAACCACATCCCCTGAGGTCTGGCACCATTTTGAAGGGAGAGGTGAGCACAAGAACCCTCTCCATGGGATGATTTTGGCCCTGGGTGCCACACGTCCTGGGTCCAGGCAGTACCTTCAAAGGGGAGGGGGCATGCAGCCCCCCTCCCTGAGGCAATTGTGACCCCATTTTCCATTACAATTTTGAAAGGGGAGGGAGTCAAGCGCCCCCCATTTATTTCAGCCACAGAAACCTCATCCCCAGGGACCAGGAAGTATATTCAAGAGGGATGGGGGCCCACAGTTCCCCTCCCCAAACTGATTTTGACCCCGGGCACCCATCCCCCCAGGGCCCAGTGCAATTTTGAAGGAGGGGGGGGCACACAGCCTCCTCCCCAGGCTGATTTTGGCCCCAGTACCCTATCCTCTGGGGCCAAACACCATTTTAAGTGGAAGAGGGGCAGTGATCCCTCCTCTCAGGCTGATTTATGCTCCGGGGATCCCATTCTCTGGTGCTCTGTAGTATATTCAAGGTGGCGGGGCACATGGCCCTCTCTTCAGGCTTTCAGGCCCCAAAGACCCCATCCTCTGTGGCCCAGCTCAACAAAAGATGGGTGCGCTCATGCCCACGCAGGGCACCCATCATTGGGGGCTGTGGCAGGGAGCCCCCAGACTACTGTGGCCCCAGCCAGCTCCCCGCATCCAGTGGGAGCCGGCATTGCTCCTGACCACAGTGGGCAACTAATAATGCTGCTTTCTGTTAGCAGGAGCATTATTTAGATCTGTTCTTCTGCCCCAAACAGATCGAAAGTCTGCTCCCAGTGGGCAGGAGCATTATTGAAGCTCCCGCCAGCTGGGAGTGAACATGGTGTTGGCTCCCACCAAGTGAGAGCAAACTCAGGCTTATGACAGTGCTGCTGTGGGCAGGGAAACAGCTATTTCCCTGGGGTGGGTACCCAGGGACATAGCTGATGAGCAGCCCTGGAGGAGGGTGCACCTGGGGCCATTAATGGCTCAGGGAGGAGAGGCAGAGTAGCCCCCCTTACTTGAAGGAATTGGCAATAGGGTGGGCTCCACAAGACCATTTCAGCCTCAGGAAGGGGGGCTCCGAGGCCTCTATCCCCATAAACATTAATGTTGGTCTCAGCGGTGTGCTTTCCGGGGCCTCGGTAGGCATGGGAAAGGGGGCCACGCAGCCCCCCTCCTCTTTGTAAACACAGCCCCGAGGGTAGGCTCACAGAGGCTTACAACAAAGAAATGCAGCACGGTCTGCAAATTGTTGTTGTTTTTTATTCAGTCCTGTGAGTCTTTCAGGATCACAGCATTTTTGTCAATTTGTTTCCTTTTTTTGGCCCCTGGGGGGATCTCAGAGTCCTGTAATGGCTGGCAACAACATTTTTCTCATGATGCTGGCAGCCAATCAGAGTACTCACTCTCATGGGAACCTGACTCCAGCAGGAGAGAGATGGCCCAAGGCAAATAAAGCTCCCTGGGCCAATCAGAGCGCTCTATTTTTAAACTGGTGCTCCTGCACAAGTTTAGGAGACTCTTGTGAGTCCAAGAGCCAAAATATACAATTATTTATACCCCTAATTTCACAAAAATGACTGTACGGCTTTACACCAAATAACAAAGAGCACATCTGTGGACCAAGATCTACCTTCCTGTCCAATCTAGTGTAATTCCATTCAGCTGTTTTTGCTGTAGCCATGCCTAATAAAGTCTAGGGAAAATCCACGGGGATTTTGTGTTTTGGGATTCCCCTTTTTTCTCAGACCCCACTTGATGGATCATCCCAAAACGTGACATTCACAAACTAGTCAAACAATAACACCTTTTTGAAAATGTTTTTGGGAAATTTGTCAAACGGTGCCAAAAATATTAACAACAGAAGAAACACTTTTACAATGGAAAAGCAAACCTAACTAATACAGTATATGCATATATAATATTTAAGTTATCAGTGGATAATTTAAGAAACTAAAGACGGGCTATAATAGTCTGAGCAAGTGGCCCTCCTACTACTCATACCCTCCTAGCTGGTTTAACTCTATAATCTTATTGTAATGAATTTGTGTTTTATCTGTGGAACCAACAATGATACCACATTAGTGGTGGGAAGTAGATTCTAAAAGTTAAACACATCTTCATTACAGTTGAAATTTCAATATGAAGTAGAAATTTTACAATTTTACCTTAACAAAAACTTTTATTTTTAATCAATCAATTTCTATTCTAATTCAATCTAATTTGCTAAATTGGACTCATTTGTTAAATATCAATCACAAGGTCAATGGTTTTCATAGGCAACATAATACACATTCGTAATAAAATTTAATGCATTTTCAAAAGTGACAAATTTATCCATATCAACAGCCTATCCATCTAGACACCCAACATGTATTTTGTGATGATCTATTCATGACTGGTTCTTCTATGCAATAATAATAAACAGTATAATTCACTTTGTTTCAGAAAACTGTCTCAAGTTATTGCATTCATGTTTCCAATTATCAGGGAACTCCTTTCCATACCATCCAATTGTTATACTCAAACTATTACATAATTCTCTTTCTTGTAAAGCATCCAGTTATAAATATATCAATCCTTGTTTGGATTCAGCATAACTGAATGAAGATTTTATTACAAGACCGGAGGCTCATATTATGCCTAAACGTTTCTTACTTTATTGAATAGCAGCCAAGAACTAGGTATCCCAGAAACCCTAGGAAAGAAAACTACAGAACTACATCATAATGGGGCTAACCAATCACACAACGAGCCTCCTGATAACAATCTTGACTGAGAGCACCAGGGGTCAGATGTAGCAAAGGGTTTTTCCCATTCTGTGTCAATGGGAAAATGTGTTCGTACATATGGCCCCAAGTCCTCTTTTCTTGCTGCTCGTAGTCAAGATAAGTACTCTGCTCGCCGCTTTTTATACATTTATTCTGTTTATTTGTTTAACTTCAATATGTGTTTATATTAATTCTGTGGGTTATTTGCGCTCTGTTATTGCGCTCTGCTGTGTTTATGCGCGTTCTTGCGCGTCCTCCTCATGCGCTTGTTTGAGCCCTGTTTGAATGTTCGGTTTTAGGCTCCTAAAGTATTCCAACCTCGTGTCGTTCCTCGCTCCCGTTCTCTTCAAAATCACCACAGAACGGAGCGGTTTGGCCTGCTGTCTTCTTCTTTCACCGCTTCTATCGGTGAGGGCTTTCCGGTCTGCACTTCGTTCCTTGTTCCGCCCATTCCTCGCCCATACCACACCCCCAGCCAGCCTCTTCTCAGTCAGACACTCCCCCCTCCTCCAACCTAAATGTAACCCCTCAGGTTCCAGTTTTTTGCACGTTTGACAGGGCTTCCCTGTCTTTAACCTTTCTAATTTATTTTACCATATTTTAATTCCATTTTATTTTCATTTTTTCACTGCTGTTATGTCTGAGGACGATCAGACTCAGTCCATAAAGGACAATTTAAAATCCTTTATTAAGGATTCGGTCCAAAATGCTGTCTCAGTGTCTATGTTGGACATATCTAAGAACTTAGAAGCCTCTATTTCCAAAAAGCTTCAGTATCCCAAGGTTAACCCTCCTTTTAGAGGAAGGAAACAAGCAGCATCCCCCCCATGTGCCTTCCAAAGTCGTTTCCACGAAATTTGGGCCTCCAACCCGAGAGGCGAATTCTTCGGGGCTCCCTTCCTCCCCCTTAACATCTTACATTTAAGGGACTCAGACAGTGATGGGGATGATCTCTTACAAGACACTTTCAATGATGATATACATGATGAGGGGCTTCGGAGAAAAGGTGTAAAATTTTTCCTTATGTGAGTTCCCCTCATTTAGTGTCCGAGGATCTGGTGGATCCTGATAGTGACCCTATGTTTGACCCTACATCAATTCACCATCCTAATTCGTCAGAATGGTTTCCTTCTGACCATGCTTCGGACTATGTTTCCTTTTACCTCAGACATGCACTAGAAAAGACATCTAGAAACAAACTGAAATCTGAATGTCCCAGGCCTTCCCTTCCCTTCAAGGTGGCTGATACCCCCGCCATCAACCCCAATATGCTATTCCTTTTTACTAAATTTGGGAAAGATCCCAAAAAATGGGCTTATCGTGCCTGGACTTCTGGACCTAGTTGGACCTCTGACTAGGATCTTTGATCTTGCTGAGGAAGCAAAAATGGAAGGCCCTCAAGTGAACCCGGAGATGCTTTCAAACTGGGCTCAGCAAGCGATTTGTATGTTGGGCAATGCCAACGCTTATATTTTGCAGGAATGGCGTAAAAGCCTTTTGCTTAGGATCAACGCCAAACTCAGCTCCTTAGCCTCCAAGGAGGAAGGTCCCAATGCAGATGGCCTCCTCTTTGGTGATTCCTTTATTAAGGAAATGAGCAAATATGTCTCTACATTTAACTCATTGGACAAAGCCCATTCCTCTATGAAAAGGATTTTTTCCCAACAGGTTTTTCGGAAGGGCCGGCAAAGTAAGGGGTCGCTTTGCCGGCCGTTAATCAGCAAGAGGGCAATCCCTCAGCAGAGGCTCCTACTCCCAAGGCAATTAGCTTGACGTCTATCAGGGGTACAAACCCCAGTTCTATCACCGCCAGTTCCGCAGAGGCTGCAACAGGGGATACAGAGCCAAAGGAGACCAACTTGCAGGCAAGAACTTCCAGTTCTGGCCTTCCTCCAATAGGAGGCAGACTGGGCTTATGTTTAGACGCTTGGCTTTCTATAACCTCAGATCCTTGGGTGATTCAAATGGTTCAAGGCTATTCCATAGAGTTATACCAAATCCCTCGTCAGTCCTTTCTGCCTCGTCCTCTCCTCTTTTCTCGAGACCAATTTCGTCTGGTTCATGACAAAGTACAATCCTTACTATCAAAGCAGGCTATCGAAGAAGTTGTTTTTGACCCCTCCAGATTTCTCATTACCATCTTTCTAGTTCAAAAGAAGAACAAGAAACATCGTCGGGTTATAAATCGAAAAGAGTTTAACAATTTCGTTATATACCATCACTTCAAGATGGAAACTAGCCTCCATCTCAAAGATCTCCTCCTTCACAATGATTGGCTGGTTCGTATAGATCTTCAGGATGCCTATCTTTCAGTACCTGTCCATCCCTCCTTCAGAAAGTTTCTTCAATTCCAGTGGGAGACTTCCTTCTTTCAGTTCAAAACTCTTCCCTTCGGTCTTTCATTGGCCCCTTGGTGCTTCACCAAGATTCTCAAACCAGTGGTGGCCTTCCTCAGAGCTCAAGGGACAAGGCTTATTGTCTATCTCGACGACTTCCTTATCATGGCTCAGGACAAGTCCTCCCTCATGACTCAGGTAAATGTTTGTCTGGACCTTCTGTCACGTCTCGGTTTTCTCATAAATCTTCAAAACTCGGTTTTAGTCCCTTCCCAATGTCTCGAGTTTCTGGGGTTCTTAGTCAACACTACGGAGTCAGTCCTTCAACTTCCCCAGCACAAGGTGTCTTTGATAAAGAAAGAGATTCGTCATGCCTTGTCTCTCCCTTGTTGTTCCCTCAGATCCCTAGCTCATCTGGTAGGCCTTCTTTCTTCCTCCGTTCAAGACATATTTCCTGGTTCCCTTCACTACAGGGCCCTCCAGAGGTTGAAAATCCATCGCCTTCGCAAAGGTCTCGCCTACTCGGATCTGGTCATCCTAGATTTGGAGTCCAGGGAAGAACTTTCATGGTGGATGAGTCATTTAGACGCCTGGAACGGGAGAACAATTTTCTCTGTTGCCCCAGATCTTGTCTTAGAGTCAGATGCAAGTCTGACAGGTTGGGGTGCAAGCTGTGGTCTACTCTCGACTGGGGTCCATGGTCCGTTCAGGAGTCGTCACTGCACATCGACTGTTTAGAGATGCTTGCAGGTTCCTTTGCGATCCAGTCCTTACAAAAGACAGGGTAAAGTGTTCCATTCTTCTCAGAATGGACAATCTATCTGCAGTAACGTACATAAATCTCCTGGGCGGAACAAGATCCAAACCTTTGACTCTCCTGGCCAAGAGTCTCAGGGAGTTTTGTCTCCACATAAACATTTCAGTCAAGGGAGAATGTCTCCCGGGCAAACTGAACGTAGTGGCAGATTGGTTCTCAAGACATACCCAAGACTCAAACAATTGGCATCTTCACCCTTCCATATTTAAGCTCCTTTCTTCTATTTTCAGAACTATGTCCATAGACCTCTTCGCCTCAAGGATCAACTCCCAACTTCCGGCTTTCTTCAGTTGGAAACCAGATCCGTTAGCCTTGGTCATGGATGCTTTCCTACAAGTTTGGCCTCCTTCTCTCCTGTACACCTTTCCCCCCTTCCTGTTTATTGCTCGAGTCCTGGCGCACACCTGCTGACAACATTTTTCCCTAGTTCTCATCACTCCATTCTGACAGTCTCAATCGTGGTATCTGACCCTTTTGGAACTTTCCTCAGACCTTCCAGTTTGATTCCTCCATTCCCTGAACTTCTCTTGAACCCTCAGGGTCAACCCCACAACCTCATATTGGAGGGATCTCTGTATCTCATAGCTTGGAGAATTTCGGGGCTTCCTGGAGAATCTCAGGACTTTTGGAGGACACTGTCTAGTTCATTCAGCAATCCTGGGCTCCGGGTACTTCAAGAGTCTACCGCTCCACTTGGTCAGTGTGGTGTAGCTGGTGTGTGGACAGGAATTCAAATCCCGTTTGAGCAGACGTTACCTTAGTGGTAAATTTTCTGGCTTCCCTGGTTTCTCAAGGTAAGGTGTAGCGTACTGTAAATACCTATAGATCTGCAATCTCCTCAGAGCATGCCAGAGTGGATGGAAGACTGGTTGGGGAACACCCTTTGGTTTGCCGACTTTTAAAAGCAGTTAGTTTTTCTAAACCTCCGGCTCCTAAATATAATGTCATGTGGGACGTGGACTCCGTGCTTCGTCTTCTTCTCTCATGGCCAGACAATGCTGGTTTATCCTTGAAACATTTGTCTACCAAATTGACCATACTCCTCTGTTTAGTTTCTATTAAACGTGTTTCAGATGTCAAGGCTCTGAATGTTTCCTCCTTTCAATTTTCTGCTTTAGGTGTTTAATTTAATGTGTTTAGAGGTACCAAGACCAATTTGTCTTCTGTCCTTCATCCCTTTTTTCCCTCTCAACCTAAACTGTGTGTAGGTAATTGTTTAAAAACTTACGTTTCTCGAACTGCAGATCTCAGGGTTCCTTTCTCCTCTTAATTGCTTATTTCTTTTCAGAAGCCCCACAAACCTGTTTCAACTCCCACCTTGGCTCATTGGGTGAAGTGGCTTATGTCCCTTGCTGGTGTTCCTACCATCTCTTATGGTGCCCATTCATTAATAGGAGCTACGGCTTCTCGTGCCTTTTGGGCGGGGGCTAGTTTACACAATATCCTCAGATCTGCAGAATGGTCAAACTTTAGTACGTTTAGAACCTTCTATTGTAAACCTGTTGATCACCCTTTGGATACTGTTATTTCATTGCTTTAAACAAGCATAATATGAGCCTCCGGACTTATGATAAAATTGAGATTATCCTAGTCTTGGTGTCAGAAAGGGTAGATTTTATTAAAGACCCTGTACAAGGAATTCCAAAGATCCCGGATTGACACAAGGAATCACCTAAGAAGGTTTTCACGTCCACTCAAAGAGATAGTTACAAAGACTCCCATTAGAGGCAAGCTAATACCTCCCATGGCAGTGAAGAGACTAAACGAAGGGACAAGCCTTGGACACTCGTCTGAGGTAGCGTTTGTATGCTTCTTTCTGTACTTTTGTGTGAACACAAAAAGCTTAGACTCTTGTATAACGAACTGAGGGACTGATTTGTTGTGATCCTGTATCCCTCGTTTTGGGTGGATCATACAGAAACCCCTCTGTCCTAGAGTCTGGGGTAAAGTCCCTGCTTTTTTCCCAGGTCACTAATCAGGGAACTCTGGATGTCTTGGTCCAATATATTCAATATACTAAATCTGCAGGAGTGCAATACTTACTTGAAGTCCATTTGGGCAATAAAACATTGATACCCTTGATATGACAGATGGCTGTGAAAGAGGAGTAATCCAAAGTTGCTTTGGCAGTCTATTTGCTTGCAAGGATTAGACTTTACCAAAGGTCACATGGCCACATTATCACATGATAATTCTCATAGACTTTTTCAGATGTGCATCCAATCATATGATTGAGATTCTCCCTGGCAAGAGCAGTCACTTTAATGGCTGATTTGTGCTGGAGCAAGAACAGGATTGTATTGAAGGCCTGCTCCTCATTTTCAATTTTTGAGTGATGCAGTATATATTCTGATGCAGGAGATGTGTGTCTTGAATCCCTTGAAAGGCGCGTTACATTTTTTTGTCTGTTCAACAACTGACTAATAAACTCTGCTTGGCGATAGGGCTACACCACAAAGAGGTACTCCTTTTAAGATAGGTTACTACAGTACCCTTGACCAGACCATGACACTGCTAACACCTAGTAGCAGCCGGTAAATAGATATGGGATACAGACTTTTATTCCCTACACCCCTGAGAGGAGACTACTTACTAGCCCTCCCTGTATAAATCTGCAAGGCATGTCATGACTGGGCAAGATTTCACCCGATTTAGTGTGATGTGCATAAGTAGCACCTGGGTACATGAAAGGGAGATACCCCCATTCTTGAGCCTGCCTGTATATGTTGTAGTGTGCTCCATAGAGTTATAGTGTGCTCCATAAGGTTTGGTTGTAGTGTGCTCTACAGGGCTTAGTGGTATCCAGAGCAGTGGTCTCGGACCCCCCGTCCCTCACAGAGGATTTTCACCTCTCTTTTCCTGTGTAGAATCACTGTAAAGTCCATTGGAAGTGTCTGCTTGGAAATCACATCCACTTGATTGAAGCAGAAGATGCTTTTGTGTTCACCTCCTCTGACTAAGGTAGGCCCAGCAGGTCATCCTTTGACCTGAGAAGAGCAATACTTAAACAATAAAAGTTGCCAAGAGTGTTAGAAATGGGGTCTTTGGTTGAAAGTCAGGTTACCCCCTGTTCAAGCAAGGACCCTCACTCTAGTCAGGGTAAAAGAGAATCTCTGCTAACCCCTGCTTACCCCCTTAGTAGCTTGGCAGACCAGTAGGCTTAACTTCAGAGTGCTAGGTGTAAAGTATTTGTACCAACACACACAGTAACTTAATGAAAACACTACAAAATTACACAACAACAGTTTAGAAAAATAGGAAATATTTATCTAAACAAAACAAGACCAAAAACGACAAAAATCCACAATACACAAGTCAAGTTATCAAAAAAATTCAAAAAGAGTCTTTTAGTAATTTTAAACACACACTAACGCTGTTAGCGTGAAAAAGTACCTTGGGTGCGTCAACAATAACCCTGCACAGGCGAGTGCACGTCAAAAAGGGCTTGCGATGCGTTGATTCCACTCACGAGCGGGACCGTGGGTTGTTTCTCCTTTTGCCGGGTCGGGCTAGTCGTTTCTTCTCTCCACAGGACAGCGGTGCGTCAACCTGGTCAGCACTCTCGGGTCCGGGCAGGCCTTGCGTTGTTTTTCCACGCCAAGCGGTACTTGAGCCGGAAATCCAGCCGCATGATGTTCCGAAAACCCTGCAGCGCGGGTTGTGATCTCCCGGCCTCCGTCGGCGATGCTGCACATCATTTCTCCTGCTCCGTGCGTCGATTCTTCGGTCGCGTTTCCTGCGAGCATCGTTTCTCAGCTGTGGAACCGGCGGCGCGTCGTTTCTTCAGCCGCAGATCGGAGTCGCGTTGATCTTGTGCGTGGATTTCCTTGTCTTTAGGCTGCCAGCTTCTCCTTTCAGGGTCCCAGGAACTGGATGGGCACCACAGGGCAGAGTAGGAGTCTCTCCAGAGACTCCAGGTGCTGGCAGACGGAAGTCTTTGCTGTCCCTGAGACTTCAAACAACAGGAGGCAAGCTCTAAATCAAGCCCTTGGAGATTTCTTCTCAAGATGGAAGGCACACAAAGTACAGTATTTGCACTCTTACTCTGGCAGAAGCAGCAACTGCAGGATAGCTCCACAAAGCACAGTCACAGGCAGGGCAGCTCTTTTTCCTCAGCTCTTCAGCTCTTCTCCAGGCAGAAGTTCCTCTTGTTTTCAGAAGGGTTTCTAAAGTCTGTGGTTTTGGGTGCCCTTCTTATACCCAATTTCTCCTTTGAAGTAGGCCTACTTCAAAGTAAAGTCTCTTCTGAATGTGAAATCCTGCCTTGCCCAGGCCAGGCCCCAGACACTCACCAGGGAGTTGGAGACCGCACAGTATAAGGGCAGGCACAGCCCTTTCAGGTGTGAGTGACCACTCCTCCACTCACTCCTAGCACAGATGGCTCATCAGGAAATGCAGACTACACCCCAGCTCCCTTTGTGTCATTGTCTAGTGTGAGGTGCAACCAGCCCAACTGTCAAACTGACCCAGACAGGGAATCCACAAACAGGCAGAGTTACAGAAATGGTATAAGCAAGAAAATGCCCACTTTCTAAAAGTGGCATTTTCAAACACACAATCTTAAAATCAACTTTATTAAAAGATGTATTTTTAAATTGTGAGCTCAGAGACCCCAAACTCTACACATCCATCCGCTCCCAAAGGGAATCTACACTTTAATCAGATTTAAAGGTAGCCCCCATATTAACCTATGAGAGGGACAGGCCTTGCAACAGTGAAAAACAAAAACAAATTTAGCAATATTTCACTGTTAGGATATATAAAACACATTACTATGGGGGTCATTCTGACCCCGGCGGTCTGAGACCGCCGGGGCCAGGGTCGGCGGGAGCACCGCCGACAGACCGGCGGTGCCCCGCAGGGCATTCTGACCGCGGCGGTTCGGCCGCGGTCAGATGCGGGAAACCGGCTTCCCGCTGCCCTTGAGAATCCTCCATGGCGGCGGAGCGCGCTCCGCCGCCATGGGGATTCTGACACCCCCTACCGCCATCCTGTTCTAGATGGCGGTAGGGGGTGCCGCGGGGCCCCTGGGGGCCCCTGCAGTGCCCATGCCAATGGCATGGGCACTGCAGGGGCCCCCATAAGAGGGCCCCACAAAGTATTTCAGTGTCTGCTATGCAGACACTGAAATACGCGATGGGTGCCACTGCACCCGTCGCACCTTCCCACTACGCCGGCTCAATTCTGAGCCGGCGTCCTCGTGGGAAGGTTGATTTGCCCTGGGCTGGCGGGCGGCCTTTTGGCGGCCGCCGGCCAGCCCAGGGCAAATCCCAAAATACCCTCAGCGGTCTTTCGACCGCGGAGTGGTATTTTGGTGGGGGAACTTCGGCGGGCGGCCTCCGCCGCCCGCCGAAGTTAGAATCACCCCCTATATGTCTTACCTTAACCATACACTGCACCCTGCCCTTGGGGCTACTTAGGGCCTACCTTAGGGGTGTCTTACATGTAAGAAAAAGGAAGGTTTAGACCTGGCAAGTGAGTAGGGTGGCCGAGTAGAATTTACAGTTAAAACTGAACACACACACACTGCTATGGAAGGTCTGAGACATGATTACAGAGCTACTTATGTGGGTGGCACAACCAGTGCTGAAGGCCCACTAGTAGCATTTGATTTACAGTCTCTGGCACCTCTAGTGCACTCTACCTGGGACTTACTAGTAAATCAAATATGCCAATCATGGATAAACCAATTACATACAATTTACACAGAGAGCATATGCACTTTAGCACTGGTTAGCAGTGGTAAAGTGCTCAGAGTTCAAAAGCCAACAGGAACAGGTCAGAAAAAATAGGAGGCAGTAGGAAAAATGATTGGGGATGACCCTGCATAAGCAAAAAAAGTCAAACACGAACCCCTACCAGCCTTAAGCCAGGGGAGAACAATTAATACCTTGATGTACTTCCATGATTGGAGCGATAGAACAGGGACCCAGGCCCACAGCAGCAGGGGCATGTTCCAGTTCTACGCCTTCCTGACTCCAATTGGATCCCTCTGTCCATACTCTCAGGGCCCACTAAGCTACCCCATTGGGAACCCTTCTCCACATCTGCAGACACTTTCTGTGCAGCACCTAACTTTACTTTGCTCAGCCACAGTGACCCCTGACAACTGTCAGGGATGAGAGCCCGACCTCAAGCCTCTCCAACCACTGTGACTGTGGAGAGTGGGGGCGGTAGCCCCAGGTGCCTGGCACCCTTTGACCACTCTCCCTTCCACCAAGTCAGGGATGACAACCTGACCCTGGTCCTCTCCTCTGGGGCTCTGTACCCTCCATCCTGGAGCGGCACCCCTAGAGACAAGAATTGTCAGGGTGCTTGTAGAAGCAGTCCTGCACAATTCTTCCACCAGTGCAGGGCTGTTAACCTGCAACTGGTCCTCCAACCTGGGGTCTGTACCTTCAGGTTGGACCAGGGCCAGGGTTGAGGCTTCCCTCCCCCTGCCCTCTCTTCTGGGATCCTGCACCCCCCAACTAGGAGTGCCCCCCCTAGATGACAACATGGTGGGGGCCCTGTTAGCAGTAGCCCCTTCCTCCAGGTCAGGAGGGACACCCTGAACCTGGCCTTCCAATCCAGGGTCTGTACCCTTAGATTGCACTGGGGTCAGGGGTGAGTCTCTCTTTCCCCTTCCCCTACTCTCAGGGTTCTGCACCCTCTCCTCAGGGAGAGTACCCCTTGAAATCACACTGGGGGGGTGATTGGGCAAACCACCCCCCCTTTCAGGTCAGTGTTTACCCCCTGCACCTGATCCTCCAGTCCATGGTCTGCACCCTCAGACTGGACCACAGCCTGGCAACCCAGAACTTCCTGGGGGGCATACCTACCCCCCACCAGGTCAGAGTTTACCCTCTGAACCTGGTCATCCAACCCAGAGTCAACACCCTGCAAGTGAACCACTGCCAGGCGCACCAGGACTTCCGTGGGAGCACACCTACCCCCCATCAGGTCAGAGTTTACCCCCTGCACCTGATCATTCAAACCAGAGTCACTACCCTGCTGTTGAACCATTGCCTGGCACACCAGGACTTCCAGGGGGGCACACTTACCCCCCTCAAGAGACACCCCGTTCCCAAGAGCCACACAAGAGTCTGGCTGGTGCAGGTCTCCTGACCTCTGCCCATCTGACAGAGTCTGGATTCCCCCAACCCAAAAATGTTCTCACCAAGGTCATTCCTGGGGGTTCTGCTCTCAGAGCTGACCCCTGACCCTCCAGGTTCTCCACTGGGGTCCGCAACCCTCTGTCTGGACTTCTGCACCCCCTCACTAGGAGTGGTACTACCAGATACCAGAACTGGCGGGACGCTGGCTACAGCCGCCCCTCCACGTTCTCCTGACACTGTAGGGTCTCCCTCAACAGATGGCCCTACGGTACAGGCTAGACTCCCATCCTGGTGTTCCCTCATGGAAACCTCCAGGACCTGGGACCGGATCTCTGGAACCTTGGACCTCATCCCATCCCCATTCCCTCTCCTCTGAGACTGGACATGGGGTCCCTCACCCATCCCACTACACTGGGACCTACCTGGGACACTACAAGCCTTCCCTACCTCACCTGGTTGGGAAATACCTACACCACTCCTCTCAGGAGCACCCTTAAATGCCTCTTCAGACTCTCTGGTACTCACCCAGAAGTCTGACTCCATTGTAAGCTCCCTGGGGTCAGGGAACTCAAACTCCACTTGGTGTTGGCATAGCTCTGGAAAATAAGGACTAGACATATGCTCTCCAGCAATTACATCACACAGCCCCTCACATGACTTAACCAAACTACCCTTCACCCAACCATCCAGTGACTCTGCTTTGAAAAAGCACCCCACATCACCTTCCTGAGACTGGTGAGAAAGCACCTGACTGTCCCTGACGCTCAACACACACTCTTCTGGGATGTCTTCACACTCCATATCCAGGACTTCTACCTGGGGGGAACCCCTCTCACTGTCACTCTCACCTAGAGTCGGTTGAGTGTCCCTCCCACCAATAGGAATATGATTCCCCAGGCCAGTTCCCGAATCCACCTCAGGGACCCTGTGTATCACTGGAACTACCTCATACGCCTGAACCTCCTGGTGTGTGTTTACTCCCTCCTTCAAGTAGGGCACCATGTCTCTGGGCATGTGCACTTCTTCAGCAGCACTGGATATAAATTTGTTGCTGCCACCATTCCAGCTGGACTCAGCCCTTATGGCTTCCAGCTCTTTCAGCATTAGCTCATAAGCTAACCTCAGCTCTTTCATCTCGAAGTCCCTCCTCATCTTGTTTAATTCGAACTGGTGAGCACTCTCTGCCTGTCTGTCCTGTGACTCTTCAGGAGTCAGACCCTCAGAGGACCTACTGCTACCTCTCCTGGAGACCCTCCCCCCAGGTGTAACAGGTACCTCTACTACACCACTGTGTAGCCTCTGCACTTCCTCATCCTCATTCTTATCCTCTGTGTGCCCCCCAGCCTCATTGACTGTCACCCAGGCCCTCAGTGCCTTTTGTAGCTCCCCCTTCCTGGTGGAGCTCTTAGCGGGTCAGGCAAGATCTTTACAGAACTGTTTCAATTGAGCAACTCAGTACCTCTTCAGTTTCCCTAATTCAAACACAGCTCCAGCTGTTGCATCTCCAGATTGAGACATGATGGTGAACAAGTGCAAAGTTCTAACATCAACAAAGAGGTCACCAAAAATATGGAAGTAGAACAAAAAGGAGTACTTAAGAGAAAAAATGAAAGATCACCAAACAAGTAGTATGTGGTCACGTAGTGGTATGAAATCAAAACAGTAGTGTACACTTAATTACTGTATGTCAAGTACAAATACAAGTCCAAATCCCACTGCTGCCACCAATGTCAGAAATTGGTCTTTGGTTGACAGTCAGGTTACCCCCTGTTCAAGCAAGCACCCTCACTCTAGTCAGGGTAAAAGAGAATCACCCTCAGCTAACCCCTGCTTACCCCCTTAGTAGCTTGGCAGAGCAGTAGGCTTAACTTTAGAGTGCTAGGTGTAAAGTATTTGTACCAACACACACAGTAACTTAATGAAAACACTACAAAATGACACAACACCAGTTTAGAAGAATAGGAAATATTTATCTAAACAAAACAAGACCAAAACGACAAAAATCCACAATACACAAGTCAAGTTATCAAAAAAATGCAAAAAGAGTCTTTAAGTAGTTTTAAACACACACTAACACTGTTAGCGTGAAAAAGTACCTTGGGTGAGTCAAAAATAACCCCACACAGGCGAGTGTGCATCAAAAAGGGCTTGCGATGCGTTGATTCCACTCTCGAGCGGGACCGTGCATCGTTTCTCCTTTCGCCAGGTCGGGCGTGTCATTTCTTCTCTCCGCAGGAGAATGGTGCATCGATCCGGTCAGCGCTCTCAGATCCGGGCAGGCCTTGCGTTGTTTTTCCACGCCCAGCGGTACTTGAGTCAGAAAACCAGCCGCACGATGATCCGAAAACCCCACAGCGCGGGTTGTGATCTCCCTGCCTCCGTCGGCGATGCTGTGCATCGTTTCTCCTGCTCCGTGAGTCGATTCTTAGGTCGCATTTCCTGCGAGTGTCGTTTCTCAGCTGCGGAGCCGGTGGCACGTCGTTTCTTCAGCCGCAGATCAGAGTTGCGTCAATCTTTTCCTCTCATGGTGCTCTGTGCGTGGATTTCCTTGTCTTTAGGCTGCCAGCTTCTCCTTTCAGGGTCCCAGGAACTGGATGGGCACCGCAGGGCAGAGTAGGAGTCTCTCCAGAGACTCCAGGTGCTGGCAGACAGAAGTCTTTGCTGTCCCTGAGACTTCAAACAACAGGAGGAAAGATCTAAATCAAGCCCTTGGAGATTTCTTCTCAAGATGGAAGGCACACAAAGTCCAGTCTTTGCCCTCTTACTCTGGCAGAAGCAGCAATTGCAGGATAGCTCCACGAAGCACAGTCACAGGCAGGGCAGCTCTTCTTCCTCAGCTCTACAGCTCTTCTCCAGGCAGAGGTTCCTCTTATTTCCAGAAGGGTTTCTAAAATCTGTGGTTTTGGGTGCCCTTCTTATACCCAATTTCTCCTTTGAAGTAGGCCTACTTCAAAGTAAAGTCTCTTCTGAATGTGAAATCCTGCCTTGCCCAGGCCAGGTCCCAGACACTCACCAGGGGGTTGGAGACTGCATTGTGTGAAGGCAGGCAGAGCCCTTTCAGGTGTGAGTAACCACTCCTCCCCTCCCTCCTAACACAGATGGGTGTGATGCTATTAATTGTGTTTGACCAATGACTTTGTGTTTCACCACTGCGCATATTAGTTGCTCAATGTTCACCAGTAGCACATTATATGTTTTGTTCAGCCTAGCCGCCTATTGGCTTTGACATGGCATTAGCCATTACATTCTGTATGCTGCCTATTGGCTTTGACATGCTGTATTCAGTTTAGCTGCCTATTGGCTTTGACATGGCATTAGCCATTACTTTCTGTATTCAGTTTAGCCGCCTATTGGCTTTGACATTGCATTAGCCATTACATTCTGTATTCTGCCTATTGGCTTTGACATGCTGTATTCAGTTTAGCTGCCTATTGGCTTTGTCATGGCATTAGCCATTACATTCAGTATTCTGCCTATTGGCTTTGACATGATATTATACATTACATTCTGTATTCAGCTCAGCTGCCTATTGGCTTTGACATGACATTAGGCATTACATTTGATATTTAGGTTAGCTGCCTATTGGCTTTAACGTGGAGTTAGACATTGCAGTTGAAACATCGCAGATGTCTGTATTCTTCCAAGCTGTGTTTTTCCACAAGATGAACCAAGCTGTTTTCTTCACACCAGACTAGACCTGATAAGAGAGAGTACATTTGGTGTTTTCCTTTCTGCTCAGGCTTGGGAAGAGGAGAAGTCTAGGAGATCTGGCCAGTCTCCAAAGGGTTGCGTAGTTTTCCCAAGTCTGGGAGGAGGGAGCACGCTTTTGTAAGGATGACTCGGGGCTACAGTGAGTTAGATTCGAATCTGCTTGACTTCAGGCTGGAACTAGGCGCCAGTTGCCAGTCTCCCGTTTGGGTAGATAGTCTCTTTCTCGCAGTTGACCGGAGTCATCAACTTGCAGACCCCAGAAAGATGAAGCTGAGTATGTAGGCCCTGCCGCCTTGCTCAAACGGTGAAGAATTTGATTTTTTTATGCTTTGAATATATTATCTTTATGCTGTGTACATTGCAACTGAGAAGTACTGTGATATATTTTGTTTTCATTGCTGCGACTACTTTTACTCATTTGAATGTGTGCTTGAAATCTATTAATTCGTCTCTCAAGAACTTGTGGGTGGGGAAGAATTAACAACAATAAAGGTCTTCTTTGAACTCAGAAGTGCATTCCAGAGAGGTTCTGTAAGCTCTGATACGAGATAAGTAGGAAGGCAGAACATTTTGGTACCAGAAGTGGGGTCAAATTATAGATTTCTACGTGCACAATTTAAGTGTAATTGTTTTTTTTTTGTTTGGAGAATTACAGAAGCACGGCAGACCATGTTTGAAAATGCATATGTAGTTAAACTGCCTGTGAGAAACATGTTTTCTTGTTGTGATGAAGCATATTTAGAAAATGTGCCTTTTGGAAGCAATGATGTTCCTTTTGTTTTTGACAGAAGGGTTTGGATACTTTTATCTGCTTACAGAAAAATGCAGGAGAAATGTAGGCAGTTAGAACATGAAAATAAGAATTTACGTGAGCAAATTAGCCAGAATACATTAATGCAAGATAATGCTGAAAGTTATAAAACTGCTGTTTTAGAAGAATCTGTCTTTTCCCATTCCAGTAATGAGGGGGTTAAGACAGCTGTGAGCCAGTCTGAGCCTCCGTGTGAGCCAGGTTTTTTGGCAGTCGAAGTGCATTCCTTAACTGATAACACGGAGAACGGAGCTCAGAATGTGATGATTTTAGAGTTTCTTACTGTTTGCACTAAGCAAGAGACACCGAGTTTCATTAGCTTGTTTGATTTTTGGAAACAGAATAGCCCTCATCTGAGTGAAATCCTAACACTTTGGTATATGGTCACTAGGAAAAATTATATGCAGCTGCGCGCTTGTGATTTGGCAAATGAAATTATTCAGACTTTAGGTTTCTGCGCAGTGCAAGAGGGAAACACTGATGTACATGTAAATCAGGAACAGGGGAAGAAAAGAGTGCCCCTACCTAGGATCATACACTGGATCTGGTACTTGCAAGACAGGGCTAGAGTACCACAGGTAAAAGAGTCACCAGTGAAATTGAGTGCACCTTTTGAATTCGTGTCCCCTGAGGATAAAAAGCATGTTTGTTTGACTAATGATTCATTGACTGAACTGTTGTTTTCTGGCACAGGAGAAGGAACAGCGTTGTACAATGTGTGTCAGATTTTAAAGCAAGAGCTGCTTGAGATGTGTCATTTTTACACTGATTCTTGGTTAATTGACAATGGTTTAGCGGTTTGGTTTTTCACATGGCTTGTACCTAACTGGTTCAATTCCCTTGCAGAGGTTAATGAGAAAAATTCAGAGAGAGAAGTGTTCACCCAGAATTCTGACTTAGTTGGGATGGCTAAGTGGGTGCACCAGAAATGTGGACAGCTGGGAGAAAAAGCCACTTACAGGTGGGCAGAGAGGAGTGAGATGCACATTCCCCTAGATTTGATAAAAACTGTGTAGCACGCACAAGAGAAATCTGTCCCACAAGCAGTCACAGAGCAGTTGGGGAGAGGAATGTTACCAGGACAGATATGGCAAATTGATCAGGTTTTAGGGGGAGTGATTGCTGCAGATTACCAAGGAGAAATCTAAATTATGCTAATAACTAGAAAAGAATCTGATTCATTCACACAAATTGGAGACAGAATGGCCCAACTTGTCATAAGTGCAGTGAATGAAGGTTTGGTAAAGAAGGAGTCTGCCCCAGCCCTTCTGACAGTGCAAGAAAAGGGAAGCTGTTGTGCAACAGATAAAAACCTCAGTGCTGAGGTGTGGGTTGAAGCCCCAGATGACCCTCCAGAACCTGCAGAAATTATAACAAAGGGCCCTAAAAACGTCCTGCTGATTATAAAACAGGGAAAAGAGGAAGGGCACATTTCAAATGACAAATGTTATTTGCAAGAAAAGTCATACTTTTTTCTTTTGCAGATCCTACCACGTTTCGCCACTGTCCCTGAGTGTGCTGTGTGGTCCCCCTTCGGGTGTGTGCGTGTGGTGTCGGGGAAGGGACCGAACCCCCAACCTGAACCTGACTGAGTAAAGTACAAGCACCATGGATCCATTTTGCGCAAATAGCGCCTTCAGTTCAAGTTCAACTTGTTTGATTACATTCTTCCACTGGAACTAAGCAACCTTAACAGTTAACTGTCTGTGTTTTTTCGTGTGGAACTCTGACTTTCACTTACCTTCCAGCAAACCTTTCAGATGGACCATGCACCTTTACATGAGTAGAACTCATGCTACATCAAATTGCTATTTTAGAGACACTATTATCTCAATCAGAGTATAAAAGTTTCAGTCTTTTCTGTATAGATGTATCTGATGTGAAAGGTTATGAGATCTATATGTTAATCCACTTCTATTGCTTTACAGTGATTGCTTTGATCATTCAAATCTGATTTGCTGATAATGTTTTTTTTTTGTGCTGATGTTTTTTGTTTGAAACAAGAGATATGTGAAACAAAAATTCATTGGTCATAGGGTGGAATGTGATGCTATTAATTGTGTTTGACCAATGACTTTGTGTTTCACCACTGCGCATATTAGTTGCTCAATGTTCACCAGTAGCACATTATGGGGGTCATTCTAACCCTGGCGGTCGTCGACCGCCAGGGCTAAAATGACGGGGGCACCGCCAACAGGCTGGCGGTGCCCCGCAGGGCATTCTGACCGCGGCGGTTCGGCCGCGGTCAGAAGTGGAAAACCGGCGGTCTCCCGCCGGTTTTCCGCTGCCCTTCTGAATCCTCCATGGCGGCGCAGCTCGCTGCGCCGCCATGGGGATTCAGACACCCCATACCGCCATCCTGTTCCTGGCGGGCGGGATGGCGGTATGGGGTGTCGTGGGGCCCCTGCAGTGCCCATGCCAATGGCATGGGCACTGCAGGGTCCCCCGTAAGAGGGCCCCACAATGAATTTCACTGTCTGCATTGCAGACAGTGAAATTCGCGACGGGTGCCACTGCACCCGTCGCACCTTCCCACTCCGCCGGCTCCATTCGGAGCCGGCGTCCTCGTGGGAAGGTTGTTTTACACTGGGCTGGTGGGCGGCCTTTTGGCGGTCGCCCACCAGCCCAGTGTAAAACCCAGAATACCTGCAGCGGTCTAATGACCGCGGTGCGGTATTCTGGAGGGGGGAACTCTGGCGGGCGGCCTCCGCCGCCCGCCAGGGTGAGAATCACCCCCTATATGTTTTGTTCAGCCTAGCCGCCTACTGGCTTTGACATGGCATTAGCCATTACATTCTGTATGCTGCATATTGGCTTTGACATGCTGTATTCGGTTTAGCTGCCTATTGGCTTTGACATGGCATTAGCCATTACTTTCTGTATTCAGTTTAGCCGCCTATTGGCTTTGACATTGCATTAGCCATTACATTCTGTATTCTGCCTATTGGCTTTGACATGATATTATACATTACATTCTGTATTCAGCTCAGCTGCCTATTCGCTTTGACATGACATTAGACGTTACATTTGATATTTAGGTTAGCTGCCTATTGGCTTTAACGTGGAGTTAGACATTGCAGTTGAAACATCGCAGATGTCTGTATTCTTCCAAGCTGTGTTTTTCCACAAGATGAACCAAGCTGTTTTCTTCACACCAGACTAGACCTGATAAGAGAGAGTACATTTGGTGTTTTCCTTTCTGCTCTGGCTTGGGAAGAGGAGAAGTCTAGGAGATCTGGCCAGTCTCCAAAGGCTTGCGTAGTTTTCCCAAGTCTGAGAGGAGGGGGCACGCTTTTGTAAGGATGACTCGGGGCTACAGTGAGTTAGATTCGAATCTGCTTGACTTCAGGCTGGAACTAGGCGCCAGTTGCCAGTCTCCCATTTGGGTAGATAGTCTCTTTCTCGCAGTTGACCGGAGTCATCAACTTTCAGACCCCAGAAAGATGAAGCGGAGTATGTTGGCCCTGCCGCCTTGCTCAAACAGTGAAGAATTTGATTTTTTTATGCTTTGCTTTGAATATATTATCTTTATGCTGTGTACATTGCAACTGAGAAGTACTGTGATATATTTTGTTTTCATTGCTGCGACTACTTTTAATCATTTGAACGTGTGCTTGAAATCTATTAATTCGTCTCTCAAGAACTTGTGGGTGGGGAAGAATTAACAACAATAAAGGTCTTCTTTGAACTCAGAAGTGCATTCCAGAGAGGTTCTGTAAGCTCTGATACGAGATAAGTAGGAATGCAGAACATTTTGGTACCAGAAGTGGGGTCGAATTATAGATTTCTACGTGCACAATTTAAAAGTGTAATTGTTTTTTTTTTTGTTTGGAGAATTACAGAAGCACGGCAGACTATGTTTGAAAATGCATGTGTAGTTAAACTGCCTGTGAGAAACATGTTTTCTTGTTCTGATGAAGCATATTTAGAAAATGTGCCTTTTGGAAGCAATGATGTTCCTTTTGTTTTTGACAGAAGGGTTTGGATACTTTTATCTGCTTACAGAAAAATGCAGGAGAAATGTAGGCAGTTAGAACATGAAAATAAGAATTTACGTGAGCAAATTAGCCAGAATACATTAATGCAAGATAATGCTGAAAGTTATAAAACTGCTGTTTTAGAAGAATCTGTCTTTTCCCATTCCAGTAATGAGGGGGTTACGACAGCTGTGAGCCAGTCTGAGCCTCCGTGTGAGCCAGGTTTGGCAGTCGAAGTGCATCCCTTAACTGATAACACGGAGAACGGAGCTCAGAATGTGATTTACGAGTTACCATCGCAAAATGCACAAGTAAAACGAAAGATTTTAGAGTTTCTTACTGTTTGCACTAAGCAAGAGACACTGAGTTTCATTAGCTTGTTTGATTTTTGGAAACAGAATAGCCCTCATCTGAGTGAAATCCTAACACTTTGGTATATGGTCACTAGGAAAAATTATATGCAGCTGCGCGCTTGTGATTTGGCAAATGAAATTATTCAGACTTTAGGTTTCTGCGCAGTGCAAGAGGGAAACACTGATGTACATGTAAATCAGGAACAGGGGAAGAAAACAGTGCCCCTAGCTAGGATCATACACTGGATCTGGTACTTGCAAGACAGGGCTAGAGTACCACAGGTAAAAGAGTCACCAGTGAAATTGAGTGCACCTTTTGAATTTGTGTCCCCTGAGGATAAAAAGCATGTTTGTTTGACTAATGATTCATTGACTGAACTGTTGTTTTCTGGCACAGGAGAAGGAACAGCGTTGTACAATGTGTGTCAGATTTTAAAGCAAGAGCTGCTTGAGATGTGTCATTTTTACACTGATTCTTGGTTCATTGACAATGGTTTAGCGGTTTGGTTTTTCACATGGCTTGTACCTACCTGGTTCAATTCCCTTGCAGAGGTTAATGAGAAAAATTCAGAGAGAGAAGTGTTCACCCAGAATTCTGACTTAGTTGGGATGGCTAAGTGGGTGCACCAGAAATGTGGACAGCTGGGAGAAAAAGCCACTTACAGGTGGGCAGAGAGGAGTGAGATACACATTCCCCTAGATTTGATAAAAACTGTGTAGCACGCACAAGAGAAATCTGTCCCACAAGCAGTCACAGAGCAGTTGGGGAGAGGAATGTTACCAGGACAGATATGGCAAATTGATCAGGTTTTAGGGGGAGTGATTGCTGCAGATTACCAAGGAGAAATCAAAATTATGCTGATAACTAGAAAAGAATCTGATTCATTCACACAAATCGGAGACAGAATGGCCCAACTTTTCAAAAGTGCAGTGAATGGAGGTTTGGTAAAGAAGGAGTCTGCCCCAGCCCTTCTGACAGTGCAAGAAAAGGAAGCTGTGGTGCAGCAGATAAAAACCTCAGTGCTGAGGTGTGGGTTGAAGCCCCAGATGATCCTCCAGAACCTGCAGAAATGATAACAAAGGGCCCTAAAAACGTCCTGCTGATTATAAAACAGGGAAAAGAGGAAGAGTACATTTCAAATGACAAATGTTATTTGCAAGAAAAGTCATACTTTTTTCTTTTGCAGATCCTACCACGTTTCGCCACTGTCCCTGAGTGTGCTGTGTGGTCCCCCTTCGGGTGTGTGCGTGTGGGGTCGGGGAAGGGACCGAACCCCCAACCTGAACCTGACTGAGTAAAGTACAAGCACCATGGATCCATTTTGCGCAAATGGCGCCTTCAGTTCAAGTTCAACTTGTTTGATTACATTCTTCCACTGGAACTAAGCAACCTTAACAGTTAACTGTCTGTGTTTTTTCGTGTGGAACTCTGACTTTCACTTACCTTCCAGCAAACCTTTCAGGTGGACCGTCGACCTTTACATGAGTAGAACTCATGCTACATCAAATTGCTATTTTAGAGACACTATTATCTCAATCAGAGTATAAAAGTTTCAGTCTTTTCTGTGTAGATGTATCTGATGTGAAAGGTTATGAGATCTATATGTTAATCCACTTCTATTGCTTTACAGTGATTGCTTTGATCATTCAAATCTGATTTGCCGATAATGTTTTTTTTTGTACTGATGTTTTTTGTTTGAAACAAGAGATATGTGAAACAAAAATTAATTGGTCATAGGGTGGAATGTGATGCTATTAATTGTGTTTGACCAATGACTTTGTGTTTCACCACTGCGCATATTAGTTGCTCAATGTTCACCAGTAGCACATTATATGTTTTGTTCAGCCTAGCCGCCTATTGGCTTTGACATGGCATTAGCCATTACATTCTGTATGCTGCATATTGGCTTTGACATGCTGTATTCAGTTTAGCTGCCTATTGGCTTTGACATGGCATTAGCCATTACTTTCTGTATTCAGTTTAGCCGCCTATTGGCTTTGACATTGCATTAGCCATTACATTCTGTATTCTGCCTATTGGCTTTGACATGCTGTATTCAGTTTAGCTGCCTATTAGCTTTGACATGGCATTAGCCATTACATTCTGTATTCTGCCTATTGGCTTTGACATGCTGTATTCAGTTTAGCTGCCTATTGGCTTTGACATGGCATTAGCCATTACATTCTGTATTCTGCCTATTGGCTTTGACATGATATTATACATTACATTCTGTATTCAGCTCAGCTGCCTATTGGCTTTGACATGACATTAGACATTACATTTGATATTTAGGTTAGCTGTCTATTTGCTTTAATGTGGAGTTAGACATTGCAGTTGAAACATCACAGATGTCTGTATTCTTCCAAGCTGTGTTTTTCCACAAGATGAACCAAGCTGTTTTCTTCACACCAGACTAGACCTGATAAGAGAGAGTACATTTGGTGTTTTCCTTTCTGCTCAGGCTTGGGAAGAGGAGAAGTCTAGGAGATCTGGCCAGTCTCCAAAGGCTTGCGTAGTTTTCTCAAGTCTGGGAGGAGGGGGCACGCTTTTGTAAGGATGACTCGGGGCTACAGTGAGTTAGATTCGAATCTGCTTGACTTCAGGCTGGAACTAGGCGCCAGTTGCCAGTCTCCCGTTTGGGTAGATAGTCTCTTTCTCGCAGTTGACCGGAGTCTTCAACTTGCAGACCCCAGAAAGATGAAGCTGAGTATGTAGGCCCTGCCGCCTTGCTCAAACGATAAAGAATTTGATTTTTTTATGCTTAGCTTTGAATATATTATCTTTATGCTGTGTACATTTCAACTGAGAAGTACTGTGATATATTTTGTTTTCATTACTGCGACTACTTTTACTAATTTGAACGTGTGCTTGAAATCTATTAATTTGTCTCTCAAGAACTTGTGGGTGGGGAAGAATTAACAACAATAAAGGTCTTCTTTGAACTCAGAAGTGCATTCCAGAGAGGTTCTGTAAGCTCTGAAACGAGATAAGTAGGAAGGCAGAACAATGGGTCATCAGGAAATGTAGACTACACCCCAGCTCTCTTTGTGTCATTGTCTAGTGTGAGGTGCAACCAACCCAACTGAAAAATTGACCCAGACAGAGAATCCACAAACAGGTAGAGTCACAGAAATGGTATAAGCAAGAAAATGCCCACTTTCTAAAAGTAATGGAAAGCAATGAGGCAATACCCTCTAACCTTTTTGACCAGGGCAATAGACAAAAGTTAATGTTGTATAGTCAATGCAAGGGGGAAGTAATCCTAGACTTCCACAGTAAGATATCTATTTGGCAATTAAATATATCCAATCTTTATTGTATTAATTAATATGTATTTTATTTCTTTATCATAACTTGTTCAATTTAAAAAAAAATTACAACATAAATTGCACATTGGTAAAGATTTATAAAGTTACTTATGATTCTAGGTGCTCCTAATTCTTAAAACACAGTGAAGGTGAATATTGTGAAGGGGGAGTAATAGTGTTATATACAATATATACAGAAGGTGGTTAAGAGCAATGTAGACTTCCAAAGGCTCCGTCAATCCAGGAGGCCCTGAAGTCACTTAGAATTTTTACAATTTCAATCCACATTCAATTTCATGTCGATGTTTCGACCCCATGTACAGACATAAATCAATATTGGGTCATCATCAGGACTGGGGATATTTTCTATTCGGTAGCACCTAAAAATAATTTAAATATCCAGATTAATAAGGGACCTATCTAATCAGTCCAATTAATTTATATCGATGGGGCTAGGAATAAGCACTCACCTAAAATTTCCAGTTAATCATTATGGTCTTTCTAAAAGTAGCATTTTCAAACACACAATCTTAAAATCAACTTTACTAAAAGATGTATTTTTAAATTGTGAGCTCAGAGACCCCAAACTCCACATGTCCATCCGCTCCCAAAGGGAATCTACACTTTAATCAGATTTAAAGGTAGCCCCCACGTTAACCTATGAGAGGGACAGGCCTTGCAACAGTGAAAAACGAATTTAGCAATATTTCACTGTCAGGACATATAAAACACATTACTATATGCCCTACCTTAACCATACACTGCACCCTGCCCTTGGGGCTACCTAGGGCCTACCTTAGGGGTGCCTTACATGTAAGAAAAGGGAAGGTTTAGGCTTGGCAAGTGGGTACACTTGCCAAGTCAAATTTACAGTTAAAACTGCACACACAGACACTGCAATGGCAGGTCTGAGACATGATTACAGAGCTACTTATGTGGGTGGCAAAACCAGTGCTGCAGGCCCACTAGTAGCATTTGATTTACAGGCCCTGGCACCTCTAGTGCACTTTACTAGGAACTTACTAGTAAATCAAATATGCCAATCTTGGATAAACCAATTACATACAATTTACACAAAGAGCATATGCATTTTAGCACTGGTTAGCAGTGCTAAAGTGATAAGAGTTCAAAAGCCAACAGCAACAGGTCAGAAACAAATAGGAGGCAGGAGGCAAAAAGATTGGGGATGACCCTGCATAAGCAAAAAAGTCCAACAAAGAGCATTATGAAAGCTGTACACATTAAATAAAGAAGATGGACTGCTTGCATACCCTTGCATCCTCTTGTGTCCTTTCCTCAACATGGAACAAGGATTCAGCAACATAATTTGTGGAGCCTGAGGTAATCTGATGCCTAGCCTACAAAAGAATGTTAGGTCCCCTCCTGGATATCGGCACAACACATACCTGGAATTACAATGGGAAGCAGATCTCCACACTTCTTTTCCTTCCTCTTTGTGGAATAGAATATGGCTCAAATTCGCAAAACATCCTATGCCACCAACAAAACTGAAACTTAAATTTTGATTTAGAATCATCTTTTACTTACTCCAGTTTCCTTGCATATGTTTGACTCTGCTACTCCCTCCACCTGCGGGTCCTGTGATACTTATAATACTGATTTTAAACATATTTTATTTGAATGCCCCACCACTTATCAATCCTGGTTACAAGTATGGAAACAAATTAATTCCATTTATTCTTAGACAGTCTTTCAGTTGGTTGGCATGGTTGTACTTCCAATATAAAAACTGTAGATTTGTTAATTGCTGTTCCTTTCCAACAGATTACTAAAAACTGGAAAAATGCTCTTCTTGTTTCATTTCAAGCATTATGGTATGAAGTTTGCTACAATCACAGACTAGACAGAGCTTACACTGACAAATGTCTCTTGCTATTAAGTGAAATGCTCATTGGTCACCAGTAACTATTTTCCTAGAATCCTCTGCTCTAATCAATATCATACACCGACCTTTACCTGAAATATTACCTAAACCTACTTGAATCCACTACCCTTGTATTTGTTTTTATATAGTAAAGTTACTGTGTTGCTTATTTATCTCTTTGTATTATATAATGTACAGCTTCTGAATTTTTTCTAGTTTTAAAAACAAAGCCTTTTTTAATTGCATGAGATGTTTTAATTTACCCCCTTGTTTCTTCTTCTTTCTTCCTATATATTTGCATAATTATAAATGTTCTTTTATAATTTTCCTTTTTATTCAATTTTTTTTGTTATACTTCTTATTACTCATATTGTACATTACTTTCACTATATTTCTCCTTTTCTGCTCAATAAACTTCACTTTAAACTTTAGAAAAAACGTAAGAGACAGTTCCCCAAGTAACTAGTTGAAGGAAATGTTCTTATATTTGAATAGACTTGTGGCCAAATACAAATTGGGTGACAAGTTGGTTGGGGAATATCTGCCTCTGTACAAGGATAGAAACTCACCCTTTTGGATTACCCTCTGTAATGGAACTTAATTCAAGAGAGGAGAAGACTCAGACAAGCTGAAAGAAAATGGAGAATTGAATCTGCCACCTTACATGTGAACCAACTTCGAGAACGAACAAATACTTACAAAAGACCAGGTGGAATGCCAAAACTGCTTAATTTAGATCCCAACTAGACAAACCCAAAAAACAGCCAGGGAAACTCTTCAAAATTATAAAATATCAATCTAAAACCCAAAATCACACTGTAATCAATAACACCTCTGTTGAGAGTTGCACAGCCTTTGTCACCTTCTCTGAAGATAAAATTGCAAAAAGTGAAAAATCAATTTCACCGTACCGCAAAATGATTCTAGAATTCCATACACTATTCCCCACTAGAGCCTATGACAATCGACCCCAATCAAACTAAAAAAAACACCTTGCTACTTCAAAAAATGAGGAGACCTGGGACAAATTCAGAACTCTCAAGGAAGAGGAGAACGGCAAGATCATTGAATCTATGAAACTAAAAACACACTTAATGACCCAATCCCCTCCATAATCATGAAAGATATCAATAATCTTGTCACACCAAGGCGGACGAAAATTGTGCATCCACCTTCAACCAAAGGAACCATTTCAGGTTCGAGTGTCACCCCTCCTGAAAAAAACAGGCCTGGATCCAGTATACCTAAATAATCTTCACCTGGTGATGAACATCCCCTTCCTACAAAACTGTTGGAAAATGCATTCACAACCAACTATGCCAACACTTTCAACAATTTAACCTCCTAGACAAGCTCCAATCGGCTTCAGACCAGGTCATAACACAAACGGCCATCCCTAACATCATAGCGAACACACTCAGTACTCTTGAACATACCGACTCCTACCTTCTCATCTTGCTCGATCTGTCATCAGCATTTGACACAGTCAACCATGACTTCCTCTTAGAGCTGCTGAAACATAGATCAGGTTTATCTGGCACCATTCTCAATTGGTCCACTTAGTTTTGTCAAAACCGCCAAAATCTCAAGTTAGGTAACTTTATCTAAAGCATCCCCTCTTAAAATGGAAGTCCTACAAGGATCCACCATATCCCCCATGCTTTTCAACCTAAACATGTAACCACTAACAGAGATCTTCACACAAGCTATTCTGTCATACCTTATGTATGCACATTACAACCAATTATACCTGAAGATCACCTCCCTAGAAGATATCACTGACTCAAAGACACACTTGTGTGAACCCATTCCTGGCTGACATGCAACCACCTTAAACTTAACCCTTCGGAAACCAAATTTCCACTCTTCTCCCCACCACACAATACCCTTCCACTTCAAGATTGGATCTCACACCTTGATGTCTTCAAGTGTAACCTAATCTCTTTGAATCACCCTTGATAAGAACCTTAACATACAAGCACACATAGACTCATCCACTGGCAGTGCATTTTCCCAACTGAACATACTTAAAAAGGTCAACCTATCATTCCACCTCCAGACTTTAAAACTGCAGTGCAAGTCTTGTCAGTTTCCAAACTCGATAATGGAAACACAATATTAAAGGTAGTGCCTAAATCAAGTCTACCACTCCGCAAGGCTACGCTTAATGCTGAAGCCAGACTGATAACAGTCAGAAGGCGTTTTGATCATATCAGACCCTCTCTCAAGTCGCTCTCAAGAGGCAGTCGCTCCCTAAGGAGTGCAAATTCCTTCTAGCTGGAACTCCCAAGAATCCGAAAGGAAAACCTACTGCTGCACTTTCTCAAGATCTGCATTGCAAATATGGAACTCGTTAGCATTGAAGATTAAGTCCAACTCAGCAACACACACCTTAAAAAAATAGTTCAAGAAGATTCTGTTAACCACACTTCTGAACTAACTTTGCCGGGGCTGGGTTGAGTTGAAGACCATCCTTCACCCTTGGAGCTTCCTGATGAGCTTGTAGGTTTTGCAGCCTTGCTGTCAAAGGGGGTATTGTTTTCAAGTCCATGAGCATTTCATTTAATCAGCTTTTCTCTGTGGTGTTTACGATTTACCATATGACAGGCACTGCACTGACTAATTTATCTCATGTACCAAACTGGTTTTGTGGTTTCTTTCATTATGTACAGCGCTCTGACACCTTTGGATTAAGTTTGCGCTTTATAAAACTCTGTAAATAAAAGCAATAAAAAGGCTGTATACTGCATGGCATGTGGAGAATCTGCCTGACTTCAGACTGTCCATAGATCCAAAGTGTTGCTGTGAGGAGACTGCTCAAACCAAGACTATCAAGACTGAAGGCCTATGACCACTGCTCAGCTTGAATAAAAAACACAGTTTGTGAAGGCTGCTGCCAGAGTGTGAGTGCCTGCCTCTGCACCCTGCAGCTGCCTCACTGTGCTTGTTCCCCACTAGCAGCGCTGATCAAGCCATCAGGCTCATGTGCAGCCACGTCCTGCTTTTGGCACTCTTTGTTCTCCCATTAGCAGCCCTAATTGGGGCTCGATTAACTCTGCAAACCGCCTAGGCCTCTGCATGTTTCCCTGTGAGTAGAGCTGACTGAGTGTGAGGATTTGTGTGTCTCCATACCCTTCTGCCTCTGTGTTCCCCCGTGAGTGGTGCTTAATTACCATCAGGCGCTGTGCATGATTTGAATTTGTTATTTATAGCTCTGGTATGAGTCCAAATGCCCCATTAGCCTTCTTGCCACCAATCTCGCTGCCCACAGAATAGGCTCTCTGGCTGCAAAAGTCTGGAAGGGTCTGTGACTCCATGTACAGTGCTACCACAAGAGACAGGGCCTTGGGCTCTCCAGCTGGAAGCCCAACAACTGCAAGAGCAGCTGCCCACTAGTGATCAGAGGCAATGCTTTAAATAGGTCAGTCCTGTCCTGGACTGAGTACCTGGACTTTCCTTTATTTGAAAGGGTAGACTATCGGCTCTTCTCACTGGGGTGCAAAACTTTTAATGAGAGAATACCTGCACATTCCAGAAGTGGTGACACTTCTCAGCAAAGGAGCAATTATTTTTAATGGGCGAGTACCAGTACTTCTAAGCTGGAGTCCTATAGGTATAATGGAAGAGTACTTCTAGGCAGGGGTGGAATGCTTTTAATGGGCACGTACCACTGGGCCTCAGCAAGGGTGCAATATTTTTAATGGGAGAGTAAAGTCACTTCACAATCACAATAGCAAAAAGGGACTCCAGGGCAGTGAGTATCTGCACTTCCATATTTCCATTTTAACCAATGATCAGAACTGACCATACAGAGTTGCTTCTCGACACATCCCATACCCAAGCTTTTCATCCTCACTCTGTGACACTCATCAAAGTGTGTGCATCTCCCTTATCTACATACCAGGTGCTGCACATGTCTAAAATAAAGTTTAGAGGATTGTTACCTTCAAACAAATGCACACTGTTAGAAATTGGGTCTCTGCTTGGCAGAGGTTTGCACTCTGTCCAAGTAGGCCCCACAATCCTAGTCAGGGCAAATAAGATACACACTAAACGTTTACCTGCGCTCACCCGCTGGTAGCTTGGCACAGAGTAGTCTGCCTAAACTGAAGAGGCAATGTGTAAAGTGTTTGTGCACACTCACAGTAACACAATGTAAACACCACAAAAGGACTCCACACCAGTTTACAAAAATAGCCAATATTTATCTAAGTCAAACAAGACCAAATCTACAAAAATCCAACATACACAAGTCATGTTATGAATTTTAAAAGATGAAATCAAAATGCAGCACTTGAAAGACAATACCTCCAACTTGAACTACTTGGTCGGGCTGGACTGGACCGGGGCAAATTCAAAAGTTCAGTCCAACCGCAATGGAGCGTAGGCTGGTATGGGATTTACGCAGACCCACTGACAGTACCTTTGTTGCGTTGATGCTCAGTGAAGATGCGTTGATCCAGAGGAGGGGATGGGTCATGCTTGCAGGTGATGCATTGTTTCCTGATCTGTCAATGTTGTTGATGCGTCGATGTCCAGAAGCAATGAGTACTGGTTCGGATTCGTCACTGCTGTGTCAACCAAGCCAGGGCTGCGTAGTAAGTCAGGGTTGTAGTGTCATGCAGTCAGGAAGCAGTACAGGTGGTGGCAAAGCGCTGTTTCAGCAGCGGATGCATTGGTTTCAAGTGATGTGCAGGTGTTGTTGCGTACGTTCTTGTGTTGCAGCACCACACTCGCTTTCAGGGGCCCAGGACTGGATTTGGCACCACATAGTAGAACAGTACTCACAAAAAAGGAGCCCAGGTGCTGGTAACAAGATGCAGGTGAAGTCTTTGATTTTCCTAACACTTCAGAAACAGGAGGCAGGCTCATTCAGGCCCTTGGAGAAACTTTAGATTGCAGGATGTAGAGAGTTAGATCCAGTCCTCTCACTCCCAGGTAAGAAGTAGCAGGCCAACACAGCAGAACAAACAGCAAAGTGGCAGTCCCGCCTGACAACCCAGCGGTCCTTCTTCCTTGTAGAATGTCTTCCGTCCAGAAGTGTTCTGAGTATATAGTATAAAAGGCCCAGTACTTGTACCCAAAAAGGCCTTTGATGTAGGGGTAACTTAAAAAGTGGTTTTGAAGTGCTCCAGTTCCCCTTTCAGCAGAGTCCTGTCTGCCAGGAGATCTGTAGGGGTTATCAGTCCTTTGTGTGGGGTCAGGTTACAACCCTCTGAAGTGTAATTTAGAGTCCCTCCACCCTTCCAGCCCAGGAAGACCCTTAAGTATGCAGAGGGAACCTGGGGGCAGTTGAGTGTCCTGTATTTATGGCTGTCTCAATGGAGTCCACAAAGGTAGCTGTCACCTAACCTTACGCAGACAGGTGTGGATTGGAGGCAGGCTCAGGCACAGGATGGTTAAAGTAAGAAAATGCCAACTTTCTTGAAATCTGCACTTTGAGACCTGCAATTTAGAAACCACCTTTACCAAAAGATGTGTTTTTAAGTTGTGAGTCCAGAGATGTCAAACTCCAAGTTTCTATCTTTTGCCAATTTGAAATTGCACTTAAAAGATGTTTTAAGGCAACACCCCTACTCGCCTACGGGAGAGATAATCCTAGCAAAATTGAAAAACTACTTTAAGAGTTTTTCACTACCTGGACATGTTAAACTTAACAGTACATGTCCAACTTTTTAAATACACTCCAACCTGCCCTTGGGGCTACCTGGGGCCTACTTTACGGGTGTCTTACATGTAATAAGGAAGATAGGTTTGGGCCTGGCAAGCCGGTACGCTTGCCAGGTCGAAATGGCAGTTTAAACTGCACACACAGGCTCTGCAATGGCAGGCCTGAGGCATGTTTGAAAGACTACTGTAGTGGGTGGCACAATCAGTGCTACAGGCCCACTAATGGCATTTGACTAACTGGCCCTGGACACAAAATGTAGTCCAGTAGTAGGGACTAACTAGTAAATCAAATATTCCAATCATGGAGACGCCAATGTTACAATGTTTTAGACACAGAGCACATGCACTTTAGCACTGGATTGCAGTGGTAAAGTGCACAGAGTCATAAAGTCAGCAAAAACAAAGTTCAGCACACAGTCAAAACAGGAGATCAGAAAGCAAAAAGTCAGGGGAAATCACACCAAAAGATGCCTGGTCTGACACACACCATCATAGGGCATAGGCTTGCTACACAGTAACTGTCCAGACACCTGTCTTGGGAGCATGACTAGCAGGGGGTGAAACAGGAACAAGCTTCATTTTGCAAAGTTTTCGCAGAATGGCATCCAGAAGATTCTGGTTTCTGTTAGCTGCTTTCGCCATCCCTGGAAATCCCCTACTGAATGCCCTATATCCAGGGCCACTTGAATTATACAGCAGAGCAGAGGACTACATTTTGCGGGTTAGTTGACTAAATTATGCGGTAAGAAAAGGCAAATTAGGCAGCATAATGCAGCATACTCATTGTTAGTATTCCCTCATCAAATTTGGATTTTTACACATGTTAACACTATGTGGGCAAAGGTTTCACCACATTAGTACCACTTTGACACTGAAATACAGAATTAATTAAGCAACAGAAAGGTGACCAGTCAACCTTTGCGAAGGGACTTCCACTGAGCAGCAACACATGTTGCTGCGCATTAAGTAACTTTTGATCCGTTTGACCTACAGACAGTTTTTGGTTGAAATCTGCAGATGATGCATTATGTGGCAAATCTATTATTAGGTGGAAAACGTAGATTGCCTTAGCCCCCATAGGGCCTAAGAGCGTTTCGACCAACATTCCTGAATGTGGGTCAATAAAATTGAACAAAATACTGTGTGCCCGCAGGAAGAGAAGGATGCAGTGTGATTTCGGTGGAATTCTGCTCCTGGTGGTGTTGACCATTGGGATGCATATACAACTCAAGTACACTGTTCCATACAGAAAAGAGAAAGAAAAAGAAAAAGAAAAAGTAGAGTGACCTGAAAAATCAGGAGCGAAGCCCTCAAGCATCATAATAGATGTCTGGCATCATCACTGGGTAATGCTCCTCGCCAGGCCGGCAGTGTAATACCTGACGGGCTCCCCACAAGGAGGAGCACTGAACCGTAGTGTGCTGATAGTTGCAGGTGGAAACCAACTATCTAGGGAAAAAAAATGCTATCATTCGAGCACCTAAACCCAGTGGAGAGAACAAAAAACTAAGGAATAAAATTGGTAAAACAGCCCTACATATATCATCATTTTAATCAATAGTCAGGGATGGTACCAAGATTAAAAACAAGAGAAAGTAATATAATGAGTATCAATGCTCAATTACTTTCGATGAGAAATCAATTCGGAGAAAAACCTACTAGTAATCCTCCTTAAACAAGGTCAACATGTTTCGCGTCGTGTGGTCCCTATGGATCCAATGATGCTTCATCAGGACCAAAATGTTGATACGTTCTTCTCCAATCAAACAAAAATAATACTCACAAAGTCGATTCGCTTACATAGTAGAGTAATAGGTTAAGTCACAGTCAGGTCGCCCACCCCTGAGTCGGGAACAGGCTCCTTGGTAAGTACGTCCCCAAGACTCGGCTATCTGTGTGTGTGCCGAAGGTCCAAACTCTGGACCTACCCTCCGGGACGTCGAACCGCATGCATACCAAGGAGCCTGTTCCCGACTCAGGGGTGGGCGACCTGACTGTGACTTAACCTATTACTCTACTATGTAAGCGAATCGACTTTGTGAGTATTATTTTTGTTTGATTGGAGAAGAACGTATCAACATTTTGGTCCTGATGAAGCGTCATTGGATCCATAGGGACCACACGACGCGAAACATGTTGACCTTGTTTAAGGAGGATTACTAGTAGGTTTTTCTCCGAATTGATTTCTCATCGAAAGTAATTGAGCATTGATACTCATTATATTACTTTCTCTTGTTTTTAATCTTGGTACCATCCCTGACTATTGATTAAAATGATGATATATGTAGGGCTGTTTTACCAATTTTATTCCTTAGTTTTTTGTTCTCTCCACTGGGTTTAGGTGCTCGAATGATAGCATTTTTTTTCCCTAGATAGTTGGTTTCCACCTGCAACTATCAGCACACTACGGTTCAGTGCTCCTCCTTGTGGGGAGCCCGTCAGGTATTGCACTGCCGGCCTGGCGAGGAGCATTACCCAGTGATGATGCCAGACATCTATTATGATGCTTGAGGGCTTCGCTCCTGATTTTTCAGGTCACTCTACTTTTTCTTTTTCTTTTTCTTTCTCTTTTCTGTATGGAACAGTGTACTTGAGTTGTATTGCATTACTATAGGGAGAGTGTACACTGGACCAATCAATCTCCCGGTCCCTCCCAACCTTTTTACATTATACATTGGGATGCATATGCAGTCCATCATTGCAGACCTTGGATAGTATGAAAAGGTTTTCCTTTTGATTTATGAAGATGGAGAGGCCTGTTTTGCCTAATGAGCCTAGAGTAGGGCACAAGAAGATATTCTGAAGAAACCTGTGCTTAATGTGTGCCAGTGGTTCCACGTGACGGGTGCTGGCATTCATATGTGGAACCAGGGCTTATTTTTCATTATCAGACTTTGATCTTGAGAGAGAGAGAAAAGTTGAAAAGTTAGAAGGAAGAAAAAGGTGTGAACACAATGATCAAAGAAGAAAAGAGGACTAAGAAAAAACTACAATATTGAGATAAAGAGACAGGAAGTGTCAGGTGGAGGAGGAATGAGGCGGAATCAAAACTAGGCAACCCTCCGATTTGCCAGTGCTGACCATGGGCTCCTAAGAAAAGCTCTGGTTGTTGGCGGTGGGGGGAAAACACTGAACATTTCACAAAAAATAAGTTGGATTGATTTGTTGCACCCGTTTTGTGATTGTAATTGGCAAATATACACACATAACATTTATAATAGATTTTTTAGATATCTGCAGTTTTATATCATATATCTTGCATACTAGACCTGCGGGTGTTAGATCACATTACAATAAGAAATCAAGATACAATAGAGAGCAGGCATTGGTCTACTCACATCAAGATGTCACTGACATGCACAAATCTCCACATTCCCTATTCACAAGCGCAGCCAATTCAAACTTCTCACACACACATACAAAGCCCTACACAGCACAGGGCCAGAATACCTGAACAATCACGTACACTTTCACCAAGCCATCAGACACAAATGCTTTGCCTCACTCTCACTCACACACACACACACACACACACTTCCTCAAATGCAAGACTGGAGGTTGCTCATTCCCCTACATCGCATCCAAGATATGGAATGACCTCCCTCAACATATCAGAGCCTCCGCCTCACTGACGGAGTTCTGCGAGCTGAAGACCTGGCTCCTCATAAAAGCACCTTGGGACCGCACACCTACACACCTTGCTTAAGCAACTGGATACCCTCTCAGGTAATTAGTGCGCTATACAAATCAACATTACAAAAACCAGTCTTGGCAGCAGTGGGAAGTCAATGACAACAGAACAGGGAGGGAGAAGGGGTCTACAACATTGAAAACCTGAGGGGTTACGGTTTCTGGATCTTCGGCTGGCTTTGTTTGCAGGTTACAAGTGCAGCCCAGCTTAAGAAACCATAAGTAGGACCAGAAAGTTCATCATTTTTTAAGAGTGCTTGGTCTGGGGAAGCATAAACTCAGGATTCACAACGTAGCACTTTGGTTAGGGTTGGCTTTATTAATAATTTATTTCTGCGCACACAAACCATTTTAGCAAAATGAGGATAATCAAATACTGAGGAAAAAACATAACTTTCCAGCCTGTACCATGCAGTTTGCATGCAGCTCTTTTGATAGCAGTTCATAGCTCACTGTGCTAGATTATGGTTGTAACTTATGAACTGCACAGTAACAAATGGATCTCTGTGGCAAAAGCAGTACCCCACTGAGCACTACACATAAAAATCTGGTCTGTAATCTGCATAGTACACGTGCTTTATAGCAGGCATATTAACCCTTTGTGCTACACTAGAAGAGTCAAAACTGCTACTAGACAAAACTCTGATGTCTCTCCAACAGGTACACTAAACACCAGAGTTATCTGGCGCCTTTATTGTTGCCTGAAAACTGTTGGATATACAAGGAACTCTGCAGTGCTTTTACAACTGCTGCACTTCTACAAAACCAGACAAACAGTAACAAAATCGCCAGTCACCCTTCCAGCCTGCCGTGGAAACGCCCGATACCCAGTACAGCTAGTCTGGACTTGGACGCCTGTAAATCGCAGGGGTAAATAGAATTTAAAGTCGAAAATCCAATGAGTGCGCAATTTTCGAGTTAATTAATGCGCATAGGTTCCTTCTGTGGTTCAAGAGAAAAGCTTAGGTTTTTATAGCTCTTCTATAATGTACGCATTTCAATAGGATGTTTTATGGTTTTTAAGGGCTTTATTGCCCTGGGCCTGCGACTTGTCAATGTCCACTCAAGGTACATTGCTTGGTGTCCTCGGATGTCTCCGACGAGACTAATGAAAGACCCGCTACATTGTACCGCTAGGGGGCGCCAAAATACAGTTTCTTAGTTTGGCAGAAAGAAGGAAGCGAGAAAATAAAGAACATGTCTGCGGGCTCAGTGTTGCTGCTGACCAGGAGTCTCAGGCCGGCGTCCGCAGCAATGCACCCCCTGGTCCCAGGGACTCTAGCAGCAAGGGCCCTCACTCTGCACGCGACGGGCATTCTGGGCAGGGGGGAGGGCTGTGGTAGCCCGCCCCGGCTCTGCAGGAGTAAAAAGTCCAGTGTACCCCCTCAAAGCTCTGGATTCAGCACGGCCGGGGGGCAGCGGCGGCACTTGTCCAGTGCGGGGGTCAGAGAGGTCGGGGTCAGGCACCTGACGGGGGAACACGCGGGTGAGTGGCTTAAACTGGAACCGCGGCAGCAACTATCTTTCGTAATTGAAACTTACAGACATTATGTCACGTGGACCGCTTCAACCAGCTCGGACTTTTTAATCAAAACGCTGTGCATTGATGGACTTGAAATTCTGCTTTTAGTGGTTACATTAGCTTTAAAATCTAACAATAAACGTGCTTGGCGAAAAAGCCAGTTTTGGGTGAAGCCGTAACGGGGAAACCGCATGTTTGCTTGCTCCTTCACCCCTGCTAGCACAAGACGCATCCAGAAAGGGGCGGGGAGTGGAAACTTACAAGTAGTGGAGCAAGTTTTAAATGCCAACGCAATATGATTCCATGTGTAGTTTAGTGTAGAATTCAGGCAAGTAAAGCGGAGGTCTCGTGTCACGAGGGTCCCCTTACTCTGTTCTTGTACATCATCCGGCATCACATTGAATGTTGAGAAAACAGAACTTCAAGTCCCAGCATGCACAGTGTTTTTGCCTAAAAGAAATAACTGGAAGAAAGTGAAATTTATGACATTGGTTCACTTATTCCCCCAGCTTCTGTGAGCGTCATTTCCGGGTAATGTGTCTTCCAATTAGCGAGTGTCGATTTGAATTACAAAGGGATACTTTAGCTCCGTGGTCTTCAAACTTTTTAATGCCGCGCCCCCCCAGTTGAAAAATAAAAATCATTGCCCCCCCCTTCAGAATTTTTCACAATTATTTTAGAAAGATGGCAATGTTTAAATAGGTCTAAACCTATTTAAACATTGCAGTTAGGTACCGTTACCTTTTTAAAACTGCAATAACATGCTTCTGCTTGAAACAAAGGCATGTTATCTGTATAATATTTCTTTTGGCCAGAGTTTGGCGCCCCCCCCCCCAATCACTTGAGGCCTCCCAAGAGGGGGCCCGCCCCCCAGTTTGAAGACCTCTGCTTAGCTCCTCGTCTCATTACCGGCAGTGTGATTTTTCAGTTCAGTGCCTTTAAAGTTGCATAGCGGCCACGCGTGCACATCAGAGCTACTTATGCAAGTGTGAGTTCAGACGCCTGCGTCTCTCACGTTTAGATTGCGGACATATGCTTAGTCGAGGAGAAACCTAGAGGCAGAAGTAACGGTTTTAAGGGGACATGACCCGGCAAAATGACAACAATCTAAAAAAAAAAATCGAACGGACATTGGAGATGTGAAAATTACTTTCCTCCCAAGATTGTGTTTTGTTTTAAGTATACATTTTGGTAACATTGTAAAGAATTCTGGCAACAGTTCAGGCAGCGAGGGTAAGGTTTATACTTTTAAGGGAGCGTGCCAAGGGCTCACAGAAATCTTATCACGCAACAAACATCATGTTAGTATTCGGCAAGGTGTCTTAATTTTTTTTTTTTTTTTTAAACATATTTCTGTAACACGTTATCAGATTGTATCTGTGCATTGAGAATTATTTATTGAATTGGTGGCAGTTAAACAAAACTGAGAAACATTCCTGTGCTCGCAAGGATGCCACATACATTAGTTAACTAAGAGACAAGTCCGTTGTCATGAGTACCCCATCTGTGACCTAGATTCTTCTTCTTATACACAGAGCAACAGTATAGTTTATCAAATCAGACGCGAGGTTTTTGTAAAGCGCATATCCTCATCAGGGCCGGACTGGGAACCCAAACGAGCCCTTGCAATTTTGTCAGGCCAGCCCCTGGGTTGTGTGTGAGTATGAGGTGCGGGGGAGGGGAGGGCACTGCGGCCTTTGTTACTGGGGGCTGAGCTCACAGCACTGCTGCAAAACCGACCCCCAGGAACAAAACCGGCCCCCACCCTCCTGGGGAAACGCCCAATGCCCACTAGGGCCAGTCCAGCCCTGTCCTCAACTCATGCACATGAAGGTGCTCTGACACACTATACTGAACAAGCATTTGCGTTGCAATAGGTCTCGCATTTGTGAGAGTTAGAGCTATTGGCATTGTAAATGATAATATTTTTACCTGTGTTTTGTAGTGGATGTATGTGGTGTGTAGTGTAATTATGTGTGTTGTATTGGAATTGCTGTTTATTTGTGTGGTGTGGAATTGTGTAGTGTATTATAATTATGTGGCATGGTGAATCGATAGCGGTGAGAGCTGTAGACGATAGGTATGAAGAATGAGAGGGATAGGCAGTTTGTGCGGGTAGTGGTTCCTGATATTGAGACAGAGGAGCAGAAATAGTGTGTGAGAAAGAGAAAAGAAGGGGAGAGCAGGCCGCAGCTGCCTAAAGAGTGAGCTTTTGTGTTTGCAGAAGAGACCTTTAGAGGAGGAGAGTATCTGCTTGAGGGGCGGAAAGTTTGAAAAGGTACAGAAAGAAACTGTGGGTGAAGATCTGAAGTTAACTATATTATTGAGGCGGGGATAGTGCGAGATAGATGAGTGAGAGTACAAGCGGGAGAGAGAGAGAGAGAGGGAGAAGTGGAAGGGGCAGCAGGAGAGGGGGTGGGGGAGGTGGACCGTGCACAGAGTGAGGAGTACAGGAAGGGAGCCTGTGCTAGTAGCCGGTATAGAGCAGAGATAGGTAATGTGAGGGAAGGATGAGAAGGGGCAGTGGTGATGAGGGGGGGTAGTGGCAGAGAGAGAGAGAGAAGAGGGCAAACTTTATAAGTAAATAACATACATATGCATTTTGCTACAGACGGTGTGGTTGTGGTAGAGTTGCTCGCTTGTGTGGGATTGAATGTGTAATTTATTAACCTTGTTTACGTTTTAGCATGCTATGTTCATGCCAACAACCCCACCCGCCCACTCCAGATCAGAGACATGTCCGTGTTTTGGAACTGGGGAGCTGGTTAAATGTACAGAATGCTCTTCATGTGGAAAGTCCCCAAAATAAATATAGAGACATACTAATATTAAAATTGAAAAGACTGTATAGTTTGTACAAGATCGTTAAGCCAGCGATGTAATCAGTTATTTGTTATGTTTTAAGTGTATTAAAAGGAGCGGAGTTTCAATGAAAAAAAAAATGCAGAATGCTTTGGGAAAAGGATATAACATAACATTCAAAGCAGCTGATGGTTAAACGGGGAACAGTGGTTAAAGTTCGGCGTGCTCTCCCCGTGCCAACTAAAGCCAAAAAAAAGGCAAACATCTGCAAATAATCCAACAATAATGTCCAATTGAATTATTTTTTTTCAGGGCTGGTAAGGGTGGGATTTTTTTTAGCGTATTTGTTAGACATAGCCCAAACAAAAAAATGGCTGAGAGATGCCAATACCCAAACTAAACATTTAAATATGTTTTTTAAAGGCTAGTAGGGGTAGGAAGGAGTCAGTTCTTTGTTACTTATGCTAATGTTTGTGAAGTAGCCAATGTGGATGCCAAAATTGTCTATTGCTTGTGAAAAAGGATGTAACTAAACCTCCTGAGCAGGCAAATTAAGAAGTAGATAATATAATATAATACACTGTTCCAAAAACTAACGGGAGGAAAAAGAGAGGGAGTCCTGATAGTCAGGAGCAAGAGTCCTCACACACCACATTTGGTGTCATGCTTCATCATCGGACAGCTCCTCGAAATCCGGGACCGCAGCCGCAGGGGTAGGTGCTGTTCTGAATGCTGGTCATCTCACAAATTTACTGTGAACCGGGCAACAGGCCTGCGTGATCCCATGAAGCCCTTTTTCGAATGGAGATGGGCGACTGATAGGAAAGGAAAGCCAGTCCGGTTTACCTCCAGTAAGTGACTGAGGACGTTCTGACTGTGAGCGCTAGATTGTAGGAGCTGGAAATTTGTTTTGCCTTTGTATTCAATTGGTGATATCCAATGTTTAAGTAGGTCCTGAAGAAGCGTCAGGGGATCCTGTTGGACCATAAGAGACGCAAAACATGTCGACCGCATATTGACCATATATTGAGGGATTTCGGATAATCACCGTCTTCCTCTATTCTGATTTTTGTGTGACTGTCTGAGCATTATCTCTTGTTTCACTCCGTTGTTACTTTTTTAATCTTGACCATTTCACAACAGCAAATAATAAATTATTTAGTGAGGGTCTTGAGCCAATTTTACTTTTCTCTTTTGTTTCTCCTTCCTCACTCTTGGACCCATACTTGGCTCCGCGGCATCATCGCTAACAAAAAGATCTCCGGCAAAGAGCCCCCCCTCGGGGGGTGCCCATCAGGCATTGCAGCGCCGGCCTGACGAGGAGCTGTCCGATGATGAAGCATGACACCAAATGTGGTGTGTGAGGACTCTTGCTCCTGACTATCAGGACTCCCTCTCTTTTTCCTCCCGTTAGTTTTTGGAACAGTGTATTATATTATATTATCAGGTTAACTGGAGGGCATACACTGGACCTTAAATCCTCCTATCCCCACCTTTAGATATAATTACATTAAGAAGTAGGACAGGGCGGTATAATAAAGAGAAAATTAGCCTTGTTGTAAAGGTCCTTATTTTTGTTGCAGTGTCATATGTTGAATACTCAATGAGTGATGTGCCCTAAACAACCGGATGGGAAAATTCCCACAGTGCCATGTACCATCCTCTCTCCTGCTGGAACACGTGGAGTACTATTCAAAGCTTTCACGCCAGTCCAGACTCCTTGGCCTACCCTTGTCTCTTAAAAAAAAAAAAAAAAAAAAAAAAAAAGTGTGAATACATTACAACAGTGATTCCCTACTTTTTGACTTCTGTGGACCCTCACTTTATCATTACTGGAACCCCCAAAATTGGTTGCTGCTTTCTGTTTTATTTAACGCATGCATTGGTGTAGTTCAGTTACGTATTTTTTTATACTATGTGAAAAATCTGCTTGTTTTCACAATATGTCTTCGCACATCAAGGTACCATACCATCACAAAATTACTCACCAACTGAAAAATTAACAATGCTGTCACAAAATCCCAGCACAACAGATCAAGCGCCATAAATAACACAATATTTACATCAGCCACTACATTATTTCAACACGCTTTCTTTTGAGAATGCCTTTGTAGAGGCACGATGTCATTGTTCCGCATAAACGTATCTTTAGAAACGTATTTGTGTGTGTTTGTCTGCTTATTTTGTCCCCACAGAGCTTTCTTTTGAGCTTGCAAAATGGTTGCTTTGAAAAATACATTTAGGTGCAACTGTGACATCAAACAAAAAAAAATATTACATTGTAGCAAACACAATAAGGAGCACCAATGTAGCCGTTCTTTCTTTTGAGATTGCCTTTTTACACACAAGAAAGCGCAGCTACATTATTGCGATTGTTAGAATATAATTTAATATACAAAAGGTTTGGCAAAGTGGATGTAACATAAAATATAGAGCTGCAGACTGTGGAACTGGTGTACATCCTGAGTTCACAACTTTTGACAAGGGAAACTGTGTTTAATTCTGGACGTGCTCCCCCTGTGTCACAATTCAAAGCGAATGGCAAAATCACTCCACATTTAAAGTAATACATTTATTTAAGGACTGGATGGCCTGGGATTAAATCAGTATACTGGTGGCAATTGTATTGCTGTGAAAGTAGCTGTATTTGGATGCAGAACATGTTTATTGTGTCTGAATGCAGATGTAACCTAACATCCACACCTAACTGCTTTGGAACTGTCAAACAACCTTTCAGTTTGGGCGTGCACATTGCTGCGACAATAAAAACGTATACATTGTAAACAAAAAATGGTGGAAATGAGTAAGCGTGTATGCGTAATCCCTGACCCTGTTTTCCTAATCCTCAATCTGATAAACCCCATCTGCAGCTATCCTATGGCTTGTTCTGGGCTGGTAGGGAATGGGGGTATGCAACCACCCATAATGAAAACGTCCCCATAGACCATTATAACTCTTTTATAATGGCAAACCCTCTGTTAACACCATCAAAGTCTTCCTGAAAATGTGCACAAATGTTGAATTTACATTTAAGTCTTTAAGTGGTTAGACACAACATGTGCCACCATATTGTGGGTTAAATATGGAACAAAATATATCATTACAGCCTTTATACATCACATTATAAAACATAAGTAATTCCGAAATGCTGTTAGTTGAGCACAATTATTTTTAAATGTACAAAAGCACAACATTAACAAGCAATACATATCACATAACATCTACTGCTGTCAACAGTGTGCTTTCCCCGTAAAAAAAAAAAAAATGAAGCTTGCCATTTATTTAACCGCTTAAATACTGTACCCACAAATACTAAAACACAGACACACGCCGTGACTGAGACATGCAGTTTTTATGAAAATAAAATAAACCAATGTAGTTTGTAAATGTGCCATCAGCTGAGCACATTTACTTCGAAATGCAGTAGAACACGACAATCCAAGTTACCAATGAATACCCAGTAGGCAGACTAGAAGCCCATAAAGTGAATGCAGCATGTTTTGCAGACAGCTCATGCGCGCTGCCTAGGCTTGACCTAAAAAGATGGCATGTGGCAAACTAGCTACCTAGGATTCCACATTTTGCTCAAGATGGATTTGATCCCAGATAAGCATCAATATGTAAGCATCATACTGGCACTAACATTTCTAAAGAGACCTGCATCATTTTGGCTAATAGTACAAATACGTCCCAACAGGATTGCCCTTTAATGTTTAAAAGGTAAACTTCTCAGATGGTTGCTTTATTTTTTAAGGAAATGTACATTCTATTTCTGCAAGGATACATACTTTTAAACGGACTATTGGCACTTTTCAGCAGGACTGTCATACATGTGTTGGGCAGTAGCCATACTTCTCAGAAAGAATGGCATACTCTTATAACCAGCATCCCTATTAGTAACTTTACAGTGTAACAACTTTTTTTGGAGAGCTGCAATGTAATTTCATACTGTACCAACAACTCTCAGCTTGATGCACCTAGTTCTATTCGACAGTACTGCGAATTCTCAACAGGGCTACAAAACTTTGATTTTAGAACGTCCTTGACAGCCCTCAGATGCTAGTATGTATGGTTTCATTCAGTTAGGTTTGTAAGATAGCTCAGTAATTTAGGAACTTACTGCAGTTTTAGTTGACCTGAAGGTTTTAGGTTTGATTCTTTGCAAGGTCAACTGAACAGCTCACTTTTTGACGTTTAGGGAATTACGTTTCTATTATGAATTACTAACAATAATCACATTTAAAATATCCTTTGCAGAGGGCTATACAGAATAACTTTCTGTTGTTATCAATCTTGTTTCTGTATCCAGTTCAAATGGATAGGAAAAATGTTCCTTGTTCTTCATTCAGTCATCCACTCTAAGACCCCTTAATCTTTCAGACACCCTCTCTACCCCCCTTTAAATCTTACTACACACCATGAAGGAACAAGGGACGAATAATTTGTAATACTCGGTGGTGTTCCTTGGGGCCCCTCTCAATCATTATAAAAATAGCATATTTCTTGCACCAGAAGGCAAATATTTCTGAAAACAATGCCCGCAGCTCAGTGACAGTTGTCCCCAAAATATGAGGCAGACGTCTTCCAGTTGTGGATTTTTAGCCAACAACTTTATGTATCCTTTGACGTGTAGTCTGACTTTTTTTATCAAAGCATAAGCTGCATCTTGTAGATTGTTATTGGTTACAAATTGGGGTAGCTGTTGTTGTTAATGATGGCAGGTACTGCATAGTAATGGTGAAATAGGTTGTGCCCTTAAGACAACCTGTATCGACTTGATGAGCTCATCTCATACCCACCTCATGCTTGGTATGTATTCGAATTCGTCTAGCTGAGCACACTTAATTGTGCTCCAGGGTCACAGACTTTACTAATTCTATACCCTCTATCCCTTACTCTCGCTCCCTGTCTCTGTCAGAGTTCAGTTTGTCCTTTTCACTCCGGCATTCCTAGTAATCTGTGTGAGTGATATTAGGTCCCTGACAAATGCCATAGTAAACCGTAAAGTTGAATATTATACATTTGCTGCTAATTACCTGTGCAGGTATAGTGGTTTAAGTTTAAAATGTTTCCTCCTCTGCATTTTGTGTATTTTCGTCATAGAGCTGTGTTGCATTTTGTTATCAAATTATTGGGTTCTGCTCATCCCTTGCAGTCCTCTCCCTCAAGTTGCCTCACTTCCACCTCCAGAGCTGGACTCTTAACATCTCAGTTGACTAGATTTGCAGGAGCTGACTGTGCTCCAGACCAGCCCCTCCTTCCTCCTCCTGGTCATCGATACTCAGATCCCCTATGTTACCACTCCTACAAAGATGGTCAGCCCGGGCATCCTAGAGCAGAAGGTTAAAAGTGTTGACCCTGGTCAGGCCCTGGGCCTTCCTCCCTGCTTATATTTTTTGCTGAATTTTGCTGGTTCCATTCGAACCTTGGTGTAGGTCATACATTCCTCCAGTGGAGTATTTCTGTCACTTCTGGGTAGACTCCATATAATACTCCTTGGTAGTTTAACAGTCCCCCTGCCCCTCCCAAAAACGGGTACCTCTTCTGTTTATTCCGCAGTCACTCCTGGGTACACCCTATATAATACTCCTTGAATGGTTTAACAGTGCCTTAAGTGGGTTACTTCTTTGTCACTTCTGGGGAAATACTTTACATCACTTTTGAATGTTTCGACAGCACCTCCTGTCGGTTGCTGTTCTGCTGCTCTAAGTCACATCTAGATAGACCTAATCTAATATTCCCTGGCGGTTTAACAATGCCTCCAAATATTTTTTGTCTCCTAATGCTAAGGGGTAATTATATTTTTTATATATATATATATATATATATATGCAAAAAAACAAAGGAGAACTCTGGGAAGTTCCCAGTTTAGGTGGAGAGCTGCTCTAGTAAGGAGCACTCTGCAACACCAGTGACACTCTAGATTTGCTCACCTCAAATGTCTGCTTATCTAGCAGAGCTTTTAAGCATAGGATCAGCACAGTGCTATCCTTGCCGAGCTAGATAGTAACAAAGTCTTTTGCCATTTGTACAGCAAAATCTTTAAGCATAGGATTGACATAGTGTCATCCTCGCCAAGCCTTGGTTTGACTTATACTGGGTGGGACATCGAGTTTGTCGATGTGAGAGTTGAATCTGTGTAGAAGAATCGTATAATCTACTATGTTGCTGGACTCTGGCAGGTCTATTAGTGTTTGGACTAGTACTGCTCCACCCTTACTTATCAAGGGTGTCTTAAGTCTTCTCTGATATCAAGAGTGTTGATCCTGTTCTTTCTCGAATGCTCTAATGCTACATTTGGGTTCATGTATTTGTTTTTGGGTCCGTGCACGAGTGTTCCTTAGCCTCAAGAGCCTCTGACACACATTCAGTCTATGAATCTGTGGTTATTGAGTTATGCTAATTATAAGACCAATACACCTCATATGGAAGTGCACACAATGTGTGAAAATAGCTTAGATGCCAGTGGCTGTCTCCCTCTCCTGTTTTGGACAACAACACTTTTCACCCTTGGGCTTGCAATTTTGCATGCATCAATATAAGTATAGGTTTAGAAATGTTTGGAAAGTTAATATTTGCCTGCAGAGTTATGTGAAGTTGACAACATTTTGTAGTTCCTATATTATACCTCTTTTCGCAGCTTTATTTTCATTTGAAAACATTGGACAAAAGTGTTTTCTCTGTTGTGAGATTTTCCTTACAAACTATTTATTTTATTGAGGGAAATTGTTCCTATCCAATAATACATTTCACTGATATTCCACCCCTGCAAAACCTGTTATCTAAACTCCACAAAAATCAGTAGCCTTCTGTCGTTTTTTCACAAAAACCCTCTAAAGGTTATAAAAGTTACAGGTGCCAAATTTTCACTCACCCATCAAAAACCTGATCATTCAATGTGCGATTAGCTAAAGAACATTATTTGCTGACTGTGTCTCTTATAACGTGCTTCTACCTGTCAGCAATGACGTGATTGTTGGGTCAGTGGTGTATGAGTATTATAAAGTGACTCCTCTCTTCTAGATTATATTATGTGTCCGTGATGGTGTATGGTCGTCTGAGTTTATGTTGCAGCAATCATGCACAGGTAGACTTGGCCAGGACGTAAAGCAGTCTTTAGTTAACCCAGAGGTCTGATGTCTGAAATAGATTGCATCCTTTTTTCCTTTTTTCTGTGGCCGATTAAAGGCGCCACCCATTAAACGTCACAATACGCCATGTACTGTATACATCTCAAAACCTCAGCTGATATCTGCAAACTGAGCAGCATCCTAGAATGCTTTTTAATAGGGATACAGGGCTGGGCAAAAATAAGTATTTTCTTCTCTACGCTAGATACTCCCTTTAATTCATACACTTTAATTGAGCTGTAGTTAAGTCTTGTAATTATATACTATTGTGCTCTAATAGCAGAAGCTCTACCCGGAAGCACTATATAAGGAATTTGCTATTATTATTATTATTATTATTATTATACGCCTATCTAAATAATCTCTTCATTTTTCATCACTGAATCATAATGATTGGATTTCATGGACTATACTCAAAGGATGTTACACACAAATCTGCTGGTTATAAAGAGTTTGAGCTCTAAAAACCCTTGTGCTTATTGATTTTGTTTGTTTGCATGTTGTTTAATCTGTTATGGCTGAATGGTTAAGTATTGCTTGTTCTGACACGTGTAGTCAGCATAGACAGGTCAGAGTAGTGTGATATCACTATGTTGTCACAAGACTATTTGACATGATTTGTGGCTTGTGGCAGAGTGATTTCAAGATAGAGTATCTCTTTTTGTGTAGATGATCCTCACATACCATTGAACGCTTACAATGACAGAGCTTTGTTACTTGCTACTGAGATGTTGCAGTGTGAGTCCTGTTAGAGTGGGCACCCTCGCATGCAGCTGTGTTCGAACTGTAATTGGTGGAGTTAGGGTGAAGAGATCTCTTGATGCCTTTCTAGGGAATTCCTTTACATATCTAGGGTGACTTGAGGTAGTTGCATATTAGGATACCTCACATGTAGAGGATTATTTTGACTTGGGAAATCCAAGAAGTGGGAATTTGGATTATGTTTGTACAGTCTACGCATAAATGTACTTTTTGGTACTGCTAACTCATCTGCCTTTGATTCCAGCATAGTGCCCTCTTAGGCGGGCTGATCTATTACAGGTCATGGTATTGTGAATTCTTGCTACACTTTACAAGAAGAAAATATTCTACTTATTTGTGATGTGTCACAGCATAGTGATTTAATGCAAGGCTAAGATAATTGCTTAGAGGATCACCAGCAAGATAATTGCTTAGTGGATCACCAGCAATGGGGTACCTCATTGCACCTAGAATGATGAATTAAGGAGTGTTTCTGGGGTAGAAGAATGTCCAATAAATCACTTCAGCTAGAACTCCAAAAATTTGCTTCTGTCCATTTCTGCGCATCATCCTTTTACAGTTCCCCTGAGAGTTGCAGAATGGTGGTTCTGCTTAGATGATATTAGTAAATGTCATTGCTGGTTTGTGGCACTGTGATTTCAGTTATGTGTTCATTATACATCTATAACTTACATATTATTGCTAGGTAGGTTGCGTGGTCCTTATTATAGAGGGCCCTTTTACATTTCATTGGTGGGCTACAAAGTTGAGTTCCTATGATGTACAACTTGTTTGCATGTGGTAGATATTTTAATTTTTATGGGCAGGTCGTGGCTTAATTGGAGTGGTACTGTGCTTATCGCCATAGGTCTTATTACTGAACTCCCACATCTGGATTTCTTTCCGATTTTCCATGGGGTATGGAATTTCCTGCCAGTGATAAGACAGTAGAGGTGAGCACATCTGCTGGTGGTGGTGCAGAGTGGGGACTAATATTCCGTTTTGAAATGTTTATCTTCTGACGTCTTACATCCAAGCCTAGTTAACTGTGAAGCATTCATCAAACGTTTTTGTTGGAAATTTTGAAGATAAATTGAGTATGGCGAGTGTAAGAAGAATGATGTTTTCCGTCATGCTGATGGATTATTTCTATTTGACCCTTCATGTGCACTGATTGGGATGGATGGTGTGGAGAGGCAAATAGGGGCAGGACCTTTGAGAAGTGGCCATACCTTGGTATCTTTCTTCAGGTTTTATAGCCAGTTAACTAAGAATGACCTAAACTATTTTAAGTCACCAGGTCACCACTGAATTTACATGTTTTAGCAGCAGCATTGTCAAGCATTGCCAGACGTTGCAGACAATTCTAGGAGAAGTGGAATATTAACCCCTTCGCTGCCAGGCCTTTTCCCCCTCCTGTGCCAGGCCTTTTTTTGCCTATTTGGGGCAGTTCGCGCTTAGGCCCGCATAACTTTTTGTCCACATAAGCTAACCAAGCCAAATTTGCGTCCTTTTTTTCCAACATCCTAGGGATTCTGGAGGTACCCAGACTTTGTGGGTTCCCCTGAAAGAGGCCAAGAAATTGGCCAAAATACAGGGAAAATTTTGTTTTTTTCAAAAAAATTGGAAAAAGTGGCTGCAGAAGAAGGCTTGTGCTTTTTCCCCTGAAAATGGCATCAACAAAGGGTTTGCGGTGCTAAACTCAGCAGCTTCCCAGCTTTCAGGAACAGGCAGACTTGAATCAGAAAACCCAATTTTTCAACACAATTGTGGCATTTTTCTGGGACATACCCCATTTTTGCAATTTTTTGTGCTTTCAGCCTCCTTCCAGTCAATGACAGAAATGGGCATGAAACCAATGCTGGATCCCAGAAACCTAAACATTTCTGAAACGTAGACAAAATGCTGAATTCAGCAAGGGGTCATTTGTGTAGATCCTACAAGGGTTTCCTACAGAAAATAACAACTGAATAAGAAAAATATTGAAATTTAGGTGAAAAAAACATAAATGTTTCTCTACGTTTTACTCTGTAACTTTTCCCTGCAATGTCAGATTATCGAAAGCAATATACCGTTACGTCTGCTGGACTCCTCTGGTTGCGGGGATATATAGGGCTTGTAGGTTCATCAAGAACCCGAGGAACCCAGAGCCCATAAATGAGCTGCACCCTGACGTGCGTTTTCATTCTATACCGGGTATACAGCAATTCATTTGCTGAAATATAAAGAGTAAAAAATTGCTATCAAGTAAACCTTTGTATTTCCAAAAAGGGCACAAGATAAGGTGTTGAGGAGCAGTGGTTATTTGCACATCTCTGAATTCCGGGGTGACCATACTAGCATGTGAATTACAGGGCTTTTCTCAAATAGATGTCTTTTTTTACACACTCTCCTATATTTGGAAGGAAAAAATGTAGAGAAAGACAAGGGGCAATAACACTTGTTTTGCTAATCTATGTTCCCCCAAGTCTCCTGATAAAAATGATACCTCAGTTGTGTGGGTAGGCCTAGCGCCCGCGACAGGAAACGCCCCAAAGCGCAACGTGGACACATCCAAATTTTTGGAAGACAACAGAGGTGATTTTTGCGAAGTGCCTACCTGTAGATTTTGGCCTCTAGCTCAGCCGGCACCTAGGGAAACCTACCAAACCTGTGCATTTCTGAAAACTAGAGATCTAGGGGAATCCAAGGAGGGGTGACCTGCGGGGCTCGGACCAGGTTCTGTTACCCAGAATCCTTTGCAAACCTCAAAATTTGGCTAAAAAAACACATGTTCCTCACATTTCTGTGTCCGAAAGTTCTGGAATCTGAGAGGAGCTACAAATTTCCTTCCACCCAGCGTTCCCCCAAGTCTCCCGATAAAAATGATACCTCATTTGCGTGGGTAGGCCTAGCGCCGGCGACAGGAAACACCCCAAAGCGCAACGTGGACACATCCTAAATTTTGGAAAAAAACAGAGGTGTTTTTTGCGAAGTGCCTAACTGTAGATTTTGGCCTCTAGCTCAGCCGGCACCTAGGGAAACCTACCAAACCTGTGCATTTCTGAAATCTAGAGACCTAGGGGAATCCAAGGAGGGGTGACTTGCCGGGCTCGGACCAGGTTCTGTTACCCAGAATCCTTTGCAAACCTCAAAATTTGGCTAAAAAAACACATGTTCCTCACATTTCTGTGGCAGAAAGTTCTGGAATCTGAGAGGAGCTACAAATTTCCTTCCACCCAGCGTTCCCCCAAGTCTCCCGATAAAAATGATACCTCACTTGCGTGGGTAGGCCTAGCGCCCGCGACAGGAAATGGCCCAAAACACAACCTGGACACATCACATTTTTTCATTGAAAACAGGGCCTACCTGTGGATTTTGGCCTCTAGCTCAGCCGGCACCTGGGGAAACCTAGCAAACCAGCGCATTTTTGAAAACTAGAAACCCAGGGGAATCCAAGATGGGGTGAATTGTGGGGCTCTGACCAGGTTCTGTTACCTAGAATCCTTTGCAAACCTCAAATTTTGGCTAAAAAAACATGTTTTCCTCACATTTCAGTGACAGAAAGTTCTGGAATCTGAGAGGAGCCACGAATTTCCTTCCACCTAGCGTTCCCCCAAGTCTCCCGATAAAAATGATACCTCACTGGTGTGGGTAGGCCTAGCGCCCGCGACAGGAAATGGCCCAAAACACAACGTGGACACATCACATTTTTTCATAGAAAACAGTGCCTACCTGTGGATTTTGGCCTCTAGCTCAGCCGGGCCCACGGGGGGCAGAAATGGCCTAAAATAAATTTGTCCCCCAACCCCCCTGCCCCCCCGGGAGCGACCCTTGCCTATGGGGTCGCCCCCCCTTGCGTGACATTGGTGGCAAAAAAAAAATCCCCAGTGCCTAGTGGTTTCTGCCCCCCTTGGGGGCAGATTGACCTACAATCGGCCAATCTGCCCCCAAGGGGGGCAGAAATGGTCTAAATACAATTTGCCCCCCAGGGGAGCGACCCTTGCCTAATGGGTCGCTCCCCATCTCTACAAAAACAAACAAACAAACAAACAAAAAAAAAACACAAAAAAAACAATTTGCCCTGGCGCCTAGAGGTTTCTGCCCCCCCCCGGGGGCAGATCGGCCTAATACCAATAGGCCGAATTGCCCCCAGGGGGGGCAGAAATGGCCTAAAATAAATTTGCGCCCCCAACCCCCCCGGGGAGCGACCCTTGCCTGCAAGGTCGCTCCCCTTGCGTGACGGCGCAAAAAAAAAGATCCCTTTTGCCTAGTGGTTTCTGATTGACCTACAATCGGCCAATCTGCCTCCAAGGGGGGCATAAATGGTCTAAATACAATTTGCCCCCCCAGGGGAGCGACCCTTGCCTAATGCGTCGCTCCCCATCTCTAAAAAAACAAACAAACAAAAAAAAAGACCCACACAAAAAAAAAATTGCCCTGGCGGCTAAAGGTTTCTGCCCCCCCCGGGGGCAGATCGGCCTAATACAAATAGGCCGATCTGCCCCCAGGGGGGGCAGAAATGGCCTAAAATAAATTTGCCCTCCCAACCCCCCCGGGGAGTGACCCTTGCCTGCAAGGTCGCTCCCCTTGCGTGACGGCGCAAAAAAAAGATCCCTGGTGCCTAGTGGTTTCTGCCCCCCTTGGGGGCAGATTGACCTACAATCGGCCAATCTGCCCCCAAGGGGGGCAGAAATGGTCTAAATACAATTTGCCCCCCAGGGGAGCGACCCTTGCCTAATGCGTCGCTCCCCATCTCTAAAAAAACAAACAAACAAAAAAAAAACACAAAAAAACTATTTGCCCAGGCGCCTAGAGGTTTCTGCCCCCCCTGTGGGCAGATCGGCCTAATACTAATAGGCCGATCTGCCCCCAGGGGGGGCAGAAATGGCCTAAAATAAATTTGCCCCCCCTTACCCCCCCCCCCCCCCCCGGGAGCCACCCTTGCCTACAAGGTCGCTCCCCTTGCGTGACGGCGCAAAAAAAAGATCCCTGGTGCCTAGTGGTTTCTGCCCCCCTTGGGGGCAGATTGACCTAAAATCGGCCGATCTGCCCCCAAAGCGGGCAGAAATGGCCTAAATACAATTTGCCCCTCCAGGGGAGCGACCCTTGCCTAAGGGGACGCTCCCCATCTGTAAAACACAACAACAACAAAAATACCTGGTGCCTAGTGGTTTCTGCCCCCTGTGGGGGCAGATCGGCCTAATAAAAATAGGCTGATCTGCCCCCATGGGGGGCAGAAATGGCCTAAAATAAATTTGCCCCCCAAGGGAACGACCCTTGCCTAAGGGGTCGCTCCCCTTACTTGAAAAACAAACAAACAAAAAAAACTCCCTGGTGTCTAGTGGTTTCTGCCCCCCTTGGGGGCAGATTGGCCTCATAAAAATAAGCCAATCTGCCCCCAAAGGGGGCAGAAATGACCTAAATATAATTTCCCCCTATGGGAGCGACCCTTGCCTAAGGGGTCGCATCCCACACCTAAAAAACAAAAGAAAACAAATAAAAAAACAACAACAAAAAAAGTATCCCTGGTGTCTAGAGGTTTCTGCCCCCAGGGGGGGCAGAAAAGGCCTTAAAAAAAAATGACCCCCTGGGAGCGACCCTTGCCCAAGGGGTCGCTCCCTTCTGTCAATTTCATATAAAAAAAAAAATCCCTGGTGTCTAGTGGGGTTTCAAAAGCCGGATTGCAAGCAATCTGGCTTTTGAAACCCTCGGAGAGACTTCAAAGGGAAGGAAATACATTTCCTTCCCTTTGAAGCCCCTCCGGGCCTCCCCCACGTGATCGAAAGAGAAATGCTGAGCATTTCGCGATGGGGGAGGTTGTGTGATTGTCAGCGCGCGCTCGCGCGCTGACGTCACAGGGGGGGTGGGGGGAGGTCGGGGGTTGAAGGGGAAGGGATTCCCCTGTCAGCCCTGACCTAGGGGGGTGGGGGGGCGTCCCTCGGGAGGAGCGCTAGTGCTTCTCCCGAGGGCAGCATTCAGGACGTAATGGTTACGTCCATGGCGCCACACGGGCGCTGCCATGGACGTAACCATTACGTCCGTGGCGGGGAAGGGGTTAAAGTTAACTTCATCTGTGGAGGGAGAAACCCCAAATGTTTAACATCAGTGTTTCAAGTCTGTAACTTGTTTGGTGGTGTTCGATTTTTAGCAGGCATTTTTTCTGCGCCATTGATGTTTTTTGAAGAATTGGATCGAAAAGATGGATGCGACCTTGAGAGGCTAGGAAGAAGGCTGTGCTTGTGTAACAAATGAGCCAATTATGTGATACTGGGTTATCTGTTTTTGCACAATTTTGTAAGACATGTAAGAGGCTGGAGTCGCTCTCAGTTTTTACCAAGTAGAGGATATCTAATCTCTGTCATTTGTGTAAGAGCTCACAAGTGTGACTCAGGGTGGATACTATTCTTTTTTAAGTGATTATATTTAGTGCAAACCATGGTATTGTTGATGTTGGGGCGCCTTTTCCCTCTTAATCAGTTTTGGATAGGAGCAAATTAACTGTTTCTTTGGGAAATGTCAATTCTTAGTTTAAAGAAGCTAGCTAGATGGGCACATTTAAGTAAAACACAAAGTACATATTCAGGTCTGTTTGTTGGTTTTAAACTTAACAAGCTTGCTTGTATTGCTAATAATTAGACGTCACCAAGGATTTTTTCTTCACAAAGTCCCTGGTACTGTCCTGCTGTAGAATGGCAGTGTAGGAAAGTGGATCAATATTTGGGATGGGTAGTCTCCCACCTCCAAAAAACTGATGACACTAACTTCTCAGGGTGAGCTCCCAAATCACTAAATTAAACCTGAACTCAACCCATGTGGTAGCTGTGGCACAAAGCATACAGGCTTAATTTAGGGCAATGTGTAAATTATTTATGCAGTACCAAAACAGTTTAAAGCCATAACACCAAACAAGCAAAATACCAAACCATATTAGAAGAATAGAGAAAACTCTAATAAACTGACATCAAAATGGCAAAAATGCAATAAGGGGTGCTTGAGACATGAATTATTCACATGTTAAGTAAAATTAGTGGCAAAAAGCACTAAGCACCAACAATAGTCTATTGAAGTGGTAGTCTGGGATTTAAGCATACTTTCAGGCCAACCACAATGGACTACAGATGAAATATCCCCAAGCATGTTTATCACTGTCAAAGATTTTACTTTCTGACTCAGTCTTTTTTATGGAGCTCAAAATCCTCCAGTGGGCAAGCTTAAAGCAGTATCTGATGAAGCTACAGCAAAATATGACACATTTGCTGTGAGGTCCCCATGGCAGCTTTGGAGCCCTTGGAAATCGCATATTTTTTTAAGTCCCAACTTTTCAAAGTTTTTGGAGCAGCTACTTTGGGTCACTTCTAAGGCCCCCAGGTCCTCAGTAACAACACTTAGGGACCAAGACTCCTTCAGCAGAGGCCACCAGCAAGATCCAGTGTCTTGGTCCATCTGGGATGGGTCATCAAGCCGCTTCAGGAAAATGGCCTCTTGAAGCTTGTTGTGTCCCTACAGCCACATAGGAGGTAGGCCGACTCACTCACTCTTGGAGCCCATTTCTTTGTCTTTGTCCTGGGTACAAGAGGGAACAGTTTGACTCCGTCAGGGTTCCTCTCCGGCCACAGCAAGCAGGTTCCAGTCCTATTCTGTTCTTCTGCAGGTCAAGAAAGTGTTATGAGGAAGGTCCCTTGCGGTGCCACATTTTTCATTGACACTACCTAATGGGTAGGAGTGACTCCTGACTCGTCTCTAATCAATGGGGTAAAAGTTCCCTGGGGCATCCCTTCTCACATTTTCAGCAGTTCCTTCTTTGTCTTACTGCAAACAATCCCACAGCACCCTCACTCCTAAAAGCCAAGTTGGGGAAACCATTTCTTGTGCTCAACTCTTGAATCCCTCCAGAGGAATGGCCAGGGAAATGAGCAGTCTTTTCTCTTGCGTCCACTAAAAACCAGTTCTGGGGTAACTTCCCTCCCACTGAGTTCAGAGTCAGCCTGGCTAGTGTGTGCCTTAGGCGTAAAGGCATTCCCTTTTCAGGTCTCTTTTTAGACTACACTATGAATGGTCAGGCCTCACCTTTGTCCCCTTTCAAGTTATTGAAGTTGCTGGGGTCTCCCCAACTGCCTTTGTGGGCTGGTAGGGATCAAATACCTCGCACCCAGTCCATTCTGTCACAAGGCCTATGCCATTTCCCGGCTTTGGGAGCAGTATTCATACCTCATTTAGATCAAGCACTTGTTGATGAATTGTTAGCAAACTAATGCAAATTAGGCATACGAGCTGCAGGCATAAAAAAGATAACTTTCTAAAACCTACTTTCCCTAAATAGATAATACTAATCCAACTTCACCAATGAATTGAACTTTCAATAAATATGAAAAATAGACCTTGAGTGACAATTTCAGTGGTTTCCTGTCCAAATGTTCAGATTAAAGTTTTTATAATCTGTACTTTGACATTTTCTAGGAACCATCCACAGCCCTGCCACTGAAAATAGCTTTTGGAGGCTAGTCCCCTGAGGAACATGCCAACTTGAATTTTGCATATGTTCCACTTTTAAGTATTAGGCACCCTGCATTGTGGAAAACAAGGTGTACTTAGGAGTCAAAAAGAGATATTTTGGCAGGGTGTTAGGATGCTGCAGTCAGGCTACACATGGTAGGTTTGAAGCCATGTTGTAGAGTGTTAGAAGGTCCTTACTGGAGCCTGCACCGTATTTGATGAATAGCGCTTTGTGTCCTAGTGGGGTAATGTTACCCGGAAATGCCTCATAATGGTCTGGTGTAAGAGCTAATTTACAGAAAGTAGAGTTTCGTGACTGACAAGTAATAGTATTAACCTGTTTTATTTGAGGTGAACATGTAATTTTAACAAAGGTAGCCTGGTGCTTCAATTAAAATCACATTGTTCTTGCAGTTAAGGGAAAGGCAGTTGACTGCCATCCCTTAAATGGTATGACCAGACCACCTCATCTGTCCAGGAGTCGTCTGTTGAAGGAACAGGCCTGAGGCTCTTGTCTGTGATGGGCAATATGCAGTTTTGTTATGAATAACGTACAGTTACATCTGATGGTGAGCTGAGCTAGTATTTACCTCCTTATTTTCTTCGTTGCAGGAATAGCAGAAATTCTAATGCACCGGGCATCTGCCAAAAATGCTCTAGGAAAACTATTTGTCAATGAGGTAAGTTTCATATTAATTGTTACCTAACTTGTATCTACAACTGTACTTTACTGTGGGTTTAGTTACAAGAACAGATGAGTTTGTCCTGTGCTGGCCGTGCAGGTGAATAACATTTACTAGTCTGCATAACAAAAGCACAGATTACCTGACCTTCTTAAACGTGTGGAAGCTGGCATGCGGTCGTTGTATTCTATAAAAAGTGTAAACAGGTAAAAAACTGACTTCACAAGAGAAGGGGCTATAGTGTTTACACGGGGTGTCGAGGATGGGGATGTTTGACAGTATACTCTGCAATCTCGATTATTACCATCCCCCAAATGAGTTGTGTTACAGGTGATTCATCTGGCCCATACATACGACCTCACCATGCCTACAGCTGACTCCCCAGGGTCCTGACACACTAGTTTGAGAAACACTCCTCTAGATGATGTTCAGAGGGACTAGTATCTGTCTCAACTGCCAGCCCATTTCTAGGGAGAAGTATGCCTACAACTTGCTGAGAAGATGCTTCTTGAATGGCCCACTTGAAATGTATACTATTTTCTTGGGAACCCTGATGTGTTAAATACAATACAAAGAAAAACAACACTGAAGAAGTACAGAATATAAGATAATGTCGTGTTTTTTTTTTTTTTTTTTTTTTTTTACACTGTCAGTTAACAATTTCCAAAGCCAACAAATTTATGATGGCCTTTTGGGAAACCAATTGCGAGAAATATTGACTATTTGATAGCCAAGGACTTTTGCCTTTGTATCACTTTGACTGATAGGTATTGGTATTTGATCGTCTGAACGATACTCATTTCATGGCTGCAAAGTTGTGATTGTAGGCTCTATATCGAAATAAATTCATGTAGTTAATTGCGATAAACAGTTTTCACCCATCCATCCGTGTGTTCTCTTATCATTTTAATCCATCCATCCACTCACCCATTGTGACTTTCATCCACCTTCGTATTTTTCATCTGTCTTCAAAGTCTCATCCATTCCCTCATTCATCCATGCGTTGAGTGTGGATTCACCAATCCTCACACTCCAACTTTACAATAAAATTAATCCACCCCCACTCTTTCATTATTTACCAACAGATTCTCGCTATCTCATTAATGCTCCGTTGTTCTTCGCTGTGATTCATTAATCCATTGTTTACATTCTCATCTAGTCGTGCATCCACCCACATCAAAGATATATTAATTCATCCCCACTCACCTTTTCATCACACCAGCTGCATACTCATTCATGCATTCTCACTGCACTGCTCCATGATAACTCCGCTCATCTCGCCCTTAACTACTACACCCCAGGATCGAAAATCCTTTTTTGGGGATGTGCTACATTCAGGAATACTCTGATTGGGAGTCAGAAGGCCACAACCTTTCACACGGTCTACGAGCTTTAAAAATCCTCATTTACCTCCTCACACATTGCTCCCTATAGACGCGCACGCCACCCCTCATTTAATCTACACACGGATACACAACCCTATTGGGTTGTTTATATTATAAAAACCTTATTTGTTTATGACATAAACGTTAATGCTATTTGGTTTTCCCCAATTACACCTATGAAATGGTATGCATGGGTGAGTTCTAGATTGGAGGAAGGTGCCTGGAGTATTTTCAGTTTGTAACTTTGCGTTGCTCATGAACTAAAACATATGTCTTTGTCGTAGATGTTTGAAGCTGTGGAGGGCCTGCGACATGACCCCAGTGTCAGAGTGCTGATTGTAAAAAGTGAAATTAAAGGAGTCTTCTGTTCAGGTGAATAAAACATGTTTCATATAGTAAAGCCGCTGAAGCATAAGTTGATTTTTATTTAAGTATTTATGTATTAAGAACCTAAGACAATGCAGTCCTTTCCATGAAACCAAAAGGGAAATTACTTTGGAACGTTTCTGCACAGTGAAAAAATTCATATCGACGAGCGGCCACGAACATTAGATAGAGGTTTAGTTGTTGTGGGCAAGAAAGGCTTTAAAAGGGTGCCTTTTTTGTTTTTAAAGAGATGGCTTTAGGTTAGCCCTGTTTACTTGCTCAGCCGCTTTCCAAAGCCTGTTGTAGTGCTACAGAAAAAGCCAGATTTTTTGCTTCTTTTGCGCTTTTCTTATTTCAAGTTTTATTTTTGAGTAGCTTTTTATTGGTTTTTCAGATTACAACCACTTATTATAATCATATCCATGATCAACATCAGAAAAGCCCAAGGCCATCCCCTCCCCATCTTGACTTACGTAGCGATACAGTGCAGTTATGTGACCCGCAAGCTCTATGCGGGTGACCAGGTCTGCTAATTTTGCTCTGTTTTAGCTAAATATCAAAGTAAAAACATTTTAAAAAACCATTGTGGAATGGTAAATAAACTAACAAAGTAACAATTTGCCCGTACTCTTCTGCCACTACAGAGGATCCGCATCGGCTAAGTCAAACCGTTTAGGGCTCCCCCAACACGTTAACAACTCCCCACTCAAACTCCCACACCCCCCAATCCTACACAGTGTACCAAATCTATTCTTGAGCATCGACCCCGCAGTGAGTGCCATCCATGTTAGAGGCACGGTGGGCTTGACCGCATTCTCTGCAGCTGAACCCTTTCCACTAGGTCCACCCATGTGTGACCTCACCGACCAGTGGAAGGTCGGGCCTGGTAATCGGAGCGCAGCCCATGATGCTATGCTCAAGGCGCCTATCGTCAAGATTCCTCCTCTGGTTTAATAATGAATTCGTCCCACACCATTATCCCCATTGTTTGCCGGCTCTGGTGACGCATGTGAATGGTGGAATGCTCTGCCCTCACCCACTTTTTCAGGTCTTCTAGCCATTGTGTCACTCCCAGAGGCTCAGGCGTCTTCCAGGACAGCGCGATTTGGCATTATAGTATCAGGGCCAGGTCGATCATCATGCACTATAGTTTATTCTTTTTGGACCTGGGCATTCACCCCAAAAGGCAGGTTCCAGGGTGAAGATAGGTCTTCTCTTACCAGTTCTGACAGCTTCAATCGTACAGCTCGCCAGGCTTTCACTATCTCCTGGCATTCTCATAACATGTGATAAAAGGGTGCCTCGGGTGGACCTGACCTAGAACACTAAGAGGGTGTATTCAGGAACATGCGGGCAATAGGCTTTGGGGACAGGTAAGTTTGATGCAAATAATTGAACTGAATCAGTTTGAACCAGGAGTTGTGAGAGACCTGCTTGGTATATGCCTTAGTCCCAACCCACTGTTTATCCAAAATTTTGCAATTAAGGTATTGTACCCACTTATCTCAGACATCCTCATAGTCACATGACAGTTGTGACTGAGGGCGATGTAGAGGATTGTAATAGCTTTACACCCACTGCCATGTGTCAACAGGCACTGCAACATGACATTTATTGATGGATCTCACTAGTCTCACAGGGAGCGCATGACCTGGCCCAGTCCAATACTGATCGCTCTGTCATATTCGGGAAAGCACACTGTTTGTCTAGGTCATACATATCTCCCACCTGGATGATGCCAGCCTGAATCCACAGCTGTCTATCAAACATTGTTATAGTCTCCCTAAGTTCTGGTAGCACCCAGAGGGGTAGTTGTGCAGTCTATGAAAGCCTTTTGGCTGTGCATATTTTCAGCTCGGAAGTCTAGAAATCCCTAAAATCTGCAGCCCAGGGGAGAGCAGCCATTCAAGGATGTGTTGTGTCTTAATGCATGCACCAATGACTTCCAGTTCACTTGCATCCTCCAGCCATCTCATGGGCCACTACAGCTTCCCACCTTGGGTTAGGTCTGAGAGTGTGGTGGTAGCTCTGAGAAGAAGGGCCATTTGAACATCACTGGGATGGCTCAGAACAAGTAAAGCAATCATAAGAGGATTAGCATTTTCGATATAGCTACCTGGCCTGCTCAGTATAGTGGGAGAGCACAACAGAATTCTGTTGATTTTATCATCACAGCATGCACCCTTCCTAGGTTTCCTTTTACCAGGTCGTATTGTCCGCTCACCCCTAGGTATTTAAGAGTCCTCTTCCCATGTTAGCATGGCCTCGAGGAGGACCGCCTTCTCCAGTGTCGGATTTTTTTTAAAAGTGTTAATAAACAAGATTTGGCTCAATTAGTCATGAGCCTTGAAAATTCACCTAAGCTGTCTAGTGCAGCCATTTACGTGGCAAAAACTCTCCAGGACTGTGGAGAGATACAGTGGAGTCATCTGAATATTAAGAGATCACAGGTCACTTTCTCCCAGAGGAAATTCCTCACTCCGAGCCTCTCTGGTGCAAGAAGCATGCCAGTAGTTCCATGGGCAAAGCAAGTATGATGGGAGAGAGAGAGGGCACCCCAGCCATGTGCTGGGGGCGATCTCAAGTCCTTCTGAGATAACCTGTCCAGTTCACACTCTGGCCAGTGGTCTTGTATAAAAATTATAGACCCTTCATAAGAACTCTGGCCCTATCCCCAGCCTTGCTCAGGATTTTATAGTGTTGATTCAGGTGGGATGGGGGTTAGTAGGAGTGAACATCTAAGAGATCCTTCCCTTTTTCAGTAACACAACAATCAGTGCTTGCCTCATAGACAGTGGGAGTTCCCCCTGTGCATTGCAGCTTGATACATGGACAAAATGGTGTAAAAGAAGTCCTAAAGTTTCGTACTGTCAATTCAATTAAGCCTTGAAGCTCAAGTTCAATGAAGTGCCAAATGTCGATTACAAAAGGTAAATGTTTAGTCAAGAACGACAAAGCATTGGTGAAACAATAGATTAATTTGTTGAGAGACTGGATACACTCATAAAACACTGCAGGTTCAATTAATTTAATGACAAAGAAACAATACCTCTCAGAGTTAATGACGGATGCCGGTCAGATTTATTCAGATGACAAACCTGAGAGAAACTCTTAGTCTGGAGAAAGTTTTCATGGCTGAAGAATGGGCTGATTGACAAGCTGCTGGCATGGAGGCCGGAGGTGCCCAAAGTGAGTCAGTCATGAACATGAAAAGTAAGCTGAAACACAAAGCTGAAGAACACAAGTTGACATCTCCCCGGAAAAAGTTTGTTTCAGATGTGGATTGTCATTCCCGCATGAAGGTACATGTCCTGCAATTGGACAGAGATGCAAAGGCTGTTGTAAAGATAACCATTTTGTGATGGTTTTCAAAGCAGAGGAAAAAGTAAGTGCATCACCGCAAAAGGACAAAATGGCCAACTGAATGTTCCAGAAGCGATGTTCGACATAGCCCACAAGACCAAGCGACAACACCAGTTGAGACAAATCAACTAAAAATGAAGTAGATAGTCATCTAAATCATTGTTGAAAAGTTAGTCAGTAACAGTATCAAGTGAAAGTGAAGAGGATGATTGTGCAATGCTAATTTTTACCTCGGAGAAATACACACATCTTGGACTGGCTGCATGTGAAGAGAAATACCAGTCAAAGAACAATGGACATGGGAAAGTACCCACGTCATTCAAACGTTGCCCAAAGATTACACTGAAAATAAATGGTTGTGCAACACCTTTTAAATCATCAACAGTGGTGCATCAATAAATGTTTAATGCATGGGGAGAAGTACAACAAACTCTCTCCTTCACAGTAAGTGTCACCATCAAACACAAAAAGTATACACATTGGTCGCATTGCTGCCTTTGAAAAGTAAGGTTTCATTTGTAGCGATGATGAAACGGAAGAAAACAAAAGTGCCAGCAACCATCACGTACTTCAAGATACACCATAAAGTGCCTGTCTGCTTAGTTTCAACACAGCTGCTGACATGGGACTGATATTGGTGAATTACAATATGAATGCTCATTGGGAAATAGTAAGTTAGTACCCCTCGTTATTTCATGGGTTAGGAAAACTTAAGACTATGAAAGTACAATTGTATATCAATGAAGATGTTCGACCTGTTGCTCGGAGACACAGAAGAATTACATTTCATTTACAAGAAGCTGTTGAAAAGAAATTCAAATCACTACTTAAGCACAATATTATTGAGCGTTCTACTGGTCCGCCGCCATGGGTTTCTCCCATTGTGGTAATGCCCAAAAAGGATAGTGAGGGAGCTGTATGCATCTTTGTGAAGACGTGTCAAGCGAACTAAACAATTGAAAGAGAATGACATCCAGGTCCGCACATTGCTGATAAGATAACACTACTGAATGGTGTGAAAGTCTTCTCTCGCCTTGATTTAAACCAAGGATGTCATCAGTTGGAATTCAAAGATAATTGCAGGCACATTACAACCCTTTCTACACATATTGGTCTGTTTTTATACAAAAGACTAAGGGTCTGATTTAGGTCTCAGTGGATGGAGTACTCTGTCACAAACGTGATGGATGTCCCTTCTGCATATTCCCATCTCCATAAGTTATAATGGGATCATAATACAGCAGACGGCATATCCGCCACGTTTGTGACTGAGTTTTCCTATTCACCCAGATCTAAATCAGGCCCTAATGTTTGGCCTGTCATCAGCTGCAGAGATTTTTCAAGATTTCATTAGAGGTATCATGCAGCCTGTTGTAAATGCTGCTATAGCAATGGCATATTGGTTCTGAGAGGTACCCAGAAGGAACATGACAAAGCTTTATGGCAAGTATGTTGCTCACTTGTTGAGGCTAGTTTAACGCTAAATGATGAGAAATGTAAATTCAATAAGACAACCCTAAAGTTCTCTGGCCATATCTATTCTGATGGGGCATGACACCCGATCCAGCTAAAGTACAAGCATTTTCAACTTACAGTCCCTCACAAGGTGTTTTCTTGTTGCGTTCATTCCTTGGCATTGCAAGTTACTGTTCACGATGTATACTAACTTTGCCACTGTGAGTGCTCCACTGAGAAAGTTGACGGACAGGAATGTTCCATTTCACTGTTCACATGAATGTAAGTAGAGTTTTAAGAGCATTAAACAAGCTATTGGAAACACTACTGACATGGTATATTTTGATCCAAAAATATATACTAAAGTTGCTGTTGAGGTTAGGCGCTGTTCGTGCACAACACAGCGGACAGCCCAATGCTAGAAGGCATATTGTGGCCTGTTCAAGATTTTGTCCCAGAATTAACATGCTTATTCACAACCAGAAAAAGAAAGCCTGGCAGTGGTGTGGGCTTGTGAATATTTCCATGTATGCCTGTACGGAAAACCCTTTTATGCTTGTAATAGATCATCAAGCATTGCTGACCATCTTTGGCAATCCAAAAACCAAGTTACCTCCACAGATTGAAAGTTGGGGTCTACGATTGCTGGAATACATCTACACAATTGAACATCATCCAGGGAAAGATCAAAACCTTGCCGACTACTTCTCAAGAGTGCCTGTACAATGTCCAGGAACCCATCTAAGACTGCTGAAGCCTACACCCTTTCATGGTAAAATAAAACACATAATCGGCCATTTCAGTGGGACACATTGTCACTGCCATGAGCCAAGATGGTGACATGTTGAAATTGAGACATTATTACCCATCAGTCATGGAATCAACATATTTCACCTTTTACCAGTGACAGTGTGTTTGAGAAATACAAAAATGTCAAAGAGGAACTGTCAGTGACACAAGAAGGAATTATCCTGAGGGGTTCAAGAATTGTTATTTCAGACGGTCTGCAACAGTAAGTGATTAAAGTGGCTCATGAGAGACATCGTGGAATTGTTACCACTAAACTAGCTCTCCGAGATGGAGTCTGGTTTCCTCATCTCTATGAACAAGTTGAAAAATAATTTGAAACCTATCACTTGTGCAACTACCTGTCCTCGAAATCTACTCCACACCTCCTAAACAAGTGAGAGATGCTGAAGCATGTCTTGGAAAAAATTGCTGTTGACATTTTTGTTCCACTTTACAATGGACATCACTTATGGTGATAATGGACGAGCACGCTCATTTCCCATTATTTGAAGATCTCTTTTCTATCACTCAGGACTGAGTTATTGAAAGATTAGATGGCATATTTGCAACATGGGCATTCCTACAATTTTGTAAGCTGACAATGGCCCACTTTTTAATAGCAGAGAATTCAGAGACTTCCTCAATCTGCTTAATGTGAAGCATCCGAAGTGCACACCTCTTTGGCCAAAGGCTAACGCCCTTGTTGAACATTTCATGAATTCGTTAAAGAAATCTGTTCAGCGTGCTGCACTAAAGAAGCTCAAACTCAAGACTGTCTTGAATTCTACTGTACAGACTTATCATTTAACTCCTCACTCAGCCACAAATGAAAGCCCTGCAACACTGATGTTCAGGAGAGCCATAACAACAAAGTTGCCTCAATTGACCCACATCCGATCCAAAGCAGATGCCGAGACACATACAACTGACTTGAGTCATAAGCAGAAAAAAAAGGGCTATGCTGATGCGATATGCAAAGAACATTGCTTTCAAACAAGGAGATCAAGTGCTTGTTTGTCAGTCATGATGACGTAAATCTGATTCAAATTGTAACCAGCAAAGAGCACATGTTAACAGCCCAGTGTCCAGAAAGTCTATCATGTGAGATTTGTCGCACTTCAAACAGCTGGCTCAACGCTCATCGGACGTTAATGTCAATGAAGAGACTGGATCAGAGAAAACCAGTGAAGAATCCCAGACTGTCATTACTCCCATATCACCAGTGCAGATTGTGGCCACTTTAGTTATTGATTTCCACTTTCCAAAGACACAATACGGAGGAGTTAAAAAATGCACCAAGAAGACTCATTGTAGAATTATAATATGCATATGTTAAAAAAATTTGTAATTGTTTTATTTAACGGGGAGCGATGTTTTGTCTTGTGAGTATGAATGATGGAACCTTTTTGGATCCTGAAATACTCTGTAGTATGATGACGTAAGTGTTAGAAAATGGGGCAGTGAACAGAAGTTTAGAATGTTGATTTGTGGTTACAGGATGAAGAAGAAAGACGAGTTTACATAGCTCCATTTGTGGCGTATTCATTAATGGGTATTCAGGCTGGGGAGGACGCTACACTCCTGCTACCCCCTTGTTCTATGTTGTGCAAATAACTATGAGCTTTATTGCATTACCCTGAATAGGAGTCGAGCAATGTCATCTGCTGCCCTCACAGTGAGGTACGGACCTCAAGGTTGTCCAATCCTGGGAGTTCTGCCTCTGTGCCTCCTATGCTACTGGATGAGTGTTGGGTCGCTGATGGTGACTGACCAGTCACAAGACACAGATTTTTACATTTTTAAGCTAATTTCTTTTTCCGGAGCTGGTGGTGAATGACCATTCAGCATCATGAAGAAGACTGAAACAGGCTCATCCTATCTCTCTGAACCTCAGTGTATAACTCATTTATGGTCAAATGTCCAACATGGTGTTACGTAAGGAATCACATTCCACTGTAAGATATTGCGAGAAATGTGGAAAGCAACGCGGTTCCCCAGTATTTTACCACAGGAAGTGCAGGAGAAGCCTGTTTACTCTGAAGAGAGATTCACAGACTATTAAGCGAAAAACTGAAGCAAGTGTAAATGATGATGCTGGAACAAGTGAGTGCATGAGTACATGCTAAAACAGAAGAATATAATTAAACTCAAATCTGTATGCTGCGGAATGTATATATTTGTGGAAAGATTAAATGCTACAAGGGAACATCAACGTGTGTGAAATTAATGAGTTGACAAAAGGCTTCGAAAGTGTGCAACCATTAATTGTGATTCAAAGATCTCAGCAGTTTGTAGTATGGACGTAGTGGCTGCAGAAGCCCGTTATCATTCATCTTGTTATAGGAACTGTACAAGGGTTAAAGCAAAAGATGCAGATCATGCATCTAGCTTTCAAACCAATGATCACTACAAAAATATGAGAGATGAAGCATATGACCAACTGTTTCAATGCATTAAAACTTATTTTAGAGGTAATACTTGGGACGGCACTCACTGAAAGGCTTGAAACCGTTATGACACACAGAGGAATACAGGAAATAGACAAATTAACCAAGAAGCATGTTAGAAGAAAACTGGACTCCGAGTTCGGTGACAGCTCCATATATTCCCAGACAACCAAGGAAAATGATTGTCCCAACCTGATAGTGTCATGCTACAGGACATTGTAAGACAAAGCCAGAGTTTGAAAAGAGAATAATCAGTTTTAAAGGTTAAGGCAACAAACATGAACAAGATCACTGATCAAACATAATCACACATAAGAACAATCATTAAAACAAACTTGACATCAACACCATGGCCATATCATCCATCAGACGTTGATAAAGATTGCTTTACAGTGCCTGATTACCTTAAACGGTTCCTACTAGGACTTCTGACTGGAGAGCTAGAAAACACAAAGACATCCAAAACGGTTGTCTTACTTATGCAATCATTCAGTCAAGACATTATATATGCAGTCACAAATGGCCATCAGAAACTCCCCCCCCCCCCCCCCAACCCCCCCATATGCTGTAAAAAACACTGACTGGCAATGTTGAAATCATTTGCACTCTGAACGGACTTGGTCATGGGATTTCATACTCGCCACTGGAAGAAAATAATCCCATCTTGTGTCTTCAGAAACATGCTACTACCCTAAATGAGCACATTGTTCTTCCATCTGACATTCAGCCTCATGTCATCACTAATGTAGCATGGGATAACATTGATAGACTGGAAGAGACTCTCACTTTTAAGGGGACACCTCATCGAGTCAACGGTATAGCTGTGCAGCCAAGATGCTTGAACCGCAACCTTTTAAAGCTCCTCTCACAAGCATTAGGAAACATAAGCAAAGAACATTGACCACCACAAATACTGAAGAATTTGTTCATGTATATTTCTCGTGAATGAGTTGTGCCCCAGCCATTGATGACAAGTACTGAAGTCATGCTGGAATGTGTTGCCCAATTGAAGCTTGGACAAAATAAGAACATAATCTGGGTTGTTACAAGACAAGAAGTAGGATTTATCAGTACTAGAGACCTATTTAGTATATCACAGGATTCCATTGGCTACTTGCCCACCATTAATGCTCCTGAAACTGAGTTGACAACTGTTTCTGGAAATTTGAAACAGTCAGAGCTGATAAGGGAATCACTGCATTTGGTGAAAATTGTAGTGGTCAGGATCAGGCTCCCTACGCAAAAGCAACTGAGATCGTGTGGAAGCATAAAGCAACATACAACAGAATCATTCTTCGAATGGGAACCTTCCACACCATTTGCAATGTCATGTCCATTCTTGGAAAATGCTTTCAAGAGGCTGGCCTTCGCGACCTTTGCATTGAAGCAGACATGATAGCAGAAGGATCAATAGCATCAGTACTAGTAGGACACATCTACAATTGTGCAGTTCAAGTACTCAAGTGCGTATATGAATTTATGTTGAGACTGGCTTGGTTGGAATTCATCCCCTAGGTAGAGGAGATTTACGAAGAGAACATTCAGATAGTCTACTCCTCCAGTGAGGATGATAATGACTTTGCAAAAGACCTATGCCAACAGAGATTAGAAGAACTCTTGCAGAATGCTGCCTTTGCTGAAGTAAAACAACCTTGGGATGTACTCCTGGAACATCTTCGTCATGACAATGAAGATCTCTCTGCATTTTGGATGTCGAATGTGGATATTGTTGAAAATGTTTTGCTGGCTCTGCTGCGTGCTGCTTGAGTAGGAAATTGGAATTTACATTTTACTGCCATATGCTCTATGATCCCATGGTGTTTTGCATATGACAGGGTGAACTACCCTAGATATTTTCCTGTATACTATGCCGGAATGACATTACTTGCAGTAAAACATCCAGCAGTGCACCACAATTTAATCAACGGCTCCTGTTCAGTTCAACTGTCAGGTGTTAATCCAATTAGACAAATTCCAGTCTATCAAGTGATAGAGGTAACAATCTACAAAGACACACAGACTCCAGGTGGTATGATACGGTTCAACCTCAGGGCGGGTGCTGTGAAAAAGTATATGACGGCTGAACACAGAAGTGCCTATTTGGGGTCAGAGAAGGGAAATGGTTTGTAGCAACAGATCAGATCTTACTCACACAGACCTACATAAGTCACGAATTGAAAAAGATAAAGATACTGTTAGGAGAGCTGTTAGACTGGTTCAAAGCTGGATAAAACCGTTTGTTGGGCCACATGATCTCATTAGTCTCTCCACTGCCAAAAAGGCATCTCCAGACATAGGGGGTCATTCTAACCCTGGCGGTCCGCGACCGCCAGGGCTAAAATGACGGAAGCACCGCCAACAGACTGGCGGTGCTTCCCTGCCCATTCTGACCGCGGCGGTAAAGCCGCGGTCAGAAAAGGGGATCCGGCGGTTTCCCGCCGGATTTCCCCTGTCTGGGCTGAATCTCCATGGCGGCGCTGCAAGCAGCGCCGCCATGGAGATTCCGACCCCCTTCCCGCCACCCTGTTTCTGGCGGTTTTTACCGCCAGGAACAGGATGGCGGGAACGGGTGTTGTGGGGCCCCTGGGGGCCCCTGCACTGCCCATGCCACTGGCATGGGCAGTGCAGGGGCCCCCTAACAGGGCCCCAGCATGATTTTCACTGTCTGCTTAGCAGACAGTGAAAATCGCGATGGGTGCAACTGCACCCGTCGCACCCCTGCAACACCGCCGGCTCCATTCGGAGCCGGCTTCTGGGTTGCAGGGCCTTTCCCACTGGGCCGGCGGGCGCTCCCTTGGCTGGCGCCCGCCGGCCCAGCAGGAAAGCCAGAATGGCCTCCGCGGTCTTTTGACCGCGGAGCGGCCAAGTGGTGGTTCCCGCTTGGCGGGCGGCGACCGCCGCCCGCCAATGTAGGAATGACCCCCATAGTATCCAACTTCATGGAGGTGCATGAACTAGGTGAATAGAGCTATACAGAATATAAACCTGTGCGACTTGAGAATAATCCACCTATTAAGAAGTTTCATGACCCAATGAAAATGAACAAACTAAAAACCTTCACTAACATATCCAAAAAGAAGGCAGTGAACAGAAATGGCAGGACAATCATCATGAAAGCAGACAAAGAGCTGTTTGGTTGCATCATTGTGACAGCACAGAATCTGAATCTTCAAATGGCGGATGTACTCTCTCATCCCCAAGGACCTTTAACATGGGCTTTAGCAACTCCAGAAGGTCTGTTGCGAAGAACAAAAAGAAGCTAAACTAGCAACATACTTGCAGAAAAACATTACCCCTGCTTAGGAGAAACCTGGAAATTCAGTCGTGCTGATTGATGGCATGGTTCTTGTTCAGAGAGTAGAAGGAAGGAATCAAACTTTGGTGGGATAGTTATGTCTGTTTTGTACATGGCTTTGCAGGAAGGAAAAAGGAGTCAAAGAATCGATGTTGTGTTTGATAAGTACAATGATACACCTGGTAAGAACAGCGAAAGGACAATCAGAGGGGAAGAACTCTGGTACCAGTTACAGAGCAACTCACCTTCCCAGATTGTCAGACAGTAGAGGAAATTCCTACACCACATAAGGAATAAAACAACTCTCCTCGCATTTCTTGTTAACAATTGGAGGAAACTAGAGCATTTTGTAAAACTGAAGCAGCAGATGTCTGTTTGTTTCTGCATGCTGCACATACGGCTAATGAGAGTTATGAGGCAGTAATGATCAGCTCAGGTGACACCAATATATTTATTATGTGTTTGGGATTCCATGTTAGAAACATCACTGGCTTATTTCTGAATTGTGGTACTAAAATATGCATTGGGGAAATAGCTTCAACTCTTAGTGAAAATGTTTGTTGAGCTATGATAGGTCTCCATATGTTTACCGGATGTGACACAGTAAGCGCATTTGTTGCAAAAGGAAAAGTAAGTACATTCAAAATCCCGACATACACAGGAAACATTTTTGCAGCTCAGAGACAAATGGGATATCTCTGAAGAACTAATAGATATATTGGAGCAATTTTCGTGCTTGATGTGTGCACCAAAATCTTCAGTTCATCACGCAAATTACTTGGCATATCACCTATTCTGCACAAAGAAGATAAACCGTCATTAACTTCCACCTTGCAGGGACTGTCTGAAGAAACACTCTGAACTTGCAAATTATCAAGCCACTATAAGCAAGAGATGTCTTCTAAATGATCCACAAACACCTAGTCCAATTGGGAGGGGATCGAAGTTGGAAAAACATGAGGGAGCAGAGCAACTGGTAGTGGACAGGATGGAGGGGCAGCCAGCACCTCAGGCTGTGTTAGATCTAATAACTGCAAACTGCCAACATGTGTCTGCTGTCTAGATGACCTCAAGTGCACTGACATGTGCAGACTTCCTGCCTCTAAAAATCAAACGGAAGCTGAGAATGATGACACCTATTCAGAAGAAGATGAAGACGTTGAATTTGAATGATAAAATTGTGTTTATGTTCACTCATGACATACATTGCCTGTGTAAGATGTGACAACTGCTATTATTTGAATTTGTAAGTGAAAATTATGCATATAATTGATAACAATAAGTGAGGGATACAATTAAGTTTTATTACTATTATTTTAAGGACTATATTGTCATTATTTCAATTAATATTTATCATTATTTTGTTCAATTATGTTTAATTTAAGCAATCTGGTGGAATAGTATTTATTATTCCACATATTATGATGGATTTGTATGCTATTTATCAAAAATATGAAAAACATTATTTATTTCGGCTATGGTTACTAACCCAATAATTTTGGACAAATGGCAAAGAGATATGACTTGCTATTACATATTTTCCATCTCTGGGCATCCATACCTTGCAAAGAAATCATGTTAGAAACCATCCCCCTGAGTGGTACCAATGGCCTAAATTTGGGGTCCTGGCTCATGGCCTAACCCTAATCCCGGGGGAATACCTCTCTGCGCCTACAGCAGAAATTGAGGTAGCAGTGATGTTTATGGCTTCACTCTTTCATGAAAATATCAGACCCAGTACTCAAAGCATGCAGCATCCTGTCAATTACCCCCTCACACCCTTCCATCACACACACACATCCGAGTGATGAGGGAATATTTGCAGGGAATGGTGACAGCTGGTATTCCTTTTAGTACAGTTTTATGTGGACAACTTCTTTCAAGTCCTACCAGGAGGAAATGGTGGATGCAGAACACCCTTGACAGAGCACAGTTTGCCCTGAGTTTGTGATTTAAATCCAATGCAAACACCTTTTGCACTCAATTTTTAAGTTGATGTGGCCGTCTGAATGAGGCAATTTTTCTTTGAGATGGAGTTTTGCTCCAAGTCATGGATTCAGTGACCAAATCAGAAAAGTGATCACCCCTGATGTTCTGACCATTCTGTACAAAGATGGCTTCCTGTGGAGCCTCCTTCTCTGGGATATTCAAGCTTCCACCAACATATAGTTGTCTGGAGTAAAGCACAAAAGAATTGATAAAAGAAGGGCAAAACTCTATTCAACTAACATTAGCCCAATAATGAAAGTCACTGAAAAAGTGCAGACTGGGTCACAAACCTGCTGACCCTGAGGGATGAAGGCCAGTTCACCTGATGGGAGTCCGCAACCCTGGGTTTCCATAACCACTTGATTTTTCCCTGGCCTCCTGGGTCTCCCAAAATGGGCTGAATATATTTACCATATTTTGGGACAGCTGTTGCAAGCAAGTTGATAAACTCTGGGTCGGTGGGCACTGACACCCAATTTGAATGAAGTGGTGATTGGCCTCATGGCAGAAGATGTGCGCACTAGTAGATCATTCCTCCTTACATGCTCTCCTACAAAACTCAAAAGCCCTATGGAGAGGCTCCTATTTGTTCTCTTGTCCGAGTAGCTACAAAGTGATCTCTGCAAAAATACTCTTTTTTTCATTCTCTTACATGTCTTTGTGACTCAGCCCTGAAACATCCAACTCTGTTAGTAAAAGTGCAAAGAGGGCACTGTTTCTGTATGTACCAACCTGTATATGAATGTTCCCATTTCAAGATGTTTTTGCGTAAATTGACAACGGCATTTAAGGGTATCTAAGAGAGGACCACAGGATCTCTACTTTATGTACTGTAAATATCTGCCAGAATAGACCCCTTTGTTTTTCCTTCACAACCAAATAAAGGGGGGTGGGGTGGGGTGGGGTGGGGAGTCCTGCAGGTGTCAAGGTAGAGTGGTAAGGTAAAACAGATCTCCCTGAATCTCTAGATTTTCTGTAACACATGCAGCAATGTCAAAATGAATACAGGCCCTGAAATCTATACACCCTTTTAAAGAGGAACATTTTTTCTTTCATTAGGTGCTGATTTAAAAGAACGGTCCCGGATGAGCAATGAAGAAGTGGGACATTTTGTTCAGAGGCTGAGAAAATTAATGAATGAGATTGGTAAGTTCTGTAACTCAAAATGTGCAGAGCACAAATGAGAATTTCAGATGCAATTTCCCATTTAGATACTATCAGTTTGAAGTATTTTTTAATGTCCCCTTCTTTCATTATGAAAATACTTGGTAGTCACAAAGTCCTTAAACAGTAACAATAACTTGCTTTTTGTCGAGTTCATAATCGGGGACCGCTTCTCCGCAATGGCAGAGGGGCGTCACCCCCATGGCTAGGAGTCCGCGTATGAAAAATAAAACGATAGCTTAATATCATTTTATTTTTCATCTGCTGGCTCAGCCAGAAGTGCAGGGAGGAACAGGGCTGGACCACGGGAGGTGGGAGGGGAGAGGGAGGAGGAGGAGAGAGTGCACAGAAGTGCATATGTGTGTTTGCCTGGCCGTCACAGACCGGCCAAACACACAAGCACACTTAGGTTTCTCCAACCCGGCTGTGTACACAGCCTGGCTGGAAAAACTGCGCAGACCCCAGGGTTGTGTCCGAGCAGCAGTCCAAGCCGCTCAGACCAGTCCTGTCGTTGCTTTTATGCTAGGCTGGAGAAACTGCACAGTCCCCAGGGCTGTTTCTGAGTGGCATTCTGAGCTGGTGAAACCAATCCTGGCACTGCTTTCATACACATGACCTTCAAATCAAGCAACCTACAAGCACTTAACTCGCTTAGCCTTCTTGCTGACTCTAAAGGTTACCAAAAAGATTAAAAGTTAAGTTTTACAGTCAGTAAAACTCATTTCATTAGCACATTTTCAACCAGCTTATAACACCATTAAAATAGTCCCTAAAATTGTGAACGCAAAAGAGATATCACTTATGCTGCCCACCCTAAGGAATTTGTGTACAATATTGCAACAAACCATCTTGGGGACACAATCATGTAAGACAAAAATAAGAATAATGCATTAAAGTTCAGAATTATATAGGCTTCAATTCTCTCCTCAAGTGCTAGCCCATCCCAAACCCTCCAGCCCAAAATCACTGACAACTGTTGGAAAAAAAAAAAACAGCACAAACCTTATTCGAATTACACCAAATAGAACTGAATGTTCTCTTAGTTGAAATCACAGTTTAAAATTAACGGAATACGCTGGCTAAGTCTTATTGGCAGACACATGCTGAAATCCTCTTTTAGTGTTTTATCTGAATAATTTCTTTTAGGCTTCCTTTCATGCTAATTTGGAACTGCAGGTATTAAAACTGTTACATGTGCAAGCTTAATTATTAAAGAGACACCTAATGCACAAGACACTGGCTCATGACTTTGACCTTCCTTTGTTTTTATGTCCAAGTAAATAAGTGCCATTAAAATGGAAGATGGAGCCTTTCATGCACTACTGCCTATCTGGCTGACAAGCTCACCATCTCTAGTGACTCGGCACACTCACAGCCAGAACACATCAAACTAGAGACAAAGAAGTGTTAAAAAGAAACAAACACGGCATTGGGTCTTTTCCATTTAAGGGCCATAGGTCTGGAAAAACATCCCTTTATTGATCAGGCCCGCCCCAACGCTGCTCCAATTTAGGAAAGACTTGAAGGCACACCTCTTTAAATAACACTGTATCACAATGTAGTGACAATCTCATAACCAACTACTTCTCCTTCCACTTGTTGACTTTGTTTGTCATTGACTCTGTACAGCACTCCTCTGCCTTTGGCTAGGCTTGTGCTTTAAAAATATCTCATACATACTTGCGTTGTTAATTCCTCACATCAGAGAAGGAAACAAGTACGTTTGCACTTTCAACTATTGTATTGGAACGGCGATCACTTTATTGATGGGGCTGGTTGTGGAAAAGGACCACTTACAGTGTAGTCCCTTCATCGTTTTGGTCGCTAAAGCAGGAACCATTCACAAATTGACAAATCCTAACTTTGTAATGAAATCATGTTTGTATTTTAAGACCTGATCAGTGAGGTCATAGTGTTAAATTTGATCAGTATGATCCTGCAGTCTGTAGGCCATTTAATTGATTTGGAGATTAATATGATGTTTCTAATACATTTTTTAGTCAAATTGTTCTACTTCAGTATGTTTATTCTTTTAAATCCTAAACATACCATGTAAATTTGCTCAGAGTTTTCCAAATATCGGCACCTTTTGTTTTGGTGTAATGTATAACAAAATTAGTTTTGAGGTATGTTTGACTCTTAGCAAAGTTATAGATCTTCAACATAGCAATACAGAATCTTCCTAATGAAGTCTTTGAAACGTCTGTCCTGGTAGAGATTCATGAAGGAGATACATATTGAAAAGTAGGGGCAAAAACATCAATCCCTGTTCACAGTGGCGAACTATTGAACGGCACTTTGAGTTCTCCTTTTTTTGACAAATTAAGCTTCAGTAATTTGTGTAAATGTAAGACATTTATTAATGTCTATTATTTATTAATGTTAAAGAGAAGGATCAACATTCTGTTTTGTTTGTTTGGTTAACAGACAGTTTTCATTCATTAAATCATAGGCCATGCAGAAATTGTCAAAGCATGAACTTTGCGAATCTTATCATATGTGGCTAGAACCTATGACTAGCAGAGCAGGTACTGCACAGTGAATCATTGTTGATGATGCGTTTGTAGGGTGAGAAGGAGCTCTTAGCAGAGATTTTGCCTGTAGAGTCATGGAGTGTCACAAGTCTATATTTTTCTGGATTACATTTTGGATCCCTCTTATGAACACCACAAAAATATTTTTTATGACACTGCTATGTTCAGTACTTGTAAAAATGGAAGTCTGAGACCAGCCACTACACCAATGGTACCCTCCATAGGCTCTGAGGGGCCAGATCCAGTTCATACTGCCAGGATCATCACATATGATTCATCTACTTTGCATTAATATATATGGAACATGTTTTAATAGTCAGGTGTTATACTGAAAATCTATTGTGCATCCGCTCTCAAGGACTTACGTTGGACAGCCATAAGCTGGGGCATGACTTGAACACAACATTTGTAAACCCATCCAGGCCAATGGCTCTTTAATTGTTCAAAAGCCCTTATGGCATAAAAAAAACTCATTTCACTAGAATTGAACTCTATGTTAAAAATAGATACATTTGCCGATGTGTACTTCTCTTGGAAATATTGTGTTCAGTTTGCTTGCAGGGTTAAGTTTCAAGGGAATGCTCGAATGGAATTAGTAACAGTACTCTCAATTTATCATAGGTGGTTGACACTACTAGAATTTATTGGATATGTCAGATGTCATAACATTTGTCAACAGCGGTTGTTTCACATCACATTGAGTCTTAATATTTCATAACGTTTTTATAATATTGCTTAGCTCTGTGAATATCATAACTTTTTTGGTTTGGAAAAATCTTTAGAGGTGGTTTTATATTTAAGAACTTGTCATAAATTGGCTGTATGTGATTCTAGGAATATTACTTGTAGCAAACTTGCTCTATTACACTGGAAGTATTAGAAGGACATTTTAGGTTTTCCATATCATTGTGGAATTTTCCAAAATAGATTGGACTAAAGACTGGGTGCCGAATCATAAAGGAAATAGTAACTCTCCACTCGGAAATGTACATCTACATCTGAATGTGGATTTACTACATTTGGAAATTTAGAAACATTCCTGTGAATATGCATGGAAAGGTGCACTAGGTGCATGCTTCCAGGTAGATTTCTGGGAAGTTCTTGTTATATTCCAAGTGGTATCCCATTTCTGCTGTGGAGGGTTCTCCTTAGTGGAGAAATCTGCACAAGACCAAAAGAATCCCATGTGTGAACGCACATTTTTATTTTTTTCACTGTGGGGATTTTTATTCTTCTTAGGGGAAACCCCTTTTTCCACAGCTCCTTTATCTGGGGGTGATTCATTTCCAACCATGAAAATGGATGTATGCCAGCACTGTGCTCATGCAGAAATCCAACCCTTCTCATGCTGAAAAAGTGAAATGTGAAGAGTTTCTGAATACTCACTTAGTTGTTTATGGGCACCCCAGAACGTCCAAGGCTAACCACCACTTGTAACGCTGATAAACCCTACATTCACCTACCAAGAGTAGGATTTATGGGTGCTGAGAACTCTGCTCTCATGGTTGAGATCCCTACAAAGATAAGTGGGCTTATGCCTGGCAGGATACCCATTTGTGAATTCCTCATAGGTGTAAGCCAGTTTGATTTGGTCATAACCTTATATACTGAATTTCTATTTGTGGATCAGCTCCTTTTTGTTTCTAATTCCAAGTAATTTTCCTTCATACGTGTAAAGATGGCCACACTCCTTGAATTCAAATACAAATTACATTTTTAGGGCTAGGTTTAGTAATTGTGGCAATGTGGGTTGTCATACTATGCTCTGCTGCCCCTGAACCAACTTTCAGTGTTTCACCATCCCTGCTAATCCAATACCCTTCTTATTGTTTCTGTGTAAAGGAACATGGGTTGTGTTAGTAGTTCACCAAGGAGTTTCAAGGTTTTGATTTGATATACATCTTTGGTTGTACAGATGGTCAAGGAGCGAGGGTTGAACATCTTGCTGCATCGATCTAGGAGGCTTTATAATGAAAGGTTCCAGAATTATGGCTCAAAGGGGATCTAAAAAGCAAAAAGGGCAGATCCAGTCTAATGCATAGCTATCTCACTATCAAAAAAGGAGATAATTGTACTCTATATAAATCTGACAACGATTAGACAACCAGGACAAAGGAAATAAAGTTCATCATGGGAAAGGTCCTTGGAAGCATAGGTGTTGGACTTTATTCCTTTTTCTCATTGACAAAACTAATCTCTGGTTGTTAACATTGTTTTATCGTTTTTCCAAGTTTTTCACAGATACTGTGTTACAGCAGGGGAGTTTGCATATCAAATCTAAGTCCAATGACAATGTAGATTTTCCTAGTAATTTATGAAGGAAAGTCTTAATTTTATTAAAGACACAGAGGCGAGTATTATGCATTTCTTTTCTTATTTAATTATACAGCAGCTGCAGTCAAGAACAACAACTCCTATGAGGCAACAGTAAAGGTGGCCAATGGGAAAGCAACTGTAGTCCAAATAATACACCAATCACCGATAGTATAACCCTATAATACAGATCTTGACTGAAAACAGACCTCTTTTCTTATGCGAGCTTAAGAGGTAAACAACGGAATAATCGAACAACAAGCACATAGTGCCATGAACACTGACAACAGTTCTTGAACAACAATCAAAAGTCCAGAAATGGAACGAGGCAGATGTTGGATCCTTGGATCTTGAAACTTGGAAACGAACGTCGTCGGAGAAGCGGAACCAGGAGCTTGGTAAACCTTGAAGTTCTTAAGAGGAAGACTGAGGATTCGCTGAAGTTGTTGCTGGGAGGTAACAAAATAATAATAAGCATTAGAATTTGTAGAGGCGGGATAATACTCGCCTCCATGTCTTTAATAAAATTAAGACTTTCCTTCATAAATTACTAGGAAAATCTACATTTTATGACAAGACCGGAGGCTTCTATTATGCCATTTTAAAGCAAATCAATAACATCTAGAGAAGCATGGTGAACAGGCTTGCAGTAAAACATTCTAAACACATTATCATTAGACCAGTCAGCCGATCTGAGAATGTCCTCTAGTCGAGAACCCGCCCAAAAGGCTTTGGAAGCCATAGCTCCCCTAGAGGAATGGGCTCCGAAAGCGGACGTATCAATACCTGCCAGGTTCCTAATCCATCTAACCCAATGAGCTAGAGTAGGAGAGAAAGGTTTCCTGAAAGAAATCAGGAGTTGTGACGAAGAAGAAATCCTCAAATCGGCTGTCTGTTGCTCATAAATCTTTAAACACTGGCCAACACATAATTTGGGATGTTCAGGAAAATAAGGATAAAACACTGAGGAAAAACCAGTTTTTCTCCATCTGTGAACATTGAAAAGAACACCTGTTGGAGTAAAAGATCGTGCTGTGATGTCTAAAGCTCTAACATCGGAAAGGCGTTTAAAGGAAATGAGACACAATAACATCGCTAACTTGGGCGACAACTTTTTCAGAGGTAGGGACTCATTGTCCGGCCAAGACGAAAACAACTTAAAAACAACATTTACATCCCATAACAAACTGTATTTAGGTTTGGAGGATTAGCAAATTTTACTCCCTTTAACAGGTGACAAACCAAAGGATGCTCTCCAATTGGTTTTCCATTGCTGAAGACGTGTGAGGCAGGTATAGCAGACCTATATGAGTTAATAGTACGATAAGTCTTACCTTTGCTAGCCTCTGCTGCAAGAAAATTGACTACAAAAGTTACATCTGCTGTAACGGGATCAATGTGTCTTCCCAGACACCAGCTATGCCAGAGCGACCAAGCTGATTTATACACCTTTCTTGTTCCCGGGGCCCAGGAAAGACTGATGAGGTTTAAAGCCTCTGACGAAATAGAAGGGAAAGAGTGGGATTCCCTTAGATTTTCCATACTGAAAGAGTTAGTAGATTGTCTAGGATAAGGGGATGAGGAAGACCGAGGGGACTGGAGAGAAGAGCTGGAAAGGAAGGAATAAGAAAAGGGCATTTGATTGCCAGCTCCAGAAGAGTGGGAAACCATACTTGAGACTGCCAAAAGGGAGTGATTAGGACCAACGTGGCTTGTTGGCGACGAACCAGTGCTAGAAGACGCGCGATCAACATGAAAGGAGGAAAAGCATAATTGAGAGAAGTCGACCAATCCTGAGAAAAAGCATCGGAGGCTAGCGCCTCGGGATCCGGATGCCAGCTGAAGAACTGCAGACGTTGCGTGTTGCGGCGGGATGCAAAAAGATCTATGTGGAAAGGTCCCCATTTGCGGAAGATGGATCGGAAAATGCGGTGGTGAAGTTTCAAGTCGCTTGAGTCTTGGAAATGACGAGAATGCCAGTCTGCCAGCAAATTGAGATTGCCTGGTAAATATTCTGCTTGGACTGGTATTTTGTTTTGAAGACAAAAATCCAAAACCCTTTCGCTAATTCCGCTAAAAGTTTGGACTTTGTTCCTCCTAAATGATTTATGTAACGAACTGCTGATATATTGTCCATCCTGAGCAGAATAGAACAACATACCCTGTCTTTTGCAAGGCTTTTTATCGCAAAGGACCCGGCAAGCATCTCTAAACAATTTATGTGCAACTTGGACTCCTCTAAAGACCATGTGCCTCCAGTCGAGATTGAACCACACCGGGACCCAGCAGACTTGCATCTGATTCTAATACTAGATCTGGGGCTGACGCAAAGATAGTCCTGCCGTTCCAAGCATCTAAATGGTCTATCCACCATTGCAGTTCTGTTTGTGAGTCTAGATCTAGGATAACTGGATCCGAATAAGCCAACCCTCTTTGAAGATGACGAATCTTTAATCTTTGGAGAGCTTGATAATGTAATGGGCCTGGGAAAATGGCCTGAATTGAGGAAGACTAAAGGCCTACAACTCTTGCCAGAGACCTGATGGTGAGACGAGAACTGCGTAAAGTTTGAAGAATTTCTGACTTGATAGACTATCTTTGCCGAAGGAAGAAGAAGACTGCCGGACACGGAATCTACTAGGAAACCTAAGAACTCGATTTTTTGGGCTGGGGTCAGGGAAGATTTCTCATCGTTTATAATAAAACCTAGATCGGAAAGAAGCGAAGAGGTTAAATGGACGTGATGAAGCAAAAGAGAGCGTTTTTGGTTCATAAGAAGTATGTCTACGTAGATTATTAATCTGACTCCCTGGGCTCTGAGAGAGGCTACAACGGGTTTCATAAGTTTTGTGAAACACCAGGGAGCGGAAGACAGTCCGAACGGAAGGGCCGAAAAATGGTACATCTGACCGTGCCATTGAAACTGCAAGAACTTTCTTGAAGTTGAATACATGGGCACTGTGAGATAAGCGTCCTGGAGATCCAAACGAACCATCCAGTTGCCTTGAAGAAGCGAGTCCCTGAGATGAAGGATGGTCTCCATCTTGAAGTGTCTGTAAACCACAAATTGGTTGAATGATTTGAGATTGATCACCGGCCGCATCTTCTTGTTTTTCTTCTGCACTAGGAAGACTGTACTGACGAACCCCGAAGGATCGAGGGAACAAGGGACGATCGCCCGTTTTTGGACAAGAGATTGAACTTCTGTAGAAATCATGTTTTCCATTTCCGACGAAAAATGGGGCGGATGAAGAAAGACTGCTTGAAAAGGCTCTGAATAAAGCTCTATAGTATAACCCTGAACTGTGTTCAAAACCCAAGGATCTGCAGTGAGAGACTGCCATTTTGGAAGGAAAAAAGCAAGGCGACCTCCCACCGGAATAGTAAAAAGATGACTTACTGGGTTGGGCAGAGAAACGGGAGCCTCGGCTGCCCCTGCTCCTGAATCCTCGGTTCTTCTGGGGATAGAGCTGAGGCTTGAATTCCTGATAAGAGGTGGTGTAGGGGCCTCGGGAACCTTGATTGCTGTATTACCGGCCGGCAAAGCGGTTCCTGCCTCTGCCGGCCCTGGAGAAAACCTGATTGGAAAACACCTTTTTCAAGGATTGTTGGGCTTTGTCCAGTGAAGCAAACGTGGTCACATATTTGCTAAGTTCCTTGATGAATGATTCACCAAATGAACAACCTTCTGCCTTGACTCCCGGGTCCGAAATTGCCAAACTGACCAATTTAGGATCTAACTTTAGAAGCAATCCCTTCCTGCGTTTGTGGGTTATGGCGCACTTTGCGTTCCCTAACAGGCAAACAGCTCGTTGTACCCGCAATGACAACTCCACGGGATCCAGAGTAGCGTCTTCTAAACGGGCTGCCTCCGCCAAATCAAAAATACGGGCTAAGGGGCCCACCACATCCACCAGCTTATCCTGGCAGGTAGACCAGGCCTTGTCAACCCCCTTTCGAGGGTCTTTCCCAAATTTGGAAAAGAAGGCTATGAGGGAAGCATCAATGACCGGGGTAGTCGTTATCTTTGAAGGCAGGGCGGGACGTGGACACTCCGACCTGAGCTCTGACCTGACCTGTTTGTCCAGGGGAGAGCGTAATTTGGAAGTAAGGTATTCTGCCACATGATTCGCAGGCAACCACTCGGTAGATAGTGGATGCTGAATGTCATTAGGGTCAAACATAAGCTCACCCTCCGAGTCAAAGACCTTGCTGTATTTGGAACTCGAAAGGGTTTGAATTTTTGCTTTTTTGCGAGGAGGAGAAGAAGAGACGGAGTCTCCGTTGTCTTTGTCGGAAAGATCCGAATCCTGATCAATATCATGCACATTCTCATCAGCAGAATCCAAAATCTTGGAAATTACAATGGGTGTAATGTGTTTCGTTTTTGCTGCGCATTTTTTTAGACGATTTCTTTGAAAGTGTCTCCTCCCTGAGGGGAGGCCTTTGATGAACCGCATCCTCCGCCTTTTGTGACGAATCCTCACTGTTCAAAAGCGTTGTTTTGTTTTTTAAAATTCCTCGACACTCTCTGCTTTCCCCTGCAGAGTGGGCCATCATCGTCTTTGACATTAACTGTACCACTGAATTTTCTAGAGTCTTCGATAATTTATCCATAGAAGCAGAAACTGCTTGCTGTACTGAAGACTGGATGAAATCATTAAGATGTTCCTTAATCATTTCCTCCTCCTCTGTGGCAGTATGAGAAAATGGAGAACTATCCATTGTACCAAGATTTATAAAATTAAATAGGAGCAAAAAATCACTGCTGAAGAAAAACAGGTGAAGAAGGGGTTAACAAACTCCCCTCAGGTCAATGAAGGCACTGAAACTCCGCCTCTGGGCGGGGAAAGACCAAGGCACCAGGAAGCGTGTGGATGGAAAAGATGGCCCTTCAACAGCTGTCAGAAAGGCTCTGGAGACCAGCACGAAAAGCAGCCGAAACCGGGAAGGCACTCGAAATCGGTGAGGCGAAAACCCACAACCGCTGATTCAGCGCAATGGCGCTGAAAATAAAACGATCTAAATGAACTATTAACGGCGCGCGCTGGTGCAAGAGAGACGCTGCTGCTACACGCCGACTGATCGCAGGGCACAGAACGTTACAAAGCAATGCGCGTAAATGAAATAGACACTAAGTTAGGAAACCACAAGTAAAACATTACATATGAAATACTGTAGAGATAATAAAGGACAAATACTTATCTTGACCTTGAGCAGCAAGAAAAGAGGGCTGTTCTCAGTCAAGATATGTATTATAGGGTTATACTATCGGTGATTGGTGTATTATTTGGACTAGAGTTTCTTTCCCATTGGCCACCTTTCCTGTTGCCTCATGGGAGTCGTTGTTCTTGACTGCAGCTGCTGTTTAATTAAATAAGAAAAGAAATGCATAATAGGAGCCTCCGGTCTTGTCATAAAATTACCATTTCTTAGCCTGTATTTGCTGCAAAGTACAACTTGGTCATCAATACCGTCATAATTTTAGAAAGCGTAATCAACTGTAGCATATGTAGCCATCACACCAGATAGGTTGCCCAAAAACATAACGTTTCTGTTTATAATGTAAATCATAAATGCCAGATAGAATGCAACAGAAGTCGGTTCTCATACATTTGGAATCCTGTTAATTAATCTTTCAGTTTGTTGCTTTTTTGTTTTGCTAGTATGTTTCACTTATGCTTATGAGTATTCTTTCAAACCAGTTTATCCGCATCTCAACGATATGGAGTTGCACCTAACCAATTAATAGCAGCGTGCCTTATTGATTATCGATCAAAACCTGACGTGATAGTTATCTTGTGAACTTTCTGGGCACTGTAGAAAAAACAATATAATTGGGCCGTCTTCGTCGCACACCTCGGCTTACTTGCGCACAATACCTATGATGATGTCTATTGAGGTGCACTCTACCAGGAGATTCTTCGGGTCACACCACCTTTAAACCCCCCAAAGTGATTTTGAAAACACATTTAACTATGGGAACACTTCAACATTAATCCTTGATGACCGTCTTGTCCTTTGTTGAACCATTTTGACAGTGCTGCATTACTGAATTAAATACTGGTCTGTCGAAAATATTAAATTGTTCTGATACAAAAAGGTTGAGGAACAAGCCAGTAAAACCTTATTAATCCCCAAAAACAGAGGTGATGGGTTTTGGCCATTATTTTCATAACAAATTTATACGGATGCACACATTTTAAAAAGATGGCTGTCAAGATATCAAGACTTATTTATGTACTCAGGATATTTTATTTTATTTCAAAGTCAGATGACTGCTCATGTTTGAATAGCTTTAATTCTGAAGGAATCTCCCTGTTACCTTGTGCAGCATACAATAGGGGGCACATTAATTAAAGTCAAAAGTAGGGAAAAATGAAATCTCTGTCTTCTACAAAGAGCTCAGTATTGCCAGGACCACAGGAGCAGCATCTATACAATAACAAAGAGCAGGGACCCATTTTGAAGTCTATTATAAATAAATTCACTGGGGTTATACCACACCGTACAAGATGTCTCTAACAATACATCTAGAATCTGCACACTCGAACACTCCTCGTGATTATGACTGGCGTGAATTACCAGCTCTAAGTATCTCAGCCAGCTGACTGACATTGCCATTACTCCTGTGTGGGAATTCGCTAAAGGCCAGTAATTCTAGGTCTATACAATGGTGTACTAAGATGACTCCGCTTTTGCTGTAACAGATCTGATGTTCATTTGCAGATCGTTGGATTCCTTTTGAAGTTCTAAAAGAAAAACAGCTCAAAGGCATTAAAAGGGAACCGAGAAGCCTATGCTAGCAAAGCAAGCTTATAAAAACATTTACACATTTACTGGGGAGGATAAAGGTGAAGCAATATGTATAACTTCCTCATCGGCATTATGTAGAACATGCAAGGGACATACTTGAGAAGTGCACATTTTAAATCACATTCTTTGCCATTACATCTGAGCAGCCTCATTTTAAGGATTTTGGGGACCCCGGGCACGACATATTTGTGGGGGCATGTATGGAACACCTTTGATTTTAACACCCACGTCCTTCTAACTCAAGCCGGCATGATGCCACCCAATGCTAAATTATATGTTAAAATATTAACAGGATCACACAGAAAAGTAGAAATTTGTCTTGCCTGGGGCCCCAAAAATCCTTAGGATGACACTGGGTAAAGAGACAGAAGTAGAGGTTAGCAGAGAGGTAGCGAGAGGTTTAGAAAGGGAAATACAATAGAGGAGGGGTGGCTCCTCCGCAATGGATGGGGAGTGTTGTTTTATTTTTCATCTGCTGGCTCAGCCAGCAGTGCAGCGAGGGGTAGGGTTGGGCCAGGGGAGGAGGACAGAGTGCACCTGAGTGCCCATGTGTGTTTGGCCGGCCTTTTCGCCAGGGCTCCATTCTCTACGTGTTAGCGGAAGGCTATCTTTTCGAAGACCGGATTTAGTCCCTTCCTATACAAAGTGGGAATGGCCAGTGGGCCACCCTTCTCCAGATGAACGGAGAGAAATTTTTCCAAACTATAATTCTAGACAATTTAAGGCTTAACAATGGATTTTACAGCACATTTTCCAAACATACATTGGCTAAGAAGCAGTACGACTACAGACAGCTTGGAGGGGGATTATTCCTTCATTGGGCCTGCCACATTAACTAGGTGAAATATTTTTCCAAAATAGAAATAATGCAAGTGTTCATAAATAAAGAAGCCTGCCATTCCTTTTATGCAAGTAAAGAGTTTATCAAACATTTTGTGCTGCTAAAAATGAATGCTAAATATGGCAACTTTGAATGGTTTCCACTCAGGTATTCAAGGGTACTACTTAGAGTGCCAGCTTGTGAGAAGTGACCATTGATGCTCTGGTGGTGGCAGGCTTTCGCTCTCTGTGATAAGGGGCCAATGACAGTGCACAGGCTGTTCTCAATTGTCCGGCTCTTTAAAGTGCCTTTGCAATCTAAGAATCCCTTGCTCTGGTTGGTACAGTACCTTGTAAATCTTGTAAAAAAATAAAATCCTAGTACCTAGGTACCTATGGCATTATTTGCGTGCCAGAAAACTAATTGCCTTTCTATGTGTGGGAGCAAAACAGTACCCCAAAATCAACACACCCCAACATGTTTACCTCAATCCCCCACAATGTTCGGGAGATGGTGCTAACTTAAATTTCGTGAGGCACCTCCCAGGATCAAAAAATCAATCAACAATAAAGTAAATTATTAATTAGAATGACATGAGCCCAGTTAATAACGTAGTTACAAATAAATGAAATGATGTTTTTTTTGTTTTGTTTTTTACAAAATTAATAAATACGTAGTACAGCGTCAATGCCATGAAGGCTTTTAATTTCAGAGTTATGCAGAGTAAGTATAAATCAATTTTTTTTTCAAAATGTTCTAAGTCCAAATGGACAGAAAATTCAATTTAAAAAACGGACAGCATTCCCAGGAGCACCTAGGTCTCCAGGAAAGTATTCTGGCTCATTCCTACAATCAAGGGATTTTTTTACTTTATTCGTGCATATTGAATCAACATTTGTGCAGATTTATTGTGTTGTGAGCAAAAGTGTCATTTCTTCTTTAAATCGGAGCACAAGAAAAATTAACGTCATCACTTTAGCGCCCAAGCACTATCTTATTGAAAAATATTTTAGCCCGCTGTATGTTAATATCACCCGGAGATGTTCGAACAGAATATGTTTCACTAACTATAAAATGTTATGGTTACATGTTACCAGTCATATCCAAGCTAAAGGGAAATGTTCACACTGAACAGAATAAGAATAGTGGAAATATCCAAATATACTGCAGCTTGACTGTGCTGTGCAGAGTTCGTGGGGAGAGGATGGGTGCAGAGAGTGAAGGAGTAAATGAGTGACAGAAATTACTTCCATTTTGCTTAAAATGGCGTTTTACACAAAATGTGGGCGAACTAAAATGCTTAAGAAAATACACTTCTGCGCATCATGTGAAACACGTTTCAAAATCTTGTTTAAAATCAGACTGCAGATGTACATTTGTGCATATAAATGCATATTGCACGTTATTAATGATGCACAAAAATACAAATCTAAAAACATCTCTCGAATATGTAAAGCCCATTTGTACACAAAAACCGTTGTCAACATGATACATACCCCAACTCCCCTCTCCTGGCCGTCCCACCCTATCCTCTCTCCTATACCCAGGGCCAGGGCTCCTGAAATGGGGGATGCATTGCGTGCACTTAGAGTTTTAGGAGCAGTCTACCTGTCACAGGTCCGAGTACCAACTGCTCAGTGTTCTGCTGCTGAGAAAAAAGAAGTGCACACTGTCTCTGTGGCTCCTGAGTTACAAGTGGAAGGAAAATTCCTTTGCTGCTCAAGACTCCTGCCATCTGAGGATAAACCCTTCGGTGCTGTAACACCTTCCACACGTCGCGTGTTCTTCACGCACAAAGTAGCTGCTCAGACCCAAGGTTCAAGTGCGGCTCAGCCGTATGTGGACACTGGCAGAGGTTGTGACTAAAATAAGGTCTTGAGCGTTTTCATAGCTGGATCGTGGCAGCTCATTCAGTGTGGAAACCAGCCCCCTACTTTGCAGCCCATCGGGGAATTGTCAGAGTGCCCAAATGGCCAGTCCAGTTATGTCTGCATGCTTAGTCCCTTTCCCCAGTTTGTGAGTTTTAAACTAGTCTTACACCCCCTAGCATTTGAGCAGATGATGAGCAAGTGGAACTAACGAAAAATAGTAATGCAGTTTTCTAATAACATTAACAAGTGAAGCTTGTTGCAGCAGATTCTACTCAATTCTACATACAGACTAATGTATTATTGAGAGACCCACCTTGAGTCACTTGTGTGGCAGAGTGGGACACTGAGAGAGGGCAGGGCAGGAAAAGTAAACTAGAGCAGGACACAGAAATTACAGGGACATGGTAGAGTCAGGGACGTGGAGCAAGTCCATTAGGGAAAGACGGTGAATGCAGGGAGAGGGACTAGCAATGCAGCAGGCATGGTAACAGAAGTGGCATAGTTGGGGTATGGGACTGAAGTGGATTGGATGGGTGGAGAGACTACGATTGGGTAGAATTCAAGCAGAACAGGACCTAGAACAGCCTACACAGCTGCCACTGTGGAAGCAAAAATGGGCCTCAAAAGTGCCCTCCATTCTGGAGGAGAATGAGTAAATTATAACAGACCATGTTTGATTGACCTTGTTTGGCCAACAGTCATTGTGTTTCCTAGTTCAGATCTACGCTCTAATAAAGTAAGTAGAATCATCTCTGCCAATAGAATATTGTGGTAACTCCTTGCTACATTTCATTTTCTAATTTCTTCTCCGTCCCAAAGCCAATTGCTCATAAAAGCTAATGCATTAGGCTTGCATGTTGCTTGGAGGGATTTGTTCCATGTTAAGGTTTAATGAGAATGTTGTATTTTGTTTCAAATAGCTGCATTGCCCATGCCTACAATTGCTGCTCTTGATGGCCATGCACTGGGAGGAGGCTTGGAGCTGGCGTTAGCCTGTGATCTTAGGACAGCAGGTATGAATGAATACAACAAAAACACGTTTCTGAATACATTTCGATGCATTTTTGCAAACTAATTGTGGTAGCTTATTTTGTTCTTCTGACTTTGACAGCACTAAGCAACTAATTTAATGCACATGAATTATCAATCATGCAGATAATTTTGAGAGGTTTTCTATAGAAGACAACTGTGGAATAAATGCTGCTGCAGTTATGCACAATTAGAACATCTTGGAAGTACTGATGTGAGGGAAGAAGGTTTGGCGTTTAAAAGCCAAGCTGACAATTGAACTGAAGATAACCTTGCTACAAATACCAGTTTAATGTTACTGAATTTGTGGACATGGCAGCAAAAAAAAAATATTAACCTGTTGCAATATTGCCTGGAAGCCGAACATTCAGGTACATTTTTAAACAGTGGCAAAAGGAGGCATTAGCCTTTGCCAGTTGTCACTTGTCTCAGTCGCTAATTACAAGGGAGGGCCGGAGGCACGAATGGTGGCAATCATGTGTCAGTATCTTAAGCTCCTGCAACGCCCGGCCAACACACCACCATGTTTCAATGGGGTTTTGTTGTTTGCCATCCTATTTTTACATTGCTTGGGTGGGAGGTAGTATAGCAGTGGCGTGATGGTGGGTCCTGGCAGCTCCGAGGTGGTGTTAGTGCACCTTCTCCCCACCTGTTGGGATTTCTCCAGCTTGCATTGCATTTGTGGAAAGCATGGGATTTTCCTATCCAAAAGGGGGGTCTTGCTGAATCCCATCACACCCCACACGGCACTGCACCAGTAAGGTACTGGTAAAAGAGTCCCCCGGGTTTATCTTTTGTTAGTGGTGCATGGTTACCCTACAGAAGGTAATTCTAAGATACCTATGGTACCCTGAGGCTTCTGGACACTCCTGTGCACGTAGGGCAGCCACAGGGGGGAATTCAGGGAATTCTCCAGTATTTGGTGGTCTCCTCCAGGTATGGGTGTCTGCTTCAAAGCCTGCCAGGGGTGGCGATTGGCAGTATCTTGTACCATTCCCATGAGTCAGTGCCAACAATGTTCTCAATTAGGGTTAGTGTACATTGTTGAATTCCACACTCTTCCCCAAACAGCTCCTCCAAGACCGAATTACTTCTTTTCTCTCTTTTACCCCTTCACAGTTTAACTGAAGACTAGTGGTCTCCTCAGGACATACATGACCTCGGTGTTGGAGGTGTAGTATTGTACATACAGCCACATTTAGCAAGCATGGTAGTCCATAAATTACTTGTTGATGCACAACTGGCTAGTTTGCATAATGCATACCCAATAGCACAGGCTGATTCAACTATAAGGGACCATCTACTAAATAGGATAGGTTTCTGATGGTACCATTAAGGAGAAGCCTCTTCTGACCACATTGGAGATTGGTCCAGGGTGGGTTCTGTGGCCATGAGCATGACTAGTTTATTTTTACTTGCATAACTGGCTTCCTGACAAGGCCTCAGAGCTGTATGTTATCAGGCCAAACGTTAGCAAGCCACAATTGTGCATTTCACCTAAAATCATATCTCTATTTTAGCAGAGCGCATGTTTATTGACTCAGCCAAAAATTGATTTCCACCTAACAGGACCAAAAATATTTAAATGCTTATCTGAGGGCAAGGGAGTCTGCACTGTAGCTGACTATCATTGACATAGCTGGAAATGTGTATGCAAGAATAGTAGAACAGCTTTACTAGCAAGATCAAGTATAAATTAAAAATTAATAATGAACATTAAAAACCACAAACCACCCCTATCCTGGTTGCAGAGGACGTGGCTAGCTATGGGACAGCCACTGCCCAAGAACTGCAATCTCAGATTTTAGGAGTCCGTTGATGAGGATGGGTATGGTCAATTATGTCAAATGCCACCAATAGATTATGTAATATCAAGGTTTAGGTTGTGTAGTTGCTAAAGTCCATTATCCTTAATGACTGATCTTTCTTTTTTATGGGTCAAGCAAGTTGTTATCCTTAAAAATAGCTTCAGGTGTTTCATGTACTATCTGTTTCAGTAGTTTAACGGAATATAGTGTATTTGATATTAATTGTTTGATGGAGAAGTCTACTGGATCGGTTTGGTTTTTTTTCAGCTGGGTTACAACCTCTTTCCTGAAGGATGGGGTGATCCATTAAGTGGGGGCCGAGAAAACCGGGGGGTCCCAAAACATGTTTTCCCCAGCAATTTTCCACTGAAATTCATCAGCTCCAATGACTGAAGTAACAATAACTTGTGCCATGAGGTAACTATAAATAGCACCATTGTCATGCACTACTTATAGCATCTCATATTACATCACCCATGATATGTTCAATGGTAGCCTGGATAACATCTCTGATGACATCTGAAACAACATCCTTTATGACAACACTGTACATGGTGGTGGCGCAAGTGTTTTTTATAGTTTCAAATGTTATGTTGTAACTGACATTTTCACCCAACTATATCATCACCTTCACCTTAACCTTTGTATTTTCAGTGGATATATATATATATGTATATATATATATGTATATATTACCTAGTGGCAGTTGCCACTAGTTAGTTATAGCTAGGACCTAGTTTCTTACTTGCCTATATCTTTTGCGTAGCTTGACGAATCTTCACAAAACTTTACAAACAAATTTGTCAGTCACGTCAGCTGCTGTCTGGAAAGTTTTGGAGTAATCCGTCGGGGGGGGGGGAGGGGAGGCAAGAAAAAAATGGGGGGCCATAACACATTTTCCCCATTAATTTTTCCATAGGGACTTTGAACATCGATAGCGCCAAAACTACACCAAATTTGGCAGAAGGGTAGGTCCTGGTCCAAAAAGAGCACATTTTTTGTTTTGGTGTAATTCTGTTCAGTAGTTTTTGAGAATTTAAGTGGCAAACAAATTGATCTGAGTGGCTGATGGCACTTCAACAACAGAAGCCATTGAAGTGTTGTCAGCCATCTTGGGACTCGGTCCAAGCCGAGTCCCACAGAAAAAGTAAAAAATAAAGAACAGGGACCAGGGTAAGAACACTCCGACCCCTTAGTTCTGGTGGTGAGGTCCCAAAGTGACCCCCTCCCGGACTAAAAGTAGATATTTTTTTTTAATTTTATGGACAGAGTCGTGGTGGATCTGAAGTCAAATAAAAACAAAACAAAATGCAGACTCCCGCGCTTCATTATTGTAAAGCCACTGAATGGTCCAAGTTCAGGTGGCATTTGTTTTAAAATGTGTGGGGCCTCCTGGCCCCCTCTCGCTACCTCAGGGACCACCACCTCCCCGGGGCTTCTTATTAGTTTGCAGGGAACCACCTCCCCTGGGCTGTAACTAAATATGCAGGGGGCTGCCACCCCACTGATCGCTGTGCCCCGGGGACCACCACCTCCATGGGGTGTTAAAGTAATAATATGCATTGGCACCCAGCCCCCTCTTGCTGCCTGGGGGATCACCACCTCCCCGGGGCAATAATGCTATTTATGTGGAGGGCCCCCTGTGCCCTAGGGACCACCACCCTCGGGGCAAAATGCATCAGTTGTGTGATGGAGGCCCATCATCCCCCCCTCTCCCGTAGCCCCGGGGATCACCACCTCCCCGGGGCATATATAAAAATGGTTACTGGGGTCTGTGTCGGACCCCCTTTAGCCCAGGGGATCACCTAGGACTATAATTGTAGGACGAGGCCGTGCAGCTCCCTTCAAGAAGCCACTAATGGCCCTGGGGACCGCCACACTCTAGGGCCAGCTCCTGCTATATCCCTGGGTGCACACCCCCGGGACGTAGCTGTTTGCTGTGGCTTGGCTGCAGCTAAGCCACAGCAAATACTTCTGTTTTTGACAGCGGACCTGGGAAACAGGTCCCGCTGTCAAAAAAATAAAGCTTTCATCTCTGTCCCCTGCACGCACATGGCGGACAGAAATTAAATGCTTCAGCAAGCAGGGAGCTGCTGTTAAAGCGTCTCTCTACTTGCTGAAGCAACGGCACAGCGAGGAAGCCTAAGGCTTCCCCTGTGGTGCCAGATAGCCCGTAAAGGGTATTTTCAATAATTAAAAAAGCCTCATATACTCACTCACAGACACGCGCAGACTCTGGTGCACCCACTAAAACACTGATGTACGCACTCTCACAACCAGACGGACACTCTCACAGCCACTTTCACCCCAAATACACCCTCTCACACCTATGACACCCAGAGAGGCTGTGGCCAACTTCCGCTGCCCACTGCCAAAGGGCTGTGCACAGCATGGGGTGGCTGCAGGGTCTGGCTGCAGCCAGGTTTTGCGGTTGAAGACTGTGCATGATTTAAGGTTGGGTGCTTATAGAGTGCTTATAGAGGGTTGGCCACAGGCCAGGCTCTGTGACCCACCATCGCTGCGCACAGCCAGAGGTTGGTTTAAAATATAGTAATGTAAATTGCTATACGTTAAAAAAAAAAAAAAACATACAAATTCACTGAAAATGCAAAGACTACAGGGATGTTATAGTTAGGAAACAGATTTTTTTTTTTTTTAAACAGACATTCGCTTACAAAAACAGAGTTATAGTTACTTGAGATAACGCCAACATTAACTGGTGAATTTCTATGTTTTGGTACGTTTAAACTTTGAGCCTAACTATAACGTCCCTGGAACCTTTGTTTTTTTCTTTGGCAAACAGCCCTAAACATTGATTGACATATAATACGTGTTCAAAAAAAGGAAATAGAGCGTCAGAGGAACCTAGTAACTATGTTTTAATGTTGGATCTTAGGCCCTTCCTATTAATGTTTCAGGCTCAGTACTTGTCACTTTTATCATTATAATTTGAGAGAATGTAGGTTTCATTGGAAGAAGAAAGACCTTCCTCCCATTCTGGTCATCTTCATGATGGGGAATGCATGAGTGTCAGGGATGCAGACTCAAATGATTTTCCCAGTGTGCCGAAGAGGAGCATTCAAGGAGTGAGAGAGCCTTAAAATCTATATCCTTGTTAAAAGTCAATTAATGTTGTTTTATAAGTTGGCCTAATATATACTATTGATTTATTGTCTTTCTGAGAAACCCTTTCTTTTGCGTGATCACCTCCATTTTTTCTAACTGATATTGCTACTCACACCCCTGCACACTGGGACACTGTTGCCAGTACTTGATGTATGGGCTCTGAACACAACAACATCGTACCTGCCCCTCCAGCCCCACAATTGGCATATTTAACTTTTTAGTAAGGTTGTATATGGTCTACGATATGTGGTTCAGCAAAATCCACCAGTGGCATAAAAAGTTAAATGCCATCTGTGGATGCACTATCCACTAGGCTGACAAGGAAACACCTGTCTTCAGGCCTAGATGTAGACTTGTGACTGCAGCATTTAAAGTACACCTCTGAACCTGTGGAAGACTCAGATTAACTGCTGTGCGGCTCTGCAGAAAGGAATGGTACTCTGCTGCCTGAGTGAGAAGGACTGGACCTGCATCTTGAACCCAGGACCACCAGAATGACTCCAAGGGCTAATTGGTTAACCTTCTCATCACAGCCTCATGGACAGAAAAGGTTCCAATGATTACGAATGCAGCACCTGGACGCTGTGTGCTGTGAGTCTTGTCCCCCCAAGTGGGGCCACTCAAGTCCTGGACCCTTGGAAAATGCTCTACCTGCCCAGTTGCGGTCTCTTGGGCACAACAGATGCAGTGTGACTCATCTCCTCGCTGCTCAGTATCGGTACAGCTGCTGCACAATGCATCCCCGACACAGGACCTCAAGTTGCAGCTTCTCTGAACCACCTCTGCACGGTGAATCACCGGCGCAGGACTTCACATCACAAGCCTTTCATCGACGGCATCCTCGACAATGAAACAAGATCTAGCATCGCAAGCCCCATTGATCCTCAGAACCACTGCTGTGTGATGCACCTCCAACACAGGACCTTTCATTGCTGCCCACAGCCTCTCGGAACCACTGCTGAGTGACCTATTCTCAGCGCGGCCCCTTGCAACACTCTGTAACCAGGATTTAAGGTACTTTGTTCCTAACTTTGTCCCTGTAGCCGGCCCACGCTTCATCACGGTCGGCCTGAACTTCTGGCTTTGTCTCAGTTCGGCACAACCAGATATCTGCATTTGGCTCATTGTGCTTTTTGGTGCTATTTTTACTCAAATCTTTAAACCTGCATATCTCTGGTTCGACTGATTGGCTTGTTGTAATTTTGGTTGTGTTTTATTTATTAATAAATATTATATTTTTCTAAATTGGTCTGGAATCATTTTGGTGTGTGTTTTCAATGTCTTACTGTTTGAAGTGTTGCACATATACTTTACACATTGCCTTGGAGTTAAACCTGACTTCTCTGTGCCAAGCTACCTGAGGGTTCAGCACCGGTTAGTTTAGGGTTTGCTTGTGACTTCACCCTGACAAAGATTTTGGTTCCTACTTGAGACACATAGATTTCCCTTTGAGTGAGTAGTTACATCACCAGTTGTTTACCCACAGTTTATCCCCCTCACTCCCAAAGGTCCACCCACTGATCTGTCCCTCTCCTCAGAGCCGCCATACACCTTGTCCTATGTCCTACACTAAGGCTGCCCCTTTCTCAGACTTCACATAAATGTGCCTAACCTCACATTCTCAGATGGTTGAGATACTGAGCCTGTATGGGTTTTCAGTTCCCCAGCAAAGCGACTGATGCTTCTGTCCAGGCTATGAGACTTCATTTGTGATATCGCTCTCCTACAGGAGACCAACCTCCTTAAAAAGGACTGAGGCAGATTGCAGTCCTAATGGTTTGACAGACAGTACTTTTCTGCCAAACCCAACAAGAAGGTGGGGGTAGCGATCACACTGGCCAAACCATAAAAACTCAAGCAGAATTAGCAGGGGATGCCTCTCCCTCTGCATTTCCATGAGTACATACACTTTCACTCTCGCCATGCAAAATGCACCTAATGACAAGCTGAAGTAGCTCCTTCTGCACACCCTGGGCCTGGTCTCTGCATCAACAGATCGGTACATGACGATTGGGGGCAGGGGGAGGCTTTAACCTAGTCCAAGACACTTCACTGGACAGATGAGCACAGAGACGGGAGCAATCAGGGGGCCTTCACAGCCACTGGGTGGCAGTGGTTGAGAGACGTAGGACTGGCTCACACCTGGTGCTCCATGCACCCCCTCGTCTAGGGAGTGTGGTTTCTTCTCAGCTTCACACCAGACATATGCCCATATTGATCAATCCTCGCATAACCTGCCAGCCATGGGTGAGACCGAATTTGAAGTGGCAGAGCTATCTGACCCCTTACCTATCACACTTACCTTCCACATACTTGGACATAACCACCCCATGCCGACATTGGCACCTTAACAATAAGCTCCTTACGTTCACTAAAAGATATGTCCAAGAAGCCATCTAACACTTCCTCCAAACATACAACATATCCCACATCCCCATTTCTATGGTTTGAGAAACTTTAAAAGCAGTAATAAGGGAAGCCTTCCTGGCCGTCTTCTTGAAATTCAGTAAAATGAATAGAAGACCAGGTGAGAATCCTTAAGGAAGCTTATAAAAAATCAAGTGCCCACAGAGTATGCAGGCAACTCACACTTGCCAGAAAACAGCTTAAGTCTGGAAAATTGCTTAATTTCTTCTTCCCCACACTAAACAAAAGTACTACGCAGGGAGCAACAAGGCTGGATGCCTACTCACCCACAAAGTGAAAGCCCAAACCACCACAGCAGGATCTCCAAGATTTAAACAGCTGACAGATCTAGAGCACAACTTTGAAATCACTTGAGCCTTTGAGTTCTTCCACACTGCGCTCTGTGCAGCAGAAGAGACCGATCCAGAGGAGATTAGAGGGTTCCTTTCCTCTGCACTCACTACCCACATACCCAAGGGAGATTCTCTCTCCTTGGAAGCAGATGTCTGGATGGATGAGGTCCTCTTCACCATACCCCAACTGCAGCTGGACAAGGTCCCTGGGACAGTTGGCTCACACCAGACTTTAATAAACTCTTCGGCCCCAAACTAGCTTCTGTCCTCATGCAATTATGCAATTTATTTGGCAAGAGCAACATTCTCCCTAACAGCGCGGGAAGCAGTGATCACAGTGATACCCAAACCTGGGAAAGACCCTACACTATGTTCATCATACCGAACTATACCTCTGTTGGACATCGATGCCAAGCTCTGCATAGTTATTCTGGCTGCTTGCCTAAACCTGTATATGCAAGACCAAGTAGACCCCAACTAAGCAGTGTTCATCCCAGACGAGGACTGTAGTGATAATTCCAAGCACTTGCTCCACCTCATAGACAAAACTGCTTGATTGCACAACCTGGTGTTACTAGTCTATCAATGTTGGTATTACTAGTCTATTGATGCCGACAAGTCATTTGATCGAGTACACTAGCCATTGCTTTGACACGGAATGGATCGCATGGGGCTGGGGAAGCGATTCCTGAAGTGAGTCTGGAGCAGTTACGCTGACCCAACTGCCCAAGTGAGATCAAATGGACTAACCTCCCAAACTTTTGTGATAACCAGGCACCCACCAAGGATGTCCCCTACTACTATCCTCTTTACCCTATAGATGGTTTGGCAAACACAATCACAAAATAGTACTGTGTGCTGATGATGATGTCATGAGTGCCCTGACCCAACCACACAACACAACACAATCCAAGCCCTCCTCAGCAAACTGGATGCATTTAGAAAGGTCTCTGGCTTTAAATAAATATTCAGAAAACCCACACCCTTAATCTAGCCATACCATAAACCGAAAAAGCTCTTCTAGAATGCCTATTCCCCCTTCCTGAGGGCGAGTACAGTAGTGACTTGGGACTTAGACTACTCCCTTTCCAGTGTGAGGCAACAAAACATAATTACACTGCACAAAGAGATCTGCATTGCTGGAGAGCTGGGGACCATTCATGGACTGGCAAGGTTGGTGCAGTGAAAATGACTACTACAATAAGTTATTCTACACTATGCAGACCCTTCTACTGTGCCTACTTCCTCAGCTGATAAACAAGCTTCAACACATAATAGAAACCTATATCTGCAATGGCAAGAAACCCCGCATGGCCAGAAAGCAAGCCTATCTGCCTATAGCAAATGGGGTCAAGGCGTCCCCTACCTTACTTACTACTGCTTAGCAGCCCAGCTTAGATTCATGGTGGATTGGAACAGACCTCTTTCAGAAAAACATTGGTGTTACATAGACCAATTTGTTGCAGGGGTGGATATCTGGAAAATCCCCTGGCTCTAACCCTCCTTCTGCATCCCCCCCTCTTCACATGGGCCTTCCCCTTTGGGGGTTTATGTCTCCTCAGCCACACAGGCAACAGAGGCCTAGGATAGGGCCACAATATCGATCAATTTTCTCTCCCATTATAGACAACCCCGCATTTTTCGTCTGCTTGATCGGACTCAAATTTCCACTCCTGGCAAACAGCCAACTGTGAACAAAATGGTGACCTCTTTGATCATGCAGGGATACAAGACTTCCCACAAAACCAACTTAATTACCGCATTCCCACAAGCAAGCACTGTTGGTATTCAACCATCAAACATTGGGTTAGTCAGTCTGAGATCCCCACATGCTAGTAGACCACTCACAAAATTTTAAAAATGGATGATCACCAAGAAAGACGATAGGAGTCTGCTCTCAGAAATGTATAACTTCTTAAACAAGCCCACAGACTAGTAAATCTCCAGGCTGGAGATGGTGGGAAACTGAGCTGGAACGCACCTCTCCACCTGAATGGTCTGCTATCCGCCATAGAACTCGCACCTCCTCCCAAAGTGCCACAGGTAAAGAATCCCTGATTAAGACCACTCACTGCTGGCACTACACCTCATGCCGACTGGTGAAATGGAAACCCAACAACACAGATGCGTGATGGTGGAACTGCTCCCAAGTAATACATGCTCTGGCGCTGCCATAAGCTAAGAAGGTACTGGTAAGAGGTGTTAAAAGACATCAACGCCATGTCCCCCTTTCCTATCTACATCCTGCTTGACTCCTCAATCCGCTGACCTACCCACTTTACTTGGACAGGGGAAAGGCAATGATAGTGGCTCTTTGTGCAGCCAAACAAGTTATCACATCCAAGTGCGGCACTAACGCCATGGCTTTCCATTCAGGCTGGCTAGGTAAACTAAGGGATGTCTCAGTGGAGAAACTCACAATCTCTGTAGAGCACCCACTGCCACGTTTTGATAAAATTTGGGGCTCCTGCACCTGATTCATGGCCTGGGACTTCTGGGAACTTGCTTGCCCCTTTTACCTCCATGCACTCACAATACTACAAGGCGAAAATTTCATGAATCACCAGAGGGATCCTAATTGCCAGTGCCCAGAATGATAACTTTGACTAACTCAGAGACTTCGAACACTTAATGATAGACCTCATACCAGTGGATGGGTCAGCTTCCTTCCTCTCCCCCCACCCTTTCCCTTTTCACCCCCACCATACCTTCTCTTCTCACTGCTACACCTCAGTGGCCATTGGATGTAGGTGAGAGAGTATGTGTTATTCAAAATTATAATAAAATAATTTTTACCATAAAAGATAACCTTCAATAAGGTACTAATACCAGTCATTTAGAGAGATTATTTGTGCTTTGGATAACAATCTGCAGTACCATTGATCCACAGTCTCCTAACAACCAAGGATGAGGTTGAAGTGATATCCTGAGAAAGGAATCAACGATAAAAGGGAGAAATCTACAGTCAGTTCACATAAGCAAAATCTCTCTGGGGCAAAGAGTAGAATAAGAGTATGACCCAGAGAGTATGTAGCACCTGAGAGTAGTTTAAGTGCACTTATTCCTAAAAGAGCGGTTAAATGATTCAGGTTTGATCAATGCATTCAGGAAAGAATATGCTAGTTAACACGGCTTGAATTCTTACGGTCTGATCAAATCATCAAAAGATTAGGTAGAAGAAGGTTAGAGCCCAGGAAAATGACAGACGAGGATAACTTGAAGGGCAGAAGTAGCAGCCTCAAATTAACCACAAATACCTCAGAATGTTGAAGAGCTGAAAGGGAGTGGTGGTAAGCTTTATTTTTCTAGGGTTTATTAATTTAGTACCATCTTCAATTGTGCTGCTAAGATCTTTGTAGTATAAAGTTTCTATTGTAAAGTATAAAGTTTTTCAAGCAACTTGCCTTTGTCCTCCATTATTTTGAAGTATCTTCAGACTGACTTGAATCATTAATCCAAGCCCTTTACACTGACGCCCCAACATACTTGCTTCAAGAATTGATTATCTCAGGTAGAAACTGATTACTTCAAAGCTCTGAATCCTCTAATTTCTTCTGTCATTTAGAAAACTCACAAGGTTAGGCCAGTTGTTCTCCGGAAGAGTTCCTAATATGTGGAACTCTATTTCCTCCTCAAACTCAAAAAATCCTCTTATGAAACCTTTAAAACCAGACTTGAAAATCATACTTTAAGTTCATATTTTTACAAATGAGTTTGACTGTATGTTTGATCACTTGGGATCTGTATTTTGTTATTCTAGACCTGTATGTTAACAAACTATAGGTTCTTATGGATGCAGGACCACAGCTTTGTACAGTATCACACATGCGGTTTAGCTTGTTTCAGTAAATATTACCAAGCCTGCGTCTCGTCAGTGTTATCACTATGCAAACTGCTTAGTTACCTGTTGTGTGGTGTACACTCAATTCGTTTAGTTGGCGTGATTGATTTAAAAATGTGTATTAAGAAAATAAAAAAATTGTATATATGCTTATTAAGGGCACTTTTTGTTTCCAAATAGCTTCATCTGCAAAAATAGGCCTCATTGAGACGACAAGAGGACTTCTCCCTGGTGCAGGTAATGTACCTTTGTGTATTTTCGTTATATGTAGATGTTAATCGTGTGACATGAGCAAGATTCATTATTGGCCTCATCAGCAGATAAATCTCTCACCAACAGCTGATGGGATTGCGATGACATCTCAGGCTTTATCTCAGGCTTTACCTCTGCTATGTGGTGTTTGTTTGCAGGAGGCAGTCAGCGTTTACCACGTCTTATAGGGCTGGGTCTTGCCAAAGAACTTATTTTTACCGGAAGACAGGTGACTGGTGACCAGGCACTCTCCCTTGGACTTGTGAACCATGCAGTAGCACAGAATGAGTCTGAGGATGCGGCTTACCAAAAAGCAATGGCCTTAGCAGAGGAGATTGTTCCACAGGTTAGTATCTTATCTCTGTAGTTCATCTTGGTTTACACGGTGTGCACTGAATGAATGAATAAACCATCTATGCAGTTCAAATTCATTCATGGCATCAATTTAAGGATGCACACTAAATTACAAACAAACAACGTTTAAAATTAAGGGCCTGATTACAATCTTGGCGGCGGTCAAATCCTATGGAATTTATAATACGGCGGAAGAAATATGCTTCTTGTTTGTGACAGAGTAATCCCCTCACCCAAGGTCATAATCAGGCCCAGAGCATGTAATTGAAAATACCTGCTCTTAGCACAGTGTTTTTCTGTTTGATACAGTTTTCTGCTCGAAAAGACATCCTTACATTACTCATACGCATGCCTGCATATGATTAGGGTATTTGCTTATTTTCCTTATTGCACCCTTACTTGAAAACTTTGTGTGATTTGCAACGGACTGCCTTTTTGTCAGTGTAGGCACATTCTGTTTTAACAGATGTAATTAGACATACCCACGTGGATTTTGTTATGCTTAATTACACCATTTATGTACTGTAACAGATTCGTTCTTGACATAATAATGGTTTTCTTTTCCCATTGGATTGCATTGCCTCGCCATGCCTGCACTGGATCAAAGTAGACTTTACTGTAAGGGAGCCTGCCACGGTACTTCCACTCGTTCTGTTTTGTACTTGCGTTTAAGCATTTCCTCACAAGTTGTGTTCGATCTTCAACCTTTGGAACGTGAAATGGCGTCAGAGAAGGACTTAGGCCCCAGTCTTCAGATCATTGACAACAGCCAAAGTGCAGCGGAAAAGATTAGAATTTCTTTTACTTTGTCAGCAAGAAAATTACATTTTTCTTTTTGTACTTCTGTTGCTTTCACTGGTCTATTAAAGACACTTCTGTCGTGGTTTATTGTTGCTTTGAGTGTATTAGGATAAAGTCAGGCAGTGCTTAATTAGTAAATAAAAACGTGCCGGTGCCCAAAGTCCTCTAAAACTCGTAGCTGCTGCAAATAAATGTGCAAGCACGGAATACTGAGGCAGCGTAATCCTGAAGCCATCTTGGGTCTCTTTAACCCATTTGCAGCAACTCCCTGCCCCTTTAGCTCACTCTTGCAGCGTTCTGTTTTCTCCTTTGTTACGCTTTTTCGTTTTTCTCTTCCTAGGTCTTTCCCATGTGTGTCTTTTGCTCGCAGGAAATGCTTGAGGCAGAACATACATAGGATAATAAATGTCACTGTATTCGTAATATCACGTTGTGGTCCCAATATCTCTAGCAAGTACTTGGGACAACGAACAGGCCTCAGTATGAAACATGTCTGATTAACCACCATGATTTCAGGCACGGCCCTTACGCATGAAATAAGAGTTTGAGACAAGTATAATACTAATAATTTTAAGATGCTTTAAAATCCCATGATTTAGCAGATAAAAGCAGGTTATGCCGAACTTGAATTTACTAAATCAAATCCAGCTAAATAGTTCTTGTTTTTAGTCTCTGTAACTGGTGTGCAGTCCATTTTTCAAACAGTACTAAGGAAACTAAATAGAGAGATAACAAAACACAGAAAGAGAAACACCCCTACATCTTAATAAAATTGTAATTGAAGCCATTCAAATGCATGTCATGGTTCTTTGTGAGCCCTCACAAACCTGGACAGTTCTTAGTGCAGGTTGTGAGCCCACACAAACCTGGCCAGTTCTTAGTGCAGGTTGTGAGCCCTCACAAACCTGGACAGTTCTTGGTGCAGGTTGTGAGCCCTCACAACCCTGGACAGTTCTTGGTGCAGGTTGTGAGCCCTCACAACCCTGGACAGTTCTTAGTGCAGGTTGTGAGCCCACACAACCCTGGACAGTTCTTAGTGCAGGTTGTGAGCCCACACAACCCTGGACAGTTCTTAGTGCAGGTTATGAGCCCTTACAAACCTGGACAGTTCTTATTGCAAGTTGTGAGCCTACACAACCCTGGACAGTTCTTAGAGCAGCTTCTTACAGTATGTATTCAACACAGATTAGCAATGCACAAAATACATAAACCATTTGGAAAATAGCTTATCAGCCTATTATAGAAAGTTGAACATGTAACCATTACTTTAAAAGCTGTAAATTATCTTTATAATTTGTACATAGTTAATCGCGACCATTTTAATGATATCCGACGACAGCAGATCATAATGTCAACAAAGCGCCAAATCCAAGATGGTTAAGGAAACGTAAAAGTAGGAGTGGCAATCCTCAAAACAGTTTTGTAAACTTTAAAGTGCATGCACTAAGCAATTGCTTACCAGGGCTATAACCAAACAACCAAAAGCCTTGAAAACGTTCGCTGATTGAGTAAATGCGTGTCTGCATCAGGAAACACAACGTGAGAATGAATAATAGCAATTGTAAACTCCAAAAGGGTACTGGTCAGGACCGGACCCTTAGTAACAAAAATGCCAACAAGTGAAGTAGGGCAACACATCACATGATAAATGGTGACATTTAGGGAACTTCTCCTTGAGCACAGATAGTATTCTGTCTTTCTGCCGTCTTACATATTTCTCAGATCGATCGAGAATATGGTCAGTATAGGCCCGTTGACTTTCTAGTTTTTTAATTGGACACAAGTTCTCTAAGTTTTACCATTTGTAGCTGATATTATTTTCTTCATGCTTCGCAACATAACTGCCCCACACCCTAGGCTTGGACCTTTATGTCTCTGTAAGACTTTAACAAGGCCTCTGCCAAATTCATTTGTCGCACACAAATCTACAGGTTTTTTCATTTAGGTCGAAAGTTTGACAGCCTGCAACTGGAGTAGTTGACAACCTCTCGGCCATGTTATAGACTGACAGCGCATAAAAACATTTATAATACATTTGCCACTTGCCTCTTATTAATTGGGTTTAAATATACTGCATTGACAAATTGGTACTAGGTGTTTGTCTCATCTGCACCTATTTGCACTGAGCACTTTGTTTTCCACCTTGCAACAACAATTTTTATGATTGAATATTCAATTCGTTTGTAGATTGAATATAATATGTATATCTCAATCAAATCTGGGGCTCCAGATTTTTTTTCTCCAAAAACTGAAAAAAAATGTGTTAAGAGTTTCTTCTGTCTTTTGTAATGAATGTGAAAATGTATAAATATACGAGGGAAATCTGTCCCTATATGTATACTTAAAAACCCTGGTTGTTTTCAGTTCTACCCGGTTATAATACACCCTAAGGTGCTGATTATAAATCAGGTGGAGTAGAAATACTGCGTGGAATTCCACTTTGCGTGATTCTGAGTGGACTGATGTTCCCGCACCAGGGATTCCAGGGTATTGGAACACCGGACCCTACTTTAGTGGGTGATACTTCAGCCTCGAAAAATCACGAGACTTTAGTTGCAGCAGACCTCTTTCACTTTTTTTCTGGCAAGGGGAGGTGGAATACAATGCTCCCTCCCCAGCTAGTCTTTTGCTTTGCCTTCCCTCCTCTTCTCACCACAGCCCCTCTCTCCACCACCATCCCACCCAGAGGCCACAAGTTATAAATTTAACACTACCTGCTCAGGGAAGGTAGTAAATTTATGCCATTAGCCCCTCAGAATTAAGAATTCTGTGTGGTTTTGGGGCTGGTAAATTTGGTTCCACATGATTATTCCCCTTTCCATGGGGGTTGCATGGTACTGGCTCAGTTTTACCGCACAGTAATCTCAATTGTGCATGCACAGTGCAACTTCTAATGAGGGCCTTAACAGTGTCATCAGTGAATCTGTGCCTGTACCAATGAGATACCACCTATGCCCTCTGCTCAACGTGCTAAAGGGTGTAACATTAATAACTTATGTTCATCACGAATGGCTGTTAAAATCCATCCACCTGTTATTGCATGTTTGCATCCTTTGCGTGGATTATGAGTGGGATTATCAGTGGGAAGGTAACTTTTCATTATAAATGATGTAATGCAATATTACTGCACTATAGCATTACCTGAGTAATTGGCTGTAAGTCTGCATCCATAAATTCACAAAGTATAAGTGGGAAACTAAGTCGGGGTAATTTTTCACTCCGCATTTTTGGTAACATAATTGCTGGGTATAACCCCCGATTCTCGGTGCTTCTGTGTTCTTCTTCTCGGTTCTTCTCTGTTCTTCTCTGTTCTTCTCTGTTCTTCTCTGTTCTTCTCTGTTCTTCTGCTCTTCCGATCTTCTGTGCTTCTGTCTTCTGTTCTTCTGCTCTTCCGGTCTTCTGCTCTTCCGGTCTTCTGTCTTCTGTCTTCTGTTCTTCTGTTCTTCTGTCTTCTGTTCTTCTGTTCTTCTGTCTTCTGCTCTTCCGGTCTTCTGTTCTTCTGTCTTCTGCTCTCCTGTCTTCGGCTCTTCTACCTTCTCCGTCTTCTTCCCCCGAGCCTGCCCTCCTGCTCCTTCCTCATCCCCCTCCCTCACTCGCCTCCCCCTCTCTCACCCCTAGCTAACCCGTTCGCTATCTACCTCCCTCACTCCTCCTATCTTCCTAGCTCCCTATCTCACTATCTAACTCCCCCACTCTCCACCTCCTCACCTATCTGTCTATCTATCTATTTCCCTATCTATCGACTTCTCTATCTATTTTCTCTATCTATTTCTCTATCTCTCCCCCCTCCCGCCACCCCCTCTACTACCTATCTCCCTATCCTCTCACTCTACCTCTCTCCCTCACCCACCTCTACAACCCCCCCTCCCCTATCTTCACAACCCTACTCCTATCTCTCTCCCTAATCTCCAAACCTCCTAACACTCACCCTCCTCCACCCTAAACCCCCTCCCCCAGCTCCTCTCCCTCTACCTGTCCCCCCCCTCCCTCGCGCTTTCCCGCCGCGACCTCCTGCACGCCCCCGCCCCCCAGCTCCCATTCGCCCCCAGCTGACCCCTCCCCCCCCCTCCTACCTCTTATGGCGGCCGCTGCGCGACAGTGGTAGCGACCCTTGACCCAAGGGTAGGTCGCTCCCCCTGCCGCTGCAGCTCCTCCAAGTTCCCGAGTTCCTGTGTTCCTGAGACCCACCTAACTGTAAGTACCCCCCTCCTCCCAGCCCCTCGCCCTGCCCCGCGCCACTCACCTTCTCTCCTGCTCCTGCTTCTTTTCCTCCTCTCTGTCTCTTCCCCCTCACCCCCCCTCTGCAATCTTCTTCTGTGTTCTTCTGTTCTTCTCTTCTGTTCTTCTGTTCTTCTGTTCTTCCCTTCTGTTCTTCTGTGTTCTTCCGGTCTTCTGTGTTCTTCTCGGTGCTTCTGTGTTCTTCTTCTGTGTTCTTCTGTGTTCTTCTGTGTTCTTCTCTGTTCTTCTCTGTTCTTCTCTGTTCTTCTGCTCTTCCGATCTTCTGTGCTTCTGTCTTCTGCTCTTCCGGTCTTCTGCTCTTCCGGTCTTCTGTTCTTCTGTTCTTCTGTTCTTCTGTCTTCTGCTCTTCTGTCTTCTGCTCTTCCGGTCTTCTGTTCTTCTGTCTTCTGCTCTCCTGTCTTCGGCTCTTCTACCTTCTCCGTCTTCTTCCCCCGAGCCTGCCCTCCTGCTCCTTCCTCATCCCCCTCCCTCACTCGCCTCCCCCTCTCTCACCCCTAGCTAACCCGTTCGCTATCTACCTCCCTCACTCCTCCTATCTTCCTATCTCTCTAGCTCCCTATCTCACTATCTAACTCCCCCACTCTCCACCTCCTCCTACCTACCTATCTGTCTATCTATCTATTTCCCTATCTATCGACTTCTCTATCTATTTTCTCTATCTATTTCTCTATCTCTCCCCCCTCCCGCCACCCCCTCTACTACCTATCTCCCTATCCTCTCACTCTACCTCTCTCCCTCACCCACCTCTACAACCCCCCCTCCCCTATCTTCACAACCCTACTCCTATCTCTCTCCCTAATCTCCAAACCTCCTAACACTCACCCTCCTCCACCCTAAACCCCCTCCCCCAGCTCCTCTCACTCTACCTGTCCCCCCCCCCTCCCTCGCGCTTTCCCGCCGCGACCTCCTGCACGCCCCCGCCCCCCAGCTCCCATTCGCCCCCAGCTGACCCCTTCCCCCCCCCTCCTACCTCACATGGCAGCCCCTGCGCGTCCGCGCAGCGGGCACGCCAGAGGCAAGCCCGTCTGCGCCTGGCCCGCGCCCAGCGCCACGACCCCTGGTCCCCAGCTCCCCCAAGCCCCGCTGATCCGCTACGACCCCACCACCCTCCACGCCCTCAACCCAGGGCGCTCCAAAACCTGCTTCCTAGCTCACCCCAAACGCACCCATGGACCCTTCGCCTGCAACTCCTGCAAACGCATCTTCCACCACGCAACTACCACGACCACAAGCCCACGCGCCATCAACCACCTCAAGTGCATCCTCATCAACGCTCGTTCCGTCCACAAGCACGCCGTTGAACTTTGGGACCTCCTGGACTCCACAGCCCCGGACGTCGCCTTCATCACGGAGACATGGATGAACGCCTCCTCTGCTCCAGACATCGCTACCCGCCATCCCCGAAGGCTACAAGATCTCCAGAAAAGACCGCACCAACCAAGTAGGAGGAGGTGTCGCCATCATCTTCAAAGACTCCATCAGCGTCACCACCTCCACCGAAGACCCCCCCCTCGCCGCTGAACACCTGCATTTTCAGATTCGCACCGACCCAAGGACCACCCTCAGAGGATCCCTCGTCTACCGTCCTCCCGGACCTCGCGCCTCTTTCAGCGACGCCATCGCCGACTTCATCTCCCCGCACGCCCTCGCCTCACCGGACTACATCCTCCTAGGCGACCTCAACTTCCATCTGGAACAAAACAACGACCCCAACACCACCACCCTGCTCGACAACCTCGCCAACCTCGGCCTCAAACAACTGGTGAACACCGCCACCCACATCGCCGGACACACGATCGACCCTATCTTCTCCGCCAGCAAACACGTCTTCTTCAGCCACACCTCTGCCCTACACTGGACCGACCACAGCTGCGTCCACTTCACATTCCGACGCGAGACCTCCCACCTCCGCACTCAACCCATCCCTCATCGACAGTGGAACAAGATCCCTGAAGAGCAACTCTTCTCCGCTCTCGCCGCCAACCAACCCACCCTCACCACCGACCCCAACGACGCAGCTCTCAACCTCACAAACTGGATCTCCAACTGCGCTGACAACCTTGCTCCCCTCAAACGCACGCATCGACAGACCAACACCAAAAAACCTCTCTGGTTCTCTGACACCCTCAAAGAATCAAAGAAAACTTGTCGTGCCCTTGAGAAGGCCTGGCGCAAGGACCACACCGCTGACAACATGACCGCCCTCAAGAACGCTACACGCGAACACCACCACCTGATCCGCACTGCCAAAAGGAACTTTTTCACCGACAGACTAGACAAAAACAGCCACAACAGCAGAGAACTCTTCAGCATCGTCAAAGAGTTCTCCAACCCCAGCGCCAACGCCGTCACGCCCTCACAGGATTTGTGCGAATCCCTCGCCACTTTCTTCCATCGCAAGATCAGCGACCTCCACGACAGCTTCGGACACCAGACCCAACCATACACCACTGAACCCGCTTCCCCAGACATCACCCTCAACAACTGGACCCACATCAACACGGAAGAAACCAAATCCATCATGAACTCTATCCACTCCGGCGCCCCTTCGGACCCCTGCCCGCACTTCATCTTTAACAAAGCCGACGACATCATCGCCCCGCACCTCCAGACCGTCATCAACTCTTCTTTTTCTTCTGCTACCTTCCCCGAATGCTGGAAGCACGCTGAAGTCAACGCCCTACTAAAGAAACCTACGGCTGACCCAAGCGACCTGAAAAACTTCCGCCCCATCTCTCTTCTACCTTTCCCAGCCAAGGTAATAGAAAAGACCGTCAACAAACAGCTGACCACCTTCCTGGAAGACAACAACCTGCTCGACCCTTCACAAACCGGATTCCGAACCAACCACAGCACGGAAACCGCCCTCATCTCAGTCACAGACGACATCAGAACCCTGATGGACAACGGTGAAACAGTCGCCCTCATTCTCCTCGACCTCTCGGCTGCCTTTGACACCGTCTGTCACCGCACCCTAATCACCCGCCTCCGCTCCACCGGGATCCAAGGCCAGGCCCTGGACTGGATCGCCTCCTTCCTCGCTAACCGCTCCCAAAGAGTTTACCTCCCTCCGTTTCGCTCAGAACCCACCAAGATCATCTGCGGCGTACCTCAAGGCTCATCGCTCAGCCCGACACTCTTCAATGTCTACATGAGCCCCCTCGCCGACATCGTACGCAAGCACGACATCATCATCACCTCCTACGCCGACGACACCCAACTTGTACTCTCCCTCACCAAGGACCCCGCCAGCGCCAAGACCAACCTACAAGAGGGTATGAAGGACGTCGCAGATTGGATGAGGCTCAGCCGCCTAAAGCTGAACTCTGAAAAAACGGAAGTCCTCATCCTTGGCAACACCCCGTCCTCCTGGGACGACTCCTGGTGGCCCACGGCCCTCGGCACCGCACCGACCCCCGCAGACCACGCCCGCAACCTCGGCTTCATCTTGGACCCTCTTCTCACCATGACCAAGCAAGTCAACGCCGTGTCCTCCGCCTGCTTCCTCACTCTCCGCATGCTCCGTAAGATCTTCCGCTGGATCCCCGGCGACACCAGAAAAACCGTGACCCACGCCCTCGTCACGAGCCGCCTGGACTACGGCAACACCCTCTACGCCGGGACCACAGCCAAACTCCAAAACCGCCTGCAACGCATCCAAAACGCCTCGGCCCGCCTCATCCTCGACGTACCCCGCAACAGCCACATCTCCGCACACCTGAGACACCTGCATTGGCTCCCAGTCAGCAAAAGGATCACCTTCCGTCTTCTCACCCACGCACGCAAAGCCCTCCACAACAAGGGACCGGAATACCTCAACAGACGCCTCAGCTTCTACGTCCCCACCCGCCCCCTCCGCTCCGCTGGCCTCGCACTTGCTGCCGTCCCTCGCACCCGCCGCTCCACGGCGGGTGGGAGATCTTTCTCCTTCCTGGCGGCCAAGACCTGGAACTCCCTCCCCACCAGCCTCAGGACCACCCAGGACCACTCCGCTTTCCGGAGACTCCTAAAGACTTGGCTGTTCGAGCAGCGATAACCCCCCCTTTCCCCCCTAGCGCCTTGAGACCCGCACGGGTGAGTAGCGCGCTTTATAAATGTTAATGATTTGATTTGATTTGATTTAACCACCTTGTCTGAATGACGATAACTGAAGACTCTTTTGAAAGGTCTCACACATTGCACTCTAGTACTTAGATTCTGTTTGTTAGCGTCTTCGTTCCTGTATGTCAAATGTCTGTGTGTTCATGGATGCCTAGACATGATATCGGATGCCTCTAGCTGCCAGACAGGCCTTGCTCTTCTCACACATGCCTCATTCTTCCAGACTCCACTACGACCCAGTGATCTCACACTCCAGTGTGGCACACTGTACACCTGGGTAACTTTCTTCACTACTGGACCAAGCTCAACCCAGAAACGTTTTCAGCATACCACAGACAATGCTTTTGATTCTCACGATGCTGGTTTCAAATTCCACTTCACCATTTACCTTGAAGTACTAAATTGAAATGTTCAGGAACCCACTTTTAGCACAGAATTTTTAGACGTCAGCTAAAAAAACAAGCAGGGTCTGCTCCTCCCTGATAGTGGAGGCACGTCGCCCCCCCGTGATCAGTCAGGCAGTGACAGATAAAATGATGATAAAATAATGTTATCATTTTATCTGTCGCTGTCTGACTGAGCCATGCAAGTCGAGGGTGGGGCTGGGCAATGGGGGTGTGGGTGGAGTGGTAGGCACAGTAAAGTGCGCATGTCGGTTTGGCCGGCCATCTCAGGTTGGCCAAATTAACATGCGCACTTACGTTTCTCCAACCGTGCTGTGTTACACAGCCAGGTTGGAAAAATGGCACAGGCTCCCTGTGCCTGAGCGAGTGTCAAACTAGCCCACTCAAGCCAATCCTTAGTATAGCATGATAGTAGCGTCTGGATTGGGAGCCTGTGCCCCAGTGACTACCGGGAAGGGAGGAGTGATGGAGTCGGCTGGGATCGGGAGTGGCAGTTTAAAAAAAAAAAAAAATTAAATAACAATTAGAGTACCCCTCCAACCCCCCCGGAGTACCCCTCCCTGCCTCAGCCACCACTGAAAGCAAGTAAAGAGCTTTGAGAAATATATATCAAAACAAAGTCTAAACGGCCTTGTGAGATTCCTCTGTGTAACGTACATCTATTAGTTCACAACAGCCCTCAAAAAGATGGCAGCACTCTCCATTCTTGTATTTTAGAGATTTCTTAGATTATCAAAGTGCAAACGTGATACCCATCAGGGAGCTACTGGCAACGCGTTTCAGCCGAAGCCTTCAACTGGCCATTACAGGTGATTCAGTGCATACATAGTTAAAGGGGGAGTGTTTAGCCACTCCTGCTATCGTCTTTTTTCTCTCCTTTCTCTTTTTTTGTTCTTTCTTTTACATTTCTAAAGAAAACAGAAAAATAAACAACGAAAAGGAGAGAGACATCCATATATATAAAAACACAATATATCACCAAATAAATGAAAAAGAATGGGCATAACTTCATTTCCTATCTCTTCTGATTTCTTGTTCTTTCTCCGTTTTTTAGGGAAAAAAATTAGTAGTTATATAAATATGCATGCTATATAAAGTTCAGTATGTGTTTAACTTCCCAATGCATGACAGTAAAGTACTATTGAATATGCATATTGCATAAAGTGCAATGCGTGTTTAGCTCCCCAGTACATAACAGTAAAGCAGTAAAGTACTATTAAATTATAATCAAATCATCAAAGTTCCATTTAGGTCCTCGCATCTATGTACTTGAATGTTCATGTTCTAAATTACTACTAAAAACAATATATCTATATATATATATATATATATATATATATATATATGTATATGTATATTCTATTCAGATTGTTCTGCAATAAAGTATTTTTTTGACTTCCCATTCTACATTGATAGAAATTTCTGCATTAGCAGTCAAAATATTGTACAGTAAGAGTAAGCACGCGTGGAGAGTAGACTCATTCCCAATGTTGTTGCATGAAAGAAATATAAAAAACACAGGTGTGACATTTTTAAGAGAGTACAAAATATAGGCCGCCCAGAATGACATTGGACCGAGATTGCCAAATACCTAATATATTCTCATAGAGGTAGAGCTGGGCGGAGATCTTGGGAAAGGTCTGCTTTATCAGAACTTTGAACAGAACTTCAGAATAATGAAAAAAATTGAATGTGTTTTCATTCATTAAAACAGTTTCTGCCTTACATCTACCATTATGAGATTTAGATGTCTACATTTTTAACAGGATACCTTTGTCCAAAATGTCACCCTTATAAAATTCTGTTTGCATTAAGATTGCAAATCAAACATTCCAGCCTCATTCCACACCTTTATCCTAACATCTTCAAATTGCTTCCGGCTTGTTGGGCTGTACAGTGTTTTTGTTCCGAAATCCTCAAAAAGTAACCAATGTTATCGGTAAATATATACATTCAGACAGTTTTACAAAAAACATTCACAAACATTAGCAAAACCAGAAGTTGGCAGCCAATTCCGGATAAGTCCAAAAGATCAAATGGACGTTTCGATAGCAGCTTTTCCAGTTCTGACGTCTCTCCCTCAAAAAAAAAAAAAAAAAAATGTTTTGCTCTGATTTGTTCCTAATAGTCTGCATGTTCTCACAGATTTTCGTATTTGAGTTCTAGTGTCACATAAAGATATTTACCCCCTTACTTGGATTATTTCTGCCTTTCCTTCAGTCGATCATGGGCCGGGGTATATTGGTGGAGGAAGAAATTTTACATTTCTTTATCAAATAGGGGACTTATTGTGTAGCAGTCTCCACAACATGCAACACTTCTGTAACTTTCCCCACATCAAGTAGAAAATAGGTGTATTATGCAGAATTCTCCACACTATAGCAACCGAGTAGCACCCTTAACACATGGGAAATACGTTAATCGCCCTTTAGATTTGTCTTTTTAGAGTCATTTGTGCTGCTTTCTGATGCATTTAGTAAAGTTTGGATATTTTTTGTAAGTTTAATATCAGGAGAATATTTATATCTTAAGGAGGTTCTGATGCATGATGTATTATTTAATTTTATAACTGTACATTTTTCTACTGTAACACAAGTAGCGTCTACAGAACCAATAGCATTTTTTGCCCCTTACACTAAAGTTTTGATATGGTGGAAAGCAATGTTCTATTGTAATAAAAAAAGGTTTAACAGAACCAACATGTTAAAAAGAAACAAACGATACAGAGGAAAATGTCTTAATGTTGGTGAATCCACAGTGCATAAATTCATTGATCCATTACCGCCTCTAGAAAAAAATCGATATTTACGGAGGCAGTTTTCACTTGTAAGCGTCAGAAATGTACACCACTACAGTGACAGTCTGGAAACAGTGCACATAGATGGAAGTTTATCTTTGTCTTCATTTACATATGTTGACTTTGTCTCATTTACAAAGAAACCATGAATGTTGTTTGCAGTTTTAACTATGTTCACAGACGTTGGGTGATACAGAGCATATGATTTAAATAATGTATACAATGTATTCACAGTTTAAATACATTTTAGAATGCTTATGCATAGTCATGTGCATTTGGGTTTAAATAAGCCCTTCCAGGATAGATATCCGTGAGGTGAAGAAGGTGGAGGCACTGAAACAATATATACGTAACAGAGTGCAGAAAACTGATCTTTATATGAACATTAATTAGCATTGGTGTTGCAGCAACAAATCAGACAACCTAAGGGGGCTTGCCCTGTGCAGCCAAGATGGCGGACTGTCTTTAACAGCTCTGCATCGCATTTCCCCTTATCCTAAAATTATCCTCTGGATCTGGCTGTCATCGGTCCCACTAGCCTACACGCCACACACCTCTGGGTGGGTGCGACCCTGGAGTGCCGTTGCCGAAGCCTCGGCACTGTGGAGGGTGTGGAGGCCTGGGTCAGGGCCTGAGGATGGTGGGTTTGTAGCGGCCCAGTCGCCATAAGAGCTGACGGGGCCTCCCATCCTCCTTTTAAATCCTCCCTTCCCCTCAGCCACGATCGTGCCAGACGATAGTTATCCTCCTTAAGCACAGGAGCCATGAGAAGAGCTTCGCCTATGCAGGCTCTGAGAGGACCCAGGCGCAGGGACATCATGCTATACGCAGAGTGGGGACAGAAGGCTAGCTCCATTGGAGGTCCAGGGCTGTACGGGCCCACTGACCCTGCAGGCCTGCACACTTGTGCTCCCTGACCTGACCTGGCCTGGTGATGTGGGATGGTAATTGCAGAGGTAACTGGTGCATCCATCCACTAGGAACGCTGTCCCGATGGGGTCTTCATATACGTACAGTCACTCTTAGTGCACCTGGCATCGCCGGTGTGGGTCAGGGTTCACTCACACTGACCAAGTCACCTTGAGGAGAAGAGGCATTTTGGAGGGTGACCAGGGGACACAGGCTCCCGCCACGGACCTATGCCTACACTTTACTGTCTAGACTTAGCAGCTGGAGATCCCTGGGGTGGGGTTGAACTGCTTGGGGTCAGCTACCTTCACACCATACTGGAACCTGGGGATGGACTGAAGGCCAGACAGTCTTTGAGTCAGGATACAGCCCAACAGCGTATTGTAGTCCTAGATCCTGGGCAGAGTGCACTGTGACTGCCCTACGTCTATACTACAGGCAGGTGATGTTAATTGTGGCGGACCAGGACTCTATTGGCTAAAATTGCATGTGCTCCTAGCTTGATCATGGGGATACCCAGGCCCTATCCCTTGCAGGATCCTACAACTGATCCTTCCGACAAGTACGCTGTCATCTGGAGACCTGATGCTTTAATATTGCTCTGACAACTCACATTGCAACTAGGTCAACTCACATTGCAACTAGGACACCCGTGGCTGCCCTACACCCGCTGAGGGGGGACTAGTGGTGGGAAGTAACTTATCTCATCTGTGGGGCTGTTCATGGTGCACAACACAGCACTGACTTAGTTTGTGCATGCAGACCCTATTAATTATTGCCTCGCTCCTTGGCCCATGGCCATTTGGAACTCTGGTGGGCACCCACAAAACTCCCTGAGCTACTTCCTACTACCAGGAATCCGCTCGCTGTTTGGGACCCCACATGGTATGCCAGGTGTGCTGTGGACTTGTCCACTAACTAGGCTGCTGGTGCTGCAGTGCCCTCTCACACCTCTTGGCACGTGCAAACAGGCCCTTTCGCACTGACAATCCTTTTCCTCCCCCTGGCATCCAGACCCCATGACTGACATTGGGCATCTGCGCTCTGGGACCCAGAATGTGCCCCCTCTTCTGCCAGCCCTGCCTGCACTGACTTCTGAGGTAGTCAACACCTTGGGCCACCGTGGAGGGCCCTCAATAATTAAAAACAAACTGGACATCATCATGGTTACCATAGAGAAATCTTGGGTTTCTCTGGAAAATAAGATCAACACAGTAGTGGGGGACCTAACCTTGTTTTATAATGACCGTGGTAAACTAGCAGACAAAGTCCGTACTGCAGGGCAGACACTGGCCAGCCTCCAGCCAAAGGCCCCGAAGACAGAGGTACAACTGAGCACACTTTAACAACGGGTCCATATCCTGGAAGAACGAGCAGATGACGCTGGCCACTCTTGCAGAAATAATATAAGCGATAAAGGCCTCCTGGAAAACGCAGAGGGTCAGGACTTAGTTGCCTATTTTGAACCATGACTTTGTAATATTGCTCCCTCCACTGCACTCTTGCCCTTCTTCTCCATTGAGCATGCACATCAAGTCCCACTGGGAAGCTTCCTCCTGGGGCTGCTCCCAGGCCACTTGTGGCCCACCTTCTACATTAGAGATAGCGATCTAATCATTAAGGAGGCTCACAAGCTTAACAATTTGGTGGTTGACAATGCATCAGTGATGATATTCTTGGACTGTACACTGGCAGTGCAGCGCCAGCGTAACACATTCCTTGTTGTCAAGCACAGACTCTAGGACTCAAACATGAAAAACTCTCTCCTGTTTCCTGCACTGCTCGGAGTTATTGCATAAGGTGAAACAAATGTCTTTACTGACTCTAAAGAGGCCTGAGACTCGATTGGCTGTAGTTGGATTGCACTCCTTGCCTCCTCCTGGCCATCCAAGCACTTGCACTGACAACAACCCAGGACCGGACGGACTTCCAGCTGATTATTTTTTACAAAGCTTATGCTCCCCTTTTAGCCCTCATCTGAAGATTCTATATGATGAAGCCCTGTCGGCGGCCTGTCTACTGGCCACACTCTGTGAGGCATTTCTCATCTCTCGCCCGAAACCTGGCAGGGACCCCAAAGCACTATGGTCTTATCGGCCACTGGCACTCCTCATTAATACTGACTACAAAACGCTCGCTAATATAATAGCGGATCGTTTGGCCCTCTTGGTTCCAACCCTTGTACACCCAGATCAAAACGGATTTGTCCCAGCCCAAAGTACTTCTCTCAATTTGCACAGATTCTTCCAAATCCTGGAATACGCCCCTCCAACCTTGCGCCGAGCATGCTGCCTGGTACTGGACCTAGAAAAAGGTTTTGATTCACTGGAGTGAGCCTTTCTGTTTGGAATGCTTCCGAAATATGGTCTAGGAGATTGGTTGATTCGGCTGGTCAAACTTCTTTATACGCAGCCACTAGCCAGAGTAAAAATGGGCAGCCTTATAGCTGACCCTATTTCGAATCACAGGGGCACCCAATCAGGATGCCCACTGCAACTGCACTCTCATTGCCCTTGATAATCTGATTGCAGAGGATGAGCTTCCCCGTGGCCACTTCTGTTCTACAACTCCCTCATCAGGGTGCAAGGAAAACACGGGGGTGATTTGCAGCAAGAGCGCCAAATGCACCTCAGAATCCAATATCTCCACATCATGGGAACGCCTGCCACTTGACACGCTGATTCTCTACCCATGTGCACAGCCACACCGCTTACCTCTGTGCGTCGCCACTGGGAGATTGGGTTCAGCCGTCCCTGTACAGATAATGAAAGGTGGTCTATACTGGAGTACTCTGCTCCCATACCATGCAACGCCCACTTTAGGCTCATGCAGCACTATGTAACTCACACAGCATACCTCACTTCTTAGAAGGTCAACCGCTACTTCGGCCGCACAGATGTGACCTGCCCTCACTGCCGCTTACCCACATGCAGCACTATGTAACTCACACAGCATACCTCACTTCTTAGAAGGTCAACCGCTACTTCGGCCGCACAGATGTGACCTGCCCTCACTGCCGCTTACCCACATGCAGCACTATGTAGCTCACACAGCATACCTCACTTCTTAGAAGGTCAACCGCTACTTCGGCCGCACAGATGTGACCTGCCCTCACTGCCGCTTACCTGATGTAGATTTCCTACACATGCTCTTCCCATTGCTTCATCATTACTGGCAAGGCAATTGCACAGGGCATGCAGGGCACAGGGCGCACTGCGTTGCACATATGGGAGATGTGCTTGATGGATTTTCTCTGCTGGACCAGGAAGAACAGGGTCACTACTCACTTCATCGACTTATGTCTCCTACTTGCAAAAGCCTAATCACTCGTATATGGATGTCACCCCAACACCCTCCTAATCTCCCCCCACACACACACACACCGCGATCATTGCCTGGGAGCAGAAATGCATGAAAACTTGGTTCCAAGTGTTGCCTTGAATAGAGACGATGACAGGGGTCTGCACAAATACCCTACCTCAGGCAGCTGGTCACTCTCATGGTTGAGTTCCAATCTGTCCTGCCGAGCGCAGACAATCCTCTGTGGGAGCCTCGACCCCTGCCCTAGCATCATGCAGAGCATATTGAGCACACTGTCCCCATGCAGACTGATCGACTTCATGTTGCATTGTGGATAGACACTTTCTTGCAAACTGGGAAGGTGCGGGCTTGTTCAAATGTTAAATGTTTGTTTTCTTTCCTCTGTTAGACTAAAATGTATTTTTGTTGCTTATGTAAGACCATGATGAAATAAACTGTTTTGAAACTAGCTCCATACAGTCACGTTTGCAACTGAGAAGTGCCGGTGCTCTCTAACTAAAAGTATTAAGATTTTCCTGAGAAGTGCAGGTACTTTCCCTCTCAAAATATAAAAGTGCTCGTACTCAGTACCGGACATTACCGGCCCATTTAAAGCACTGGACCTAGTCCTGATAACCACATCGGTTGGATATGTCCTAGATGCCATGTAGATGCCGATAGCTTGCTCTCTTCCTTAACTGCATATAGCGTTTCATATGGCCTTGATTTCATGTGTAAGTTTCAAAAACAAAAAATGTTCAATAAAAAGATTTTTTTTCTTTTGTTTTTTTTTTTTAAATCAAGCAGCCTACCCTCACTAAGAGCCACTCAGGGACCTGCTCCTTTTTAATGAACATTGACATGACAAAGAAGTAAGAAGGATAAAGTTACCCCATGGGAAAATGTAGTGACACAGGGGCTCCTGATGCTGGTGTACCACAGGTGAAAGTATAGTGTAATGTCCAGCTCACCAATGATGCAAATTTACACACATGTACACTCAGTCTTGTGCATAGTTGTATATGTGCACTCACATGCCCACACACATTACTTAAGGGCTGATTGATTTACATGTCGGCGGAGTACCCTTCCTGCCAACCTGAAAGACCGCCCACCTTCAGTTTGTAGTTTGCGGAGACCTTGACTGACTTGCCCATCAAACTTACAATGCATTTCCAGGAACTGCTGTGACAGTGGTTCCTAGAAGGTCAAGAGATGTCCGCGGGGCAGCAGACATCTCTACATAGTGTGGGTGTGAAGTACCCTTGCCAGGGCCGTAGTGTTTATTGAGGAAGAGTAGATTGAATTCTAGTCGCATCCAGCAGTGTATTCCACAGAATGTAGGCGTTTGTCGAGGTATTTTTGTTTCCCAGCAACACTTTTAAGTGCATTGAATTTTTTAAAATATATTCATGCCTGTTTCTCTTTCTTTTGAAAGGCTCCAGTGGCAGTGAGAATGGCAAAACTTTCCATGAACAAGGGCTTTGAGGTAATTATGTGTGTCTGATGTTGAATATTAGTAAAAACAAGTGACCTAGAATGCAACTGATAATTGCACTGCTTGGATAACATTTCTTTGGGTGATAAGCAAACACATCTTTAGCTAACTATTAATGTAATAAGGCCTATTCTGTGGCGGGCACAATCCTGTATGAAAATTACACACCCGATAAATACTAATGGTGTGGGGGACTCTATTTATGGCTTTGCAATCAGTTTTTTTAAATCATGATTTGTGCACCTTCTAATAGGGAATTATGTGCTAATGGTTCCCTGTTTCAGGTTTTACCTTGTCAATAGTGCCCTCAAAATCTTGTATGTGCACAATTTATGCCCAGGTTATAATCTATTTTAGGTGGTTACGGGGCTAAAAAGTGATTTGCAGAAGACATATAAATATAATCTAGGTCTTTCAAGCTAGAAATGGCAGTGGATTCTGCAATAAAAGTTAGGTGGTCAGACATTTAGCCTATGAGAAATTGGAATCTTGACTCCTAACATACTTCCCACATAGCTGGGGCTGGTCTTTGTGGAGCAAGGATCACTTACTGGCTAACCGGATTGAATCCCCAGTGGCTTGTTATAGAGATATGGGGAAGACAGTGGTTGTTCAATAGTGTGGAACCTTGTTTGAAGACTAAGGAATGTCTTGAAATATGAAATATGTGTGCATCTGCAGATGTATGTAATTGTTTTATTTAATTGAAAATAAATACCATTTACCTTGTTTGGCTGCTGGAGTTTAGCAAATTTCCCCGATAAACAAAGGCAACAATGTTCCTTGAAAAAAATACGTACTGCTTTATACTGCACAATGTCTTATTTCTGTTTTTCTCTGAAGCCTGCGATTCACAGGGCGATAATGTAGTTGGACATGTTTATTGTTGTTATTTTGATGGAGACTTTCCCGTTACCCATTATGGTAGAAAAGTACTAAAGAATGCATGGTGCAGTTCATATGTGCTGGCTCCTAATAAATGCATCAATTTAAATAACATTATTTCATTTTCATATGTGATTTGTAAGCATCTTGATATCCAAATTTTCAATTGGACAAATATGGATAGAATCAAGTGGAGTGTGTCTTGTAATGTGGTGGAGAAAGAGAACCAAGATGAGGCATTGCAGGCTGCCATGAATGCTACAATTAGAGCTATTTACCTCCTCTGAGAAGCAGTCCATCAGATATCTATGTGGCGTCCCCAAAAGGATCGGTCAGAGCAGATCACATCTGTAGTTGCAGACTTGAAGGATCACTGAGATCATGGGCCAGACCGTCACATTTAAATCTAGTGTCACCTCCATGCAGGGATGATGCCTCTAAAAGGTTGATTTACATAGGTGCAGTATTGTTACGTCGTGTCTTTGCCACTGTAGGGTCTATGTAGCTGAGGAGCAATGCGCCCCAACAGGAAACTATGGTCTTATTCCAATGTCAGCAGTCCTGCAAAGGCACTGGCCTGACATGACTAAGTCTAAAGGAGGTCAATCGCATGCTAGGCATGTGTCCTGGAGAGGACAGGAATAGGGTGAAGACTGTCACATTCTACCAAGTGTCTTTCTGTAAGGCTGGCCATGCTAGGTCAGTCATATGTCATGTCAGAGGCACAGCTATCACCTGTTGGTCCAAAGTTTCTAGGCAGTTGATGGGGATGGAGGAATTTGAATCCTGTTTTGTGACATTACTCTTCAAGCAGGCCTGCAGGGTGAAGACTAAGAGAAAGAGGACTGGCCTAGGTCCAGAGCATGCCAGGAGAATACCTGCAAGGCTTGGATCAGATCAATCACGTCACATCCGTGTCTGTGTGAGACCGTAGCACTAGAGTCAGAACGATGTTGGACAAGTAGGCAGGAAGGTGTGAAATATCAAGTCAGAATCCTACAGCCTGGGAGGGCGAGGGGTTGAAGTTTAATATTCAAGACAGTTAATCATGAAGTTGCCATGGCTGTTCAAGCAATCTTTCATTGTATTGAACAATTGAGGTTGCATTATATTTTTTTCTTTTCCGTGCCTGACGAGAAGTTACATTTGTCTTTTGCCGTCTTCAGATCTCAGATGCTGTGTGTGAGCCCTGGAAAATATTCGCCCTCCAAGCTTTCTTGTTTATGTTTTTTGAGGCTAGGGTGATTTATTCACTCATGTATTGTGTGAGCTGGTTCCTGTAATGCCCCCACTAGGGCGAATGTTGCTCTTAGTAGGTATACCATTTCATTGGAGGCACATTCAGTCCTCCCATCTTTGTATATAATCTTGTACGGAATATAGCTGGGCTTGCCGGGTAGACACCTCTTGTTTACACATGGCATAATAACATTATTTTTTGTCTTTGCCATAATACCTTTGTGATCGTGTCCTTGTTGAATGACATATTGGGCCCTACCTGGGAATACTTTTTGAAGTCAATTCCCTTGCTGCTTAAATTATTGTAAATCCTTGGAATTTTGTGTTGTGCTTCTTCTCATGGATTGTAAATGACAACAAGTGGGTCATTAGCATTCCTTTGTTCTGCTCTTGAAGAGGTTGTGCTGTGGGTTCAGGAAGCTCTGTGGATCCGTGTGCCTAAAGTTTTTTAGTGTTCCTATGGTGTATGAAGTTCCCCTATCAAGGCCCTTGTTTTCACCCTGCTCTTCTGTGTACAAAAAATCTAGTTATATTGTTTAGTTGGGTTAACCCTGTGCTATGCTTAGTAGGTGGAACTTGTCACGCTACAAGCAGCTACCTCACTCTAGTACTTTGCAGTGTTCTGTGATGTGTAGGTTATTATCTTTTATTGTGATAGCAGCCTCCAGCACATATCCCCTTTTTGCAGAATAACTACATTGTGGTTAGTGATTGAGTGAAATTCATCAAAGCTTCCTCAGAATCACATGAGGTCCAGTTCCTTCTCAGTCCAGATCAGGAGACTGCAGTAAATGTAACACAGAAATCTTAGTGATCTGGAGTCAGAGGTCGCAATGACATCACTCTCTATTTGTGCCAGAAACAATTTTCTGTCTTGTGAACCAGTTTTCCTCCCAGAACATTTCCCATCATTTGGAGACATCATTCATGTATGTCTGTATGTAAGTATGTGCTATGCGCACAACGCAAGCGTAGCCAAAAGGCAACTGTGCACTGCATAGGGTTAAAGACAAACTCTCAGGCAAAGTGTGATTGGAGTAGTAGCTGATTTCTAAGAGTGGAAATAAAGTGATGACTTAACCACTATGTTGTGTTCTTAAGAGGAGTGTTTTAGAAAATAAAAAAATGACTCCATATGCTGATGATGTGCTTCTTACATTAGAATCCCCACTCATCTTTCCTGGCAGGGACTGCTCTTCTTAAACCTTTTGAATTTGTCTCGGACTACAGAATTAACTATGAGAAGTCAGAGGCTCTAAATCTAACCCTTCCAGAACACGAAGCTAAAGAATTAGAAAAGATGGTTCTATTCCGATGGTTACTGGCTTATGGGTCAATATTACTCGATCTACCAAAGATCTTTTTGACAGAAACTACCCCTCTTTAATAGCCAATAATAAATGGGACTTACATGCCTGATAATTTCCTGGATAGGAATGATCAAACTATCCAAAGTGCCAGAAGCTTTTTTAATTGTTTCAGACCCACCCAGTTTTAGTAGATAGACTTTATCTGAATCCTAGTTAAAAGTTTCTCTCCAAGTTTCTGTGGAGGGGCAAGAACCCCAGACTCTTCCAGAATCTTCTCGCTCAGGCTAAAAGCAAAGGCCTATTATTTCTCAGTATTATGCAGTAGCACAGTTGAGGATAGCTGCAGAATGGTCCAAGGTGGAATCTGAAAAGAATTGGATCACTACGGACCACCCAATAGACGGCATACCCTCAAGGAACTTAACATGGGTTTAGAAGAAGCACAGGCTGCACAATGCCCACCTGAGTACACCAGGTAGTCCCACATTGCAGATATGGAATATATTAATTGACATTGTTGGTCTCATGATGAATCCCTCACCTTACACCCCCATCCACTTACATGAGGAATGTAGAGAATTTTCCCCTTCTTTAGAGGGTCACTTGTTCTAGTGCTGTAGGAGTGGGGGATGTAGAAAGATATCTGATACTCATTGGTCTACTCTCCTAAAACATTTGAACAAAGCAAAGCTGTATTTCATCTCCCCAAAAAGGATCATCTATAACATGGACAAATCAGAGACTGAATCACTCACCCATACATCCGACAGGCAGTAACTAGAGAAAAGACGCCCTTTGAGGTCCTCTTCCCGAATTGGTTGCACACAAGACACTTCCGTATTGGAAGCACAATAAGGAATGGGAATGGATACTGAGTGGGCAGGTCTCAGATAAGTATGAAGAGAGTCAGCAGGGACATACACTCTTCTTCCTCATCCATAAGAGGTAGGGAAATCCATTGCAAATCATGGTATGGGTAGTATTAAGCCCCCCTCTGTTCTCTATGGATGTTCCCTAATGGAAATCCTAGACACCGAAGGGTGTGATGCCTTAAGATATTTGTTACACACCTGGTGGCTATGTCCAAGGATTCCCTCCTGCACCCAAAAAGCATAAGTGGAATATGGTTCTTGCAGAGTATCTGCACAACAAAACTGACCATAGCATTCAATGGCAAGAAAAAATATACTCTTCCATTTTTCGGTGGCATCACAGAATTTGGTCTGTCCTAGCACTCGAAAGGCTAAATAGCGATAGGTCTTTCTGACTCCATGTGTTAACATGATTGTCTTAATGTGCCAAGAATGCCTGAGCCCCCTTAGAAATGCAATGGTGATGGGCTAAAAGGGAAGGAGAGTTGCAAAATTCAGACTGACTAAATGGGAGTTGTTTTCTCTCTCTCTGGGTGATATGGAGGAGGGAAAGAGCAGTTGTTGGGGATGGTTAGTTCGGATTAGGTGCTACTTTTTCCTTTGAGTGATTCCCTACGGTGGGCAACACTAACAATGGAAACTGCATGCCTATATGTACTTTTATATGGGTTTGCCTGGATGGGAGCTTACTGTTCTGTAAAGGATCTCTAAAATAAACTTTAATAAATGGAGTTTAGGAAAATAAAATGAGGTGTCTTCTGCTTTTTCTTAAATTGGAGCAGGGTTGATCCGTCCTTATAAATACTGAAACTTAATTCCAGAGACTGGGTGGATAGATAAAGATGGCTGGTTGCTTTGTTTTTTCTCTTTGCACTTATTCGTCTCCAGTTTGATGGTAGCAGATGTGCCATGAGACACCAGAGATTGTGAACTTGTCAGCCAGCTAACGTGGCTTGGGATGGATTTTTAGATGATGCAGCTGGATTTGAAGATAGAGCGGGCCAGAAGCAGGAGACAGTGGGATTCCATCATAGAGGAGATTGTGTGGTATATTTCTAAATTGAAATAGTAGTGATAGTAGGATATGAATTATATTGAACTGACTACAAAGTAGGTGAATTAGTTCTGAAATCGGTGGGTGGATTCTCAATACCTAGGGTATTTTAGAGGCTGCCATCCCATCCACCTGTGTGGTATTTGGTGCATAGTGATGTGCCCTTTGGAAGATAAGTGATAACATGCACTTCATTCATCAGACCAGGCGTGGCTCCTCCGCTGTGGCGGAGGAGCGGTGCCCCCCACCCCACCCTGCCAGCAGCAGAAGCTGCAAACCTTTTACCACAAAATAATAAAAACTATGTTTATTATTGTTTTGTAGTAAAAGGGGCGGGCCGCAGGCTATGGTGGGGACAGAGGGGGAGTGCTTAGCACTCCCCCTCGGTGCGCATGTATGTTTGGCTAGCCGTCTGGGGTCAGCCAAATGCACATGCGCACTGTGTTGCCTGGCTGGAGAGAGCAGGCTCGCAGTCTGCATTGGAGCACCCTGGCTGGGCACTCCGGCCAATCGGAATGCTGCTGTCATGCTGTCAGTAGCATGACAGCAGGTTTCGGATTGGCTGCAGGGCAAGCTCAGAGCCTGTGCCTGCAGCCGCAGCAGAGGAGCGGCGCGGTGGTGACGGCGATACAGGTAAGTTTTTATATATATATATATATATATATATATATATATATTTTATTTTTATTTTTTAATTTTATTCATTCCTCCCGACCTGCACCCACCCGCCCCTACAAAGTCGCAAGACGCTCCTGCATCAGACCAGTGGTACAGAGAAGGTAACTCTTACCTTTCTTAGACAGGGCTAAATGAAGATTTCTACTCATCTCTGTCAGAATTCCTGACGTAGGGAGTATCAGGTGCCTAGAGTAGGCATTTACAAATAATTGTTTGTTCAGGGTCTAGATTTAGCTCAACCCTCTGACTATAATGTGGTGTAGTCTGAAAAATTAACAATTCGGTCCTCCTATCAGTGTAGCGAAGCATATTGGGATCTAAGCATTATACAGTCTAATGATACATTACTTTACCAACGTATTGACCTCTGGGATAAGTCGGATATTTATGTAGGATGTGACCCCAGGCTTTTAATTTTAGCTAAGCATTGGAAGTGGAAAGTACAAATGGTACTGATGCTTATTGTTTGTGCTCCTAAAGGCAAGTTGTGTGCCTCTAGAGATAGAGTGAACATTGAACACGGTAGGCGTCAGTTGGTAACCTTTTGGATTTTCTCTGTCACACCTGGGTTAAATTTGTATTTTCTTATAAATTAATTTGCTGATACTTTTCACACCAAACCACTGCACTCTGGTTGCTTGAGCTCTTCGTTGAAATTCAACTTATGGATGTATACCAGCCAGTGCTCAAAGCAAAGAATCTTCAAAAGTATTCAGATTGTTTTTGTTTACTTCATTAGCACATCAGCTTAGTTCAAATCACAAGCTGATGACTCTTTAAACAGTGCTGTTTGAAGTGTCGTTTGGTTGGGCAAGCAGGTTGGTACACAGTGAAGAAACTGGTGTATGCATCTCTAATGCTGTAATATCAGCTTTGCCCCTTTTCATGCACCGGGGAGAACCTGATGCTTCTTTTTCTTCTCACCTTTTCTTCCTCCAACTGGGGGAAGGGAGGCAGTGAAACCCTACACACTTAATGGTTCCTCCCACTTTCATGTATTACTCTCCACTTGCTCCTTGTTCTCCCTGCCCTCATTTGCTGTCAGTTTCTGATTCTGAAATATTTCTCCATTTCACTGTCTGATCATGCAATGTCCCTTCACACACCTGTCTTGAAATTCCCCTCCCACATCTGTGTTTACTTCTCTTCCTTTCATCATGTCTGTTAATCTCCCATCTGTTTCTAGGTTTAACATTGCGGCCTTCCACCTTGACTTACCATCTGTTTAAATAGTCCCTTATAACCATCCCTTTTAGCTTTTCAGATCTGTGCCCTTCCTCTCCCTTCCTATCGCCAACACCATCACATTTCCCTCTCCTCGAGTACCTTGAGTCGGGTGTTATAAGCAAGTTACTGATAAACCTGTGCAAGTTATGAGCCTCTTGAATCTCTTTGCACACATGTGGCCCTCAGTGTGGGTGTGTCGTCCAATGAGACCACAACCGTTGTTTCTAGTTAAAAAAAAAAACAAAAAACATAACATGGGCTAAATATAAAAACGAACATATACATGTTAGAATTAACAACTTTACAATGCGTATTCAGCCCTTTTGTTAATAAATCATAAGATTAGTAAATTAACACTTTTTGCTACTGGATGTATTTTTGAATACTCATGAACTACCAGTTCTTCAGAGCTACCAGACTTAGACTTAACCTATATGGAATTCATAGCTCAGTGCTTTGTTCAGGCACTCTAAGTCTATTTGTTTGTTCAACGGATCCTGCCCGATTATGGTGGCTGGAGATAGGTGTATCCATAGGAGAGGATCTAGTGCATTCCCCCTCCTCCAACGACTACTACTTACCGAGAGGTTCAGCAGTCCCACCAAGGGAGCTGAAACAAGACTGGGACCACAAGCTTTATAGAGCCCTTATAAGTACAGGAGGAGTCTCTCTGTTCTTGCTAATACCCTGACTGCCAGACTGTAAGTGAACCGCCTGATCCAGAACGCACTGCGCTGATAATTTAGATCCCCAGCAGCAATGTCTGGGAATTGATTACTAATCCCGCCTGTGAGTGGTAGGAAGGTAGCACAAGTGCAGGTGAGTCATTTCAGTCAAATGAGACCCTCCCAGGATGGAGTCACTGGATCAGGAGGAATGCTCAAAACAGGAAGGAGCAGGAGAGGGCGCAAAGTAGTGAAGAACAAGAATCAAGACAATTCTCAAGGGGGAAGGAGAATAAGGCAGGAACTTAAACATGGTAAGTGAAATGTCTAATTACCAATTCAGTTAAACTCAGCAACAGGTCTAGGCGACAGGATAACTTTAGAAGGGCATATCACATGCTGAGGACGTTGCTGAGACATTGATCTCCAGTGGTTTTGCCCTTTGTAGGCATTTCTCGGATTGATGATTGGTTTCATGAGTACTAGCAGGGTTTGAGCAAGCAGGCGTGACTCCACCATAGCAATCTGCACTATGAGGTCAGGCCTTGCTTCTATCTTGGTGTATCTGGTAGCCACTTGCTGCGTGGATTGCCACCACCCACAATGGCCACAGTCTGCATTGTGATCTCCTCCTCTACTGCGGGTCTCTTGATTCCATCTCTTGCTGTGTGTCCAGGCTGTCAATGTGTGCTCGCTGCTTGCAATGGTGAAGTGGGAAACACTGATAGGTTCAGTGCAAGGGTGCTAACAAATGCATATTGGATATTTTTCACACTTGGCAGAAACTACAATGCCAGTCTGATCTTGCATGAAAGATTACAAGAGCGCTGGTATTTGATAAAGTACTCTCAGAAAGAGGAGTTTAATAGAAGCTTTGCTTGATTTAGGACTAATTGGTGCAAGGAGTCACGACACAAAACGAGCCTTGGCCATAAGGAAAAACATTTCTTATAACATTGTGGTAACTGCACTTAAGGGATAAACCGAGAAACATTTCTGTGTTTGGGGGCTGCACATGTAGGGACACAAGGACACATCACTGGCCTTGGAGGTGAAAGGGGAGATGACCTCCCTGCGTGCCAGGGGAAGGGTGGTGGCATGGCTGGAGATGTGCAGGGCGTTACCTGAAGTTCACCGGTTTTTTACAGCATCTCTTAACTTTAACAAATGGAAAGTACAAGGAGCGTCTCAGGCACAGTATGCAGACCTGTAACTACTGTTAATTTCCAGCCTATATTTTAGTCCATATCATCAGGAACTGGAGAGCACAACTATATTTCCACTATATGAAACTAGCATCAATACACACTATATAAAAAAAACAGAATTTATGAACTGAAGAATAAATTCGAAAGAATAATTGTGTGGTCATTTTTCTTTGGAATATGAACAATGGCGTAGGTTTTGCTTCGATAGTCCACAATGTAAACGTAATGGGAGCTAATGCTTGACAACTTTGTAAGGCTTTATTTTGCATCACATGGAAATTGTATAATTTCTAATCATTACTTTATCATTTTTGTGTAGGTTGACATTGCTTCGGGAATGTCTATCGAAGGAATGTGTTACGCACAGGTATGTGACCCTAAACCTATGATCAATCAACCAAGGGTTTGTAGAGTGTGGCTTATCACCCATAGAGTCTTAAGGCACTGCAAGTAGGCATGCTGCCCATTAAAAGAGCAGGTCTTGAGGTCCATCTTGAACTGCTTCAGTGATGCGGTCTGCTCACGGAAGCCTTTCTCTTTGGGGCAACCTGTCATCTGTTCTTTACTAGTTCGGAGGCCTCTGAATATTTGTCCATAAACACTGCTGCTAGCCTGACTCCATGTAATTGATGTCTTTACTTCTAAACAGTTGTATAATGGTCTACACTTGTATTCACTCCTGTGTGAGGAACAGGCAACCTGCTTGCAAAGATATGGAGGACCCCTAGAAGATGAAAGCTAACATATAGCACTTGCTTGTACTGCACAATGGAATGTCAGGAGCTTCCCTAGAGGTGGCCCAATCATTTGTTTGGAACTTCTGCCAAGTAACTTAAGAACAGAATCCGTTGGATCTTTCAAGCACTAGGTCTGTGTTCCATCTCCCTCCTCTTATGTAGTGCCTTGTGCATCCAATGACCTAGGTAAATGAATAGCGTCCGCTGTAATTCCAGATGTTGTTAGGCACCTACAGATCCCTCAGCTTGTGGAACAGGCATGTTTATGGATAAAGGATTGCTAAATATGTCTTTAGTTTGCCAAAATGGAGGCAATAACATTTGGTAATTCTGAGGGAGAGGAGATTCTATCCATTATCTAGGACTCTGACCTAACTATCTGTCAATGATCTCTTAAGTTCAAGTGTGGCGATAGGCTTTATTAGTATTAGGCACACAAATGAAATGTTTAGCGTTTACTACAGTTGTTGCTTTAGTAATCAGTAAATACATGTGCACAGTTTGTGAGACCTGTTTCGGACTTCTGCCCTATGTAAAATATATTTGGTGAATCAATGATTCCTCTCATAATCTATCAAATTTGTGCTTGAAAAATATACTTTTTGGTCATATCAATACAATCTGGTATATACATTGTATAGTAGGATTTGCTAAATGCAAACTTTTTATTCACGGATGTCAGCCAATCGAAGGCCCTTAAGTTACTGAAAGTGGTAAATATTTTCTTTTGAAATTACAAAGGGTCTATAAGTCTTTTGTTCATATCATCCACATTAGTCAAATCTGCCTGTGTGTGTGTGTGTATGTATGTATGTGTGTGTGTATGTATATATATATATATATATATATATATATATATATATATATATATATATATATATTCACTGAGATATGACAGTTATAGTTTAGTGAGCTAACTAACTTGTGACCTCACATATTAAATCACTCATCAATGATGACCTCACACATGACATCTCAGTCATAGCCTCCGACCAGACCATAAATCTGACCCACATCAGGACTCTGACTCATTGCTAGGCTCCGGCAAGTTCGGTACAGTTTTGACAGATCTTCTATGGGGATGCCCAGTGTTGGACTGTGTATGATGATGACGGAGCAGAGGCCATGCCATCCAGGGAATATGCAGGACTGTGCCACAGTTTCATTCATACCCAGCTGAATTGTTCCCTTGCCTCTGTAGCATAAGGGATACAGCATGAGTTGTCCTACAATTAGAGGATGCACCTTCCCTTCTATCATGTAAACCTATTTATTGCAGTGTCACAGATTTCCTGACATGGGGTATCTACGCTGTTATACAACCTTTCCCTTCAAAACCCTTTTCCCTTCATATCATCGAGGTGGATGGCCCTGCACTGAAACTCCATGTCTGGGGTCCACTTGCTGTTAAAAAAGACAGCCCCAGATACGCTAAGGGCCAGGCTGGTACCACATATAGATGCAGGAGCGGATGTGTTTGCACACTGTCTTTCTGCCTCCAAGAATCTTTTCTTGGGAAAGTCTCAGGAGTAAACAGTATCCTCCCCTATGGTGCCCTTTTTTGCGCATCTTATCTAGCTCAGTTTGGCTGTCGCTAGGCTCGGTGAGAAGGTACAATGCTGTGGGATTGGTCTCATAGCGGGTCAGATCTACAGTTACTCTGTGGGGCTCTACTCTGTTAGGTTGTGTTTTGGCCCCAATACTACATAGGTATAGATGGAGAAGGGATTTTGCCTTTTCAGGGGCTACCTCTTTGGATAGGTAAAGCCTATCTGTGCCTACTGCATGTATAATCAGCGTACAGAGGTAACATGACCTGGCTGATGTCTTGGAACCCACGGTGGTCGTGTGCAGATACCACTTGTTTTGTAAAAGGGCGCTGTGTAGTGCATGTGGAATGGCAGTGTTTGGTGCTGTATAATTATAGGTGATGTGGGAGAGGTCCTTACGCAAGCGCAGTGGTAATTTCTGAATAGATTCCGTTCTTTGGAAATCCATGGATGCGGTTGCACCCCTAATAAACAGAGGGTTTATAGATGTATAAAAACACACAACTTGTTGAACATTGTAGGCCTTGAGATGATGCCAGCAGAGATGTCCGTAGTCCTCTGGTGATGGGAGGTTCTTGGTTGTAACACTTCGGGGGGGAAAAAAGTATTTGGAGTAGCATGTGGTTCGAGATCGTGTTGACGGTGTTGATGTAGCAATTTCTTGGAGCGGCTTGGAGCTCTTGATCCTGTTGGGGGTATGTGTGTGGCCGCTGAGAAAGGGATGGTGGTGCACATTGAGGCTCGACTGCAGACCTGTTGGATAAGAGATAGGTTTGGTTGTGCTAAAAGAAAACAATGCACCCTTACATGTTGCCAATTATTTCTTGTGAATTCCTGCCTTTTTTTGTGATTTTAGTAGAGCACCTGAAAGTGGCCCTACCTGGGGGGGGTGAGGGGGGAGGAATGTTATTGTTTATGAATATATTATTTTAGAGGGTTGTTGGGCCTTCCCCCCCTCTGTGTCTGACTACGTGTGTGGCAGTAAAGCATTTCACAAAAGGATCTCATGAGCTTGTGGGTAATGTATTAACTGGCACCCCCAACCCTCCAGTATACTAGTGTGCACTGCTGCGTGTGGTGTTTTCGATGTATGCATGCGCAGGAATGTTTAAAGAGGGGGCATGTTGCACTGAACATTGGTCATGATCGCAATGTGCCCTGAGACCATGTATGTACCCCTCTAGACCCAGCATGTGACTTGCAACATGACCCTCCCTAGTGACGCCAGGTGTCTTGACTATGCTTTTTATCTAGAGATGTCTTTTTAGGGCTAGTTTCGGGCTTCTTTTTATTGGTCATTGGGCTCTTCCCTGGAACTTAGTATGATCGGTTGTGTCAATTATTATGAAAGGGAGGGGATCGGAGAGTTGCTCTGCGATCCCCATGTGCCTCTGATATTGCGATGTCTGAGTTTGAGACTATGGCTCCCTCCAGACAGTGTGTGTTGGCTGATTTCTAGGCCTGATACAGGGATGAGAACATGTCTGTGTTCTACTCTGCTCGGAGCTGTGATGGATCTTTTCGGGCTCACTTTTTCCCCCTGCACCCTCCTCTGCCTCGGAGCATATCTTTCCTGGGAGTTTTGGACCTGTGGTTCCCAGCTGTTACTGGAAAACCCTTGAGGGAAAGGAGAAGGTAAAATATTGCTACAAGGTGTGTTCAGTGCAAGGCCAAGAATTTGTCGAAGTTTGCCAAAATTATGGGAATGGACTGGGACGGCTGGATGTTCTGGTAAACCCCCTTGCCTTCTCCACTGACTTGGCTCCATCCGTTGCATCACAATCTGTCCAAATTCATGCGTGTGCTGAGGAGGTTGAGGGCTCCGCAATCCAACTGTTCAGGAAGCTTGGCTTCCGACACTGGAGGGCAGCTCTGTTTTGGAATCAGAAAAGGGGGCCTACATCTGGCTGGAGGCTTAGTTTTCTGGGGGTACTAACGCTGTTGGGACTACACGCCATAAAGAAATTTCGGTCCTGGCTGGGTGCCCGAGAATGGGGATCTTTCGGCTTGGTAATTGGAACCCATCCCATTTGGCTTGTAGGTGCTGACTTCTAGTTGCAGTTTCCTTACCTTAGAATTTCCCCCAGGCGTCAGACTGGATCTGGAGATGTTTCTTTGAGAAGTGCCCTTGTGCACCATCAGGTGATGTTGATCGACTCCGCGTCTGTCATTGATGTTGTGGTCGCCGTGATGACCTTACGGTCGTATATAGGCGCCACCCCAGCGCTCTGACGTCAGTTCTTTTCTTTCCGCACCAGCCTATGCGTGGATCCAAAGAGAGCTACCCTCAGTCATTTCAGTTTTAACACAAACACAGTTACGTTAATTTACCAGTGTCACAATATCAAAATGACACCATTTTTACCAGCACAAAGAAAAACTGACAGAGCACAAAAAAGAAAACGGATGACCTTGTCAGAAAAACCTTAGCTCGCTCCTAGCACATGCCATCCTAAAGCTAGGGAAAGCTCTGCCCAGTACTCGGGACTAAGTGAGCTTGATAATCTTATTGATAACGGCTCCAGGGCAAAGTAACAACAATTTATGCGGAGAAAGAAAGGAATAACTTCAACAACCAGAGGCCCTTCTTGGCCAAACAGAAGCTATCCCTAATCTCCTGGATCCCAATCATTATTGTTCTGTAATGACCGAATCACACCAAATGTCACACCCAGGTTATGCGTACCATCTGTACCCAGTGGCCCAAGCAAACACACCTCTCACTTCATTCACATACTAACAGTGTTAAGAAACCAGTAGCACTGAGATTACCTGTTTAGCCCAATCAGATTGAGATGTGGGCCCTATATCTCACCCAGAGCCTATGCGTACCATCTATGTCACGCCCAGAGTTTCAAGCGATAGACACTTCTCAAAATTGAGATGCCAGCCCTGTTTCACAACCAGGGCTTATGCATACCATCTATGTCATGCTCAGCAGTCCAAGCGATCACCCCTGTCTCACCTCCAGTGGTATAAGCGGGGCAAAAAAAAAAAAACAAGCAATATTCACCTTTCCTAGCACGCTGAATATGGAAAATGGGTGACTTCCGTGGATTACGTTTTTTCTTAGTTTGCCATATATCACATGATAGGGCTAAGGCTCTTATGTAGTCTCTTACTCTTCTGACGGCGGCTTCAGGGCAGACCTCCGACCCGCGGATTTAGCAGAACTTCTAATCAATTGTGGCGTCTGCTCATCTTGCTTGTTGAGCAAATGTGAATCCATCTGGGTGAGGTCCCCTTCCTTTGGTCGCATGCGGGTCCGAGGAACCAATCAGCTCCTATCTGGCTCGCTAAAATGTTGCTCAAATGTGAATTTACCTTTAAAAAAAAAAAAAAAAGAAGACGAGGCATTTGGCTAAACAGGAATGGCTTGTTTGAATAAACATTACAGAACTGGGGCCTGAGGATTGTCTCTCAATGTACACCAGTTTTGAGTGGTGTTTTATACATTTCTGTGCGTACCATAAAATACATAAAACGTTCCTTTCTTGATTAAGACTGCAAACAGTTATCATGGAATCATAAATAAGGTCCTGATAACAAATGCAGGTGAGCTTTGACCCTTCATGGACACAATGTGGGCCAGCGAGTACATGTCCAGATTTTCGGCCTGAGGGGAGCATGGTCGCTGTGTGTGCTGTGTTCTTACTTGCTAAGTGTTCCTAAGTGTTGGGGTTCCTCATTGGCTAGGGTAGGTGTTAGATCTGGCAGCTTTTTGGCGTATCTCCCCTTTCTTTTTCCCTTCTGACCACCTGGTTTTATGGTGTACTGGACTCTATTTTTGCTGGATTGTTGTCTATGCTCATTTTACCACTGCTAATCAGTGGTAAAGTGCAAGTGCTCCCCATATACATTGTACTGTGGATTGGTTTATCCATGATTGGCCTATTTGATTTACTAATAAGTCCCTAGTGAAGTGCACTAGAGGTGCCCAGGGCCTGTAAATCAAATGCCACTAGTGGGCCTGCAGCACTGGTTGTGCCACCCACATTGGTAGACCTGTAAAAATGAGTAAAAAATGGCTCAGACCCGCCACTGCAATGTCTGTGTGTTCAGTTTTAAACTGCCAATTCGACTTGGCAAGTGTACCGACTTGCCAGGCCTAAACCTTCCCTTTTACTACATGTAAGGCACCCCTAGGGTAGGCCCTAGGTAGCCCCATGGGCAAGGTGCAGTGTATGTTTAAGATAGGACATATACTAGTGTGTTTTATATGTCCTAACAGTGAAATACTGCCAAATTTGTTTTTCACTGTGCAAGGCGTGTCTCTCTAATAGGTTAACATAGGGGTTGCCTTTAAATATCCTTAAAGTGCAGATTCCCTTTGAGGGCAGATAAAAATGTGAAGTTTAGGGTCTCTGAACTCCCAATTTAAAAATAAATCTGTTAGTGAAGTTGGTTTTTAAATTGTCAGTTTGAAAATGCCACTTTTAGAAAGTAGGCATTTTATTGCTTAAACCATTCTGTGACTCTGCCTGTTTGTGGATTTTCTGTATGGGTCAGTTTGAGTTTGGCTGTTCACAGCTCTCATGTAGAATGTGACACAAAGGGAGCTGGGGTGTAGCCTACATATCTTGATGAACCATCTGAGCTAAAGTGGAGGGAGGAGTGGTTGCTTGCACCTGAAAGGACTGTGCCTGCCCTCACACAATGCAGTCTCCAACCCACTAGTGTGTGTGTCTGGGGCCTGGCCTGGGCAAGGAAGGATCTTGCGAACACTAGAGACTTTGCTTTGAAGTTTACCAACTTCAAAAGCAGAATGGGGTATAAGAAGAAGACCCAAAACCCCAGACTTTTAGAATCTTTCTGGAATCAAGAGGAACCTCTGCCAAGGAGAAAAGCTGGAGGAGCAGTACTGTCCGTTTGCTGTGTTGCTTTGCTGGACTGGCCTGCAGTTGCCGCTTCTGCCTTATAAGAGTGCAATGGGTGAATTTTGCTGTGTGTCCTGCTTGAGGAAAGTTCTGCAAGGACTTGGAGTAGAGCTTGCCTCCTGTTGGAGGTCTCAGGGACACCAAAGACTTCAGTTTCCTCGAACTGAAGCACTGGGAACTGTGTGTTTTGTGCTGTTCAAAAGGAGAAACCACTTCGATGCCGCCAACAACGCCGCTGGCCTGCACCGTGACCTGCCAATGCCACACGGAGTCACATTGCCCTGCTCCGCACCGTGATCTGGTCTCACCAACGCCGTTATCGGACGACTTTACTGAGCCGGTGCTCGCACCGTGATCTGTGGACCCCTGCACTCTGGCATCGCCTGCTCACACCACAGCCTAGGCATCCTGACGACGATGCTCCTGCTCACACCGGCGCTGCTGCCTGCACCGTGCCCTGTGGATACTGCTCGTGAGGTACAGGAAGCACCGTCCCGTCCCACACCGCAGCTCCGGTCCACCGACGCCAGCATTATCGACTCCAGTGTCATCACCAGGCATCCTGCCTGCACCGTGGCTGGTGGACTCCGCTCTTGAGAGTCACAAAGCACCGTCCCGCACTGCTGGCTTGGGCCTAACGACGACAGCGCTTCAGCAACGATGACGCCGCTGCCTGCATAGTGACCTTGTGACACCGCACGTCGTACTGCCCCACTTCACACCGCAGCCCTGGTCTCACTAACGCCGCTGGATGCCGTCATTGAGCCACTGCCTGCACCGTGACCTGTGGGCACCACACATCGCATCATTCCGCTTCGTACCGCAGTCCCAATGCCATCCACGCCAGCGCTCCTGAGTTCATCAGCCCGGAGTTCGATCCACAACGCGTGTGACCTCAAGTGCCTGATGACTCCTGCACCGACTCCTGAACCGACACCACGGCTCCAGCGACGCTGCTTTCCGGAGCTCATCGCAAGTATCCCTATGCCCGGTAAATCCAAGGTACTGTTTGTGGGTCTTCCCGACACCGTAGCTGGCCCAAGACGCCACAGCCGGCCAGAACTTGGTTTTGTTGATCACGATTCCGTGATAACCCCAGGTGGAGCTATCGACTTGAAGGAATCTTACAAAATACATATCTTTAGCACTGTATGTTGGATTTTTGTCGTTTTGGTCATGTTTTACCCAAATATATGTTGGCTATTTTTCTAAACCTGGTGTGGTGTTCTTTTGTAGTGTTTTCACTTATTACTGTATGTTATGTGCAAGAGCTTTAAACATTGCTTCTGAGATAAGCCTGACTGCTTGTGCCAAGCTACCAAGGGGTTGAGCAGGGGTTATCTGAGCGGGTATCTCACTTATCCTGACTAGGGTGAGGGTCCCTACTTGGACAGGGTGCAAACCGACTGCCAACTCAGTAACTTCAGTAGCCAGGCAGTAACCTCCACTCTAGTCAGAGTAAGTAAGTTACACACCAGAGATAACCTGTGCTCAAGACCACTATCCTTCTGCTTCTCTGTCAAGGTTGTTATCCAGTGTGCCTCTTCAGAATTAAACAGGGTTCTCCAATGGTCCCCCAAAGTGGATTCCCCATTCACAGGTATGCCCCTCTCCCTGTAGAACCCCTTTAACTCCCCCAAATTGTAACACAACAGGTTGTCAGGGTCACAAGTGTAAAACAACAAGAGTCCCAAGTGCAGGAATGTGAAGTAGGGGTAATAAATAAAAATGACTAATGTGAGAACAGGAGAATCACAAAATACTACACATAATGGTCTAAGTGCAGAGCTATAGTGCAAAATGAGTCCTGGTTGGCTAGGGTAAGCACCTCAGGCAGGCAGTAACCTTCACTTTAGCCAGGGTAAGATAACCTGTGCTCACCCCCTAGTAGCTTGGCACGGAGCAGTCAGGCCTATCTTCAGAGGCCATGTGTAAAGCATTTGCACAATATACTCACACCAGTGACACTTTAAATACACCACCAAGGAAACTCCACACAGGATTACTTATACAAATGTCTCTTGTATTGTAGATCTATATAGGCATATTTATCACAGACTCCTTATGCCATTCATAATAAACATGGTACACATTAGGTAATCAATGAAATGCTACTTTGTATTCTGGCGTTTTGAACATTAACAGCAATATTATCTCAGGGCATGACATGTAGCAGTAAGCAGACAAATCGCTAAGGGTTTCCCTAAGGGCATGACCACCACAGCATATTTCAGAATTACCCCTCAGGGTGAGTCAGCAGATTCAGAGTCCCCCACCCATTGGACAAGAAGTGGCACATGAATCGTAGTACCTAAACCCCAAAAATGACATCATGAGTGGATCCAAACTGGCAAGCCCACATGAGCACAGGGAGCGCTGCCCTCCTATCACACTGGTAATTAGAAATGCAGGAGTGAGGGCTCCGCTATAGAGCACAGGCAGGCCTGAGCTCCTTGTTGGTAATTTACAGTAATGGAAGATCTCATGGCCAAGCTTAGAGGAGCGCAAAAACACTGGCACTCCTATCGGGGTTATAGCCATAATGTGTCTGTGGGAGGCGGCTGGTTCCTGGGAATAATTGGGGGGGGGGGCCCTGTTGAGGTTCCCTCGTAGCATCACCGGCTATGGAGACCGTCTCCCATCGAAGATATGCAGCCATGTGGTGGGGGGCTCCTGAAGGAAGGATTGGTGGGGAGGCCTTTTTGGATCTCCCCTCGTGCAGCAATGCTCTCCCTTAGCTGCCCGTGAGTGTTTAGACTGCTCCATGAATCTCATCTGTCTTGCTGCTTGCATCATCAGTGAGGGTGGGGCTAGGGTGCGCTCACTACCTCACTCATCAAATTCGAAACACTGCTCCCCTTGCACAGCAGTTTGGAGATCCCTTGGCGGTGTCCGAAGCAAAGTTGCAGGCGCTCTGAGGGGATAACAGTCTCCTGATGTAGTGCTGAGGTCAGGGTCCTGTTGAGTTGGGCCAGTGAAATGTTGTGCTGCACCCCTCTCAGCCAGGCAGTTGGCTGAGGGGCGGTGTCAATGCCGCAGCTGCCTGGAATTAGTAGATGTAGCTCCTGCTTTTGCTCCCCTGCTGATAGCGCACGCTCAGTTTGGAGCGGTGCGAGGCTGAGGGAGAGCTTCACATCAGTTAGATGCACGCTGACTTCACCAGAAGATAGCGGAGGAGAGTACACAACACTCACCATGTGCTAATGTCTTGCACAGATAAAAGCACTCTTCCTGCACTGGATTCGGACGAAGTCGAGGACCAGGGAAAACTGCGCTGTCCCTGTGCTGGGCTCCTGGAGAGACACTCAAGGGGGGCACAAAAAGGGGTAGGCAGGCCAGCACACCAGAGTAAACAGTGGCGGTTCCTCCTGGCCATACAGCAGTACCAGGGAAGTCCAAGTCAGAGAGTACTGGCAGCAGGGCAAATAGCAGAAAGGCAAACCTGACGAGTCCTTTGTGCCACCCAGCAGACACCAGGCAGCAGGGCAACAAACAGAAAAGCAGTCCAGATGAGTCATTTGTGCAGTCCAGTAGTCCTTCTGACAGAGGTCCGGTCCCGGTTCCAGAAGTTCCACCCTCCCCCTTTCAGGGGCAGAGTCCCTTTTACTTACACTCAAAAATGCTTTTCTTCTGTGGTAATTTCAAAGGAGTCCTTTCAAGTCAAGCACAACACCCTGTCAACCCAGCCCTGTCTCCAGACATCAGTAGGGGATAAACCCATCCATTGTGTGAAGGCAGGACACAGCCTATTCACATGTAAGGTGTGAATGACCCTCCCTCTCCCCAGCCCAGGAAGACTACCAATTTGCAGATGCCTCTTCTGCCACACCGAGCCCTTCCTGTGTTATGGCTGTCTGGAAAGTATGCACCAAGTGGAGCTGTCACTCTGCCCTTAGGCTGCAAAAGCACTAAAGTTATAAGCACAGAGAAATGCCCACTTTCTCGAAGTAGCATTTCTAAAATGGTAATTTAAAAGCCACCTACACCAGTAAGCAAGACTTCTCATTACCATTCCAAACATACTAAACATGCTTACGCTATTCCTCATAAATCAGAAGACACCACATAGGCGTATGTCAAGACATTCCCAATGCAATCCTAGTAAAGGAGCAGCACTCTCAGTAATGAGGAACTAAATAGGCTGTTTGTCACAACTAGGACATGTAGTACATAAAGACATATGTCCTACCTTTTACGTACACATCACCCTGCTGATAGCGCTAGCTAGGGCCTACCACAGGGGTGACTGTGGTTTAGTAAAAAGGGAGTTTAGTCCTTGGCAAGTAGTTTGACTTGCCAAGTCACAGTGGCAGTAAAGTGCGAATGCAGGCCCTGCAGTGGTAGGTCTGAGACAGGTTTGAAATGCTACTTCTGTGGGTGGCACAATCTGCACTGCAGGCCCACTAGTAACATTTAATTTACAGGCCAGGGGTATTCCTTGTACCACTATACAAGGGACTTGTAGGTAAATTAAATAAGCCAAACAGGTGTAAACTGATTATACCAAGTTGTAGGGGAGAGAGCACATGCACTTTAGCACTGATTAGCATTGGTAAAGTGCCCATAGTCCTGAAGCCAACAGAAAGAGGGTCAGAAAAATAGGAGAAGAAAGGCAAAAAGTTTGGGGATAACCCTGCAGAAAGGTCTATTTTCAATACTAACTACATGTGGCATCTAAATTTTTGGTGTTTTTGGGAATGCACGCACCCTTCTGGACGTGTGTTTTATTGGGGCCAATCTCCTGGGACCATTGTGGTTTCACTGTGCCTATCTATGGGGTTTGATCTAAGTTTCCTGCTATATGCCATCTCACCTGTGACCTACCAGTTAGTGACCTCCGGCCTAGGTCTCAGGGCCTGCCTGACCACGTATCTACCAAATTGATGGAGAGTTCACGATGGGGGAATCGAATAATGGCGATGCAACCTCATTCTTATATACAAATGTATTGTGTGCTTGAATGGTGGATGAAGGAATGAATGGATGACAGAATGGTGGATATCAGTTGGTAAATGAAGGATGAAATGATGATGTATAGATGCTTGGATGGAAGTGACAGGAGGCTTTCTATGGAGGTTCAGGCTTACTTGCATCATGTACTTGGTGCAATGAGAGCTTCGGGTCTAGGTTGCGGGGGATATTTTAATTTTCTGGCTACTCCCTTGCTTGTCAACATGTATTGAGATGCCATGTCATCTTGTACAGGAGCGTCATTTGCATTATACCACCTCCCTGGAATCTCTGGGGAGCTGGGTGCCGTAAGATTAGTGTCCAAATGGCACTGGCTTCTGTGCCTGTTTTTCCCCTGCTCTGACATCAAAACAGTGAAAAAGTGAAACTTCTCTTTTCTTGATAGCTCTGATGAGAAAACACGTGGGTTTTTAATTCTCTACACTCTTTAAAGGCTTCATGAGGAAGCCATATAGTGCATGGTTGTACAGCACTGTGCAACAGATGACTGGGTCAGAGCTCAGTTTTACGATTTGCGGTCATTTTTAGGAGCGAGCGCAAAGCGCTGCGTCCTGTGTTGTAATCTCTCTTTGGGCTTCTAACCATGCCCATGTTACGCCAGTGACTTTCATTGGTTTGCGGGCTTGCCTTTTAAAATCCGCTTACTTTCATTAGTGAAAGGCATGCATGAGTCATGCCTTTTTCGGTGTTTAGCCCTCCTTGAGCGCACCGACCAACTACTGAATACATATGAGGCTCAATGTTTTCCGTCTGGTTTCTGGACTACTTTTTCTCTTTATTTATCAACATGATCTCCCTGAGCAATAGTCAAAGGCTTTGCAAAACATCGATCCTGTTACATAGGTAATTGCACTTTTGCCGGTTACATGGATAATTGCACTTTTGCTGATAGGTTTCACTGCGAGTGAACTTTTATTTCCCTTTGTGTGTCTGCTTTGCACTGATGGCGGCTGTTGACTCACTTATGTGTAAGTTTTACTTTTCAGTTGATATGGCAAGAAAAGTCCAGTTAGTTATGTGAAACTGTTTTATTTTTCATTTTCACTTTACGTGGCAAGAAAAGTCCGGTTAGGAGTTTACAAGGCTAATAGCTCTAACTCAAGCAAAAGAGACTCATTGCATTGGAAATGCTTGTTTTCACTGCAGATCAAAAACGGACACGCTCTCAGCGCTGATGTGTTTGACCCGCCGTGATTGTTGTTTTTTTTAGGGTCGAGCCTGCGTTGCATGCGCTGTCACGACTCACGTGCTGCTTGTGCCTGGAATTTGCAGATCTGGTGGCGTGGATCTTCAATGTTCGACTTTGGCCCAAAAAGGGGAGACTCTTTCTGGTAGCCACGGTGCTGTAGGCAATGGAGACGCCAAGAACAGACCGTGCCCTTCAGAAAATAGCGCCAGAGGGAAAAAAAACCTTAGGAAAAGGGGAAAAACCTCCAAACAGGAAGACTCCTGGAAAAAACAAGAACAAACAAACAGGAATCCAAAAGGAGCAAAGGTCAGGAAACACAGAATGCTGAAATCCAGAACCAAAAGGGGAGGAAATCAGGAGCGAAGACACTAACTGAGCAGAAAGTGTTGCAGCGCAAGGAAATGAAGAAAACACAGCCCTTATATACCAAAAGACAGGAAGTGACCCACAGGAAGTAAAAGGACACCATATTAGACAGGGAGAGGTACATAGAACAAAACAGAATAGAAACCATAGAGAATAGGGAACAATGAATGCTGGGAAGAGAAAGGTAACCTGGGAAGGGAAGAAGACATAAAAAAAGTACAACAAAAAGACCCCAGAAAGAAGAAAAGAAAGAGGACAAGAAGGAAGAAAGAAGAACAGGTAAGGGGGGTCAGGAGACCCCAGCAAGGCGGTGGAAAACGATAGAGCGAGGCCCCATGCAATGCCTGGGGCCTCAAAGTGCATGAAAGGCTGGGGGCGCGCCGCGTTTTAGAAACGCGCTGTGCGGCCCCAGCCGAACGCCCGGCTTGTGCCGAACATTCGGCTCGCGCTGCACCACGCGGCGCGACAGTAGGTCCCCCTCCCGAAGGGCCAGGTTTGAGAGGAAATAAACGGTGAAAGCGTTGAATCAGGCGAGGAGCGTGAACAGAAGATGCATCTTCCCAAGAGCATTCACTGAGAGGATAACCCTTCCAATGAATCAGATACTGAAGGCGTTTGTGAAAAAGACGAGAGTCACAAATTTCCTGTACTTCATATTCAGGAACATCATCCACGAGTACAGGAGGTGGACAAGGAAACTGACGTGAGTAAGGGTCAGGCACATAAGGTTTAAGCTGAGAAACATGAAAGACCGGATGAATCTTCCATGTATGAGGTAAGTGAAGACGGACAGTGACAGGATTGACCAACTGAAGAATACGGAAAGGCCCATAGTAACGAGGTGTGAACTTATTTTGAGAAAGACGTGAGGGTAAGAATTTGGAGGAGAGCCAGACTTTATCTTGCGGATGATAGTCTGGATTGGTAGCACGTCTCTTGTCAGCAGCCTTCTTCATATATCTCTTGGTATGTAACAAATTACATCGAATTAGTCTATGGATTTGGAGAAGGCGTTTGGAGAAATAGGTAATAGCGGGTAGAGGAGAGTTGGATTGTGGAGAAGTAGGAAAAGAGGTAGGATGAAAACCATATGAACAGAAAAAGGGAGTGACCTTGGAGGCACTATGGACTGAGTTATTGTAGGAAAATTCTGCTATAGAGAGGTAAGTGTTCCAGTTATTTTGGGTAGAATTGCAAAAGCATCGAAGATATTGCTCTAGTCCTTGGTTCAGACGCTCGGTCTGGCCGTTGGTCTGAGGATGGAATCCTGAAGACAGGGCTCTATTAATATTTAGTGTTTTACAAAAATGCCTCCAAAATCGGGAAATGTACTGAGGACCTCTATCAGATATTATGGTATGTGGAAGTCCATGGAGACGGAAGATATGATCAATGAATATTTGACTTAGTTCTTGAGAAGTGGGTAGCCTTTTCAGGGCAGTGAAATGAGCCATCTTCGTGAAAGAATCCACCGTGACCATGATGACCCGGTTTCCTGCTGATGGTGGGAGTGAACACATAAAATCAGTAGAGATGGTATGCCATGGGGCCGGTGGAACAGGCAAAGGCTGTAGTAATCCTGCCGGTCTGGTATGGGGTATCTTGATTTGGGCACATATGGGACAGGCCTGAACGTATCTTTCCACATCCAGCTTCCAGGTAGGCCACCAGAAAAATCGTGAAAGAAGTTCTTGTGTGGCCTTGATGCCTCTATGACCAGCTACAGGTGAATCATGGCACATTTTTAATGCCTTTTCTTGCACCTTGTTAGTGGGGAGGAATATCAGGTTTTGATAATAAAAATATCCTTGTTTCTTATGTATTAATGGTCTTAGTTCTTCAATGTCGTGGTCCGATAGGTTGGCGTATTCCAGTTGTACTTCTTCCAGGAAAGACTGAGCCACTCCAATGATCTTACGGGGTTCCAGAAGATACTGAGATGAGGAAGGAGTACACTCTGGATATCGGCGAGACAGAGCATCAGCCAGAATGTTTTGAGATCCAGGAATATATGTGATAAAAAAATCGTACTGACTGAAGAAAAAGGCCCAGCGGGCCTGACGACTATTCTGGCATACAAAATTTCGTAAACATTGTAGGTTACGGTGGTCTGTCCTCACCTCAAATGGTTCCTTGGAACCCATCAGAAACTGTCTCCACTCAAGGCAGGCTGTTTTCAGAGCCAATAATTCCCTTTCCAGTACAGAATAGTGTTGTTCAGCTGTGGAAAGGATATGAGACAAGTAGAAAACAGGATGTTCAAGACCATCATCCTCTTGTCGTTGGAGTAAGACAGCTCCGATGGCTCTCTCAGAAGCATCAGTAACGACTATAAATTGTTTGGTGGTATCTGGATGTCTCAAGATGGGGGCTTGGGTGAAGACTCTCTTTAATTCTTGAAAGGCTGCTTCAGCCGCCTCGGTCCAGACAAACCCTTTCTTTAAATTTTCCTTTTTTAAGGTGTGAGTTATGTGGCTAGTCAGTCTGGCAAAGTCTAGAATGAATTGTCGATAGAAGTTTGCTAACCCTAGGAAACATTGTGTTTCTTTTATGGAAGAAGGAGAAGGCCACTCTAGGATAGCTTGTACCTTTTCTTGATCCATAGCTATGCCAGTGGGACTTAAATGATAGCCCAGATATTTGACTTCCGTCATGTCGAACTCACATTTTTCTGGTTTGCAAAATAGTTGATGAGCACGAAGTCTTTGAAGAACTTGTTTCACATGGGAAGAATGGAGTTCAGGATTTCTAGAATAAATAAGAATATCATCTAGGTAGATCACGACTGTCTGATTCAGAAGGTCTGAAAACACTGAGTCCATAAATCTCTGGAAGATTGCGGGGGCGTTAGTGAGGCCAAACGGCATAACCCTATATTCAAAATGGCCAAATGGAGTCCTGAAAGCTGTCTTCCATTCGTCGCCTTCTTTTATGCGTAAAAGGTGGTAAGCTCCTCGTAAATCTAATTTAGTAAAACGTTGAGCCCCTCTGATAGCTTCTAGTATGTCCCTGATGAGAGGCAAAGGATAACGATCTTTAATTGTTATTTTATTCAGACCTCGAAAATCCAGGCAAGGACGAAGATCCTTTGTCTTCTTGGGCACAAAAAAGAGAGGAGCCCCAGCCGGAGACGACGATGGAACAATAAGACCACTCTGTATATTTTCGTCCAGATACTCTTTTAGAACTTCTCTTTCGGGTTCCGTGAGAGAGTACATCCTCCCAAAAGGAACAATTGTGCCGGGTTCCAATGGAATAGCACAATCATATTCTCGATGTGGAGGTAGCACAGGTTTCGACGGTTTTTGGAAAACATCCTGAAACTCCAAATAGTGGTCTGGGACCCCTTGGACCGTATTAATGGACATACCAGTGGCACCTTCAGTATCTAAGGATCTTTTCGGAGACCAATACTTGTCGGAAGTAAAACAGTTCTCATGACAAAATTGCGAAGACAAAGAAACTGTCCGGGTTACCCAATTTATATACGGGTTATGTCTGATGAACCACGGAATTCCAAGAATGATGGTATGGTTGGGGGACGTGATAAGATCGAAGGAAATGTGTTCTTGATGGTTTCCCACCTGTAGACTTAACATCAGGGTAGTGGTGTCTACAGGACCCGAGGATATCAAGGATCCATCCACGGTGTGTACCTGTTCGGGTACTTCTTTTGCTTGTGTAGGAACTTGGTGAGCAGCAGCCCACGTCTTGTCCATGTATATACCACTAGCACCACAATCTAGTAATGCCATAGTCTTTTCTTGACGACCGTCAGGAAGTTGTAACAGGACAGGAAAAATGAACAAGGCGGTTGTATTGTCATTAAAGGAGCTGATGGAAGGTATAGCTGTAGATCCCGTCCCCTCCCTTCTTACAGAGGACGGGAGGTGGCGTTTCCCGAAGGCCTGGGCGGACGTACAGGACAGGTACGAAGCATGTGACCAGCAGAACCACAGTACAGGCACAACCCTCTCTTGCGTCTGTCTTCTCGTTCACTAGCAGAGAGCGGACCTCGGGTAGTATCCACCTGCATGGGTTCCCCTTCGATGTCTCTAGCAGGAGTGCGAGGTTCCTCAGAACGCTGTAGGCAAGCTCGTGAGCTACTTGGCTGGGAAAACCCTCTACTCCTTTTCTTTTCCGATCTCCGTTCCTGAAGACGATATTCGATGGACAGTGCTTGATCCATCAGGCCACGAAGCTCTTCTGCTCTGGTAGAATGTACTAGTTCATCCTTTATTTCTTCTTTGAGTCCTCTACGAAATAAAGTTACCAGAGTACGTTCCACCCAAGTGGTCTCTGCCGCCAGCTGACGAAAACGGGTTATATATTGCAGGACGTCTTGCGAGCCTTGTTGGATGTCACATAGGGCTTCTTCAGCAGAGGCTTCCAATCCAGGACGGCTAAACATCTGTTTGAAGCGACTCACAAAGGTGGAATAGTCCGACAATACCGGGTCGTTGGAGGACACCATCGGGGTTGCCCAGGCCAAGGCTGGACCGGATAAGGCACTGATAAGATAACCCACCTTGGTCCTGTCGTGGGAGAATTGGGTAGGTCGGAAGGCAAAGTACACTGTTAATGCATCCAGGAACTCGCGAAGCTTGGTTGGTTCACCAGAGAAACAAGGGGTGGAAGCGGAGATAGTTGGAACATCACTGGTGCGGAGAGCCAAAGCCTGTCGTAACGCAGCATTTTCATTGCGTAGTTGTTGCAATTCCTGAGCTTGTTGCTGAATCGTGGTCAAAAGAGATTGTTCCGGATCTGCAGCAGCCGCCACTGAGTCATCCATGGTGTTTGAGGATGTCGGAATGGTTGGGCGCTGCAATCTGTCACGACTCACGTGCTGCTTGCGCCTGGAATTTGCAGATCTGGTGGCGTGGATCTTCAATGTTCGACTTTGGCCCAAAAAGGGGAGACTCTTTCTGGTAGCCACGGTGCTGTAGGCAATGGAGACGCCAAGAACAGACCGTGCCCTTCAGAAAATAGCGCCAGAGGGAAAAAAAACCTTAGGAAAAGGGGAAAAACCTCCAAACAGGAAGATTCCTGGAAAAAACAAGAACAAACAAACAGGAATCCAAAAGGAGCAAAGGTCAGGAAACACAGAATGCTGAAATCCAGAACCAAAAGGGGAGGAAATCAGGAGCGAAGACACTAACTGAGCAGAAAGTGTTGCAGCGCAAGGAAATGAAGAAAACACAGCCCTTATATACCAAAAGACAGGAAGTGACCCACAGGAAGTAAAAGGACACCATATTAGACAGGGAGAGGTACATAGAACAAAACAGAATAGAAACCATAGAGAATAGGGAACAATGAATGCTGGGAAGAGAAAGGTAACCTGGGAAGGGAAGAAGACATAAAAAAAGTACAACAAAAAGACCCCAGAAAGAAGAAAAGAAAGAGGACAAGAAGGAAGAAAGAAGAACAGGTAAAGGGGGTCAGGAGACCCCAGCAAGGCGGTGGAAAACGATAGAGCGAGGCCCCATGCAATGCCTGGGGCCTCAAAGTGCATGAAAGGCTGGGGGCGCGCCGAGTTTTAGAAACGCGCTGTGCGGCCCCAGCCGAACGCCCGGCTTGTGCCGAACATTCGGCTCGCGCCGCACCACGCGGCGCGACATGCGCTTGCGAGACACTTTAGGAGTTAGAAAAGGGCTCGGAGCCCCATCCATGTCACGTCAGTGTCTTTCATTGGTTCATGGGCTTTCTGTTAAAATCTGCTTGTTTTCATTAGTGAAGGCATGCATACGTTATGCCTTTTCCGGTGGTTAGCCCTCCTCGAGCACAGCGACCAAGTACTGAAAACATACAAGGCTCGCTGTTTTCCATCCGGTTTGGGGACTACTTTTTATCTTTTGTTCGCAGTGCGATCTCGCTTGGCAGAAGTCGAGCGCTTTGCATAACATCGCCCTGTATACATAGTTAATTGCACTTTTTCCGGTTACGTAGATAATTGGACTTGTGCCGATAGGTTTCACTAGGAGTGAACTGTAGCAGCGCGATCGCGCTGTTTTTTTCAATGTGGCAAAAAAAATCCGGTCGGGAGTTTACAACTGCTGTAACTCGGAGAAAAGCGAGACCCTATTGCATTGCAAGTACATGTTTTTAAGGGGATGGCACTCGTGCTGCTTTTTTGTCCACGGGGACTTTGCCAACGACAATTGCAGCGCAGTTTAAATTAAATTGTCGCTCGTTAGCAGGCGGCAAAATAAGCGCGTCACAAAGTTCGCACACCCTCTTTTCGGTTTCTCTGTAGATTTCCCAGATTGCAAAAGGGGCTATCTTGTGCTTTGCGCTCTTACTCACTTCTTAGGTCACATTTGTCACAGCCAATCGTGGTCTCGTTAGTGGTGGAAGGCACAAAGCCTGTGTTAGTGATACTTTGCATAAAAGCCCCACCAGTCTGCCCCTGCAGTCGTCTGGCACGTCAGGCCCGGGGTGGGGGGGCGGGGGGAGAGGAGAGGAGCGAGCAAGGGGTGCATAACATTAAAGTTATTTCATGTCTACATCCGCAGCATAAACCTTTGAAATTGAAATAATTAGCTGATTACCGGCTTTGTGGACTTTCTCTCAAGCTGTAGCATTATAAGAATTGTCACAGGAATGTCTCCTTTTTTGTCATGCTTACGTGCGATTAATGGTTTGTAAGATAAATTTTAATTTCCTTCACAAAATAGCCAAAATGTGTTTATTTTTTCTCAAAACGCAGGTTATTCCTACGAAAGACCGCATTGAAGGAATGGCTGCTTTCTCCGAGAAGCGACATCCGCATTTCACCGGAGAGTAAGGACATGAGGCCTGGCTGAGACGACCTACAGATGCCCTGACATCTCACCAACCTATCAACCACACAACCTGTATAGTCTATAGTTCTTAACTTAAAACACGATGTGTACTTTATAATGCACAGAATAACCATGCACTACAGTAGTGATATTCTCGTTTAAAAAAAAAAAAGTTTTCCTAACTCCTAACAGTGTAAAGTGCTTAACCACAGTAAAATAAATATAATTCAAGTTTTTGGCATCTAGTTTGCAGCCTGCCAATGTAAATGTTTACCAATGCTTTCGACCAGTTTGTGCAGAGATGGCAAATAAAGTGTGTCACGCTTTCCTTCACTGTACGTACACTTTCCATCTTCAGGCAGCGAAAACTTTGTTCATTTCACTAGAAAAATTAAATTCTCCTTTTTCAGAGCTATGAAGTGCCAGCAGAGAAGTGGTGGGGCTTGAAACTCCTGTACACTGGAGGTTTCGTGGGAAGGCCGTACAGGACCTGGCTGTTCATCTCTGTGCAACAGGGGACTGAGGTCTCTTTTCCAGTTATCTGCGGATTTCGCAAACCGAGAAACATGCAGTTCATTTTGTGCATCTCGCTCACTTCTACACAGTGCTTAATTTGGTGGTGGGGCCACTCCCATCCATTTTTTGGAAACCGGCGCGTATTTTTTCCTCATCAATGACCGCGAGCAAGATAGGGGAAATACAAAGGAGAAACTTGGAAGAGAAAGATGGGGAAACCCGTCGGGGAGGTAGAACGCAGGAACCTGTAGGAGACAGATAGTTGGTCGGAGTGGGTAAGGGTGTGTAGCTGGTACCGAATGTTACAGCCACGAGATCGGTTCACGACTATGCAGCCCTGGTATTCGATGCGCCGACTTTTAAAAGCACTTGCAGCGAGCTTCTGACCCGAGCTTTGGGCACCAGCCCTCATTCTATTACAAACCAAGCTCTTCTATGAAGTATCAGAAGTTAGTGGTCTCAGTAATGGTAGAAAGCTGAAAGGACGTGTTAGAGGTGTTTAGCGGATAAAAGGGACGTCTCAGTACTTTCGTGCACTAGTCCTGTAAAAGCAGCACCTTTGTGGACCTGCTCTCAAGCTGCAGTCTGAAATCTGGTTCAATCCGGCCCTCCTGGAGCCATGATGGTCACGTATTTCCGTAGTAGAAGGTAATGCTGAATGTGGTGACACTGGTATTTGACCCATAGAAACAGCACGAGGAAGTGACTAGAAGGAAGCCTGAAGGACGAGGTCAGAGGTGAAAGTACTATATTTAAAGAAACTGATTAACTTCTTATCTTGTTCAAAGAGCATATCTGATGTCATGTAGGATTAATAAAATATACCTCGTTGCCATGGCTGCCTGCCCCAGGATGAGGGAGGTGGGGTGGAACTATTGCACCTGATGTGGAATTCTGTGCACCTCTCCGCCTACCGGGTGGAGATTGTTGACTCTATCAATTATGTCAATCAACGTAATATTCTGCATACCCAAGTGACAACCTTACTGGGGTTAATCCCACGTTCAGCGAAGTATAAAGTCACATCTAGATTGATAGACTTGGCTTTGATTGGAAAGCCTCCGAGCGGGGCGCAGGTTAATCCGTGGTAGCGTGATCTCATTAAACGGTCTGGTTATGAAAGCAGGGCCCTCTTCAGTAAAGCCAAGGGTAGGGGTTCCTCAGAGATGGCGAGGGCACGGGAGGGATTTTGGACGAGGTTAGAGGGGTGGATATGATGTCGGAGGCCAGCTCTTTCCCCCGAGGGCCTGAAGTACCCCGGTTGTGAGTGTGGCGCGCAGGCTCCTTCTCTGTTTTGATTTATAGCCGGGGGGCTGCTGGTTTCAGGCAGTGGATAACGGCTGGTGAGTTCCGGTCCCCCGTCCTGACGCTACTCACACTGTGTTACGTGGCAGGCTGGCTCACCACACAACCTCTTGTACTCATTGATGCAGTCGATGCTATGCAACAGATGGACTCAGCTTGAGGGGCGTGTTATCACAAGATGAATAGCATCTATTACTGATGCTCAGGGTTGGGACGGACTGGACTAGTGCAGACATGTCGATTCCATTCCTATTGCCAGATATTCTCAAACTAATATGGTGCATGTCCTGCTTTGTTTTTATTTTTATTGTTGAAAATTCAAGACATTCTGTTTAAAAAAAAAAAAAAAAAAGGAGAAAGTAAAATAAAGTTTCAAATATTTGACAAATATTCCACAGTAACACAATTTGTGATTTAAGGCAAAAGTAACAAGTATTGTCGAAGTTCATAGGGCTCGGTTTTACCCTCTCCACCCTCCCCAAAAAATCCATCATGGCTCCTGGTGCATCACAGCGTATTGTGAATGCCTTCATTCGCCTGCCTACAGTCCATGTGTCATGACAGACCAGCGGCCTGTTTTTAGGGTCGAGCCTGCGTTGCATGCGCTCGCGAATGCGTTTCGCAGCGAGACTCTTTTGTATTTATAAAAGGGCTCGGAGCCCTGCCAACTTCACATCAGTGTTTTTTATTGGTTGGTGGGCTTCCCTTATAAAATCTGCTTGCTTTCATTAGTCGAAGGCACGCATATGGCATGCCTTTTCCGGTTGCTAGCCCTCCTCCAGCGCAGCGACCAAGTACAGAAAACATGCAAGGCTCGCTGTTTTCCATCGGGCTCCTGGACTTTTTTTTCTCTAATTTACGAGCCCGATCTCGCTTGGCAGAAGTCGAGCACTTTACTACTTGATTTCACTTTTTCGGGTTATGTACATAAATGCACTTTTGCCCGATAGGTGAAAAGTCGGGTTAGAAGTTTACAACGCGATCAGCTCTAACATGAACAAACGCGAGACCCGATGCATTGTAAATGCTTGTTTAACTTTACTGTTCTAATATGGCCAATGCTACAAAGTAGTAGGGTCTCCAAAAAAGAGAGAGTGGCTCAGTAGCACTTAGCAGTTGCTGGCCCCTTGGTGGGGGTGGGAGAGGGATAACATTAAATAAAATCATTGGCAAAGTTAATATGTCTGGCTTCAATGATTTATAACATACATAAAGGCATGACAAAATTACATTTGCATTCTTTAGCTTATTATATCCAGATTTATTGGATTTTGCAAATGTTCGATTGTAAAATAGGCACTAAGGTAGCAGGAGTGCAAGCTTCCTTCACAGAAAACAGACATCAGCAGCACCAACCTCCCTCGTGCTCAGAATAGGCACAGACAGCACCTCTGCAAGGTCCATCACAGAGGACAGGCAGCACCATTATAAGCGTACTTCACAAAACATCCAGCACACTCAGCAGTAGTGCAAATGAGCTGAAGCAGTGCGAGCTTTCCCTACACACTATAAGTGCAAGCCTGACTCATACACAGTACTTGTATAGGGCAGATAGAGGCAATGCAGGCTCTCTTAACCCAGCCCGGGTTCTTCAAAAGGGAAGTCGCCATGCAAGCACAGAGTGAAATATCTGAACAAATAGAGCAGCAGAGATGCAGTGTATTTACAACCAGGCCGAGGACTCTTCAGGTTAATGAATACTTCAGCATGGACACAAATGTCTCTGTTTGCTCTCAAATCACATCGGTGAACTGCGTAAATGCAAAACAGAAAAAGTCCAAAGGTATGGAAAACTTTTAGTTTATGGATCACAGTGCACAGCAGACATCTCTTGAAAACTGTAGGTCATTCACTTTGTTCCTCTCCCGCACCAAAAGAGATGTAGCTTGAAACCTCCCGCCCATGGCCTTCAGTGTCGCCACTGAAGACTGGCTGCAGGGAGGAAGAGCGTGAGAACTTCTATCACTGTAGAACTGTGGGCCTTAGGCACCTGCAGCTTCCGGAAGACACTGACCCCTGTCTCCCCCTTTCACCCACGCCCTGGTCCGCACCACCACCCCCACCCCAGGAAGTGAGAGCAGGCCCTGAGGTCTGACGCCTTGCAAGAAACCACGCCTACCTCTCCTTCGACCACTGTGCAGAGAAAGAAAGAGAGGACACCGCTGGAGAGTGTCAACCAGTGAGGGAGCGCATTGAAGGGTGGTGTCGGTTAAAAAGGGGGCAACCACTGAACATGACCCATGGAAATTTAGATTATTTGTGTATTATTTACTAACAAACCCTTGAGGACTACTACCCAGTGAAAGGGGAAGCACCCCTTTAGGACTGCCCAGTAGAGCGAGCGAACACCACTGGTGACTGACAGGTCATAAGGGATGGAAGGAGTACCGTGCCGCCTGACTTTCTCAGGGAGAGAAAGAGAGCTCTTAGTGACTGTTGATGCTAGGGTGGGGTTAAGGAAAGCCATCTCGTGGGAGAGAGGAAGAGCTGCCCCCGCCCCTCCAAAAAAAAGGAACTTCCCCAAGTAAGACAGGCGGCATCCGAGAGGACTGACACAGTGAAGAGGGTAACAGGCCAAGTAAACAAAATAATCCATTGGAGGACTTACCTCCCAGGGAAGCTGAAGGGAAAGAAAGGCAGAGTGATTTAGGGATAGTCAGGAGAAAGAGAACAGGAGTGTAGAGAGACAGAATGAGGGCGAGACAGGAGAGAGGGAAAGGGGAAGGTAGTGGCAGAGACATTGAGAGAGAGCAGCAAAAAAAGAGATATAAAGACATTCTGGAAGAGAGTGCCACAAGCAGTGAAGCAAAATGGAAAGCAAGAGCAGTAGAAATAGGAAGAGATAAGGGGCTGGGTGGAGGTGAATATTTGAGAGTGGATATTACTCCTTTTAAGTACAATTGGGGAAATCTATTCCTTATGCTGTGTGGCTGTAAACACCAATCATTGCTAAGGATATGGTCTTATAATGTTCTCGCTATATCGAATGGGGCTCTTTGACACCAAAAACGCTTGTCCTTCCTGGAAAGATCAGCTTCCTGATCAACTCTGCCGCCTATGTGGCTGCTACCAAGAATCCTTGCTGCACGTTTTTTGCACCTGCCCGACATTGGGTCTGGAAAGAAGAAAGCTACTAAAACAGCAGTTCTTAACCCATAACATTCACTCCCGCCGACTGGCTGTAATAACTTGCCTCAAGGGCAAGTCAATTCCATTCTGTTGCAGGGGGGAGAAGCTCTTACAACAGTTCTGCAAGAAACTGACCAAGGTTAACCAGGCACATTGATAATTTGTAAATGACAACTAATTTGCCTTATCATCTCCTTAGGAAAATAGTTTTCTAAACCTGTCCAGGTAATTACCTGCTTCCTCTTGGATTTGATTAGGTAACATTGTTAAACATCGCGTAGAGTCTATTGGTCAAACATTCAGAGGGTCGAGATTGATAACCTGTATTTGACGGGCCACATACTGTTATTTTTTCAGGAATTCTGCTTTCTTAGGACATTGCAGATAAATCGTTTTCTCTCTGAATATGTAGTTCCATTAATGACTATTATAAATCTGGTCAGGTTGGCCTTCCAACGACCATAATTATCTTTCCCTATTGTTCTAATACTGTTTTAAGATTGTAGCTTTTGCATTTGATACTTCGTTTAAATTTAGCGTTGTCTGAAATTGCATTTTTATTTATTTTATTTTATTGTATTACATTGGTTTTTATTAATCAAGCAATAAAGTATAACATACATACACTATTTCATTTTCCAGAGCAGGGAAACAACAAGAAATAAACAACACAAGCAATAAACACAATACATCTTTATCAGCTGATAGTCATTTGCGCTGTCACCAGCATTAAATATGATGCGAAAAATGGCCATGTGAAATAATAGATTGTTTCATTTGAATGTTACAGTATTGGCCTCGTGATTTAATGCTCATTTCATTTGCAGTAAATAGGGCTTCTCGAGGGAAAATGCATTTCCCTGGGCTATTCTTTTTCACAAGTCTTTCTGCTATCGTTTCTCCAAGGATCTTTAGCCAACTAGTTATCTGATTTACAGCAGATCATGTGTTTGGTGCATGAATCTGTTGACTGGCAGTTGAAATGTCAGCAAACATCCGAGAAATGTAGTCTTAAAAGTCCCCGAGGATTAAATGAGATTCCTGAAGGCCACTCATGCCATCACTGTTAATATGTATTTGTCTATTAAAAATTAGATTCTGCTCCCGTTTTGCACAGATAATATGTTCAACCCAGAAACAAATAAATACTTTTTCAGCCAAGGAAATCGAAATAGTGTCTTTGTAGCTGTAGTCCTGCCTAGCCCAGAAAAGTTTCTAAAAAAGAAAATAATGTTAGTGTGATCTTGCAACACAAAATTTAAGGGTGTATGAAATGCACTTTTACGCTGTGTACGTTTTTGGTTATTCAGGCATGTAACTGATGAACGATCACTGTCAAAAGTGAAAACGTCATGGGGGGAATTTAAAGAACAGAGCACCTCCCTCCTCCCCCGATTTGCATATGGAACATTGACTATGGGGTTTAAAATAAAGGTTTGAAATTCTAGGCAAATAAGCGGGAGGAGTGAGGATAGTTGGAAGCTATTCGAGGTGCGCTTTGCGGGTCTTCTTTATAAAGGCAGTCGTCTTCAAGTAGTGTTGCACCCAGAATGTCACTCTAACTAAAAAGAAAATGAGGTGTGACCCAACCACATCTCCTTCAGCTTACGATCCTTTGCAGTTAGAAGTCTTATGGAGCATAGCGAGTGGCACCTGGGCACAAATGTTCTCTCAGGACCTCTTAGCAAGAGGTAAGAAGTGAAATATAAGGATTGTTAGGCTTTTCTGTGGATAAACTGTACCAGCTGTTATTCCAGTAATTGTCTGTAAATGTTTAGCTAAATGCAGTATCTTTGCCAGGTGGATGGCCACCAGGAGTCTTCCCAGGCTGATGTGGCTGGTCCCAGGATGAGGATCTCAGTCTTGTCAAAGTTGAGCTTGAGGCAGCTGTCCTTCATCCATGCGGCGAAGGCTTCCATCCCGTTGTGGAAATTCTTCTTGGCAGTAGTGTTTTTTCGGTCAGTGAGACGATCAGCTGGGTATTGTCAGCATAGGAAATGATGTTCAGCCCATGGTTCCTGACGATGGATGCAAGCAGGCCATGTAGAAGGTAGAGTGAAGGGCTCAGGGAGGAACCCTGTGGAACTGTGCAGCTGATCTCCATAGGTTCTGACAGGTAAGGCGGGAGTCTGACTCTCTGTGTTCTGTCAGACAGGAAGGAGCATATCCATTGTAGGGCCTTTCTGTGGATGCCAGCTGTGTGGAGTCTGGAACAGAGGGTGAGGTGCGAGACCATGTCAAAGGCGAATGATAGGTCCAGTAGGAAGAGGGCTGCTATATAGCCGTGGTTGAGGAGCAACAGGATGTCATCTGGGGCAGCGAGGAGGGCAGTCTAGGTGCTGTGGTTGTTCTTGAAGTCTGATTGGGAGGTGTCCAGGATGTTGTTTTCCTCGATGTGCTTACCGAGCTGAGCGTTGATGGCCTTTTCGAGGACCGTGGCTGGGAAAGGCAGCTTAGAGATGGGGCGGTAATTCTTGAGGTCAGGGGGGTCGGCCGTGGGTTTGTAGCAGAACTGTAGTTTGTAGCAGAACTGTTAGCCAAGAAGCTTGTTTTACTATCTAGAAAATGGTGAAAATTAGTTCTAGTTCCACTACGATAACCTTCACATGCACCTTTTAGATGCTGCAGTATGATTTGTAGCCATGCATTAACACCTCACAGCATCATCAAATAAGACATGATTGCAGGCACATTCAAAAGTTTTTTAGATTCATAATTCCACAGATTAGTCCATGTAAGCCTGGAAAAGTCAGCAGTTGTGCCTGCCTGCAGTCTGTGGTTAGTGAAATTAAACACTCACTGTCGCACCCTGACCTGGGGGGCACAAATCAGACAGGAGCAACTGGGCCTCGACTGAGGGGAAGGAGGTAGTTTCCCATTGATGTACTGAGTTCGCCATACAATGGATCTTCAAACTGGACCAAGTCCAACCCCTTCCACACTTGACTCTCAGGCTAACAAGGCCAAGCAGTCACAGACGTTTCAGGAAGATTAGTGAGGAGTGATTGAGCGCCGCACTCAACAATCAACACAATAATTCTAATATCTAGCCAAGTGCTGGTCTTCACAAGACAGAAAGGACTTTAATCACACAGTTGTACTAAGTACTAGACACCTAATAAGGTCACAATTCAGTGTTACGGAGTACAATTTAAAAAAGTTAGGTCCAATCAGCATCATTAAAATCATTGAACATGAAAAATTTCTGAGACGTTCATAGTCACATATTCACATTTAAAGCAAAAAAGTGTATTTTGTATACATTGCTCACTTAAGTCCACGACAGATGTGGCTATGCGGAAACTGACGAGTGCATAAAATGTTGACACAAAACACAACTGCAGCTGATGATATCGTCACACACAGAAAGTAAAGCTGGAAAATTACATGAACTGAGCTACCCTCATATTGATGCTTTATACACACTTTGCTGTGATCATAACCGGATTCACTTGCTGACAAGTCTGCATTGTTTCACTATGGCTGTGAAAAACCTATAGAGTCTGAGGCAGACTATGGGCCTGATTCAAAGTTTGGAGGAGGGGTTTACTCCATCACAAACCTGACGGATATCCTGTCTGCCATATTATGATTCCATTATTTCCAATGGAAATTGTAGTATAGTGGATGGGATAGCTGTCACGTTTATGATAGAGTAACCCATCTGCCAAACTCTAAATCAGGCCCTATGTCAGTCTGGAGTAGACAGAGAAATTCCATCACTGTCTTGCAGAGTCCTCGATAGAGGCTTCAGAATGCTTGTTCTTGGGTCCCTGTCCAATTTGCAGGAAAAAAAAAACACAAATGTAGCTGAGACTGTGAAGTGGATGAGTCACAAGGACAAGGTATTAGATCACTGTTAGAGTAGACAGCAGAGGGATTAGACACCAGATAATATGCCAAGCCTAGTCTGAATCGTGTTAGGTAAAACCTATGCTGACACAGCACTTTGGCTAGATATGGCTCCCCTCGAATTGTGGTACTCAGCAGAAAATATAATTCAAGATGTTTCTTTTTTAGTTCACTTCCTGCCCTTTTCTCTATAGCTAGGTTTAAAAGTTCATTTTTTACTACAGTTTTGGTACAACAATTAATGCTATGCAGATGTTCATACAGGTTCATCCTTCCTATGGCCTGAAGATCTTCCTTTGTGCATCATCCATTTAACAATTTGGATAGTTCTAAACAACCTGCAATTATCATTTGGCTGAACGAGGCTTCGGGCCTGGACCATAGAGAAAGCCATAATAAAATTGGTGCGGACCTTAAAATATCTTTTATAAAATGAAGTCCGAGCTCCTTGTGGCATATTAAAGTTGATATACTATTAGGGAGCATTAGGAGTCTTCACAGAAATCTATTTTCAATTACCTGAATTTGTGAATGGTCAGTGTATCCCCAAACCCGGTACCGTAGGAGGCAACCAGTATAGATTTTGCCTTGTAAATTTGGGTCACCATGTCAAACAGCATAAAGCCTAGTTTATAGGCAAATTTAAACTATGTGGCTATGGTCTGTGCAAATTGCATTGATTGTACAGTCAACAGGTGCTTCCAGAGGCTGTAAATATCGAAAGGGGAACCATAGGTAGGTATAAGTAGGGACACACTGAAGTGCCGTACCGCCTATGTGAAAAGGAGTAATCTTACTCTAAGGGCGACCGCACACCATGGCGCATTACTTCATTTTATTTGTCAACAGACCTAAATCTGACATAAAAGCCAGAAATCTATCCAGCAACCTCAGAAGTCCTCATCCTGTTCTTGCCATGAGTACACAATCATCAGTGTACATTAAAATTGGAGTCAATCTTAACCTCACCCTTGATGAATCCATTTTGACCTCAGATAAGTATTTGTCAAGGTCATTTATATAAAAATTAAAAAGAAAGGAAGGCCAGTACATACCCCTTTTCTTATTTTAACAGGTGACAAACACTCACCTATGGGTCCAAACTTGACACTACCTTCCACCTCCTACTGGAGCTGTAATAATAATTGCACAATTTTTGGGTTGTTAAGCATGTTGTACAGCTTGCTTCTCATCAGGCTGTCGAAGGCTGAGCTGAGGTCCATGAAATTATTTGATTAACATGGCTAGCCAGTTTTTGTCTTTGAGTTTATTTGTAACCAAAGTAACTTTGCAGGATAAAAGGCTCAAGACTAGGCAATAATGTTAGTGATCTTAACACCAGCTGACTTTTGGTCATAGTCACAGGATCTGGCCACGTCCTTGGTCCCCCTGGGAGGATTGGTTGCAAAGCACAAAGGTTCTCCATGAGCAACACTGTCAGTGATGGATAGATGATCACAAATGTCCAACATCTGGGTTCCCACCTCAGATAAAGATTGGCAATAGTTAGGCCCAGATTTGGGGTTTTCAATAGTAGTAAATTGGAAATGGGAAGCCTGCATCACCCCAGAAAAATAAGCCTTGGTAAGTCCTATGGTCGCAGCTAATAGTTCTTTAGTGCCACAGCCTGCATGGGCACAGGTCAGTCAATTGAACTTTTCAAGGATGGAAAAACGGTTTGTGTAGGAATGGTGTGTCGAGCCCAGATCTATAGAAATACCCTAATGGTACTAGCTGAATCCCAGTTAAGAATCCTTGGGTGCTGAAAAACCTATACAGGATATGTCCCACTAGTTGCATGTCACAGAAGCTGATTACAATGAAATGTCCTGATTCCTTCTTTTATCTTTTGCCAACCCAGTACACTCTACGAATGCCTATTATGGCTGTGGACAGGATGTTGCTATTGATGGTCCTGTGGGACTTGCTAAGCCAGTGAATGGCCTTATGCTTTAGCTGTTGGTCGGTTTCAAGATGGCTAGGACATAAAGTGCATGCAGATGTGCCACCAGATGACTGCACACCACCACAGTAAAGCCCTGACCCTCTATCCCATACAGAGAGAGATAATGCAATAATTTACAGCTCCACAGAAACACATATGGAGTGAGGGGCAACCAGCTTGTAAAATGATTCTCTATGGTCACACAAATTGGCTTCCAGTTAACCCTCCGATCCGTTCTAAGTTTTCTGTAGCCCTCTGTAAGTAAACTGCTTGACTATTGCTCAGGGCCTCATCATCACTAGCAGAAACCTCAGAAGCTTCAGTGGGACGCCACTACGGCAGTCTGGGACTACTGCCAAAAAAGCATACTGCTCCTAGAATTTTGTTACCATATACAAAATCTCCTTTGGAGTCAGCAACCTAACTGCTGCAAGTCCTTTCACCATCCTCCACTCATGGGTCACACAGCAAGATGACACCAAAGTGCTGCATCCCACTCCCGCATCCTCCATATCCCTGATCTCTAAGGCAACCTAGATTTTCCCACTCAGGGAGCATAGGGACGAGGAGGGGCTGTTGGGATACCAATAAGCAAATGAGCAGAATGGAGTCTGGTTCTGCTCATTTACTAGTCAATATCCCATCAACACCTGTTTTTCTAATTCAGAGGCCTTATCCACATGAACCTTAGCTTATGCACATGCTGGGCAATCAGTGGAGTACTGTATCTCCCTGGCTTCTTCTTTACTGCCCTGCTCCTCTTCCTTCACAAGCCTAGTCCTCTACATCCCCAAACCTGGTCCCCCAAGTCCATAACCCGGGGAGGATAATCCTAGGCAGCCCTGGGCACTTGCTGGATCTTGGTTTAACAAGAGTAATGGCCATCATTCATGCTAGCCATGAGTGACAACAGCCGACCAATTCACCCAAAGGGAGGTCAGTTGTGAGATCTCAGACATGAACAAGTAGATTAAATATAATCTTGCAGCCTGCTTCACTGCTTAGGAACTTGTTAAAAAGGTTATGAATTCTGGGCTAATGGTCCACACATGCACAAAGTGACAGTGCCTAGGCATCTCCATCCGCCTACCAAGCATAGTACCTGCAAGCACCTCACGCCATCTGAACCAGAAAAAGTGGGACCCTTGGTGAGCGGTTTAATAGGTTGTTGCAGCCCATGCTTAGTAATGTGAGCCCCATGATGCTGGAAGAAGTGGGGGTTATAACACCAATTAAAAAACAGTGACTGGAGTTGTGGTGCCATAACTCCCAAGCAAAACCATTGTCACTCATTTGATTCCTTTATATCCCACAAAGCATCATCTCATGCTGCTGGCCTCTTTGTTCCACTGACTGTGAGAGAAGACAGTGGACAAGTTTCTGATTAGCTGCGTGTACTGTGGGAGAAAAGGGGCTGATACTCTACCTGCCTCTGTTGGACAGAGAGACTGTCTCTCTCCTAGGTCCATTGATCTCTCTCCTTTATCAGTTTGTCTCTCTCCTCCTCGGTCTCTTGTTCACTTTTCTGGAGTGTGTGGTTTTGTGTGTGTCTGTGTGTATATCTTTCTCTCTCTTTCTGTCAACCCCTATTGGTGTGTGTGTGTCTCTCTCTCTCTCTCTCTCTCTCTGTCTCTCACTTTGACTGGCAGCAGTAGGTGGTTGCATCTGGGGTGGCCAATAGAAGCATCCTGGATAATGAGTGTTGCGCTACACGAGCACACAAGGTCACAAAGTTAAAAGGACCAAAAGAGTAAGAGAGAAAGAGAGAGAGCTACAGAGAAACAGAAAACAAACAGAAAAAGTAGGCATGATCAAAAGTCCATGAAAATGCACAACTTGGAAAGAGGTAAAGACCGAGAGAAAAAGAGAAATGTCAAATAGAAAGACAGCTCTAGAAAAAAGAAAGAGAAAGCAATATAAGACCTTATCCTTAGAGATGACAGATGTTTACAACCATACAGCATAAGGAATAGTTGTCCCCAACTGTACTTAGTGGGAATAACATCTACCCTTTATAAGACTATATAATGAGAGGTAATAAGAAGTGTTTACAGCATAAGGAATAGAGGACCTGTGAGATCTTGGTGGACGAGTTACTCCATCACAATGGTGATGGATATCCCGTCCGCCGAAATATAAATCCCATGGGATATAATGGGATTTATATTTCGGCGGACGGGATATCCGTCATTGTTGTGACTAAGTAACTCATCTGCCAAGATCTCAATCAGGCCCAGAGTTCCCAAACTGTAGAGGAAATAACATCTACCCTTTATGAGGTCAAATCATTCGAGTTGATAAGTGTTTACAACCATACAACATAAGATCCCTCGACACACCCCACCCAAACAAACCACGCAAACAACTTCTGCTTCATCCTGGACTCATAACTCACCATGACCCGCCAAGTCAACTCTGTCACATCCTCCTGCTTTCACACACTCCAACTTCTCCAGAAGATCTTCAAATGGATCCCAAAGGACTGCCACAAAACCGTTACCCATGCCCTAGTTATCAGCGGACTCAACTATAGAAAAGCCCTCCACACTGGCATCACCCAGAAAAACCTGAAGAAACTACAGCACATCCAAAATGCCTCTGCCAGACTCATCCTGGATATTCCTCACCGTAAACACATCTCCAATCAAGCAAAAGACCTCCACTGGCTTCCTATCAAGAAAATAATTAACTTCAAACTCCTCGTCCATGCACACAATGCCCTCCACCACCTAGGACCTGCCTACCTCAACCAACACATCACCTTCTACTCCCCCACCAGACCTCTCCACTCAACAAGCACTAGCCACCGTACCACGCATACGGAAGACCTCAGCAGGTGGAAGATCCCTTGCCTTCCTCACGGCAAAGAGATGGAACACCCTGCCCCTGCACCTCAGGTAAGCACCATTGCTATCTCAATTCCAGAAGGACCTTAAAACCTGGCTCTTAAATTGAAGCTGAGGACAAACCCCACCCCTTAGCGCCAGGAGACCCTTAAGGGTGAGTAGTTGCGCTCTATAAGCCCTGATTTCTTTAAAATGATCATCGTGCTATGCACACAGAAAACATTTATTATGAATCCTTTTTACAAAGCCTAAATCCTGTTCAATTTAAACAAATGTTTTTTTTCTTTTCATTGTGAGTTAGAGTGAAAGATACACTTGTTAGAAAAAGAAGATGATTACTTTCTTGCAGTAGCAGAAGCAGGCATGATAGTCTGCAATTTTAACTAGCAACAAGACTCTTTCAGGTCTGAGAAACAAAACCACCCAGTCCTACGTGGAGCTTAAACATAATGAGATTGGTGATGATAATGATATTAATAAGCCACTGTCACAGCTGCCAAATCTAGGACTGTTAGCTGAATATGCTGCACCATCACTATTAGCAGCTGAAGTAACAATGCCACTAGCAGGATTAGAAGGAGCAACTGCAGAGTGTGGTTCTTCATGAATATGGAGGTGCTTCACTGTTCCAATGGTGAAAGAAGCACCCATCTTCACCTGAAACCTTTGCAGTACTTAAGATCAGAGTGTGTCACCAACCCACTGTTTGCCTTAGAACCTCAACACCACCCACAGACTTGAGAAGGCATAATGGAATTTCCCAGGCTCACAGTTCAGCGACCCACATACCACTGCAGTAACTTTGGATCCAATCACAACAGCAAGAATAGGCATAGTAACTGATTGTGTGTCATCAAGAAAATTTCATAGATACTCTTTATTGTGTTCTGTTATGTGTATCTGTGCAGTGCACATATCACCTGAGAAGGACAGTGCATCCCTGGCATGCGGCCTATAACGAAAGTGCCTGGGTTTATACTTTTGCAGAAATCAAGGACTGAGCTTGCAGCTCTGGTGTACAGGGGGCGGTCATTCCAGGCTTTGGGGTAATGGTTCGACAGTACATGCCTGCTGCCTCTGGCTTTTCTGATGCAGGGGATATGAGTGAAGAAGAACCTGTCGGAGATGAGATTTCTGGTAGGGGTGTGGAACCTGAGGCAGCTGTTCAGGTATGGAATGCCTTGATTATGTAAGGCTTTGTCTGTGTGAGAAGCTTGAATATTGGGTGCTTGTGGACTAGGAGCTAGTGGAGGTCTTTGAGATGTGTAGAGAAGTGAGTGTGGTATGGGAGTTTAAGCATGAGCCTGGCTCTGTGTTTTGGATGCCTTGAAGTCTCTTTGTGAGATGTATGGAGATGCTGATGTAGAGTTGATTCCCATAGTCCAGCTTGCTGGTAACCAGGCTGTCTCTGAGGAGCTTGAGGGTGTGGAAGCTGGAGCAAGCGACTGAGGTGACCTGGTTGGTCATCAAGAGTTGTTTGTTCACCACTATTACTAGGTTCCTGGCTTGGTTATATGTGTTGGGTGCTGGGCTTAAATAAGCTGACCACCATAATGCAGTTCACATTGAGGTGTCTTATTCAAAGAGTACCACTTCTGTCATATCAGAGTTAAGCTTCAGACAGTTGGTCTTCATGTCCGATTTTGGACATGCAGATGGTGAACTTCTTCCGTGTGTTGGTATCATCGGAGAGGGAAAGGATAAACTAGTTGTCATTGGAGTACAAGAAGATGCTGATTCCAGGGGCTCGGATGATGGTGGCAAGCAGTATAGTGTAGACATTGAACAGAGTGAGGCTGAGGTATATGGTGCCAGGTTGACTGGTAGGGTGCACCTAGTGAATAATAAGCTGTTCGATCTTGGGGCTGGTCTATGAATGCCTGCTTTGTGTGGGCATTAGATGAAGATGGGGTAGCAGACGGTATTGAACACAACAGAGGTCAAGCAGGATCAGTGTTGGTGTATTTTCTCTGTCCATGATCATATGGATGTCATTGGTGGCTGCAATGAGGGTGTTCTCACTACTGTGATTATGCCTGAATCTGAATGAGAGGGGTTTAGGAGGTGGTTGTCATTAAAGTGGTTGGACAGTTGTTTGTTGACCAGTTTTTCCAGGACTTAGGTTGGTAAGGAAAGGAGGGAGATTTGTCTGAAGCTTGTGGGAATCTTGGGGTCTAATGAGGGTTTCTTGGAAAGGTGGCATGGTGGCATGTTTCAAGGCACTTGGTAAGTTAGCAGTGATGAGGGAGTCGTTAAGTATGTACGCGAGAGTGGTTACATTCTCTGTTGAAGATGAACTGTTCACATGGGTCCGAGGGGGCTTTCGGGTGGATGGAGCACATGTTGCTGACGGTGTCTGATGTGGTGATACTGGGCCAGCAGGTATAGAGGTTTCTGGAGTATTCTTCTCATTTGGGTAGGAGGGCAGCTAGGTCCAGTTGGGGTCAAATTTGTAGTAAATGGTGCTGATTTTATTGCTGAAATAATAAGAGAGATGGGTGACAGTTGTAGAGCTGGTGGTGGGGGAGGCGAGGTCCTTTCCCACGGTGAAAAGCTCTTTGGCACTGTTGGAGTTGTTCTCAATTTGTTCTGTCAGTTTGGTGGATCTAAGTTTCCGATGGTTGAACTGGAGGGGTGATCTATAGATGCTTCTGTCATTTTTTTCAGAATGTGTCTCAACCAGCATTCTAGTTGCCTGCAGTAGCATTTAGAGAGTCACACATCCTCTGTGTACCAGTTAGCTTGAGTCTCATCCTAAGGCTGATGATGTTGTTGAGCAGACCTAGAGGAGAGATGATCCAGGCAAAGAAGTTGTTGATTGAGCTGGAGACGTTGCCTTGGTGCTGATGAATGCAGGCTTAGACCTCTGTGGTCAAGATTACCTCTAGGATCATGTTACAGTTTCGTTGGGTGGTTTTGGTGGATACAGTTCCACATTGGTTGCGGAGGCATGGGTCAAAGTGGATGAGTGAGTGATCGGTCCAGGTGAGGGGGATGGGCTTGTCCTCCATCATGTCTGTCAGTGAAGTTTGTGAAACCTCAGTTGAGAAGATGTCCTGCAGTGTGGGTGGGTCCTTTACTCATTGCAAGAGCCGGAGTGTGCTCCGGTGTTACAGGACGGCAGCCGGAGAACCAGCGCAATGGCTAATCAACACCACTGTATCTCCTGAGCCTGCCTCCGACTATACTGAGTGTGGCATTTATCTATTTGCACAATTTGTCTCTTTTGCCCTCAGTGTGGATAGGGAACCACTGCTGTGCACTGACCGGCCTAATACCACCTTCCTCAAGCTACTTTTGTTGCTCATATTATGGATAGTAGAGTTTGGAGAAAGATTCCTTCACTCTCACTGCTCCACCTTGGGGGCATTCTGCCCTGGATTGATCACACTGTTGATAGAACCCAATATTCCATCAAGCATATAACTCTGACTCCCCAGTCCCTATTTCTTATCCCGCCCCATTACACAGGAGTGCCCGAACCTACAATTTGATAGCAATAGTGCTTCACAAAAAATGAAATATAAATAAAACGAGTTGAAGGCCAACATCAATGAACACATCTTTAAGAAGCATTACCACTACTATTTAATCTTTTGGGTTTTAGAACAAAATGTCAAAAATCTCCTCTCTTTCACATGCACAACCTCTTTCTCCTACTTGCTGTCCTCTTCCTTGCGGCTGTGTCTCATTCTTGGGGCAGCATTATTGCCAATCTACCATCTTAATATTTTGTGCCATCCTTTGGAAAAATAATGACTCATTAGTTCAGTGATGAGACAGTGTTAGTCTTATTGGTTGTCAATGGAATGGATGTCCCTTTCTAAAGATTTAAGGAGGGTGCTGACTAAGTAAAGTGATGTATCAAATCTTCACTAAACGGAAAAGCTGCAACAATGTCAAAGACCAATGTTCGTGATGCTCCTAAAAGTTGATCACAATGAAGTTAAATAAATTATGAGCAATACTATATGAGTGTTGTGCTTCGCCGTATACTTCAGTAGGGTGATCAATTAACTGCTTGCTGAGGATGGAACAATCATGTTCCAAGCAGCGGCAGTTGTGTGCTGAGGGCGGAACAATTCCATCCTCTGAACTTGATCAGGACATCCAGATCACTGTACTGGGGGTGAATGTTTGACAATGTTCAGCATTCCGTCCATCACTTGTTGTTTTTGCTTTGTCGCCCTAAGTGGGAAGGGTATGCCCAGACGTGGGTCCCGTGCTTCCCATGCCACTGGATTCAAGCTAGCCTGGCTGATGAGGGGTGAAACCCCGAAACCGGTCCCAGGATGCTTGTTTCCAGTCCAGGGAAGACCTGGCCTAGCAGTTCGGGCTGGACTGTTCCCATGGGGAACAGGGTCAAGACTGATTTGCATATGGCTGGGTCCAAACTGGAATGGCATGGGCAGCAAAAAAATGATGGATTTAGGCCCAGATCACTGTACTGGGGGTGAATGTTTGACAATGTTCAGCATTCCGTCCATCACTTGTTGTTTTTGCTTTGTCGCCCTAAGTGGGAAGGGTATGCCCAGACGTGGGTCCCGTGCTTCCCATGCCACTGGATTCAAGCTAGCCTGGCTGATGAGGGGTGAAACCCCGAAACCGGTCCCAGGATGCTTGTTTCCAGTCCAGGGAAGACCTGGCCTAGCAGTTCGGGCTGGACTGTTCCCATGGGGAACAGGGTCAAGACTGATTTGCATATGGCTGGGTCCAAACTGGAATGGCATGGGCAGCAAAAAAATGATGGATTTAGGCCCAGATCACTGTACTGGGGGTGAATGTTTGACAATGTTCAGCATTCCGTCCATCACTTGTTGTTTTTGCTTTGTCGCCCTAAGTGGGAAGGGTATGCCCAGACGTGGGTCCCGTGCTTCCCATGCCACTGGATTCAAGCTAGCCTGGCTGATGAGGGGTGAAACCCCGAAACCGGTCCCAGGATGCTTGTTTCCAGTCCAGGGAAGACCTGGCCTAGCAGTTCGGGCTGGACTGTTCCCATGGGGAACAGGGTCAAGACTGATTTGCATATGGCTGGGTCCAAACTGGAATGGCATGGGCAGCAAAAAAATGATGGATTTAGGCCCAGATCACTGTACTGGGGGTGAATGTTTGACAATGTTCAGCATTCCGTCCATCACTTGTTGTTTTTGCTTTGTCGCCCTAAGTGGGAAGGGTATGCCCAGACGTGGGTCCCGTGCTTCCCATGCCACTGGATTCAAGCTAGCCTGGCTGATGAGGGGTGAAACCCCGAAACCGGTCCCAGGATGCTTGTTTCCAGTCCAGGGAAGACCTGGCCTAGCAGTTCGGGCTGGACTGTTCCCATGGGGAACAGGGTCAAGACTGATTTGCATATGGCTGGGTCCAAACTGGAATGGCATGGGCAGCAAAAAAATGATGGATTTAGGCCCAGATCACTGTACTGGGGGTGAATGTTTGACAATGTTCAGCATTCCGTCCATCACTTGTTGTTTTTGCTTTGTCGCCCTAAGTGGGAAGGGTATGCCCAGACGTGGGTCCCGTGCTTCCCATGCCACTGGATTCAAGCTAGCCTGGCTGATGAGGGGTGAAACCCCGAAACCGGTCCCAGGATGCTTGTTTCCAGTCCAGGGAAGACCTGGCCTAGCAGTTCGGGCTGGACTGTTCCCATGGGGAACAGGGTCAAGACTGATTTGCATATGGCTGGGTCCAAACTGGAATGGCATGGGCAGCAAAAAAATGATGGATTTAGGCCCAGATCACTGTACTGGGGGTGAATGTTTGACAATGTTCAGCATTCCGTCCATCACTTGTTGTTTTTGCTTTGTCGCCCTAAGTGGGAAGGGTATGCCCAGACGTGGGTCCCGTGCTTCCCATGCCACTGGATTCAAGCTAGCCTGGCTGATGAGGGGTGAAACCCCGAAACCGGTCCCAGGATGCTTGTTTCCAGTCCAGGGAAGACCTGGCCTAGCAGTTCGGGCTGGACTGTTCCCATGGGGAACAGGGTCAAGACTGATTTGCATATGGCTGGGTCCAAACTGGAATGGCATGGGCAGCAAAAAAAAAAAAAAAAAAAAAAAAAAAGCAAAAAAATGATGGATTTAGGCCCAGATCACTGTACTGGGGGTGAATGTTTGACAATGTTCAGCATTCCGTCCATCACTTGTTGTTTTTGCTTTGTCAGGACATCCAGACCAGCAGGCACCAGAGGGATATCCTGCTCACAGAAACAAAGAAGAGCTTCCCCCAGCTCCCAAGGCTCTTTCTTTGTCTTCAGTGAAATGATGATCAGTGTGCGTTGCGCGCTGACATCATTTCACTGAAATCGAAAGTAAAATAACCCAATGTTTAGGTCTTGCGGAGCTATCTCAGCCCGAGCACCTACGCATATGTGAGAGGTATCACTGGAAAGAGGAGAATCTCCCCTTTCCAATTGTACCCTTTCCTTGCCTGGGGAGGGCCATCCAGAAGAAGGGATTCACCACTAGACACCAGGGAGGAAGGAGTGGCCCTTTGGGCAAAGGCTTCTGCGCCCCCTTTATTATTTTTTTGTCACACTCAGGCCCATATTTATACTTTTTGACGCTAAACTGCGCTAACGCAGTTTAGCGTCAAAAAATTTAGCGCCGTCTAACGCCATTCTGAAGCGCCATGCGGGCGCCGTATTTATGGAATGGCGTTAGCCGGCGCAAGCAGACCGGCGCTGCCTGGTTTGCGTGGAAAAAAACCACGTACACCAGACAGCGCCGGCGTAGGGGGAAAATGGCGTATGGGCGTCTTAAAATGGGGCAAGTCAGGTTACGTCGAAAAAATCGTCGTAACCCGACTTGCGCCATTTTTTTTCGACGCCCATCCCCCATCAACATGACTCCTATCATTGTAAAGATAGGAGTCATGCCCCCTTGCCCAATGGCCATGCCCAGGGGACTTCTGTCCCCTGGGCATGGTCATTGGGCATAGTGGCATGTAGGGGGGCACAAATCAGGCCCCCCTATGCCACAAAAAATAAAAATAAAAATACTTACCTGAACTTACCTTAATGTCCATGGGATGGGTCCCTCCGTCCTTGGGTGTCCTCCTGGGGTGGGCAAGGGTGGCAGGGGGGGTCCCTGGGGGCAGGGGAGGGCACTCT